>NW_027192683.1:600000-1200000 GCF_949987515.2 Delphinus delphis | reverse complement strand
CAGTTTGCAATTTCTGCGGAAGATGAACAGGAATAGGGAGAACCAATGAGAGACTAGCTGGAGGTGTCTGGACGGGCAAATTTAACTCTTATTTCCCACCAGGAAGAGGAAATAACCAAAGGCTCAGCGTGCCGTGCCGGAACCAGATTAGGGCCTCAAGCCATCCTGTGGTGTTCCGGCCAGCTCAAAAGAAAGCGAGTTGAAGAAAGGAGCTCAGGGGCACTGTAATTCACAAACCTGCAGAGTTATAAATGACAGCTATCGTCCAAAAATATACTGAAGTAAGGCTGCCAAGAGGACTTGAAAGCGGGGCAGAATTGCAGGAAACCAATTTCAGGAGGTAGACTGGAATTGCATTGAAAGCATAGGAAAAGAGGCAGAACGTCCACAATGATGCACTTGGCCAAAAAGTGCATTTGCGTTTTTTCCTGAATATATTCAGGAAAAAACGCATACGCCCTTTTTGGCCAAACAAGCAAACTTGCAAAGGAAATCTGCACTACAATGAAGTCTCACTTCCCCCCGGTCAAAAGGGCCATCTGAAAAAAGTGTAAAATCCAGAAAGGCAGGACAGGCCATGGAGAACTGGGAGCCTTGTTATGCTGATGGGCGGGATGTAAATTGCCAACAGACACTCGGGAGAAGTGTATGGTGTTTCCTGAAACATCTAAAAAACAAAGCAACAGAGCCTAGGGCACTTCCACTTATGGTCCTATAGCTTAGGGAAATTAAAATCAAAAAGACACAGCCACCCCAAAGTTTGGGACGCCTCTGTTTACAAGAACCTCGTTTACCGTACAAGTTCAATATCACAGAAAGTGAAAAATGGATAAAAAACTTGTGGTACTTACGTACAATGCAGTATCACTCAGCAATGAAATCTATGTCATCAGGCCCGTAGCAGCATAATGAGTGGATTCAGGTACGATAATTCTAACTGAAATAAGTCACACAGAAAAGGAAACATCATAAGATATCAGTAATACACGGAATGTAAACTTGGCTACACAGGAACTGAATTACAGAACAGAACAGGGTCTCAAATTCAGAAAACCAACTTATGCTTGCTTAAGGGGAAAGGTGAGTTGGGGTGGTGCATAAAACCAGAGATTGAAATGAGCACAGATAAAGTTCCTTAAGCCAAATATGGAATAGACAAGAGCTACTCCTTGCTCAATGAAATGGACTCACACCCCATATTAAACGCCTAAGAATGTACCTTACTAGTAAGTATCTTAAAACCTATGGATTGCTATGTCTCCAAAAGAGAATCAAGCGTGTGTACAGGGGCATAAACGCAGCAGTGATAGGATTGGAGAGGTTCCGTGAGCAAATGAAGACCCTTTGAAGTCATATTGCATGGTACCCATTACACGGGTCTCAACTCTCCAGGGTTAAGGTATTCTTCCTTCAGCTAAAACATGCATGTGGAACCCAGAGTATGATCAACCGTGTGAACGGGAGACGTGTTCAAATATGTCTCAGTTTTCCTCCCCTCGTACTCGGGTGCAACATTCCAGACGCTTTACTAACACTCTCCCCACTTGGAGAGTCAGCGCCTTTAACCTCCTGTTTGGTCCAGTTTGCAATTTCTGCGGAAGATGAACAGGAATAGGGAGAACCAATGAGAGACTAGCTGGAGGTGTCTGGACGGGCAAATTTAACTCTCATTTCCCACCAGGAAGAGGAAATAACCAAAGGCTCTGTGTGCCGTGCCGGAACCAGATTAGGGCCTGAAGCCATCCTGCGGTGTTGTGGCCAGCTCAAAAGAAAGCGAGTTGAAGAAAGGAGCTCAGGGGCACTGTAATTCACAAACCTGCAGAGTTATAAATGACAGCTATAGACCAAAAATATACTGAAGTAAGGCTGCCAAGAGGACTTGAAAGCGGGGCAGAATTGCAGGAAACCGATTTCAGGAGGTAGACTGGAATTGCATTGAAAGCATAGGAAAAGAGGCAGAAGGTCCACCATGATGCACTTGGCCAAAAAGGGCGTATGCGTTTTTTCCTGAATATATTCAGGAAAAAACGCATACGCCCTTTTTGGCCAACCAAGCAAGCTTGCAAAGGAAATCTGCACTACAATGAAGTCTCACTTCCCCCCGGTCAAAAGGGCCATCTGAAAAAAGTGTAAAATCCAGAAAGGCAGGACAGGCCATGGAGAACTGGGAGCCTTGTTATGCTGATGGGCGGGATGTAAATTGCCAACAGACACTCGGGAGAAGTGTATGCTGTTTCCTGAAACATCTAAAAAACAAAGCAACAGAGCCTAGGGCACTTCCACTTATGGTCCTATACATTAGGGATTTAAATCAAAAAGTCACAGCCACCCCAAAGTTTTCGACGCCTCTGTTTACAAGAACCTCGTTTACAGTACAAGTTCACCATCGCAGAAAGTGAAAAATGGATAAAGAAGTTGTGGTATTTACTTACAAAACAATATCACTCAGCAATGAAATCTATGTCATCAGGCCCTTAGCAGCACAATGAGTGGATTCAGGTACGATGATTCTAACTGAAATAAGTCACACAGAAAAAGAAACATCATAAGATATCAGTAATACACGGAATGTAAACTTGGCTACACAGGAACTGAATTACAGAACAGAACAGGGTCTCAAATTTAGAAAACCAACTTATGCTTGCTTTAGGGGAAAGGTGAGTTGGGGTGCTGCATAAAACCAGAGATTGAAATGAGCACAGATAAAGTTCCTTAAGCCAAATATGGAATAGACAATAGCTACTCCTTGCTCAATGAAATGGACTCAACACCCCATATTAAACGCCTAAGAATGTACCTGACTAGTAAGTATCTTAAAACCTATGGATTGCTATGTCTCTGAAAGAGAATCAAGCGTGTGTACAGGGGCATAAACGCAGCAGTGATAGGATTGGAGAGGTTCGGTGAGCAAATGAAGACCCTTTGAAGTCATATTGCATGGTACCCATTCCACCGCTCTCAACTCTCCAGGTTTAATGTATTCTTCCTTCAGTTAAAACATGCATGTGGAACCCAGAGTATTATCAACCGTGTGAACGGGAGACGTGTTCAAATATGTCTCAGTTTTCCTCCCCTGGTACTCGGGTGCAACATTCCAGATGCTTTACTAACACTCTCCCCACTTGGAGAGTCAGCGCCTTTAACCTCCTGTTTGGCGCAGTTTGCAATTTCTGCGGAAGATGAACAGGAATAGGGAGAACCAATGAGAGACTAGCTGGAGGTGTCTGGACAGGCAAATTTACCTCTCATTTCCCACCAGGAAGAGGAAATAACCAAAGGCTCAGCGTGCCTTGCCGGAAACAGATTAGGGCCTGAAGCCATCCTGCGGTGTTGCGGCCAGCTCAAAAGAAAGCGAGTTGAAGAAAGGAGCTCAGGGGCACTGTAATTCACAAACCTTCAGAGTTATAAATGACAGCTATCGTCCAAAAATATACTGAAGTAAGGCTGCCAAGAGGACTTGAAAGCGGGGCAGAATTGCAGGAAACCGATTTCAGGAGGTAGACTGGAATTGCATTGAAAGCATAGGAAAAGAGGCAGAACGTCCACAATGATGCACTTGGCCACAAAGGGCTTATGCGTTTTTTCCTGAATATATTCAGGAAAAAACGCATACGCCCTTTTTGGCCAACCAAGCAAGGTTGCAAAGGAAATCTGCACTACAATGAAGTCTCACTTCCCCCCGGTCAAAAGGGCCATCTGAAAAAAGTGTAAAATCCAGAAAGGCAGGACAGGCCATGGAGAACTGGGAGCCTTGTTATGCTGATGGTCGGGATGTAAATTGCCAACAGACACTTGGGAGAAGTGTATGGTGTTTCCTGAAACATCTAAAAAACAAAGCAACAGAGCCTAGGGCACTTCCACTTATGGTCCTATAGCATAGGGAAATTAAAATCAAAAAGACACAGCCACCCCAATGTCTGGGATGCCTCTGTTTACAAGAACCTCATTTACCGTACAAGTTCAAATCACAGAAAGTGAAAAATGGATATAGAAGTTGTGGTACTTACGTACAATGCAGTATCACTCAGCAATGAAATCTATGTCATCAGCCCCATAGCAGCATAATGAGTGGATTCAGGTACGATGATTCTAACTGAAATAAGTCACACAGAAAAAGAAACATCATAAGATATCACTAATACACGGAATGTAAACTTGGCTACACAGGAACTGAATTCCAAAACAGAACAGGGTCTCAAATTTAGAAAACCAACTTATGCTTGCTTAAGGGGAAAGGTGAGTTGGGGTGCTGCATAAAACCAGAGATTGAAATGAGCACAGATAAAGTTCCTTAAGCCAAATATGGAATAGACAAGAACTACTCCTTGTTCAACGAAATGGACTCAACACCGCATATTAAACGCCTAAGAATGTACCTGACTAGTAAGTATCTTAAAACCTATGGATTGCTATGTCTCCGAAAGAGAATCAAGCATGTGTACAGGGGCATAAACGCAGCAGTGATAGGATTGGAGAGGTTCGGTGAGCAAATGAAGACCCTTTGAAGTCATATTGCATGGTACCCATTCCACGGGTTTGAACTACCCATCCTTCAGCTAAAACACGCATGTGGAACCTAGAGTATGATCAACCATGTGAACGGGAGACGTGTTCAAATATGTCTCAGTTTTCGTACCCTGGTACTCGGGTGCAACATTCCAGATGCTTTACTAACACTCTCCCCACTTGGAGAGTCAGCGCCTTTAACCTCCTGTTTGGCCCAGTTTGCAATTTCTGCGGAAGATGAACAGGAATAGGGAGAACCAATAAGAGCCTAGCTGGAGGTGTCTGGACGGGCAAATTTAACTCTCATTTCCCACCAGGAAGAGGAAATAACCAAAGGCTCAGCGTGCCGTGCCAGAACAAGATTAGTGCCTGAAGCCATCCTGCGTTGTTGCGGCCAGCTCAAAAGAAAGCGAGTTGAAGAAAGGAGCTCAGGGGCACTGTAATTCACAAACCTGCAGAGTTATAAATGACAGCTATCGTCCAAAAATATACTGAAGTAAGGCTGCCAAGAGGACTTGAAAACGGGGCAGAATTGCAGGAAACCGATTTCAGGAGGTAGACTGGAATTGCATTGAAAGCATAGGAAAAGAGGCAGAACGTCCACAATGATGCACTTGGCCAAAAAGGGCATATGCGTTTTTTCCTGAATATATTCAGGAAAAAACGCATACGCACTTTTTGGCCAACCAAGCAAGCTTGCAAAGGAAATCTGCACTACAATGAAGTCTCACTTCCCCCCGGTCAAAAGGGCCATCTGAAAAAAGTGTAAAATCCAGAAAGGCAGGACAGGCCATGGAGAACTGGGAGCCTTGTTATGCTGATGGGCGGGATGTAAATTGCCAACAGACACTCGGGAGAAGTGTATGGTGTTTCCTGAAACATCTAAAAAACAAAGCAACAGAGCCTAGGGCACTTCCACTTATGGTCCTATAGCTTAGGGAAATTAAAATCAAAAAGACACAGCCACCCCAAAGTTTGGGACGCCTCTGTTTACAAGAAACTCGTTTACCGTAGAAGTTCAATATCACAGAAAGTGAAAAATGGATAAAGAAGTTGTGGTACTTACGTACAATGCAGTATCACTCAGCAATGAAATCTATGTCATCAGGCCCTTAGCAGCACAATGAGTGGATTCAGGTATGATGATTCTAACTGAAATAAGTCACACAGAAAAAAAAACATCATAAAATACCAGTAATACACGGAATGTAAACTTGGCTACACAGGAACTGAATTACAGAACAGAACAGGGTCTCAAATTTAGAAAACCAACTTATGCTTGCTTAAGGAGAAAGGTGAGTTGGGGTGCTGCATAAAACCAGAGATTGAAATGAGCACAGATAAAGTTCCTTAAGCCAAATATGGAATAGACAAGAGCTACTCCTTGCTCAACGAAATGGACTGAACACCGCATATTAAACGCCTAAGAATGTACCTGACTAGTAAGTATCTTAAAACCTATGGATTGCTATGTCTCCGAAAGAGAATCAAGCGTGTGTACAGGGGCATAAACGCAGCAGTGATAGGATTGGAGAGGTTCGGTGAGCAAATGAAGACCCTTTGAAGTCATATTGCATGGTACCCATTCCACGGGTTTCAGCTACCTAGGTTTAAGGTATTCTTCCTTCAGCTAAAACATGCATGTGGAACCTAGAGTATGATCAACCATGTGATTGGGGTACGTGTTCAAATATGTCTCAGTTTTCGTACCCTGGTACTCGGGTGCAACATTCCAGACGCTTTACTAACACTCTCCCCACTTGGAGAGTCAGTCCCTTTAACCTCCTGTTTGGCCCAGTTTGCAATTTCTGCGGAAGATGAACAGGAATAGGGAAAACCAATGAGAGACTAGCTGGAGGTGTCTGGACGGGCAAATTTAACTCTCATTTCCCACCTAGAAGAGGAAATAACCAAAGGCTCAGCGTGCCGTGCTGGAACCAGATTAGGGCCTGAAGCCATCCTGCGGTGTTGCGGCCAGGTCACAAGAAAACGAGTTGAAGAAAGGAGCTCAGGGGCACTGTAATTCACAAACCTGCAGAGTTATAAATGACAGCTATCGTCCAAAAATATACTGAAGTAAGGCTGCCAAGAGGACTTGAAAGCGGGGCAGAATTGCAGGAAACCGATTTCAGGAGGTAGACTGGAATTGCATTGAAAGCATAGGAAAAGAGGCAGAATGTCCACAATGATGCACTTGGCCAAAAAGGGCGTATGCGTATTTTCCTGAATATATTCAGGAAAAAACGCATACGCCCTTTTTGGCCAACCAAGCATACTTACAAAAGAAATCTGCACTACAATGAAGTCTCACTTTCCCCCGGCCAAAAGGGCCATCTGAAAAAGTGTAAAATCCAGAAAGGCAGGACAGACCATGGAGAACTGGGAGCCTTGTTATGCTGATGGGCGGGATGTAAATTGCCAACAGAAACTCCGGAGAAGTGTATGGTGTTTCCTGAAACATCTAAAAAACAAAGCAACAGAGCCTAGGGCACTTCCACTTATGGTCCTATAGCTTAGGGAAATTAAAATGAAAAAGACAACCACCCCAAAGTTTGGGACGCCTCTGTTTACAAGAACCTCATTTACCGTACAAGTTCAATATCACAGAAAGTGAAAAATGGATAAAGAACTTGTGGTACTTACGTACAATGCAGTATCACTCAGCAATGAAATCTATGTCATCAGGCCCGTAGAAGCATAATGAGTGGATTCAGGTACAATGATTCTAACTGAAATAAGTCACACAGAAAAAGAAACATCATAAGATATCACTAATACACGGATGTAAACTTGGCTACTCAGGAACTGAATTCCAAAACAGAACAGGGTCTCAAATTTAGAAAACCAACTTATGCTTGCTTAAGGAGAAAGGTGAGTTGGGGTGCTGCATAAAACCAGAGATTGAAATGAGCACAGATAAAGTTCCTTAAGCCAAATATGGAATAGACAAGAGCTACTGCTTGCTCAACGAAATGGACTCAACACCCCATATTAAACGCCTAAGAATGTACCTGACTAGTAAGTATCTTAAAACCTATGGATTGCTATGTCTCCAAAAGAGAATCAAGCGTGTGTACAGGAGCATAAACGCAGCAGTGATAGGATTGGAGAGGTTCGGTGAGCAAATGAAGACCCTTTGAAGACATATTGCATGGTACCCATTCCACGGGTCTCAACTCTCCAGGTTTAAGGTATTCTTCCTTCAGCTAAAACATGCATGTGGAACCCAGAGTATGATCAACCGTGTGAACGGGAGATGTGTTCAAATATGTCTCAGTTTTCCTCCCCTGGTACTCGGGTGCAACATTCCAGATGCTTTACTAACACTCTCCCCACTTGGAGAGTCAGCGCCTTTAACCTCCTGTTTGTCCCAGTTTGCAATTTCTGCAGAAGATGAACAGGAATAGGGAGAACCAATGAGAGACTAGCTGGAGGTGTCTGGACGGGAAAATTTAACTCTCATTTCCCACCAGGAAGAGGAAATAACCAAAGGCTCAGCGTGCCGTGCCCGAACCAGATTAGGGCCTGAAACCATCCGACGGTGTTGCGGCCAGCTCAAAAGAAAGCGAGTTGAAGAAAGGAGCTCAGGGGCCCTGTAATTCACAAACCTGCAGAGTTATAAATGACAGCTATCGTCCAAAAATAGACTGAAGTAAGGCTGCCAAGAGGACTTGAAAGCGGGGCAGAATTGAAGTAAACCGATTTCAGGAGGTAGACTGGAATTGCATTGAAAGCATAGGAAAAGAGGCAGAACGTCCACAATGATGCACTTGGCCAAAAAGTGCGTATGCGTTTTTTCCTGAATATATTCAGGAAAAAACGCATACGCCCTTTTTGGCCAACCAAGCAAACTTGCAAAGGAAATCTGCACTACAATGAAGTCTCACTTCCCCCCGGTCAAAAGGGCCATCTGAAAAAAGTGTAAAATCCAGAAAGGCAGGACAGGCCATGGAGAACTGGGAGGCTTGTTATGCTGATGGGCGGGATGTAAATTGCCAACAGACACTCGGGAGAAGTGTATGGTGTTTCCTGAAACATCTAAAAAACAAAGCAACAGAGCCTAGGGCACTTCCACTTATGGTCCTATAGCTTAGGGAAATTAAAATCAAAAAGACACAGCCACCCAAAATTTGGGACACCTCTGTTTACAAGAACCTCGTTTACAGTACAAGTTCAACATCGCAGAAAGTGAAAAATGGATAAAGAAGTTGTGGTATTTACTTACAAAGCAATATCACTCAGCAATGAAATCTATGTCATCAGGCCCTTAGCAGCACAATGAGTGGATTCAGGTATATGATTCTAACTGAAATAAGTCACACAGAAAAAGAAACATCATAAGATATCAGTAATACATGGAATGTAAACTTGGCTTCACAGGAACTGAATTACAGAACAGAACAGGGTCTCAAATTTAGAAAACCAACTTATGCTTGCTTAAGGGGAAAGGTGAGTTGGGGTGCTGCATAAAACCAGAGATTGAAATGAGCACAGATAAAGTTCCTTAAGCCAAATATGGAATAGACAAGAGCTACTCCTTGCTCAACGAAATGGACTCAAAACCGCATAATAAACACCTAAGAATGTACCTGACTAGTAAGTATCTTAAAACCTATGGATTGCTATGTCTCTGAAAGAGAATCAAGCGTGTGTACAGGGGCATAAACGCAGTAGTGATAGGATTGGAGAGGTTCGGTGAGCAAATGAAGACCCTTTGAAGTCATATTGCATGGTACCCATTCCACGGGTCTCAACTCTCCAGGTTTAAGGTATTCTTCCTTCAGCTAAAACATGCATGTGGAACCCAGAGTATGATCAACCGTGTGAACGGGAGACGTGTTCAAATATGTCTCAGTTTGCCTCCCCTGGTACTCGGGTGCAACATTCCAGACGCTTTACTAACACTCTCCCCACTTGGAGAGTCTGCGCCTTTAAACTCCTGTTTGGCCCAGTTTGCAATTTCTGCGGAAGATGAACAGGAATAGCGAGAACCAATGAGAGACTAGCTGGAGGTGTCTGGACGGGCAAATTTAACTCTCATTTCCCACCAGGAAGAGGAATTAACCAAAGGCTCAGCGCGCTGTGCCAGAACCAGATTAGGGCCTGAAGCGATACTGCGGTGTTGCGGCCAGCTCAAAAGAAAGCGAGTTGAAAAAAGGAGCTCAGGGGCACTGTATTTCACAAACCTGCAGAGTTATAAATGACAGCTATCGTCCAAAAATATACTGAAGTAAGGCTGCCAAGAGGACTTGAAAGCGGGGCAGAATTGCAGGAAACCGATTTCAGGAGGTAGTCTGGAATTGCATTGAAAGCATAGGAAAAGAGGCAGAACGTCCACAATGATGCACTTGGCCAAAAAGGGTGTATGCGTTTTTTCCTGAATATATTCAGGAAAAAACGCATACGCCCTTCTTGGCCAACCAAGCAAGCTTGCAAAGGAAATCTGCACTACAATGAAGTCTCACTTCCCCCCGGTCAAAAGGGCCATCTGAAAAAAGTGTAAAATCCAGAAAGGCAGGACAGTCCATGGAGAACTGGGAGCCGTGTTATGCTGATGGGCGGGATGTAATTTGCCAACAGACACTCGGGAGAAGTGTATGGTGTTTCCTGAAACATCTAAAAAACAAAGCAACAGAGCCTAGGGCACTTCCACTTATGGTCCTATAGCTTAGGGAAATTAAAATCAAAAAGACACAGCCACCCCAAAGTTTGGGACGCCTCTGTTTACAAGAACATCGTTTACAGTACAAGTTCAACATCGCAGAAAGTGAAAAATGGATAAAGAAGTTGTGGTATTTACTTACAAAGCAATATCACTCAGCAATGAAATCTATGTCATCAGGCCCTTAGCAGCACAATGAGTGGATTCAGGTACGATGATTCTAACTGAAATAAGTCACACAGAAAAAGAAACATCATAAGATATCACTAATACACGGAATGTAAACTTGGCTACACAGGAACTGAATTCCAAAACAGAACAGGGTCTCAAATTTAGAAAACCAACTTATGCTTGCTTAAGGGGAAAGGTGAGTTGGGGTGCTGCATAAAACCAGAGATTGAAATGAGCACAGATAAAGTTCCTTAAGCCAAATATGGAATAGACAAGAGCTACTCCTTGCTCAACGAAATGGACTCAACACCCCATATTAAACGCCTAAGAATGTACCTGACTAGTAAGTATCTTAAAACCTATGGATTGCTATGTCTCCAAAAGAGAATCAAGCGTGTGTACAGGGGCATAAACGCAACAGTGATAGGATTGGAGAGGTTCGGTGAGCAAATGAAGACCCATTGAAGTCATATTGCATGGTACCCATTACACGGGTCTCAACTCTCCAGGTTTAAGGTATTCTTCCTTCAGCTAAAACATGCATGTGGAACCCAGAGTATGATCAACCGACTGAACGGGAGACGTGTTCAAATATGTCTCAGTTTTCCTCCCCTGGTACTCGGGTGCAACATTCCAGACGCTTTACTAACACTCTCCCCACTTGGAGAGTCAGCGCCTTTAACCTCCTGTTTGGCCCAGTTTGCAATTTCTGCGGAAGATGAACAGGAATAGGGAGAACCAATGAGAGACTAGCTGGAGGTGTCTGGACGGGCAAATTTAACTCTCATTTCCCACCAGGAGGAGGAAAAACCAAAGACTCAGCGTGCCGTGCCGGAACCAGATTAGGGCCTGAAGCCATCCTGCGGTGTTGTGGCCAGCTCAAAAGAAAGCGAGTTGAAGAAAGGAGCTCAGGGGCACTGTAATTCACAAACCTGCAGAGTTATAAATGACAGCTATCGTCCAAAAATATACTGAAGTAAGGCTGCCAAGAGGACTTGAAAGCGGGGCAGAATTGCAGGAAACCGATTTCAGGAGGTAGACTGGAATTGCATTGAAAGCATAGGAAAAGAGGCAGAACGTCCACAATGATGCACTTGGCCAAAAAGGGCGTATGCGTTTTTTCCTGAATATATTCAGGAAAAAACGCATACGCCCTTTTTGGTCAACCAAGCAAGCTTGCAAAGGAAATCTGCACTACAATGAAGTCTCACTTCCCCCCGGTCAAAAGTGCCATCTGAAAAAAAGTGTAAAATCCAGAAAGGCAGGACAGGCCATGGAGAACTGGGAGCCTTGTTATTCTGACGGGCGGGATGTAAACTGCCAACAGACACTCGGGAGAAGTGTATGGTGTTTCCTGAAACATCTAAAAAACAAAGCAACAGAGCCTAGGGCACTTCCACTTATGGTCCTATAGATTAGGGAAATTAAAATCAAAAAGACACAGCCACCCCAAAGTTTGGGACGCCTCTGTTTACGAGAACCTCGTTTACCATTCAAGTTCAATATCACAGAAAGTGAAAAATGGATAAAGAACTTGTGGTACTTACGTACAATGCAGTATCACTCAGCAATGAAATCTATGTCATCAGGCCCGTAGCAGTGTAATGAGTGGATTCAGGTATGATGATTCTAACTGAAATAAGTCACACAGAAAAAGAAACATCATAAGATATCACTAATACACAGAATATAAACTTGGCTACACAGGAACTGAATCCCAAAACAGAACAGGGTCTCAAATTTAGAAAACCAACTTATGCTTGTTTAAGGAGAAAGGTGAGTTGGGGTGCTGCATAAAACCAGAGATTGAAATGAGCACAGATAAAGTTCCTTAAGCCAAATATGGAATAGACAAGAGCTACTCCTTGCTCAACGAAATGGACTCAACACCCCATATTAAACGCCTAAGAATGTACCTGACTAGTAAGTGTCTTAAAACCTATGGATTGCTATGTCTCCGAAAGAGAATCAAGCATGTGTACTGGGGCATAAACACAGCAGTGATAGGATTGGAGAGGTTCGGTGAGCAAATGAAGACCCTTTGAAGTCATATTGCATGGTACCCATTCCACGGGTTTCAACTACCCAGGTTTAAGGTATTCTTCCTTCAGCTAAAACATGCATGTGGAACCTAGAGTATGATCAACCATATGATCGGGAGACGTGTTCAAATATGTCTCAGTTTTCGTACCCTGGTATTCGGGTGCAACATTCCAGACAGTTTACTAACACTCTCCCGACTTGGAGAGTCAGTCCCTTTAACCTCCTGTTTGGCCCAGTTTGCAATTTCTGCGGAAGATGAACAAGAATAGGGAGAACCAATGAGAGACTAGCTGGAGGTGTCTGGACGGGCAAATTTAACTCTCATTTCCCACCAGGAAGAGGAATTAACCAAAGGCTCAGCGTGCCGTGCCGGAACCAGATTAGGGCCTGAAGCCATCCTGCGGTGTTGCGGCCAGCTCAAAAGAAAGCGAGTTGAATAAAGGAGCTCAGGGGCACTGTAGTTCACAAACCTGCAGAGTTATAAATGACAGCTATCGTCCAAAAATATACTGAAGTAAGGCTGCCAAGAGGTCTTGAAAGTGGGGCAGAATTGCAGGAAACCGATTTCAGGAGGTAGACTGGAATTGCATTGAAAGCATAGGAAAAGAGGCAGAACGTCCACAATGATGCACTCGGCCAAAAAGGGCGTATGCGTTTTTTCCTGAATATATTCAGGAAAAAACGCATACGCTCTTTTTGGCCAACCAAGCAAACTTGCAAAGGAAATCTGCACTACAATGAAGTCTCACTTCTCCCCGGTCAAAAGGGCCATCTGAAAAAAGTGTAAAATCCAGAAAGGCAGGACAGGCCATGGAGAACTGGGAGCATTGTTATGCTGATGGGCGGGATGTAAATTGCCAACAGACACTCGGGAGAAGTGTATGGTGTTTCCTGAAACATCTAAAAAACAAAGCAACAGAGCCTAGGGCACTTCCACTTATTGTCCTATAGCTTAGGGAAATTAAAAACAAAAAGACACAGCCACCCCAAAGTTTGGAACGGCTCTGTTTACAAGAACCTCGTTTACAGTACAAGTTCAACATCGCAGAAAGTGAAAAATGGATAAAGAAGTTGTGGTATTTACTTACAAAGCAATATCACTCAGCAATGAAATCTATGTCATCAGGCCCTTAGCAGCCCAATGAGTGTATTCAGGTATGATGATTCTAACTGAAATAAGTCACACAGAAAAAGAAACATCATAAGATATCAGTAATACACGGAATGTAAACTTGGCTACACAGGAACTGAATTACAGAACAGAACAGGGTCTCAAATTTAGAAAACCAACTTATGCTTGCTTAAGGGTAAAGGTGAGTTGGGGTGCTGCATAAAACCAGAGATTGAAATGAGCACAGATAAAGTTCCTTAAGCCAAATATGGAATAGACTAGAGCTACTCCTTGCTCAACGAAATGGACTCAACACCCCCTATTAAACGCCTAAGAATGTACCTGACTAGTAAATATCTTAAAACCTATGGATTGCTATATCTCCAAAAGAGAATCAAGCGTGTGTACAGGGGCATAAATGCAGCAGTGGTAGGATTGGAGAGGTTCGGTGAGCAAATGAAGACCCTTTGAAGTCATATTGCATGGTACCCATTACACGGGTCTCAACTCTCCAGGTTTAAGGTATTCTTCCTTCAGCTAAAACATGCATGTGGAACCCAGAGTATGATCAACCGTATGAATGGGAGACGTGTTGAAATATGTCTCAGTTTTCGTACCCTGGTACTCGGGTGCAACATTCCAGACGCTTTACTAACACTCTCCCAAATTGGAGAGTCAGTCCCTTTAACCTCCTGTTTGGCCCAGTTTGCAATTCCTGCGGAAGATGAACAGGAATAGCGAGAACCAATGAGAGACTAGCTGGAGGTGTCTGGACGGGCAAATTTAACTCTCATTTCCCACCAGGAAGAGGAATTAACCAAAGGCTCAGCGTGCCGTGCCGGAAGCAGATTAGGGCCTGAAGCCATCCTGCGGTGTTGCGGCCCAGTCACAAGAAAGCGAGTTGAAGAAAGGAGCTCAGGGGCACTGTAATTCACAAACCTGCAGAGTTATAAATGACAGCTATCGTCCAAAAATGTACTGAAGTAAGGCTGCCAAGAGGACTTGAAAGCGGGGCAGAATTGCAGGAAACCGATTTCAGGAGGTAGACTGGAATTGCATTGAAAGCATAGGAAAAGAGGCAGAACGTCCACAATGATGCACTTGGCCAAAAAGTTCGAATGCGTTTTTTCATGAATATATTCAGGAAAAAACGCATACGCCCTTTTTGGCCAACCAAGCAAGCTTGCAAAGGAAATCTGCACTACAATGAAGTCTCACTTCCCCCCGGTCAAAAGGGCCATCTGAAAAAAGTGTAAAATCCAGAAAGGCAGGACAGGCCATGGAGAACTGGGAGCCTTGTTATGCTGATGGGCGGGATGTAAATTGCCAACAGACACTCGGGAGAAGTGTATGGTGTTTCCTGAAACATCTAAAAAACAAAGCAACAGAGCCTAGGGCACTTCCACTTATGGTCCTATAGCTTAGGGAAATTAAAATCAAAAAGACACAGCCACCCCAAAGTTTGGGATGCCTCTGTTTACAAGAACCTTGTTTACCGTACAAGTTCAATATCACAGAAAGTGAAAAATGGATAAAGAACTTGTGGTACTTACGTACAATGCAGTATCACTCAGCAATGAACTCTATGTCATCAGGCCCGTAGCAGCATAATGAGTGGATTCAGGTACGATGATTCTAACTGAAATATGTCACACAGAAAAAGAAACATCATAAGATATCACTAATACACGGAATGTAAACTTGGCTACATAGGAACTGAATTCCAAAACAGAACAGGGTCTCAAATTTAGAAAAACAACTTATGCTTGCTTAAGGGGAAAGGTGAGTTGGGGTGCTGCATAAAACCAGAGATTGAAATGAGCACAGATAAAGTTCCTTAAGCCAAATATGGTATAGACAAGAGCTACTCCTTGCTCAACGAAATGGATGCAACACCCCATATTAAACGCCTAAGAATGTACCTGACTAGTAAGTATCTTAAAACCTATGGATTGCTATGTCTCCAAAAGAGAATCAAGCGTGTGTACAGGGGCATAAACGCAGCAGTGATAGGATTGGAGAGGTTCGGTGAGCAAATGAAGACCCTTTGAAGTCATATTGCATGGTACCCATTCCACGAGTCTCAACTGTCCAGGTTTAAGGTATTCTTCCTTCAGCTAAAACATGCATGTGGAACCCAGAGTATGATCAACCGTGTGAACGGGAGACGTGTTCAAATATGTCTCAGTTTTCGTACCCTGGTACTCGGGTGCAACATTCCAGACGCTTTACTAACACTCTCCCCACTTGGAGAGTCAGCGCCTTTACCTCCTATTTGTCCCAGTTTGCAATTTCTGCGGAAGATGAACAGGAATAGCGAGAACCAATGAGAGACTAGCTGGAGGTGTCTGGACGGGCAAATTTAACTCTCATTTCCCACCAGGAAGAGGAAATAACCAAAGGCTCAGCGTGCCGTGCTGGAACCAGATGAGGGCCTGAAGCCATCCTGCGGTGTTGCGGCCAGCTCACAAGAAAGCGAGTTGAAGAAAGGAGCTCAGGGGCACTGTAATTCACAAACCTGCAGAGTTATAAATGACAGCTATCGTCCAAAAATATACTGAAGTAAGGCTGCCAAGAGGACTTGAAAGCGGGGCAGAATTGCAGGAAACCGATTTCAGGAGGTAGACTGGAATTGCATTGAAAGCATAGGAAAAGAGGCAGAACGTCCACAATGATGCACTTGGCCAAAAAGGGCGTATGCGTTTTTCCCTGAATATATTCAGGAAAAAACGCATACGCCCTTTTTGGCCAACCAAGCAAGCTTGCAAAGGAAATCTGCACTACAATGAAGTCTCACTTCCCCCCGGTCAAAAGGGCCATCTGAATAAAGTGTAAAATCCAGAAAGGCAGGACAGGCCATGGAGAACTGGGAGGCTTGTTATGCTGATGGGCGGGATGTAAATTGCCAACAGACACTCAGGAGAAGTGTATGGTGTTTCCTGAAACATCTAAAAAACAAAGCAACAGAGCCTAGGGCACTTCCACTTATGGTCCTATAGCTTAGGGAAATTAAAATCAAAAAGACACAGCCACCCCAAAGTTTGGGACGCCTCTGTTTACAAGAACCTCGTTAACAGTACAAGTTCAACATCGCAGAAAGTGAAAAATGGATAAAGAAGTTGTGGTATTACTTACAAAGCAATATCACTCAGCAATGAAATCTATGTCATCAGGCCCTTAGCAGCATAATGAGTGGATTCAGGTATGATGATTCTAACTGAAATAAGTCACACAGAAAAAGAAACATCATAAGATATCAGTAATACACGGAATGTAAACTTGGCTACACAGGAACTGAATTACAGAACAGAACAGGGTCTCAAATTTAGAAAACCAACTTATGCTTGCTTAAGGGTAAAAGTGAGTTGGGGTGCTGCATAAAACCAGAGATTGAAATGAGCACAGATAAAGTTCCTTAAGCCAAATATGGAATAGACAAGAGCTACTCCTTGCTCAACGAAATGGACTCAACACCCCATATTAAACGCCTAAGAATGTACCTGACTAGTAAGTATCTTAAAACCTATGGATTGCTATGTCTCCAAAAGACAATGAAGCGTGTGTACAGGGGCAATAACGCAGCAGTGATAGGATTGGAGAGTTTCAGTGAGCAAATGAGGACGCTTTGAAGTCATATTGCATGGTACCCATTACACGGGTTTCAACTACACAGGTTTAAGGTATTCTTCCTTCAGCTAAAACATGCATGTGGAACCCAGAGTATGATCAACCATGTGAACGGGAGACGTGTTCAAATATGTCTCAGTTTTCCTCCCCTGGTACTCGGGTGCAACATTCCAGACGCTTTACTAACACTCTCCCCACTTGGAGAGTCAGCGCCTTTAACCTCCTGTTTGGCCCAGTTTGCAATTTCTGCGGAAGATTAACAGGAATAGCGAGAACCAATGAGAGACTAGCTGGAGGTGTCTGGACGGGCAAATTTAACTCTCATTTCCCACCAGGAAGAGGAAATAATCAAAGGCTCAGCGTGCCGTGCCGGAACCAGATTAGGGCCTGAAGCCATCCTGCGGTGTTGCGGGCAGGTCACAAGAAAGCGAGTTGAAGAAAGGAGCTCAGGGGCACTGTAATTCACAAACCTGCAGAGTTATAAATGACAGCTATCGTCCAAAAATATAGTGAAGTAAGGCTGCCAAGAGGACTTGAAAGCGGGGCAGAATTGCAGGAAACCGATTTCAGGAGGTAGACTGGAATTGCATTGAAAGCAGAGGAAAAGAGGCAGAAAGTTCACAATGATGCACTTGGCCAAAAAGGGCGTATGCGTTTTTTCCTGAATATATTCAGGATAAAACGCATACGCCCTTTTTGGCCAACCGAGCAAACTTGCAAAGGAAATCTGCACTACAATGAAGTCTCACTTCCCCCTGGTCAAAAGGACCATCTGAAAAAAGCGTAAAATCCAGAAAGGCAGGACAGGCCATGGAGAACTGGGAGCCTTGTTATGCTGATGGGCGGGATGTAAATTGCCAACAGACACTCGGGAGAAGTGTATGGTGTTTCCTGAAACATCTAAAAAACAAAGCAACAGAGCCAAGGGCACTTCCACTTATGGTCCTATAGCTTAGGGAAATTAAAATCAGAAAGACACAGCCACCCCAAAGTTTGGGACGCCTCTGTTTACAAGAATCTCGTTTACCATACAAGTTCAATATCACAGAGAGTGAAAAATGGATAAAAAGCTTGTGGTACTTACGTACAATGCAGTATCACTCAGCAATGAAATCTATGTCATCAGGCCCACAGCAGCATAATGAGTGGATTCAGGTACGATGATTCTAACTGAACTAAGTCACACAGAAAAAGAAACATCATAAGATATCACTAATACACGGAATGTAAACTTGGCTACACAGGAACTGAATTCCAAAACAGAACAGGGTCTCAAATTTAGAAAACCAACTTATGCTCGCTTAAGGGTAAAGGTGAGTTGGGGTGCTGCATAAAACCAGAGATTTAAATGAGCACAGACAAAGTTCCTTAAGCCAAATATGGAATAGACAAGAGCTACTCCTTGCTCAACGAAATGGACTCAACACCGCATATTAAACGCCTAATAATGTACCTGACTAGTAAGTATCTTAAAACCTATGGATTGCAATGTCTCCGAAAGAGAATCAAGCATGTGTACAGGGGCATAAACGCAGCAGTGATAGGATTGGAGAGGTTCGGTGAGCAAATGAAGACCCTTTGAAGTCATATTGCATGGTACGCATTCCACGGATCTCAACTCTCCAGGTTTAAGGTATTCTTCCTTCAGCTAAAACATGCATGTGGAACCCAGAGTATGATCAACCGTGTGAACGGGAGACGTGTTCAAATATGTCTCAGTTTTGGTCCCCTGGTACTCGGGTGCAACATTGCAGACGCTTTACTAACACTGTCCCGACTTGGAGAGTCAGTCCCTTTAACCTCCTGTTTGGCCCAGTTTGCATTTTCTGCGGAAGATGAACAGGAATAGGGAGAACCAATGAGAGACTAGCTGGAGGTGTCTGGACGGGAAAATTTAACTCTCATTTTCCACCAGGAAGAGGAATTAACCAAAGGCTCAGCGTGCCGTGCCAGAACCAGTTTAGGGCCTGAAGCCATCCTGCGGTGTTGCAGCCAGGTCACAAGAAAGCGAGTTGAAGAAAGGAGCTCAGGGGCACTGTAATTCACAAACCTGCAGAGTTATAAATGACAGCTATCGTCCAAAAATATAGTGAAGTAAGGCTGCCAAGAGGACTTGAAAGCGGGGCAGAATTGCAGGAAACCGATTTCAAGAGGTAGACTGGAATTGCATTGAAAGCATAGGAAAAGAGGCAGAACGTCCACAATGATGCACTTGGCCAAAAAGGGCGTATGCGTTTTTTCCTGAATATATTCAGGAAAAAACACATACGCCCTTTTTGGCCAACCAAGCAAGCTTGCAAAGGAAATCTGCACTACAATGAAGTCTCACTTCCCCCCGGTCAAAAGGGCCATCTGAAAAAAGTGTAAAATCCAGAAAGGCAGGACAGGCCATGGAGAACTGGGAGCCTTGTTATGCTGATGGGCGGGATGTAAATTGCCAACAGACACTCGGGAGAAGTGTATGGTGTTTCCTGAAACATCTAAAAAACAAAGCAACAGAGCCTAGGGCACTTCCACTTATGGTCCTATAGCTTAGGGAAATTAAAATCAAAAAGACACAGCCACCCCAAAGTTTGGGATGCCTCTGTTTACAAGAACATCGTTTACAGTACAAGTTCAACATCGCAGAAAGTGAAAAATGGATAAAGAAGTTGTGGTATTTACTTACAAAGCAATATCACTCAGCAATGAAATCTATGTCATCAGGCCCTTAGCAGCACAATGAGTGGATTCAGGTATGATGATTCTAACTGAAATAAGTCACACAGAAAAAGAAACATCATAAGATATCAGTAATACACGGAATGTAAACTTGGCTACACAGGAACTGAATTCCAAAACAGAACAGGGTGTCAAATTTAGAAAACCAACTTATGCTTGCTTAAGGGGAAAGGTGAGTTGGGGTGCTGCATAAAACCAGAGATTGAAATGAGCACAGATAAAGTTCCTTAAGCCAAATATGGAATAGACAAGAGCTACTCCTTGCTCAACGAAATGGACTCAACACCCCATATTAAACGCCTAAGAATGTACCTGACTAGTAAGTATCTTAAAACCTATGGATTGCTATGTCTCCAAAAGAGAATCAAGCGTGTGTACAGGGGCATAAACGCAGCAGTGATAGGATTGGAGAGGTTTGGTGAGCAAATGAAGACCCTTTGAAGTCATATTGCATGGTACCCATTACACGGGTCTCAACTCTCCAGGTTTAAGGTATTCTTCCTTCAGCTAAAACATGCATGTGGAACCCAGAGTATGATCAACCGTATGAATGGGAGACGTGTTGAAATATGTCTCAGTTTTCGTACCCTGGTACTCGGGTGCAACATTCCAGACGCTTTACTAACACTCTCCCAAATTGGAGAGTCAGTCCCTTTAACCTCCTGTTTGGCCCAGTTTGCAATTCCTGCGGAAGATGAACAGGAATAGCGAGAACCAATGAGAGACTAGCTGGAGGTGTCTGGACGGGCAAATTTAACTCTCATTTCCCACCAGGAAGAGGAATTAAGCAAAGGCTCAGCGTGCCGTGCCGGAAGCAGATTAGGGCCTGAAGCCATCCTGCGGTGTTGCGGCCCAGTCACAAGAAAGCGAGTTGAAGAAAGGAGCTCAGGGGCACTGTAATTCACAAACCTGCAGAGTTATAAATGACAGCTATCGTCCAAAAATGTACTGAAGTAAGGCTGCCAAGAGGACTTGAATGCGGGGCAGAATTGCAGGAAACCGATTTCAGGAGGTAGACTGGAATTGCATTGAAAGCATAGGAAAAGAGGCAGAACGTCCACAATGATGCACTTGGCCAAAAAGGGTGTATGCGTTTTTTCATGAATATATTCAGGAAAAAACGCGTACGCCCTTTTTGGCCAACCAAGCAAGCTTGCAAAGGAAATCTGCACTACAATGAAGTCTCACTTCCCCCCAGTCAAAAGGGCCATCTGAAAAAAGTGTAAAATCCAGAAAGGCAGGACAGGCCATGGAGAACTGGGAGCCTTGTTATGCTGATGGTCGGGATGTAAATTGCCAACAGACACTCGGGAGAAGTGTATGGTGTTTCCTGAAACATCTAAAAAACAAAGCAACAGAGCCTAGGGCACTTCCACTTATGGTCCTATAGCTTAGGGAAATTAAAATCAAAAAGACACAGCCACCCCAAAGTTTGGGACGCCTCTGTTTACAAGAACCTCGTTTACCGTACAAGTTCAATATCACAGAAAGTGAAAAATGGATAAAGAACTTGTGGTACTTACGTACAATGCAGTATCACTCAGCAATGAAATCTATGTCATCAGGCCTGTAGCAGCATAATGAGTGGATTCAGGTATGATGATTCTAACTGAAATAAGTCACACAGAAAAAGAAACATCATAAGATATCACTAATACACGGAATGTAAACTTGGCTACATAGGAACTGAATTCCAAAACAGAACAGGGTCTCAAATTTAGAAAAACAACTTATGCTTGCTTAAGGGGAAAGGTGAGTTGGGGTGCTGCATAAAACCAGAGATTGAAATGAGCACAGATAAAGTTCCTTAAGCCAAATATGGTATAGACAAGAGCTACTCCTTGCTCAATGAAATGGATGCAACACCCCATATTAAACGCCTAAGAATGTACCTGACTAGTAAGTATCTTAAAACCTATGGATTGCTATGTCTCCAAAAGAGAATCAAGCGTGTGTACAGGGGCATAAACGCAGCAGTGATAGGATTGGAGAGGTTCGGCGAGCAAATGAAGACCCTTTGAAGTCATATTGCATGGTACCCATTCCACGAGTCTCAACTGTCCAGGTTTAAGGTATTCTTCCTTCAGCTAAAACATGCATGTGGAACCCAGAGTATGATCAACCATGTGAACGGGAGACGTGTTCAAATATGTCTCAGTTTTCGTACCCTGGTACTCGGGTGCAACATTCCAGACGCTTTACTAACACTCTCCCAAATTGGAGAGTCAGCGCCTTTACCTCCTATTTGTCCCAGTTTGCAATTTCTGCGGAAGATTAACAGGAATAGCGAGAACCAATGAGAGACTAGCTGGAGGTGTCTGGACGGGCAAATTTAACTCTCATTTCCCACCAGGAAAAGGAAATAACCAAAGGCTCAGTGTGCCGTGCTGGAACCAGATGAGGGCCTGAAGCCATCCTGCGGTGTTGCGGCCAGCTCACAAGAAAGCGAGTTGAAGAAAGGAGCTCAGGGGCACTGTAATTCACAAACCTGCAGAGTTATAAATGACAGCTATCGTCCAAAAATATACTGAAGTAAGGCTGCCAGGAGGACTTGAAAGCGGGGCAGAATTGCAGGAAACTGATTTCAGGAGGTAGACTGGAATTGCATTGAAAGCATAGGAAAAGAGGCAGAACGTCCACAATGATGCACTTGGCCAAAAAGGGCGTATGCGTTTTTTCCTGAATATATTCAGGAAAAAACGCATACGCCCTTTTTGGCCAACCAAGCAAGCTTGCAAAGGAAATCTGCACTACAATGAAGTCTCACTTCCCCCCGGTCAAAAGGGCCATCTGAATAAAGTGTAAAATCCAGAAAGGCAGGACAGGCCATGGAGAACTGGGAGGCTTGTTATGCTGATGGGCGGGATGTAAATTGCCAACAGACACTCAGGAGAAGTGTATGGTGTTTCCTGAAACATCTAAAAAACAAAGCAACAGAGCCTAGGGCACTTCCACTTATGGTCCTATAGCTTAGGGAAATTAAAATCAAAAAGACACAGCCACCCCAAAGTTTGGGACGCCTCTGTTTACAAGAACCTCGTTAACAGTACAAGTTCAACATCGCAGAAAGTGAAAAATGGATAAAGAAGTTGTGGTATTACTTACAAAGCAATATCACTCAGCAATGAAATCTATGTCATCAGGCCCTTAGCAGCATAATGAGTGGATTCAGGTATGATGATTCAAACTGAAATAAGTCACACAGAAAAAGAAACATCATAAGATATCAGTAATACACGGAATGTAAACTTGGCTACACAGGAACTGAATTACAGAACAGAACAGGGTCTCAAATTTAGAAAACCAACTTATGCTTGCTTAAGGGTAAAAGTGAGTTGGGGTGCTGCATAAAACCAGAGATTGAAATGAGCACAGATAAAGTTCCTTAAGCCAAATATGGAATAGACAAGAGCTACTCCTTGCTCAACGAAATGGACTCAACACCCCATATTAAACGCCTAAGAATGTACCTGACTAGTAAGTATCTTAAAACCTATGGATTGCTATGTCTCCAAAACACAATGAAGCGTGTGTACAGGGGCAATAACGCAGCAGTGATAGGATTGGAGAGGTTCAGTGAGCAAATGAGGACGCTTTGAAGTCATATTGCATGGTACCAATTACACGGGTTTCAACTACACAGGTTTAAGGTATTCTTCCTTCAGCTAAAACATGCATGTGGAACCCAGAGTATGATCAACCATGTGAACGGGAGACGTGTTCAAATATGTCTCAGTTTTCCTCCCCTGGTACTCGGGTGCAACATTCCAGACGCTTTACTAACACTCTCCCCACTTGGAGAGTCAGCGCCTTTAACCTCCTGTTTGGCCCAGTTTCCAATTTCTGCGGAAGATTAACAGGAATAGCGAGAACCAATGAGAGACTAGCTGGAGGTGTCTGGACGGGCAAATTTAACTCTCATTTCCCACCAGGAAGAGGAAATATCCAAAGGCTCAGCGTGCCCTGCCGGAACCAGATTAGGGCCTGAAGCTATCCTGCGGTGTTGCGGCCTGCTCAAAAGAAAGCGAGTTGAAGAAAGCAGCTCAGGGGCACTGTAATTCACAAACCTGCAGAGTTATAAATGACAGCTATCGTCCAAAAATATACTGAAGTAAGGCTGCCAAGAGGACTTGAAAGCGGGGCAGAATTGCAGGAAACCGATTTCAGGAGGTAGACTGGAATTGCATTGAAAGCAGAGGAAAAGAGGCAGAACGTTCACAATGATGCACTTGGCCAAAAAGGGCGTATGCGTTTTTTCCTGAATATATTCAGGATAAAACGCATACGCCCTTTTTGGCCAACCAAGCAAACTTGGAAAGGAAATCTGCACTACAATGAAGTCTCACTTCCCCCTGGTCAAAAGGACCATCTGAAAAAAGCGTAAAATCCAGAAAGGCAGGACAGGCCATGGAGAACTGGGAGGCTTGTTATGCTGATGGGCGGGATGTAAATTGCCAACAGACACTCGGGTGCAGTATATGGTGTTTCCTGAAACATCTAAAAAACAAAGCAACAGAGCCAAGGGCACTTCCACTTATGGTCCTATAGCTTAGGGAAATTAAAATCAGAAACACACAGCCACCCCAAAGTTTGGGACGCCTCTGTTTACAAGAACCTCGTTTACCGTACAAGTTCAATATCACAGAGAGTGAAAAATGGATAAAAAGCTTGTGGTACTTACGTACAATGCAGTATCACTCAGCAATGTAATCTATGTCATCAGGCCCACAGCAGCATAATGAGTGGATTCAGGTACGATGATTCTAACTGAACTAAGTCACACAGAAAAAGAAACATCATAAGATATCACTAATACACGGAATGTAAACTTGGCTACACAGGAACTGAATTCCAAAACAGAACAGGGTCTCAAATTTAGAAAACCAACTTATGCTCGCTTAAGGGTAAAGGTGAGTTGGGGTGCTGCATAAAACCAGAGATTTAAATGAGCACAGACAAAGTTCCTTAAGCCAAATATGGAATAGACAAGAGCTACTCCTTGCTCAACGAAATGGACTCAACACCGCATATTAAACGCCTAATAATGTACCTGACTAGTAAGTATCTTAAAACCTATGGATTGCAATGTCTCCGAAAGAGAATCAAGCATGTGTACAGGGGCATAAATGCAGCAGTGATAGGATTGGAGAGGTTCGGTGAGCAAATGAAGACCCTTTGAAGTCATATTGCATGGTACCCATTACACGGGTCTAAACTCTCCAGGTTTAAGGTATTCTTCCTTCAGCTAAAACATGCATGTGGAACCCAGAGTATGATCAACCGTATGAATGGGAGACGTGTTGAAATATGTCTCAGTTTTCGTACCCTGGTACTCGGGTGCAACATTCCAGACGCTTTACTAACACTCTCCCAAATTGGAGAGTCAGTCCCTTTAACCTCCTGTTTGGCCCAGTTTGCAATTCCTGCGGAAGATGAACAGGAATAGCGAGAACCAATGAGAGACTAGCTGGAGGTGTCTGGACGGGCAAATTTAACTCTCATTTCCCACCAGGAAGAGGAATTAACCAAAGGCTCAGCGTGCCGTGCCGGAAGCAGATTAGGGCCTGAAGCCATCCTGCGGTGTTGCGGCCCAGTCACAAGAAAGCGAGTTGAAGAAAGGAGCTCAGGGGCACTGTAATTCACAAACCTGCAGAGTTATAAATGACAGCTATCGTCCAAAAATGTACTGAAGTAAGGCTGCCAAGAGGACTTGAATGCGGGGCAGAATTGCAGGAAACCGATTTCAGGAGGTAGACTGGAATTGCATTGAAAGCATAGGAAAAGAGGCAGAACGTCCACAATGATGCACTTGGCCAAAAAGGGCGTATGCGTTTTTTCATGAATATATTCAGGAAAAAACGCGTACGCCCTTTTTGGCTAACCAAGCAAGCTTGCAAAGGAAATCTGCACTACAATGAAGTCTCACTTCCCCCCAGTCAAAAGGGCCATCTGAAAAAAGTGTAAAATCCAGAAAGGCAGGACAGGCCATGGAGAACTGGGAGCCTTGTTATGCTGATGGTCGGGATGTAAATTGCCAACAGACACTCGGGAGAAGTGTATGGTGTTTCCTGAAACATCTAAAAAACAAAGCAACAGAGCCTAGGGCACTTCCACTTATGGTCCTATGGCTTAGGGAAATTAAAATCAAAAAGACACAGCCACCCCAAAGTTTGGGACGCCTCTGTTTACAAGAACCTCGTTTACCGTACAAGTTCAATATCACAGAAAGTGAAAAATGGATAAAGAACTTGTGGTACTTACGTACAATGCAGTATCACTCAGCAATGAAATCTATGTCATCAGGCCTGTAGCAGCATAATGAGTGGATTCAGGTATGATGATTCTAACTGAAATAAGTCACACAGAAAAAGAAACATCATAAGATATCAGTAATACACGGAATGTAAACTTGGCTACATAGGAACTGAATTCCAAAACAGAACAGGGTCTCAAATTTAGAAAAACAACTTATGCTTGCTTAAGGGGAAAGGTGAGTTGGGGTGCTGCATAAAACCAGAGATTGAAATGAGCACAGATAAAGTTCCTTAAGCCAAATATGGTATAGACAAGAGCTACTCCTTGCTCAACGAAATGGATGCAACACCCCATATTAAACGCCTAAGAATGTACCTGACTAGTAAGTATCTTAAAACCTATGGATTGCTATGTCTCCAAAAGAGAATCAAGCGTGTGTACAGGGGCATAAACGCAGCAGTGATAGGATTGGAGAGGTTCGGCGAGCAAATGAAGACCCTTTGAAGTCATATTGCATGGTACCCATTCCACGAGTCTCAACTGTCCAGGTTTAAGGTATTCTTCCTTCAGCTAAAACATGCATGTGGAACCCAGAGTATGATCAACCGTGTGAACGGGAGACGTGTTCAAATATGTCTCAGTTTTCGTACCCTGGTACTCGGGTGCAACATTCCAGACGCTTTACTAACACTCTCCCAAATTGGAGAGTCAGCGCCTTTACCTCCTATTTGTCCCAGTTTGCAATTTCTGCGGAAGATTAACAGGAATAGCGAGAACCAATGAGAGACTAGCTGGAGGTGTCTGGACGGGCAAATTTAACTCTCATTTCCCACCAGGAAGAGGAAATAACCAAAGGCTCAGTGTGCCGTGCTGGAACCAGATGAGGGCCTGAAGCCATCCTGCGGTGTTGCGGCCAGCTCACAAGAAAGCGAGTTGAAGAAAGGAGCTCAGGGGCACTGTAATTCACAAACCTGCAGAGTTATAAATGACAGCTATCGTCCAAAAATATACTGAAGTAAGGCTGCCAGGAGGACTTGAAAGCGGGGCAGAATTGCAGGAAACTGATTTCAGGAGGTAGACTGGAATTGCATTGAAAGCATAGGAAAAGAGGCAGAACGTCCACAATGATGCACTTGGCCAAAAAGGGCGTATGCGTTTTTTCCTGAATATATTCAGGAAAAAACGCATACGCCCTTTTTGGCCAACCAAGCAAGCTTGCAAAGGAAATCTGCACTACAATGAAGTCTCACTTCCCCCCGGTCAAAAGGGCCATCTGAATAAAGTGTAAAATCCAGAAAGGCAGGACAGGCCATGGAGAACTGGGAGCCTTGTTATGCTGATGGGCGGGATGTAAATTGCCAACAGACACTCGGGAGAAGTGTATGGTGTTTCCTGAAACATCTAAAAAACAAAGCAACAGAGCCTAGGGCACTTCCACTTATGGTCCTATAGCTTAGGGAAATTAAAATCAAAAAGACACAGCCACCCCAAAGTTTGGGACGCCTCTGTTTACAAGAACCTCGTTAACAGTACAAGTTCAACATCGCAGAAAGTGAAAAATGGATAAAGAAGTTGTGGTATTACTTACAAAGCAATATCACTCAGCAATGAAATCTATGTCATCAGGCCCTTAGCAGCATAATGAGTGGATTCAGGTATGATGATTCAAACTGAAATAAGTCACACAGAAAAAGAAACATCATAAGATATCAGTAATACACGGAATGTAAACTTGGCTACACAGGAACTGAATTACAGAACAGAACAGGGTCTCAAATTTAGAAAACCAACTTATGCTTGCTTAAGGGTAAAAGTGAGTTGGGGTGCTGCATAAAACCAGAGATTGAAATGAGCACAGATAAAATTCCTTAAGCCAAATATGGAATAGACAAGAGCTACTCCTTGCTCAACGAAATGGACTCAACACCCCATATTAAACGCCTAAGAATTTACCTGACTAGTAAGTATCTTAAAACCTATGGATTGCTATGTCTCCAAAACACAATGAAGCGTGTGTACAGGGGCAATAACGCAGCAGTGATAGGATTGGAGAGGTTCAGTGAGCAAATGAGGACGCTTTGAAGTCATATTGCATGGTACCAATTACACGGGTTTCAACTACACAGGTTTAAGGTATTCTTCCTTCAGCTAAAACATGCATGTGGAACCCAGAGTATGATCAACCATGTGAACGGGAGACGTGTTCAAATATGTCTCAGTTTTCCTCCCCTGGTACTCGGGTGCAACATTCCAGACACTTTACTAACACTCTCCCCACTTGGAGAGTCAGCGCCTTTAACCTCCTGTTTGGCCCAGTTTCCAATTTCTGCGGAAGATTAACAGGAATAGCGAGAACCAATGAGAGACTAGCTGGAGGTGTCTGGACGGGCAAATTTAACTCTCATTTCCCACCAGGAAGAGGAAATAACCAAAGGCTCAGCGTGCCCTGCCGGAACCAGATTAGGGCCTGAAGCTATCCTGCGGTGTTGCGGCCTGCTCAAAAGAAAGCGAGTTGAAGAAAGCAGCTCAGGGGCACTGTAATTCACAAACCTGCAGAGTTATAAATGACAGCTATCGTCCAAAAATATACTGAAGTAAGGCTGCCAAGAGGACTTGAAAGCGGGGCAGAATTGCAGGAAACCGATTTCAGGAGGTAGACTGGAATTGCATTGAAAGCAGAGGAAAAGAGGCAGAACGTTCACAATGATGCACTTGGCCAAAAAGGGCGTATGCGTTTTTTCCTGAATATATTCAGGATAAAACGCATACGCCCTTTTTGGCCAACCAAGCAAACTTGGAAAGGAAATCTGCACTACAATGAAGTCTCACTTCCCCCTGGTCAAAAGGACCATCTGAAAAAAGCGTAAAATCCAGAAAGGCAGGACAGGCCATGGAGAACTGGGAGGCTTGTTATGCTGATGGGCGGGATGTAAATTGCCAACAGACACTCGGGTGCAGTATATGGTGTTTCCTGAAACATCTAAAAAACAAAGCAACAGAGCCAAGGGCACTTCCACTTATGGTCCTATAGCTTAGGGAAATTAAAATCAGAAACACACAGCCACCCCAAAGTTTGGGACGCCTCTGTTTACAAGAACCTCGTTTACCGTACAAGTTCAATATCACAGAGAGTGAAAAATGGATAAAGAACTTGTGGTACTTACGTACAATGCAGTATCACTCAGCAATGTAATCTATGTCATCAGGCCCACAGCAGCATAATGAGTGGATTCAGGTACGATGATTCTAACTGAACTAAGTCACACAGAAAAAGAAACATCATAAGATATCACTAATACACGGAATGTAAACTTGGCTACACAGGAACTGAATTCCAAAACAGAACAGGGTCTCAAATTTAGAAAACCAACTTATGCTCGCTTAAGGGTAAAGGTGAGTTGGGGTGCTGCATAAAACCAGAGATTTAAATGAGCACAGACAAAGTTCCTTAAGCCAAATATGGAATAGACAAGAGCTACTCCTTGCTCAACGAAATGGACTCAACACCGCATATTAAACGCCTAATAATGTACCTGACTAGTAAGTATCTTAAAACCTATGGATTGCAATGTCTCCGAAAGAGAATCAAGCATGTGTACAGGGGCATAAACGCAGCAGTGATAGGATTGGAGAGGTTCGGTGAGCAAATGAAGACCCTTTGAAGTCATACTGCATGGTACGCATTCCACGGATCTCAACTCTCCAGGTTTAAGGTATTCTTCCTTCAGCTAAAACATGCATGTGGAACCCAGAATATGATCAACCGTGTTATCAGGAGACGTGTTCAAATATGTCTCAGTTTTGGTCCCCTGGTACTCGGGTGCAACATTGCAGACGCTTTACTAACACTCTCCCAAATTGGAGAGTCAGTCCCTTTAACCTCCTGTTTGGCCCAGTTTGCAATTCCTGCGGAAGATGAACAGGAATAGCGAGAACCAATGAGAGACTAGCTGGAGGTGTCTGGACGGGCAAATTTAACTCTCATTTCCCACCAGGAAGAGGAATTAACCAAAGGCTCAGCGTGCCGTGCCGGAAGCAGATTAGGGCCTGAAGCCATCCTGCGGTGTTGCGGCCCAGTCACAAGAAAGCGAGTTGAAGAAAGGAGCTCAGGGGCACTGTAATTCACAAACCTGCAGAGTTATAAATGACAGCTATCGTCCAAAAATGTACTGAAGTAAGGCTGCCAAGAGGACTTGAAAGCGGGGCAGAATTGCAGGAAACCGATTTCAGGAGGTAGACTGGAATTGCATTGAAAGCATAGGAAAAGAGGCAGAACGTCCACAATGATGGACTTGGCCAAAAAGGGCGTATGCGTTTTTTCATGAATATATTCAGGAAAAAACGCATACGCCCTTTTTGGCCAACCAAGCAAGCTTGCAAAGGAAATCTGCACTACAATGAAGTCTCACTTCCCCCCGGTCAAAAGGGCCATCTGAAAAAAGTGTAAAATCCAGAAAGGCAGGACAGGCCATGGAGAACTGGGAGCCTTGTTATGCTGATGGGCGGGATGTAAATTGCCAACAGACACTCGGGAGAAGTGTATGGTGTTTCCTGAAACATCTAAAAAACAAAGCAACAGAGCCTAGGGCACTTCCACTTATGGTCCTATAGCTTAGGGAAATTAAAATCAAAAAGACACAGCCACCCCAAAGTTTGGGACGCCTCTGTTTACAAAAACCTTGTTTACCATACAAGTTCAATATCACAGAAAGTGAAAAATGGATAAAGAACTTGTGGTACTTACGTACAATGCAGTATCACTCAGCAATGAAATCTATGTCATCAGGCCCGTAGCAGCATAATGAGTGGATTCAGGTACGATGATTCTAACTGAAATAAGTCACACAGAAAAAGAAACATCATAAGATATCACTAATACACGGAATGTAAACTTGGCTACATAGGAACTGAATTCCAAAACAGAACAGGGTCTCAAATTTAGAAAAACAACTTATGCTTGCTTAAGGGGAAAGGTGAGTTGGGGTGCTGCATAAAACCAGAGATTGAAATGAGCACAGATAAAGTTCCTTAAGCCAAATATGGTATAGACAAGAGCTACTCCTTGCTCAACGAAATGGATGCAACACCCCATATTAAACGCCTAAGAATGTACCTGACTAGTAAGTATCTTAAAACCTATGGATTGCTATGTCTCCAAAAGAGAATCAAGCGTGTGTACAGGGGCATAAACGCAGCAGTGATAGGATTGGAGAGGTTCGGTGAGCAAATGAAGACCCTTTGAAGTCATATTGCATGGTACCCATTCCACGAGTCTCAACTGTCCAGGTTTAAGGTATTCTTCCTTCAGCTAAAACATGCATGTGGAACCCAGAGTATGATCAACCGTGTGAACGGGAGACGTGTTCAAATATGTCTCAGTTTTCGTACCCTGGTACTCGGGTGCAACATTCCAGACGCTTTACTAACACTCTCCCAAATTGGAGAGTCAGCGCCTTTACCTCCTATTTGTCCCAGTTTGCAATTTCTGCGGAAGATGAACAGGAATAGCGAGAACCAATGAGAGACTAGCTGGAGGTGTCTGGACGGGCAAATTTAACTCTCATTTCCCACCAGGAAGAGGAAATAACCAAAGGCTCAGTGTGCCGTGCTGGAACCAGAAGAGGGCCTGAAGCCATCCTGCGGTGTTGCGGCCAGCTCACAAGAAAGCGAGTTGAAGAAAGGAGCTCAGGGGCACTGTAATTCACAAACCTGCAGAGTTATAAATGACAGCTATCGTCCAAAAATATACTGAAGTAAGGCTGCCAGGAGGACTTGAAAGCGGGGCAGAATTGCAGGAAACTGATTTCAGGAGGTAGACTGGAATTGCATTGAAAGCATAGGAAAAGAGGCAGAACGTCCACAATGATGCACTTGGCCAAAAAGGGCGTATGCGTTTTTTCATGAATATATTCAGGAAAAAACGCATACGCCCTTTTTGGCCAACCAAGCAAGCTTGCAAAGGAAATCTGCACTACAATGAAGTCTCACTTCCCCCCGGTCAAAAGGGCCATCTGAATAAAGTGTAAAATCCAGAAAGGCAGGACAGGCTATGGAAAACTGGGAGCCTTGTTATGCTGATGGGCGGGATGTAAATTGCCAACAGACACTGGGGAGAAGTGTATGGTGTTTCCTGAAACATCTAAAAAACAAAGCAACAGAGCCTAGGGCACTTCCACTTATGGTCCTATAGCTTAGGGAAATTAAAATCAAAAAGACACAGCCACCCCAAAGTTTGGGACGCCTCTGTTTACAAGAACCTCGTTTACCATACAAGTTCAATATCGCAGAAAGTGAAAAATGGATAAAGACGTTGTGGTACTTACGTACAATGCAGTATCACTCAGCAATGAAATCTACGTCATCAGGCCCGTAGCAGCACAATGAGTGGATTCAGGTATGATGATTCAAACTGAAATAAGTCACACAGAAAAAGAAACATCATAAGATATCAGTAATACACGAAATGTAAACTTGGCTATACAGGAACTGAATTAGAGAACAGAACAGGGTCTCAAATTTAGAAAACCAACTTATGCTTGCTTAAGGGTAAAGGTGAGTTGGGGTGCTGCATAAAACCAGAGATTGAAATGAGCACAGATAAAGTTCCTTAAGCCAAATATGGAATAGACAAGAGCTACTCCTTGCTCAACGAAATGGACTCAACACCCCATATTAAACGCCTAAGAATGTACCTGACTAGTAAGTATCTTAAAACCTATGGATTGCTATGTCTCCGAAAGAGAATCAAGCATGTGTACCGGGGCATAAACACAGCAGTGATAGGATTGGAGAGGTTCGGTGAGCAAATGAAGACCCTTTGAAGTCATATTGCATGGCACCCATTCCACGCTTTCAACTACCCAGGTTTAAGGTATTCCTCCTTCAGCTAAAACATGCATGTGGAACCTAGAGTATGATCAACCATGTGATCGGGAGACGTGTTCAAATATGTCTCAGTTTTTGTACCCTGGTACTCGGGTGCAACATTCCAGACGCTTTACTAACACTCTCCCCACTTGGAGAGTCAGTCCCTTTAACCTCCTGTTTGGCCCAGTTTGCAATTTCTGCGGAAGATGAACAGGAATAGCGAGAATCAATGAGAGACTATCTGGAGGTGTCTGGACGGGCAAATTTAACTCTCATTTCCCACCAGGAAGAGGAATTAACCAAAGGCTCAGCGTGCCGTGCCGGAACCAGATTAGGGCCTGAAGCCATCCTGCGGTGTTGCGGCCAGGTCACAAGAAAGCGAGTTGAAGAAAGGAGCTCAGGGGCACTGTAATTCACAAACCTGCAGAGTTATAAATGACAGCTATCGTCCAAAAATATACTGAAGTAAGGCTGCCAAGAGGACTTGAAAGCGGGGCAGAATTGCAGGAAACCGATTTCAGGAGGTAGACTGGAATTGCATTGAAAGCACAGGAAAAGAGGCAGAACGTCCACAATGATGCACTTGGCCAAAAAGGGCGTATGCGATTTTTCCTGAATATATTCAGGAAAAAACGCATACGCCCTTTTCGGCCAACCAAGCAAGCTTGCAAAGGAAATCTGCACTACAATGAAGTCTCACTTCCCCCCGGTCAAAAGGGCCATCTGAATAAAGTGTAAAATCCAGAAAGGCAGGACAGGCCATGGAGAACTGGGAGCCTTGTTATGCTGATGGGCGGGATGTAAATTGCCAACAGACACTCGGGAGAAGTGTATGGTGTTTCCTGAAACATCTAAAAAACAAAGCAACAGAGCCTAGGGCACTTCCACTTATGGTCCTATAGCTTAGGGAAATTAAAATCAAAAAGACACAGCCACCCCAAAGTTTGGGACGCCTCTGTTTACAAGAACCTCGTTTACCATACAAGTTCAATATCGCAGAAAGTGAAAAATGGATAAAGACGTTGTGGTACTTACGTACAATGCAGTATCACTCAGCAATGAAATCTACGTCATCAGGCCCGTAGCAGCACAATGAGTGGATTCAGGTATGATGATTCAAACTGAAATAAGTCACACAGAAAAAGAAACATCATAAGATATCAGTAATACACGAAATGTAAACTTGGCTATACAGGAACTGAATTAGAGAACAGAACAGGGTCTCAAATTTAGAAAACCAACTTATGCTTGCTTAAGGGTAAAGGTGAGTTGGGGTGCTGCATAAAACCAGAGATTGAAATGAGCACAGATAAAGTTCCTTAAGCCAAATATGGAATAGACAAAAGCTACTCCTTGCTCAACGAAATGGACTCAACACCGCATATTAAACACCTAAGAATGTACCTGACGAGTAAGTATCTTAAAACCTATGGATTGCTATGTCTCCGAAAGAGAATCAAGCATGTGTACAGGGGCATAAACGCAGCAGTGATAGGATTGGAGAGGTTCGGTGAGCAAATGAAGACCCTTTGAAGTCATATTGCATGGTACCCATTCCACGGGTTTCAACTACCCAGGTTTAAGGTATTCTTCCTTCAGCTAAAACATGCATGTGGAACCTAGAGTATGATCAACCATGTGATCGGGAGACGTGTTCAGATATGTCTCAGTTTTCGTACCCTGGTACTCGGGTGCAACATTCCAGATGCTTTACTAACACTCTCCCGACTTGGAGAGTCAGTCCCTTTAACCTCCTGTTTGGCCCAGTTTGCAATTTCTGCGGAAGATGAACAGGAATAGCGAGAATCAATGAGAGACTATCTGGAGGTGTCTGGACGGGCAAATTTAACTCTCATTTCCCACCAGGAAGAGGAACTAACCAAAGGCTCAGCGTGCCGTGCCGGAACCAGATTAGGGCCTGAAGCCATCCTGCGGTGTTGCGGCCAGGTCACAAGAAAGCGAGTTGAAGAAAGGAGCTCAGGGGCACTGTAATTCACAAACCTGCAGAGTTATAAATGACAGCTATCGTCCAAAAATATACTGAAGTAAGGCTGCCAAGAGGACTTGAAAGTGGGGCAGAATTGCAGGAAACCGATTTCAGGAGGTAGACTGGAATTGCATTGAAAGCATAGGAAAAGAGGCAGAACGTCCACAATGATGCACTTGGCCAAAAAGGGCGTATGCGTTTTTTCCTGAATATATTCAGGAAAAAACGCATACGCTCTTTTTGGCCAACCAAGCAAACTTGCAAAGGAAATCTGCACTACAATGAAGTCTCACTTCCCCCCGGTCAAAAGGGCCATCTGAAAAAAGTGTAAAATCCAGAAAGGCAGGACAGGCCATGGAGAACTGGGAGCCTTGTTATGCTGATGGGCGGGATGTAAATTGCCAACAGACACTCGGGAGAAGTGTATGGTGTTTCCCGAAACATCTAAAAAACAAAGCAACAGAGCCTAGGGCACTTCCACTTATGGTCCTATAGCTTAGGGAAATTAAAATCAAAAAGACACAGCCACCCCAAAGTTTGGGACGCCTCTGTTTACAAGAACCTCGTTTACCGTACAAGTTCAATATCACAGAAAATGAAAAATGGATAAAGAACTTGTGGTACTTACGTACAATGCAGTATCACTCAGCAATGAAATCTATGTCATCAGGCCCGTAGCAGCATAATGAGTGGATTCAGGTACGATGATTCTAACTGAAATAAGTCACACAGAAAAAGAAACATCATAAGATATCACTAATAAACTGAACGTAAACTTGGCTACACAGGAACTGAATTCCAAAACAGAACAGGGTCTCAAATATAGAAAAGCAACTTATGCTTGCTTAAGGGGAAAGGTGAGTTGGGGTGCTGCATAAAACCAGAGATTGAAATGAGCACAGATAAAGTTCCTTAAGCCAAATATGGAATAGACAAGAGCTACTCCTTGCTCAACGAAATGGACTCAACACCCCATATTAAACGCCTAAGAATGTACCTGACTAGTAAGTATCTTAAAACCTATGGATTGCTATGTCTCCGAAAGAGAATCAAGCATGTGTACAGGGGCATAAACACAGCAGTGATAGGATTGGAGAGGTTCGGTGAGCAAATGAAGACCCTTTGAAGTCATATTGCATGGCACCCATTCCACGCTTTCAACTACCCAGGTTTAAGGTATTCCTCCTTCAGCTAAAACATGCATGTGGAACCTAGAGTATGATCAACCATGTGATCGGGAGACGTGTACAAATATGTCTCAGTTTTTGTACCCTGGTACTCGGGTGCAACATTCCAGACGCTTTACTAACACTCTCCCGACTTGGAGAGTCAGTCCCTTTAACCTCCTGTTTGGCCCAGTTTGCAATTTCTGCGGAAGATGAACAGGAATAGCGAGAATCAATGAGAGACTATCTGGAGGTGTCTGGACGGGCAAATTTAACTCTCATTTCCCACCAGGAAGAGGAATTAACCAAAGGCTCAGCGTGCCGTGCCGGAACCAGATTAGGGCCTGAAGCCATCCTGCGGTGTTGCGGCCAGGTCACAAGAAAGCGAGTTGAAGAAAGGAGCTCAGGGGCACTGTAATTCACAAACCTGCAGAGTTATAAATGACAGCTATCGTCCAAAAATATACTGAAGTAAGGCTGCCAAGAGGACTTGAAAGCGGGGCAGAATTGCAGGAAACCGATTTCAGGAGGTAGACTGGAATTGCATTGAAAGCACAGGAAAAGAGGCAGAACGTCCACAATGATGCACTTGGCCAAAAAGGGCGTATGCGATTTTTCCTGAATATATTCAGGAAAAAACGCATACGCCCTTTTCGGGCAACCAAGCAAGCTTGCAAAGGAAATCTGCACTACAATGAAGTCTCACTTCCCCCCGGTCAAAAGAGCCATCTGAAAAAAGTGTAAAATCCAGAAAGGCAGGACAGGCCATAGAGAACTGGGAGCCTTGTTATGCTGATGGGCGGGATGTAAATTGCCAACAGACACTCCGGAGAAGTGTATGGTGTTTCCTGAAACATCTAAAAAACAAAGCAACAGAGCCTAGGGCACTTCCACTTATGGTCCTATAGCTTAGTGAAATTAAAATCAAAAAGACACAGCCACCCCAAAGTTTGGGACGCCTCTGTTTACAAGAACCTCGTTTACAGTACAAGTTCAACATTGCAGAATGTGAAAAATGGATAATGAAGTTGTGGTATTTACTTACAAAGCAATATCACTCAGCAATGAAATCTATGTCATCAGGCCCTTAGCAGCACAATGAGTGGATTCAGGTATGATGATTCTAACTGATATAAGTCACACAGAAAAAGAAACATCATAAGATATCACTAATACACGGAATGTAAACTTGGCTACACAGGAACTGCATTCCAAAACAGAACAGGGTCTCAAATTTAGAAAACCAACTTATGCTTGCTTAAGGGTAAAGGTGAGTTGGGGTACTGCATAAAACTAGAGATTGAAATGACCACAGATAAAGTTCCTTAAGCCAAATATGGAATAGACAGGAGCTACTCCTTGCTCAACGAAATGGACTCAACACCCCATATTAAACGCCTAAGAATGTACCTGACTAGTAAGTATCTTAAAACCTGTGGATTGCTATGTCTCCAAAAGAGAATCAAGCGTGTGTACAGGGGCATAAACGCAGCAGTGATAGGATTGGAGAGGTTTGGTGAGCAAATGAAGACCCTTTGAAGTCATATTGCATGGTACCCATTACACGGGTCTCAACTCTCCAGGTTTAAGGTATTCTTCCTTCAGCTAAAACATGCATGTGGAACCCAGAGTATGATCAACCGTATGAATGGGAGACGTGTTGAAATATGTCTCAGTTTTCGTACCCTGGTACTCGGGTGCAACATTCCAGACGCTTTACTAACACTCTCCCAAATTGGAGAGTCAGTCCCTTTAACCTCCTGTTTGGCCCAGTTTGCAATTCCTGCGGAAGATGAACAGGAATAGCGAGAACCAATGAGAGACTAGCTGGAGGTGTCTGGACGGGCAAATTTAACTCTCATTTCCCACCAGGAAGAGGAATTAACCAAAGGCTCAGCGTGCCGTGCCGGAAGCAGATTAGGGCCTGAAGCCATCCTGCGGTGTTGCGGCCCAGTCACAAGAAAGCGAGTTGAAGAAAGGAGCTCAGGGGCACTGTAATTCACAAACCTGCAGAGTTATAAATGACAGCTATCGTCCAAAAATGTACTGAAGTAAGGCTGCCAAGAGGACTTGAAAGTGGGGCAGAATTGCAGGAAACCGATTTCAGGAGGTAGACTGGAATTGCATTGAAAGCATAGGAAAAGAGGCAGAACGTCCACAATGATGGACTTGGCCAAAAAGGGCGTATGCGTTTTTTCATGAATATATTCAGGAAAAAACGCATACGCCCTTTTTGGCCAACCAAGCAAGCTTGCAAAGGAAATCTGCACTACAATGAAGTCTCACTTCCCCCCGGTCAAAAGGGCCATCTGAAAAAAGTGTAAAATCCAGAAAGGCAGGACAGGCCATGGAGAACTGGGAGCCTTGTTATGCTGATGGGCGGGATGTAAATTGCCAACAGACACTCGGGAGAAGTGTATGGTGTTTCCTGAAACATCTAAAAAACAAAGCAACAGAGCCTAGGGCACTTCCACTTATGGTCCTATAGCTTAGGGAAATTAAAATCAAAAAGACACAGCCACCCCAAAGTTTGGGACGCCTCTGTTTACAAAAACCTTGTTTACCATACAAGTTTAATATCACAGAAAGTGAAAAATGGATAAAGAACTTGTGGTACTTACATACAATGCAGTATCACTCAGCAATGAAATCTATGTCATCAGGCCCGTAGCAGCATAATGAGTGGATTCAGGTACGATGATTCTAACTGAAATAAGTCACACAGAAAAAGAAACATCATAAGATATCACTAATACACGGAATGTAAACTTGGCTACATAGGAACTGAATTCCAAAACAGAACAGGGTCTCAAATTTAGAAAACCAACTTATGCTTGCTTAAGGGGAAAGGTGAGTTGGGGTGCTGCATAAAACCAGAGATTGAAATGAGCACAGATAAAGTTCCTTAAGCCAAATATGGTACAGACAAGAGCTACTCCTTGCTCAACGAAATGGATGCAACACCCCATATTAAACGCCTAAGAATGTAGCTGACTAGTAAGTATTTTAAAACCTATGGATTGCTATGTCTCCAAAAGAGAATCAAGCGTGTGTACAGGGGCATAAACGCAGCAGTGATAGGATTGGAGAGGTTCGGTGAGCAAATGAAGACCCTTTGAAGTCATATTGCATGGTACCCATTCCACGAGTCTCAACTGTCCAGGTTTAAGGTATTCTTCCTTCAGCTAAAACATGCATGTGGAACCCAGAGTATGATCAACCATGTGAACGGGAGACGTGTTCAAATATGTCTCAGTTTTCGTACCCTGGTACTCGGGTGCAACATTCCAGACGCTTTACTAACACTCTCCCAAATTGGAGAGTCAGCGCCTTTACCTCCTATTTGTCCCAGTTTGCAATTTCTGCGGAAGATGAACAGGAATAGCGAGAACCAATGAGAGACTAGCTGGAGGTGTCTGGACGGGCAAATTTAACTCTCATTTCCCACCAGGAAGAGGAAATAACCAAAGGCTCAGTGTGCCGTGCTGGAACCAGATGAGGGCCTGAAGCCATCCTGCGGTGTTGCGGCCAGCTCACAAGAAAGCGAGTTGAAGAAAGGAGCTCAGGGGCACTGTAATTCACAAACCTGCAGAGTTATAAATGACAGCTATCGTCCAAAAATATACTGAAGTAAGGCTGCCAGGAGGACTTGAAAGCGGGGCAGAATTGCAGGAAACTGATTTCAGGAGGTAGACTGGAATTGCATTGAAAGCATAGGAAAAGAGGCAGAACGTCCACAATGATGCACTTGGCCAAAAAGGGCGTATGCGTTTTTTCATGAATATATTCAGGAAAAAACGCATGCGCCCTTTTTGGCCAACCAAGCAAGCTTGCAAAGGAAATCTGCACTACAATGAAGTCTCACTTCCCCCCGGTCAAAAGGGCCATCTGAATAAAGTGTAAAATCCAGAAAGGCAGGACAGGCCATGGAGAACTGGGAGCCTTGTTATGCTGATGGGCGGGATGTAAATTGCCAACAGACACTCGGGAGAAGTGTATGGTGTTTCCTGAAACATCTAAAAAACAAAGCAACAGAGCCTAGGGCACTTCCACTTATGGTCCTATAGCTTAGGGAAATTAAAATCAAAAAGACACAGCCACCCCAAAGTTTGGGACGCCTCTGTTTACAAGAACCTCGTTTACCATACAAGTTCAATATCGCAGAAAGTGAAAAATGGATAAAGACGTTGTGGTACTTACGTACAATGCAGTATCACTCAGCAATGAAATCTACGTCATCAGGCCCGTAGCAGCACAATGAGTGGATTCAGGTATGATGATTCAAACTGAAATAAGTCACACAGAAAAAGAAACATCATAAGATATCAGTAATACACGGAATGTAAACTTGGCTATACAGGAACTGAATTAGAGAACAGAACAGGGTCTCAAATTTAGAAAACCAACTTATGCTTGCTTAAGGGTAAAGGTGAGTTGGGGTGCTGCATAAAACCAGAGATTGAAATGAGCACAGATAAAGTTCCTTAAGCCAAATATGGAATAGACAAAAGCTACTCCTTGCTCAACGAAATGGACTCAACACCGCATATTAAACGCCTAAGAATGTACCTGACGAGTAAGTATCTTAAAACCTATGGATTGCTATGTCTCCGAAAGAGAATCAAGCATGTGTACAGGGGCATAAACGCAGCAGTGATAGGATTGGAGAGGTTCGGTGAGCAAATGAAGACCCTTTGAAGTCATATTGCATGGTACCCATTCCACGGGTTTCAACTACCCAGGTTTAAGGTATTCTTCCTTCAGCTAAAACATGCATGTGGAACCTAGAGTATGATCAACCATGTGATCGGGAGACGTGTTCAGATATGTCTCAGTTTTCGTACCCTGGTACTCGGGTGCAACATTCCAGGTGCTTTACTAACACTCTCCCCACTTGGAGAGTCAGTCCCTTTAACCTCCTGTTTGGCCCAGTTTGCAATTTCTGCGGAAGATGAACAGGAATAGCGAGAATCAATGAGAGACTATCTGGAGGTGTCTGGACGGGCAAATTTAACTCTCATTTCCCACCAGGAAGAGGAATTAACCAAAGGCTCAGCGTGCCGTGCCGGAACCAGATTAGGGCCTGAAGCCATCCTGCGGTGTTGCGGCCAGGTCACAAGAAAGCGAGTTGAAGAAAGGAGCTCAGGGGCACTGTAATTCACAAACCTGCAGAGTTATAAATGACAGCTATCGTCCAAAAATATACTGAAGTAAGGCTGCCAAGAGGACTTGAAAGTGGGGCAGAATTGCAGGAAACCGATTTCAGGAGGTAGACTGGAATTGCATTGAAAGCATAGGAAAAGAGGCAGAACGTCCACAATGATGCACTTGGCGAAAAAGGGCGTATGCGTTTTTTCCTGAATATATTCAGGAAAAAACGCATACGCTCTTTTTGGCCAACCAAGCAAACTTGCAAAGGAAATCTGCACTACAATGAAGTCTCACTTCCCCCCGGTCAAAAGGGCCATCTGAAAAAAGTGTAAAATCCAGAAAGGCAGGACAGGCCATGGAGAACTGGGAGCCTTGTTATGCTGATGGGCGGGATGTAAATTGCCAACAGACACTCCGGAGAAGTGTATGGTGTTTCCTGAAACATCTAAAAAACAAAGCAACAGAGCCTAGGGCACTTCCACTTATGGTCCTATAGCTTAGTGAAATTAAAATCAAAAAGACACAGCCACCCCAAAGTTTGGGACGCCTCTGTTTACAAGAACCTCGTTTACAGTACAAGTTCAACATTGCAGAATGTGAAAAATGGATAATGAAGTTGTGGTATTTACTTACAAAGCAATATCACTCAGCAATGAAATCTATGTCATCAGGCCCTTAGCAGCACAATGAGTGGATTCAGGTATGATGATTCTAACTGATATAAGTCACACAGAAAAAGAAACATCATAAGATATCACTAATACACGGAATGTAAACTTGGCTACACAGGAACTGCATTCCAAAACAGAACAGGGTCTCAAATTTAGAAAACCAACTTATGCTTGCTTAAGGGTAAAGGTGAGTTGGGGTACTGCATAAAACTAGAGATTGAAATGACCACAGATAAAGTTCCTTAAGCCAAATATGGAATAGACAGGAGCTACTCCTTGCTCAACGAAATGGACTCAACACCCCATATTAAACGCCTAAGAATGTACCTGACTAGTAAGTATCTTAAAACCTGTGGATTGCTATGTCTCCAAAAGAGAATCAAGCGTGTGTACAGGGGCATAAACGCAGCAGTGATAGGATTGGAGAGGTTTGGTGAGCAAATGAAGACCCTTTGAAGTCATATTGCATGGTACCCATTACACGGGTCTCAACTCTCCAGGTTTAAGGTATTCTTCCTTCAGCTAAAACATGCATGTGGAACCCAGAGTATGATCAACCGTATGAATGGGAGACGTGTTGAAATATGTCTCAGTTTTCGTACCCTGGTACTCGGGTGCAACATTCCAGACGCTTTACTAACACTCTCCCAAATTGGAGAGTCAGCGCCTTTACCTCCTGTTTGGCCCAGTTTGCAATTCCTGCGGAAGATGAACAGGAATAGCGAGAACCAATGAGAGACTAGCTGGAGGTGTCTGGACGGGCAAATTTAACTCTCATTTCCCACCAGGAAGAGGAATTAACCAAAGGCTCAGCGTGCCGTGCCGGAAGCAGATTAGGGCCTGAAGCCATCCTGCGGTGTTGCGGCCCAGTCACAAGAAAGCGAGTTGAAGAAAGGAGCTCAGGGGCACTGTAATTCACAAACCTGCAGAGTTATAAATGACAGCTATCGTCCAAAAATGTACTGAAGTAAGGCTGCCAAGAGGACTTGAAAGTGGGGCAGAATTGCAGGAAACCGATTTCAGGAGGTAGACTGGAATTGCATTGAAAGCATAGGAAAAGAGGCAGAACGTCCACAATGATGGACTTGGCCAAAAAGGGCGTATGCGTTTTTTCATGAATATATTCAGGAAAAAACGCATACGCCCTTTTTGGCCAACCAAGCAAGCTTGCAAAGGAAATCTGCACTACAATGAAGTCTCACTTCCCCCCGGTCAAAAGGGCCATCTGAAAAAAGTGTAAAATCCAGAAAGGCAGGACAGGCCATGGAGAACTGGGAGCCTTGTTATGCTGATGGGCGGGATGTAAATTGCCAACAGACACTCGGGAGAAGTGTATGGTGTTTCCTGAAACATCTAAAAAACAAAGCAACAGAGCCTAGGGCACTTCCACTTATGGTCCTATAGCTTAGGGAAATTAAAATCAAAAAGACACAGCCACCCCAAAGTTTGGGACGCCTCTGTTTACAAAAACCTTGTTTACCATACAAGTTTAATATCACAGAAAGTGAAAAATGGATAAAGAACTTGTGGTACTTACATACAATGCAGTATCACTCAGCAATGAAATCTATGTCATCAGGCCCGTAGCAGCATAATGAGTGGATTCAGGTACGATGATTCTAACTGAAATAAGTCACACAGAAAAAGAAACATCATAAGATATCACTAATACACGGAATGTAAACTTGGCTACATAGGAACTGAATTCCAAAACAGAACAGGGTCTCAAATTTAGAAAACCAACTTATGCTTGCTTAAGGGGAAAGGTGAGTTGGGGTGCTGCATAAAACCAGAGATTGAAATGAGCACAGATAAAGTTCCTTAAGCCAAATATGGTACAGACAAGAGCTACTCCTTGCTCAACGAAATGGATGCAACACCCCATATTAAACGCCTAAGAATGTAGCTGACTAGTAAGTATTTTAAAACCTATGGATTGCTATGTCTCCAAAAGAGAATCAAGCGTGTGTACAGGGGCATAAACGCAGCAGTGATAGGATTGGAGAGGTTCGGTGAGCAAATGAAGACCCTTTGAAGTCATATTGCATGGTACCCATTCCACGAGTCTCAACTGTCCAGGTTTAAGGTATTCTTCCTTCAGCTAAAACATGCATGTGGAACCCAGAGTATGATCAACCGTGTGAACGGGAGACGTGTTCAAATATGTCTCAGTTTTCGTACCCTGGTACTCGGGTGCAACATTCCAGACGCTTTACTAACACTCTCCCAAATTGGAGAGTCAGCGCCTTTACCTCCTATTTGTCCCAGTTTGCAATTTCTGCGGAAGATGAACAGGAATAGCGAGAACCAATGAGAGACTAGCTGGAGGTGTCTGGACGGGCAAATTTAACTCTCATTTCCCACCAGGAAGAGGAAATAACCAAAGGCTCAGTGTGCCGTGCTGGAACCAGATGAGGGCCTGAAGCCATCCTGCGGTGTTGCGGCCAGCTCACAAGAAAGCGAGTTGAAGAAAGGAGCTCAGGGGCACTGTAATTCACAAACCTGCAGAGTTATAAATGACAGCTATCGTCCAAAAATATACTGAAGTAAGGCTGCCAGGAGGACTTGAAAGCGGGGCAGAATTGCAGGAAACTGATTTCAGGAGGTAGACTGGAATTGCATTGAAAGCATAGGAAAAGAGGCAGAACGTCCACAATGATGCACTTGGCCAAAAAGGGCGTATGCGTTTTTTCATGAATATATTCAGGAAAAAACGCATGCGCCCTTTTTGGCCAACCAAGCAAGCTTGCAAAGGAAATCTGCACTACAATGAAGTCTCACTTCCCCCCGGTCAAAAGGGCCATCTGAATAAAGTGTAAAATCCAGAAAGGCAGGACAGGCCATGGAGAACTGGGAGCCTTGTTATGCTGATGGGCGGGATGTAAATTGCCAACAGACACTCGGGAGAAGTGTATGGTGTTTCCTGAAACATCTAAAAAACAAAGCAACAGAGCCTAGGGCACTTCCACTTATGGTCCTATAGCTTAGGGAAATTAAAATCAAAAAGACACAGCCACCCCAAAGTTTGGGACGCCTCTGTTTACAAGAACCTCGTTTACCATACAAGTTCAATATCGCAGAAAGTGAAAAATGGATAAAGACGTTGTGGTACTTACGTACAATGCAGTATCACTCAGCAATGAAATCTACGTCATCAGGCCCGTAGCAGCACAATGAGTGGATTCAGGTATGATGATTCAAACTGAAATAAGTCACACAGAAAAAGAAACATCATAAGATATCCGTAATACACGGAATGTAAACTTGGCTATACAGGAACTGAATTAGAGAACAGAACAGGGTCTCAAATTTAGAAAACCAACTTATGCTTGCTTAAGGGTAAAGGTGAGTTGGGGTGCTGCATAAAACCAGAGATTGAAATGAGCACAGATAAAGTTCCTTAAGCCAAATATGGAATAGACAAAAGCTACTCCTTGCTCAACGAAATGGACTCAACACCGCATATTAAACGCCTAAGAATGTACCTGACGAGTAAGTATCTTAAAACCTATGGATTGCTATGTCTCCGAAAGAGAATCAAGCATGTGTACAGGGGCATAAACGCAGCAGTGATAGGATTGGAGAGGTTCGGTGAGCAAATGAAGACCCTTTGAAGTCATATTGCATGGTACCCATTCCACGGGTTTCAACTACCCAGGTTTAAGGTATTCTTCCTTCAGCTAAAACATGCATGTGGAACCTAGAGTATGATCAACCATGTGATCGGGAGACGTGTTCAGATATGTCTCAGTTTTCGTACCCTGGTACTCGGGTGCAACATTCCAGGTGCTTTACTAACACTCTCCCCACTTGGAGAGTCAGTCCCTTTAACCTCCTGTTTGGCCCAGTTTGCAATTTCTGCGGAAGATGAACAGGAATAGCGAGAATCAATGAGAGACTATCTGGAGGTGTCTGGACGGGCAAATTTAACTCTCATTTCCCACCAGGAAGAGGAATTAACCAAAGGCTCAGCGTGCCGTGCCGGAACCAGATTAGGGCCTGAAGCCATCCTGCGGTGTTGCGGCCAGGTCACAAGAAAGCGAGTTGAAGAAAGGAGCTCAGGGGCACTGTAATTCACAAACCTGCAGAGTTATAAATGACAGCTATCGTCCAAAAATATACTGAAGTAAGGCTGCCAAGAGGACTTGAAAGTGGGGCAGAATTGCAGGAAACCGATTTCAGGAGGTAGACTGGAATTGCATTGAAAGCATAGGAAAAGAGGCAGAACGTCCACAATGATGCACTTGGCGAAAAAGGGCGTATGCGTTTTTTCCTGAATATATTCAGGAAAAAACGCATACGCTCTTTTTGGCCAACCAAGCAAACTTGCAAAGGAAATCTGCACTACAATGAAGTCTCACTTCCCCCCGGTCAAAAGGGCCATCTGAAAAAAGTGTAAAATCCAGAAAGGCAGGACAGGCCATGGAGAACTGGGAGCCTTGTTATGCTGATGGGCGGGATGTAAATTGCCAACAGACACTCGGGAGAAGTGTATGGTGTTTCCCGAAACATCTAAAAAACAAAGCAACAGAGCCTAGGGCACTTCCACTTATGGTCCTATAGCTTAGGGAAATTAAAATCAAAAAGACACAGCCACCCCAAAGTTTGGGACGCCTCTGTTTACAAGAACCTCGTTTACCGTACAAGTTCAATATCACAGAAAATGAAAAATGGATAAAGAACTTGTGGTACTTACGTACAATGCAGTATCACTCAGCAATGAAATCTATGTCATCAGGCCCGTAGCAGCATAATGAGTGGATTCAGGTACGATGATTCTAACTGAAATAAGTCACACAGAAAAAGAAACATCATAAGATATCACTAATACACGGAATGTAAACTTGGCTACACAGGAACTGCATTCCAAAACAGAACAGGGTCTCAAATTTAGAAAACCAACTTATGCCTGCTTAAGGGGAAAGGTGAGTTGGGGTACTGCATAAAACTAGAGATTGAAATGACCACAGATAAAGTTCCTTAAGCCAAATATGGAATAGACAGGAGCTACTCCTTGCTCAACGAAATGGACTCAACACCCCATATTAAACGCCTAAGAATGTACCTGACTAGTAAGTATCTTAAAACCTGTGGATTGCTATGTCTCCAAAAGAGAATCAAGCGTGTGTACAGGGGCATAAACGCAGCAGTGATAGGATTGGAGAGGTTTGGTGAGCAAATGAAGACCCTTTGAAGTCATATTGCATGGTACCCATTACACGGGTCTCAACTCTCCAGGTTTAAGGTATTCTTCCTTCAGCTAAAACATGCATGTGGAACCCAGAGTATGATCAACCGTATGAATGGGAGACGTGTTGAAATATGTCTCAGTTTTCGTACCCTGGTACTCGGGTGCAACATTCCAGACGCTTTACTAACACTCTCCCAAATTGGAGAGTCAGTCCCTTTAACCTCCTGTTTGGCCCAGTTTGCAATTCCTGCGGAAGATGAACAGGAATAGCGAGAACCAATGAGAGACTAGCTGGAGGTGTCTGGACGGGCAAATTTAACTCTCATTTCCCACCAGGAAGAGGAATTAACCAAAGGCTCAGCGTGCCGTGCCGGAAGCAGATTAGGGCCTGAAGCCATCCTGCGGTGTTGCGGCCCAGTCACAAGAAAGCGAGTTGAAGAAAGGAGCTCAGGGGCACTGTAATTCACAAACCTTCAGAGTTATAAATGACAGCTATCGTCCAAAAATGTACTGAAGTAAGGCTGCCAAGAGGACTTGAAAGCGGGGCAGAATTGCAGGAAACCGATTTCAGGAGGTAGACTGGAATTGCATTGAAAGCATAGGAAAAGAGGCAGAACGTCCACAATGATGCACTTGGCCAAAAAGGTCGAATGCGTTTTTTCATGAATATATTCAGGAAAAAACGCATACGCCCTTTTTGGCCAACCAAGCAAGCTTGCAAAGGAAATCTGCACTACAATGAAGTCTCACTTCCCCCCAGTCAAAAGGGCCATCTGAATAAAGTGTAAAATCCAGAAAGGCAGGACAGGCCATGGAGAACTGGGAGCCTTGTTATGCTGATGGGCGGGATGTAAATTGCCAACAGACACTCGGGAGAATTGTATGGTGTTTCCTGAAACATCTAAAAAACAAAGCAACAGAGCCTAGGGCACTTCCACTTATGGTCCTATAGCTTAGGGAAATTAAAATCAAAAAGACACAGCCACCCCAAAGTTTGGGACGCCTCTGTTTACAAGAACCTTGTTTACCGTACAAGTTCAATATCACAGAAAGTGAAAAATGGATAAAGAACTTGTGGTACTTACGTACAATGCAGTATCACTCAGCAATGAAATCTATGTCATCAGGCCCGTAGCAGCATAATGAGTGGATTCAGGTACGATGATTCTAACTGAAATAAGTCACACAGAAAAAGAAACATCATAAGATATCACTAATACACGGAATGTAAACTTGGCTACATAGGAACTGAATTCCAAAACAGAACAGGGTCTCAAATTTAGAAAAACAACTTATGCTTGCTTAAGGGGAAAGGTGAGTTGGGGTGCTGCATAAAACCAGAGATTGAAATGAGCACAGATAAAGTTCCTTAAGCCAAATATGGTATAGACAAGAGCTACTCCTTGCTCAACGAAATGGATGCAACACCCCATATTAAACGCCTAAGAATGTACCTGACTAGTAAGTATCTTAAAACCTATGGATTGCTATGTCTCCAAAAGAGAATCAAGCGTGTGTACAGGGGCATAAACGCAGCAGTGATAGGATTGGAGAGGTTCGGTGAGCAAATGAAGACCCTTTGAAGTCATATTGCATGGTACCCATTCCACGAGTCTCAACTGTCCAGGTTTAAGGTATTCTTCCTTCAGCTAAAACATGCATGTGGAACCCAGAGTATGATCAACCGTGTGAACGGGAGACGTGTTCAAATATGTCTCAGTTTTCGTACCCTGGTACTCGGGTGCAACATTCCAGACGCTTTACTAACACTCTCCCAAATTGGAGAGTCAGCGCCTTTACCTCCTATTTGTCCCAGTTTGCAATTTCTGCGGAAGATGAACAGGAATAGCGAGAACCAATGAGAGACTAGCTGGAGGTGTCTGGACGGGCAAATTTAACTCTCATTTCCCACCAGGAAGAGGAAATAACCAAAGGCTCAGTGTGCCGTGCTGGAACCAGAAGAGGGCCTGAAGCCATCCTGCGGTGTTGCGGCCAGGTCACAAGAAAGCGAGTTGAAGAAAGGAGCTCAGGGGCACTGTAATTCACAAACCTGCAGAGTTATAAATGACAGCTATCGTCCAAAAATATACTGAAGTAAGGCTGCCAGGAGGACTTGAAAGCGGGGCAGAATTGCAGGAAACTGATTTCAGGAGGTAGACTGGAATTGCATTGAAAGCATAGGAAAAGAGGCAGAACGTCCACAATGATGCACTTGGCCAAAAAGGGCGTATGCGTTTTTTCCTGAATATATTCAGGAAAAAACGCATACGCCCTTTTTGGCCAACCAAGCAAGCTTGCAAAGGAAATCTGCACTACAATGAAGTCTCACTTCCCCCCGGTCAAAAGGGCCATCTGAATAAAGTGTAAAATCCAGAAAGGCAGGACAGGCCATGGAGAACTGGGAGCCTTGTTATGCTGATGGGCGGGATGTAAATTGCCAACAGACACTCGGGAGAAGTGTATGGTGTTTCCTGAAACATCTAAAAAACAAAGCAACAGAGCCTAGGGCACTTCCACTTATGGTCCTATAGCTTAGGGAAATTAAAATCAAAAAGACACAGCCACGCCAAAGTTTGGGACGCCTCTGTTTACAAGAACCTCGTTAACAGTACAAGTTCAACATCGCAGAAAGTGAAAAATGGATAAAGAAGTTGTGGTATTACTTACAAAGCAATATCACTCAGCAATGAAATCTATGTCATCAGGCCCTTAGCAGCATAATGAGTGGATTCAGGTATGATGATTCTAACTGAAATAAGTCACACAGAAAAAGAAACATCATAAGATATGAGTAATACACGGAATGTAAACTTGGCTACACAGGAACTGAATTACAGAACAGAACAGGGTCTCAAATTTAGAAAACCAACTTATGCTTGCTTAAGGGTAAAAGTGAGTTGGGGTGCTGCATAAAACCAGAGATTGAAATGAGCACAGATAAAGTTCCTTAAGCCAAATATGGAATAGACAAGAGCTACTCCTTGCTCAACGAAATGGACTCAACACCCCATATTAAACGCCTAAGAATGTACCTGACTAGTAAGTATCTTAAAACCTATGGATTGCTATGTCTCCAAAAGACAATGAAGCGTGTGTACAGGGGCAATAACGCAGCAGTGATAGGATTGGAGAGGTTCAGTGAGCAAATGAGGACGCTTTGAAGTCATATTGCATGGTACCCATTACACGGGTTTCAACTACACAGGTTTAAGGTATTCTTCCTTCAGCTAAAACATGCATGTGGAATCTAGAGTATGATCAACCATGTGAACGGGAGACGTGTTCAAATATGTCTCAGTTTTCCTGCCCTGGTACTCGGGTGCAACATTCCATACGCTTTACTAACACTCTCCCCACTTGGAGAGTCAGCGCCTTTAACCTCCTGTTTGGCCCAGTTTGCAATTTCTGCGGAAGATTAACAGGAATAGCGAGAACCAATGAGAGACTAGCTGGAGGTGTCTGGACGGGCAAATTTAACTCTCATTTCCCACCAGGAAGAGGAAATAACCAAAGGCTCAGCGTGCCCTGCCGGAACCAGATTAGGGCCTGAAGCCATCCTGCGGTGTTGCGGCCAGCTCAAAAGAAAGCGAGTTCAAGAAAGCAGCTCAGGGGCCCTGTAATTCACAAACCTGCAGAGTTATAAATGACAGCTATCGTCCAAAAATATACTGAAGTAAGGCTGCCAACAGGACTTGAAAGCGGGGCAGAATTGCAGGAAACCGATTTCAGGAGGTAGACTGGAATTGCATTGAAAGCAGAGGAAAAGAGGCAGAACGTTCACAATGATGCACTTGGCCAAAAAGGGCGTATGCGTTTTTTCCTGAATATATTCAGGATAAAACGCATACGCCCTTTTTGGCCAACCAAGCAAACTTGGAAAGGAAATCTGCACTACAATGAAGTCTCACTTCCCCCTGGTCAAAAGGACCATCTGAAAAAAGCGTAAAATCCAGAAAGGCAGGGCAGGCCATGGAGAACTGGGAGGCTTGTTATGCTGATGGGCGGGATGTAAATTGCCAACAGACACTCGGGAGCAGTGTATGGTGTTTCCTGAAACATCTAAAAAACAAAGCAACAGAGCCAAGGGCACTTCCACTTATGGTCCTATAGCTTAGGGAAATTAAAATCAGAAACACACAGCCACCCCAAAGTTTGGGACGCCTCTGTTTACAAGAACCTCGTTTACCGTACAAGTTCAATATCACAGAGAGTGAAAAATGGATAAAAAGCTTGTGGTACTTACGTACAATGCAGTATCACTCAGCAATGAAATCTATGTCATCAGGCCCACAGCAGCATAATGAGTGGATTCCGGTACGATGATTCTAACTGAAATAAGTCACACAGAAAAAGAAACATCATAAGATATCACTAATACACGGAATGTAAACTTGGCTACACAGGAACTGAATTCCAAAACAGAACAGGGTCTCAAATTTAGAAAACCAACTTATGCTCGCTTAAGGGTAAAGGTGAGTTGGGGTGCTGCATAAAACCAGAGATTTAAATGAGCACAGACAAAGTTCCTTAAGCCAAATATGGAATAGACAAGAGCTACTCCTTGCTCAACGAAATGGACTCAACACCGCATATTAAACGCCTAATAATGTACCTGACTAGTAAGTATCTTAAAACCTATGGATTGCAATGTCTCCGAAAGAGAATCAAGCATGTGTACAGGGGCATAAACGCAGCAGTGATAGGATTGGAGAGGTTCGGTGAGCAAATGAAGACCCTTTGAAGTCATATTGCATGGTACGCATTCCACGGATCTCAACTCTCCAGGTTTAAGGTATTCTTCCTTCAGCTAAAACATGCATGTGGAACCCAGAATATGATCAACCGTGTTATCAGGAGACGTGTTCAAATATGTCTCAGTTTTGGTACCCTGGTACTCGGGTGCAACATTGCAGACGCTTTACAAACACTCTCCCGACTTGGAGAGTCAGTCCCTTTAACCTCCTGTTTGGCCCAGTTTGCAATTTCTGCGGAAGATAAACAGGAATAGGGAGAAACAATGAGAGACTAGCTGGAGGTGTCTGGACGGGCAAATTTAACTCTCATTTTCCACCAGGAAGAGGAATTAACCAAAGGCTCAGCGTGCCGTGCCGGAACCAGATTAGGGCCTGAAGCCATCCTGCGGTGTTGCGGCCAGGTCACAGGAAAGCGAGTTGAAGAAAGGAGCTCAGGGGCACTGTAATTCACAAACCTGCAGAGTTATAAATGACAGCTATCGTCCAAAAATATAGTGAAGTAAGGCTGCCAAGAGGACTTGAAAGCGGGGCAGAATTGCAGGAAACCGATTTCAAGAGGTAGACTGGAATTGCATTGAAAGCATAGGAAAAGAGGCAGAACGTCCACAATGATGCACTTGGCCAAAAAGGGCATATGCGTTTTTTCCTGAATATATTCAGGAAAAAACACATACGCACTTTTTGGCCAACCAAGCAAGCTTGCAAAGGAAATCTGCACTACAATGAAGTCTCACTTCCCCCCGGTCAAAAGGGCCATCTGAAAAAAGTGTAAAATCTAGAAAGGCAGGACAAGCCATGGAGAACTGGGAGCCTTGTTATGCTCATGGGCGGGATGTAAATTGCCAACAGACACTCCGGAGAAGTGTATGGTGTTTCCTGAAACATCTAAAAAACAAAGCAACAGAGCCTAGGGCACTTCCACTTATGGTCCTATAGCTTAGGGAAATTAAAATCAAAAAGACACAGCCACCCCAAAGTTTGGGACGCCTCTGTTTACAAGAACCTCGTTTACAGTACAAGTTCAACATTGCAGAATGTGAAAAATGGATAAAGAAGTTGTGGTATTTACTTACAAAGCAATATCACTCAGCAATGAAATCTATGTCATCAGGCCCTTAGCAGCACAATGAGTGGATTCAGGTATGATGATTCTAACTGATATAAGTCACACAGAAAAAGAAACATCATAAGATATCACTAATACACGGAATGTAAACTTGGCTACACAGGAACTGAATTCCAAAACAGAACAGGGTCTCAAATTTAGAAAACCAACTTATGCTTGCTTAAGGGTAAAGGTGAGTTGGGGTACTGCATAAAACTAGAGATTGAAATGACCACAGATAAAGTTCCTTAAGCCAAATATGGAATAGACTAGAGCTACTCCTTGCTCAACGAAATGGACTCAACACCCCATATTAAACGCCTAAGAATGTACCTGACTAGTAAGTATCTTAAAACCTGTGGATTGCTATGTCTCCAAAAGAGAATCAAGCGTGTGTACAGGGGCATAAACGCAGCAGTGATAGGATTGGAGAGGTTTGGTGAGCAAATGAAGACCCTTTGAAGTCATATTGCATGGTACCCATTACACGGGTCTCAACTCTCCAGGTTTAAGGTATTCTTCCTTCAGCTAAAACATGCATGTGGAACCCAGAGTATGATCAACCGTATGAATGGGAGACGTGTTGAAATATGTCTCAGTTTTCGTACCCTGGTACTCGGGTGCAACATTCCAGACGCTTTACTAACACTCTCCCAAATTGGAGAGTCAGTCCCTTTAACCTCCTGTTTGGCCCAGTTTGCAATTCCTGCGGAAGATGAACAGGAATAGCGAGAACCAATGAGAGACTAGCTGGAGGTGTCTGGACGGGCAAATTTAACTCTCATTTCCCACCAGGAAGAGGAAATAACCAAAGGCTCAGCGTGCCATGCTGGAACCAGATGAGGGCCTGAAGCCATCCTGCGGTGTTGCGGCCAGCTCACAAGAAAGCGAGTTGAAGAAAGGAGCTCAGGGGCACTGTAATTCACAAACCTGCAGAGTTATAAATGACAGCTATCGTCCAAAAATATACTGAAGTAAGGCTGCCAGGAGGACTTGAAAGCGGGGCAGAATTGCAGGAAACTGATTTCAGGAGGTAGACTGGAATTGCATTGAAAGCATAGGAAAAGAGGCAGAACGTCCACAATGATGCACTTGGCCAAAAAGTGCGTATGCGTTTTTTCCTGAATATATTCAGGAAAAAACGCATACGCCCTTTTTGGCCAACCAAGCAAGCTTGCAAAGGAAATCTGCACTACAATGAAGTCTCACTTCCCCCCGGTCAAAAGGGCCATCTGAAAAAAGTGTAAAATCCAGAAAGGCAGGACAGGCCATGGAGAACTGGGAGCCTTGTTATGCTGATGGGCGGGATGTAGATTGCCAACAGACACTCGGGAGAAGTGTATGGTGTTTCCTGAAACATCTAAAAAAGAAAGCAACAGAGCCTAGGGCACTTCCACTTATGGTCCTATAGCTTAGGGAAGTTAAAATCAAAAAGACACAGCCACCCCAAAGTTTGGGACGCCTGTGTTTATAAGAACCTCATTTACATTACAAGTTCAATATCGCAGAAAGTGAAAAATGGATAAAGACGTTGTGGTACTTACGTAAAATGCAGTATCACTCAGCAATGAAATCTACGTCATCAGGCCCGTAGCAGCACAATGAGTGGATTCAGGTATGATGATTCAAACTGAAATAAGTCACACAGAAAAAGAAACATCATAAGATATCAGTAATACACGGAATGTAAACTTGGCTATACAGGAACTGAATTAGAGAACAGAACATGGTCTCAAATTTAGAAAACCAACTTATGCTTGCTGAAGGGTAAAGGTGAGTTGGGGTGCTGCATAAAACCAGAGATTGAAATGAGCACAGATAAAGTTCCTTAAGCCAAATATGGAATAGACAAAAGCTACTCCTTGCTCAACGAAATGGACTCAACACCGCATATTAAACGCCTAAGAATGTACCTGACGAGTAAGTATCTTAAAACCTATGGATTGCTATGTCTCCGAAAGAGAATCAAGCATGTGTACAGGGGCATAAACGCAGCAGTCATAGGATTGGAGAGGTTCGGTGAGCAAATGAAGACCCTTTGAAGTCATATTGCATGGTACCCATTCCACGGGTTTCAACTACCCAGGTTTAAGGTATTCTTCCTTCAGCTAAAACATGCATGTGGAACCTAGAGTATGATCAACCATGTGATCGGGAGACGTGTTCAAATATGTCTCAGTTTTCGTACCCTGGTACTCGGGTGCAATATTCCAGATGCTTTACTAACACTCTCCCCACTTGGAGAGTCATTCCCTTTAACCTCCTGTTTGGCCCAGTTTGCAATTTCTGCGAAAGATGAACAGGAATAGCGAGAATCAATGAGAGACTATCTGGAGGTGTCTGGACGGGCAAATTTAACTCTCATTTCCCACCAGGAAGAGGAATTAACCAAAGGCTCAGCGTGCCGTGCCGGAACCAGATTAGGGCCTGAAGCCATCCTGCGGTGTTGCGGCCAGGTCACAAGAAAGCGAGTTGAAGAAAGGAGCTCAGGGGCACTGTAATTCACAAACCTGCAGAGTTATAAATGACAGCTATCGTCCAAAAATATACTGAAGTAAGGCTGCCAAGAGGACTTGAAAGCGGGGCAGAATTGCAGGAAACCGATTTCAGGAGGTAGACTGGAATTGCATTGAAAGCATAGGAAAAGAGGCAGAACGTCCACAATGATGCACTTGGCCAAAAAGGGCGTATGCGATTTTTCCTGAATATATTCAGGAAAAAACGCATACGCCCTTTTTGGCCAACCAAGCAAGCTTGCAAAGGAAATCTGCACTACAATGAAGTCTCACTTCCCCCCGGTCAAAAGGGCCATCTGATAAAAGTGTAAAATCCAGAAAGGCAGGACAGGCCATGGAGAACTGGGAGCCTTGTTATGCTGATGGGCGGGATGTAAATTGCCAACAGACAATTGGGAGAAGTGTATGGTGTTTCCTGAAACATCTAAAAAACAAAGCAACAGAGCCTAGGGCACTTCCACTTACGGTCCTATAGCTTAGGGAAATTAAAATCAAAAAGACACAGCCACCCCAAAGTTTGCGACGCCTCTGTTTACAAGAACCTCGTTTACCGTACAAGTTCAATATCACAGAAAGTGAAAAATGGATAAAGAACTTGTGGTACTTACGTACAATGCAGTATCACTCAGCAATGAAATCTATGTCATCAGGCCCGTAGCAGCATAATGAGTGGATTCAGGTATGATGATTCAAACTGAAATAAGTCACACAGAAAAAGAAACATCATAAGATATCAGTAATACACGGAATGTAAACTTGGCTATACAGGAACTGAATTAGAGAACAGAACAGGGTCTCAAATTTAGAAAACCAACTTATGCTTGCTTAAGGGTAAAGGTGAGTTGGGGTGCTGCATAAAACTAGAGATTGAAATGACCACAGATAAAGTTCCTTAAGCCAAATATGGAATAGACAAAAGCTACTCCTTGCTCAACGAAATGGACTCAACACCGCATATTAAACGCCTAAGAATGTACCTGACGAGTAAGTATCTTAAAACCTATGGATTGCTATGTGTCCGAAAGAGAATCAAGCATGTGTACAGGGGCATAAACGCAGCAGTGATAGGATTGGAGAGGTTCGGTGAGCAAATGAAGACCCTTTGAAATCATATTGCATGGTACCCATTCCACGGGTTTCAACTACCCAGGTTTAAGGTATTCTTCCTTCAGCTAAAACATGCATGTGGAACCTAGAGTATGAGCAACCATGTGATCGGGAGACGTGTTCAAATATGTCTCAGTTTTCGTACCCTGGTACTCGGGTGCAACATTCCAGACGCTTTACTAACACTCTCCCGACTTGGAGAGTCAGTCCCTTTAACCTCCTGTTTGGCCCAGTTTGCAATTTGTGCGGAAGATGAACAGGAATAGGGAGAACCAATGAGAGACTAGCTGGAGGTGTCTGGACGGGCAAATTTAACTCTCATTTCCCACCAGGAAGACGAATTAACCAAAGGCTCAGCGTGCCGTGCTGGAACCAGATTAGGGCCTGAAGCCATCCTGCGGTGTTGCGGCCAGGTCACAAGAAAGCCAGTTGAAGAAAGCAGCTCAGGGGCACTGTAATTCACAAACCTGCAGAGTTATAAATGACAGCTATCGTCCAAAAATATACTGAAGTAAGGCTGCCAAGAGGACTTGAAAGCGGGGCAGAATTGCAGGAAACCGATTTCAGGAGGTAGACTGGAATTGCATTGAAAGCATAGGAAAAGAGGCAGAACGTCCACAATGATGTACTTGGCCAAAAAGCGCGTATGCGTTTTTTCCTGAATATATTCAGGAAAAAACGCATACGCCCTTTTTGGCCAACCAAGCAAACTTGCAAAGGAAATCTGCACTACAATGAAGTCTCACTTCCCCCCGGTCAAAAGGGCCATCTGAAAAAAGTGTAAAATCCAGAAAGGCAGGACAGGCCATGGAGAACTGGGAGCCTTGTTATGCTGATGGGCGGGATGTAAATTGCCAACAGACACTCGGGAGAAGTGTATGGTGTTTCCCGAAACATCTAAAAAACAAAGCAACAGAGCCTAGGGCACTTCCACTTATGGTCCTATAGCTTAGGGAAATTAAAATCAAAAAGACACAGCCACCCCAAAGTTTGGGACGCCTCTGTTTACAAGAACCTCGTTTACCGTACAAGTTCAATATCACAGAAAATGAAAAATGGATAAAGAACTTGTGGTACTTACGTACAATGCAGTATCACTCAGCAATGAAATCTATGTCATCAGGCCCGTAGCAGCATAATGAGTGGATTCAGGTACGATGATTCTAACTGAAATAAGTCACACAGAAAAAGAAACATCATAAGATATCACTAATAAACGGAACGTAAACTTGGCTACACAGGAACTGAATTCCAAAACAGAACAGGGTCTCAAATATAGAAAAGCAACTTATGCTTGCTTAAGGGTAAAGGTGAGTTGGGGTGCTGCATAAAACCAGAGATTGAAATGAGCACAGATAAAGTTCCTTAAGCCAAATATGGAATAGACAAGAGCTACTCCTTGCTCAACGAAATGGACTCAACACCCCATATTAAACGCCTAAGAATGTACCTGACTAGTAAGTATCTTAAAACCTATGGATTGCTATGTCTCCGAAAGAGAATCAAGCATGTGTACCGGGGCATAAACACAGCAGTGATAGGATTGGAGAGGTTCGGTGAGCAAATGAAGACCCTTTGAAGTCATATTGCATGGCACCCATTCCACACTTTCAACTACCCAGGTTTAAGGTATTCCTCCTTCAGCTAAAACATGCATGTGGAACCTAGAGTATGATCAACCATGTGATCGGGAGACGTGTTCAAATATGTCTCAGTTTTTGTACCCTGGTACTCGGGTGCAACATTCCAGACGCTTTACTAACACTCTCCCGACTTGGAGAGTCAGTCCCTTTAACCTCCTGTTTGGCCCAGTTTGCAATTTCTGCGGAAGATGAACAGGAATAGGGAGAACCAATGAGAGACTAGCTGGAGGTGTCTGGACGGGCAAATTTAACTCTCATTTCCCACCAGGAAGAGGAATTAACCAAAGGCTCAGCGTGCCGTGCCGGAACCAGATTAGGGCCTGAAGCCATCCTGCGGTGTTGCGGCCAGGTCACAAGAAAGCCAGTTGAAGAAAGCAGCTCAGGGGCACTGTAATTCACAAACCTGCAGAGTTATAAATGACAGCTATCGTCCAAAAATATACTGAAGTAAGGCTGCCAAGAGGACTTGAAAGCGGGGCAGAATTGCAGGAAACCGATTTCAGGAGGTAGACTGGAATTGCATTGAAAGCATAGGAAAAGAGGCAGAACGTCCACAATGATGCACTTGGCCAAAAAGGGCGTATGCGTTTTTTCCTGAATATATTCAGGAAAAAACGCATACGCCCTTTTTGGCCAACCAAGCAAGCTTGCAAAGGAAATCTGCACTACAATGAAGTCTCACTTCCCCCCGGTCAAAAGGGCCATCTGAAAAAAGTGTAAAATCCAGAAAGGCAGGACAAGCCATGGAGAACTGGGAGCCTTGTTATGCTGATGGGCGGGATGTAAATTGCCAACAGACACTCGGGAGAAGTGTATGGTGTTTCCTGAAACATCTAAAAAACAAAGCAACGGAGCCTAGGGCACTTCCACTTATGGTCCTATAGCTTAGGGAAATTAAAATCAAAAAGACACAGCCACCCCAAAGTTTGGGATGCCTCTGTTTACAAGAACCTCGTTTACCGTACAAGTTCAATATCACAGAAAGTGAAAAATGGATAAAGAACTTGTGGTACTTACGTACAGTGCAGTATCACTCAGCAATGAAATCTATGTCATCAGGCCCGTAGCAGCATAATGAGTGGATTCAGGTACGATGATTCTAACTGAAATAAGTCACACAGAAAAAGAAGCATCATAAGATATCATTAATACATGGAATGTAAACTTGGCTACACAGGAACTGAATTCCAAAACAGAACAGGGTCTCAAATTTAGAAAACCAACTTATGCTTGCTTAAGGGGAAAGGTGAGTTGGGGTGCTGCATAAAACCAGAGATTGAAATGAGCACAGATAAAGTTCCTTAAGCCAAATATGGAATAGACAAGAGCTACTCCTTGCTCAACGAAATGGACTCAACACTCCATATTAAACGCCTAACAATGTACCTGACTAGTAAGTATCTTAAAACCTATGGATTGCTATGTCTCCAAAAGAGAATCAAGCGTGTGTACAGGGGCATAAACGCAGCAGTGATAGGATTGGAGAGGTTCGGTGAGCAAATGAAGGCCCTTTGAAGTCATATTGCATGGTACCCATTCCACGGGTCTCAACTCTCCAGGTTCAAGGTATTCTTCCTTCAGCTAAAACATGCATGTGGAACCCAGAGTATGATCAACCGTGTGAACGGGAGACGTGTTCAAATATGTCTCAGTTTTCGTACCCTGGTACTCGGGTGCAACATTCCAGACGCTTTACTAACACTCTCCCGACTTGGAGAGTCAGTCCCTTTAACCTCCTGTTTGGCCCAGTTTGCAATTTGTGCGGAAGATGAACAGGAATAGGGAGAACCAATGAGAGACTAGCTGGAGGTGTCTGGACGGGCAAATTTAACTCTCATTTCCCACCAGGAAGACGAATTAACCAAAGGCTCAGCGTGCCGTGCTGGAACCAGATTAGGGCCTGAAGCCATCCTGCGGTGTTGCGGCCAGGTCACAAGAAAGCCAGTTGAAGAAAGCAGCTCAGGGGCACTGTAATTCACAAACCTGCAGAGTTATAAATGACAGCTATCGTCCAAAAATATACTGAAGTAAGGCTGCCAAGAGGACTTGAAAGCGGGGCAGAATTGCAGGAAACCGATTTCAGGAGGTAGACTGGAATTGCATTGAAAGCATAGGAAAAGAGGCAGAACGTCCACAATGATGTACTTGGCCAAAAAGCGCGTATGCGTTTTTTCCTGAATATATTCAGGAAAAAACGCATACGCCCTTTTTGGCCAACCAAGCAAACTTGCAAAGGAAATCTGCACTACAATGAAGTCTCACTTCCCCCCGGTCAAAAGGGCCATCTGAAAAAAGTGTAAAATCCAGAAAGGCAGGACAGGCCATGGAGAACTGGGAGCCTTGTTATGCTGATGGGCGGGATGTAAATTGCCAACAGACACTCGGGAGAAGTGTATGGTGTTTCCCGAAACATCTAAAAAACAAAGCAACAGAGCCTAGGGCACTTCCACTTATGGTCCTATAGCTTAGGGAAATTAAAATCAAAAAGACACAGCCACCCCAAAGTTTGGGACGCCTCTGTTTACAAGAACCTCGTTTACCGTACAAGTTCAATATCACAGAAAATGAAAAATGGATAAAGAACTTGTGGTACTTACGTACAATGCAGTATCACTCAGCAATGAAATCTATGTCATCAGGCCCGTAGCAGCATAATGAGTGGATTCAGGTACGATGATTCTAACTGAAATAAGTCACACAGAAAAAGAAACATCATAAGATATCACTAATAAACGGAACGTAAACTTGGCTACACAGGAACTGAATTCCAAAACAGAACAGGGTCTCAAATATAGAAAAGCAACTTATGCTTGCTTAAGGGTAAAGGTGAGTTGGGGTGCTGCATAAAACCAGAGATTGAAATGAGCACAGATAAAGTTCCTTAAGCCAAATATGGAATAGACAAGAGCTACTCCTTGCTCAACGAAATGGACTCAACACCCCATATTAAACGCCTAAGAATGTACCTGACTAGTAAGTATCTTAAAACCTATGGATTGCTATGTCTCCGAAAGAGAATCAAGCATGTGTACCGGGGCATAAACACAGCAGTGATAGGATTGGAGAGGTTCGGTGAGCAAATGAAGACCCTTTGAAGTCATATTGCATGGCACCCATTCCACACTTTCAACTACCCAGGTTTAAGGTATTCCTCCTTCAGCTAAAACATGCATGTGGAACCTAGAGTATGATCAACCATGTGATCGGGAGACGTGTTCAAATATGTCTCAGTTTTTGTACCCTGGTACTCGGGTGCAACATTCCAGACGCTTTACTAACACTCTCCCGACTTGGAGAGTCAGTCCCTTTAACCTCCTGTTTGGCCCAGTTTGCAATTTCTGCGGAAGATGAACAGGAATAGGGAGAACCAATGAGAGACTAGCTGGAGGTGTCTGGACGGGCAAATTTAACTCTCATTTCCCACCAGGAAGAGGAATTAACCAAAGGCTCAGCGTGCCGTGCCGGAACCAGATTAGGGCCTGAAGCCATCCTGCGGTGTTGCGGCCAGGTCACAAGAAAGCCAGTTGAAGAAAGCAGCTCAGGGGCACTGTAATTCACAAACCTGCAGAGTTATAAATGACAGCTATCGTCCAAAAATATACTGAAGTAAGGCTGCCAAGAGGACTTGAAAGCGGGGCAGAATTGCAGGAAACCGATTTCAGGAGGTAGACTGGAATTGCATTGAAAGCATAGGAAAAGAGGCAGAACGTCCACAATGATGCACTTGGCCAAAAAGGGCGTATGCGTTTTTTCCTGAATATATTCAGGAAAAAACGCATACGCCCTTTTTGGCCAACCAAGCAAGCTTGCAAAGGAAATCTGCACTACAATGAAGTCTCACTTCCCCCCGGTCAAAAGGGCCATCTGAAAAAAGTGTAAAATCCAGAAAGGCAGGACAAGCCATGGAGAACTGGGAGCCTTGTTATGCTGATGGGCGGGATGTAAATTGCCAACAGACACTCGGGAGAAGTGTATGGTGTTTCCTGAAACATCTAAAAAACAAAGCAACGGAGCCTAGGGCACTTCCACTTATGGTCCTATAGCTTAGGGAAATTAAAATCAAAAAGACACAGCCACCCCAAAGTTTGGGATGCCTCTGTTTACAAGAACCTCGTTTACCGTACAAGTTCAATATCACAGAAAGTGAAAAATGGATAAAGAACTTGTGGTACTTACGTACAGTGCAGTATCACTCAGCAATGAAATCTATGTCATCAGGCCCGTAGCAGCATAATGAGTGGATTCAGGTACGATGATTCTAACTGAAATAAGTCACACAGAAAAAGAAGCATCATAAGATATCATTAATACATGGAATGTAAACTTGGCTACACAGGAACTGAATTCCAAAACAGAACAGGGTCTCAAATTTAGAAAACCAACTTATGCTTGCTTAAGGGGAAAGGTGAGTTGGGGTGCTGCATAAAACCAGAGATTGAAATGAGCACAGATAAAGTTCCTTAAGCCAAATATGGAATAGACAAGAGCTACTCCTTGCTCAACGAAATGGACTCAACACTCCATATTAAACGCCTAACAATGTACCTGACTAGTAAGTATCTTAAAACCTATGGATTGCTATGTCTCCAAAAGAGAATCAAGCGTGTGTACAGGGGCATAAACGCAGCAGTGATAGGATTGGAGAGGTTCGGTGAGCAAATGAAGGCCCTTTGAAGTCATATTGCATGGTACCCATTCCACGGGTCTCAACTCTCCAGGTTCAAGGTATTCTTCCTTCAGCTAAAACATGCATGTGGAACCCAGAGTATGATCAACCGTGTGAACGGGAGACGTGTTCAAATATGTCTCAGTTTTCCTCCCCTGGTACTCGGGTGCAACATTCCAGACGCTTTACTAACAGTCTACCCACTTGGAGAGTCAGCGTCTTTAACCTCCTGTTTGGCCCAGTTTGCAATTTCTGCGGAAGATGAACAGGAATAGGGAGAACCAATGAGAGACTATCTGGAGGTGTCTGGACGGGCAAATTTAACTCTCATTTCCCACCAGGAAGACGAATTAACCAAAGGCTCAGCGTGCCGAGCCGGAACCAGATTAGGGCCTGAAGCCATTCTGCGGCGTTGCGGCCAGGTCACAAGAAAGCGAGTTGAAGAAAGCAGCTCAGGGGCACTGTAATTCACAAACCTGCAGAGTTATAAATGACAGCTATCGTCCAAAAATATACTGAAGTAAGGCTGCCAAGAGGACTTGAAAGCGGGGCAGAATTGCAGGAAACCGATTTCAGGAGGTAGACTGGAATTGCATTGAAAGCATAGGAAAAGAGGCAGAACGTCCACAATGATGCACTTGGCCAAAATGGGCGTACGCGTTTTTTCCTGAATATATTCAGGAAAAAACGCGTACGCCCTTTTTGGCCAACCAAGCAAGCTTGCAAAGGAAATCTGCACTACAATGAAGTCTCACTTCCCCCCGGTCAAAAGGGCCATCTGAAAAAAGTGTAAAATCCAGAAAGGCAGGACAGGCCATGGAGAACTGGGAGCCTTGTTATGCTGATGGGCGGGATGTAAATTGCCAACAGACACTCGGGAGAAGTGTATGGTGTTTCCTGAAACATCTAAAAAACAAAGCAACAGAGCCTAGGGCACTTCCACTTATGGTCCTATAGCTTAGGGAAATTAAAATCAAAAAGACACAGCCACCCCAAAGTTTGGGACGCCTCTGTTTACAAGAACCTCGTTTACCGTACAAGTTCAATATCACAGAAAGTGAAAAATGGATAAAGAACTTGTGGTACTTACGTACAATGCAGTATCACTCAGCAATGAAATCTATGTCATCAGGCCCGTAGCAGCATAATGAGTGGATTCAGGTACGATGATTCTAACTGAAATAAGTCACACAGAAAAAGAAACATCATAAGATATCACTAATAAACGGAACGTAAACTTGGCTACACAGGAACTGAATTCCAAAACAGAACAGGGTCTCAAATATAGAAAAGCAACTTATGCTTGCTTAAGGGGAAAGGTGAGTTGGGGTGCTGCATAAAACCAGAGATTGAAATGAGCACAGATAAAGTTCCTTAAGCCAAATATGGAATAGACAAGAGCTACTCCTTGCTCAACGAAATGGACTCAACACCCCATATTAAACGCCTAAGAATGTACCTGACTAGTAAGTATCTTAAAACCTATGGATTGCTATGTCTCCGAAAGAGAATCAAGCATGTGTACTGGGGCATAAACACAGCAGTGATAGGATTGGAGAGGTTCGGTGAGCAAATGAAGACCCTTTGAAGTCATATTGCATGGCACCCATTCCACGCTTTCAACTACCCAGGTTTAAGGTATTCCTCCTTCAGCTAAAACATGCATGTGGAACCTAGAGTATGATCAACCATGTGATCGGGAGACGTGTTCAAATATGTCTCAGTTTTTGTACCCTGGTACTCGGGTGCAACATTCCAGACGCTTTACTAACACTCTCCCGACTTGGAGAGTCAGTCCCTTTAACCTCCTGTTTGGCCCAGTTTGCAATTTCTGCGGAAGATGAACAGGAATAGGGAGAACCAATGAGAGACTAGCTGGAGGTGTCTGGACGGGAAAATTTAACTCTCATTTCCCACCAGGAAGAGGAATTAACCAAAGGCTCAGCGTGCCGTGCCGGAACCAGATTAGGGCCTGAAGCCATCCTGCGGTGTTGCGGCCAGGTCACAAGAAAGCCAGTTGAAGAAAGCAGCTCAGGGGCACTGTAATTCACAAACCTGCAGAGTTATAAATGACAGCTATCGTCCAAAAATATACTGAAGTAAGGCTGCCAAGAGGACTTGAAAGCGGGGCAGAATTGCAGGAAACCGATTTCAGGAGGTAGACTGGAATTGCATTGAAAGCATAGGAAAAGAGGCAGAACGTCCACAATGATGCACTTGGCCAAAAAGGGCGTATGCGTTTTTTCCTGAATATATTCAGGAAAAAACGCATACGCCCTTTTTGGCCAACCAAGCAAACTTGCAAAGGAAATCTGCACTACAATGAAGTCTCACTTCCCCCCGGTCAAAAGGGCCATCTGAAAAAAGTGTAAAATCCAGAAAGGCAGGACAGGCCATGGAGAACTGGGAGCCTTGTTATGCTGATGGGCGGGATGTAAATTGCCAACAGACACTCGGGAGAAGTGTATGGTGTTTCCTGAAACATCTAAAAAACAAAGCAACAGAGCCTAGGGCACTTCCACTTATGGTCCTATAGCTTAGGGAAATTAAAATCAAAAAGACACAGCCACCCCAAAGTTTGGGACGCCTCTGTTTACAAGAACCTCGTTTACCGTACAAGTTCAATATCACAGAAAGTGAAAAATGGATAAAGAACTTGTGGTACTTACGTACAGTGCAGTATCACTCAGCAATGAAATCTATGTCATCAGGCCCGTAGCAGCATAATGAGTGGATTCAGGTACGATGATTCTAACTGAAATAAGTCACACAGAAAAAGAAGCATCATAAGATATCATTAATACATGGAATGTAAACTTGGCTACACAGGAACTGAATTCCAAAACAGAACAGGGTCTCAAATTTAGAAAACCAACTTATGCTTGCTTAAGGGGAAAGGTGAGTTGGGGTGCTGCATAAAACCAGAGATTGAAATGAGCACAGATAAAGTTCCTTAAGCCAAATATGGAATAGACAAGAGCTACTCCTTGCTCAACGAAATGGACTCAACACTCCATATTAAACGCCTAACAATGTACCTGACTAGTAAGTATCTTAAAACCTATGGATTGCTATGTCTCCAAAAGAGAATCAAGCGTGTGTACAGGGGCATAAACGCAGCAGTGATAGGATTGGAGAGGTTCGGTGAGCAAATGAAGGCCCTTTGAAGTCATATTGCATGGTACCCATTCCACGGGTCTCAACTCTCCAGGTTCAAGGTATTCTTCCTTCAGCTAAAACATGCATGTGGAACCCAGAGTATGATCAACCGTGTGAACGGGAGACGTGTTCAAATATGTCTCAGTTTTCGTACCCTGGTACTCGGGTGCAACATTCCAGACGCTTTACTAACACTCTCCCGACTTGGAGAGTCAGTCCCTTTAACCTCCTGTTTGGCCCAGTTTGCAATTTGTGCGGAAGATGAACAGGAATAGGGAGAACCAATGAGAGACTAGCTGGAGGTGTCTGGACGGGCAAATTTAACTCTCATTTCCCACCAGGAAGACGAATTAACCAAAGGCTCAGCGTGCCGTGCTGGAACCAGATTAGGGCCTGAAGCCATCCTGCGGTGTTGCGGCCAGGTCACAAGAAAGCCAGTTGAAGAAAGCAGCTCAGGGGCACTGTAATTCACAAACCTGCAGAGTTATAAATGACAGCTATCGTCCAAAAATATACTGAAGTAAGGCTGCCAAGAGGACTTGAAAGCGGGGCAGAATTGCAGGAAACCGATTTCAGGAGGTAGACTGGAATTGCATTGAAAGCATAGGAAAAGAGGCAGAACGTCCACAATGATGTACTTGGCCAAAAAGCGCGTATGCGTTTTTTCCTGAATATATTCAGGAAAAAACGCATACGCCCTTTTTGGCCAACCAAGCAAACTTGCAAAGGAAATCTGCACTACAATGAAGTCTCACTTCCCCCCGGTCAAAAGGGCCATCTGAAAAAAGTGTAAAATCCAGAAAGGCAGGACAGGCCATGGAGAACTGGGAGCCTTGTTATGCTGATGGGCGGGATGTAAATTGCCAACAGACACTCGGGAGAAGTGTATGGTGTTTCCCGAAACATCTAAAAAACAAAGCAACAGAGCCTAGGGCACTTCCACTTATGGTCCTATAGCTTAGGGAAATTAAAATCAAAAAGACACAGCCACCCCAAAGTTTGGGACGCCTCTGTTTACAAGAACCTCGTTTACCGTACAAGTTCAATATCACAGAAAATGAAAAATGGATAAAGAACTTGTGGTACTTACGTACAATGCAGTATCACTCAGCAATGAAATCTATGTCATCAGGCCCGTAGCAGCATAATGAGTGGATTCAGGTACGATGATTCTAACTGAAATAAGTCACACAGAAAAAGAAACATCATAAGATATCACTAATAAACGGAACGTAAACTTGGCTACACAGGAACTGAATTCCAAAACAGAACAGGGTCTCAAATATAGAAAAGCAACTTATGCTTGCTTAAGGGTAAAGGTGAGTTGGGGTGCTGCATAAAACCAGAGATTGAAATGAGCACAGATAAAGTTCCTTAAGCCAAATATGGAATAGACAAGAGCTACTCCTTGCTCAACGAAATGGACTCAACACCCCATATTAAACGCCTAAGAATGTACCTGACTAGTAAGTATCTTAAAACCTATGGATTGCTATGTCTCCGAAAGAGAATCAAGCATGTGTACCGGGGCATAAACACAGCAGTGATAGGATTGGAGAGGTTCGGTGAGCAAATGAAGACCCTTTGAAGTCATATTGCATGGCACCCATTCCACACTTTCAACTACCCAGGTTTAAGGTATTCCTCCTTCAGCTAAAACATGCATGTGGAACCTAGAGTATGATCAACCATGTGATCGGGAGACGTGTTCAAATATGTCTCAGTTTTTGTACCCTGGTACTCGGGTGCAACATTCCAGACGCTTTACTAACACTCTCCCGACTTGGAGAGTCAGTCCCTTTAACCTCCTGTTTGGCCCAGTTTGCAATTTCTGCGGAAGATGAACAGGAATAGGGAGAACCAATGAGAGACTAGCTGGAGGTGTCTGGACGGGCAAATTTAACTCTCATTTCCCACCAGGAAGAGGAATTAACCAAAGGCTCAGCGTGCCGTGCCGGAACCAGATTAGGGCCTGAAGCCATCCTGCGGTGTTGCGGCCAGGTCACAAGAAAGCCAGTTGAAGAAAGCAGCTCAGGGGCACTGTAATTCACAAACCTGCAGAGTTATAAATGACAGCTATCGTCCAAAAATATACTGAAGTAAGGCTGCCAAGAGGACTTGAAAGCGGGGCAGAATTGCAGGAAACCGATTTCAGGAGGTAGACTGGAATTGCATTGAAAGCATAGGAAAAGAGGCAGAACGTCCACAATGATGCACTTGGCCAAAAAGGGCGTATGCGTTTTTTCCTGAATATATTCAGGAAAAAACGCATACGCCCTTTTTGGCCAACCAAGCAAGCTTGCAAAGGAAATCTGCACTACAATGAAGTCTCACTTCCCCCCGGTCAAAAGGGCCATCTGAAAAAAGTGTAAAATCCAGAAAGGCAGGACAAGCCATGGAGAACTGGGAGCCTTGTTATGCTGATGGGCGGGATGTAAATTGCCAACAGACACTCGGGAGAAGTGTATGGTGTTTCCTGAAACATCTAAAAAACAAAGCAACGGAGCCTAGGGCACTTCCACTTATGGTCCTATAGCTTAGGGAAATTAAAATCAAAAAGACACAGCCACCCCAAAGTTTGGGATGCCTCTGTTTACAAGAACCTCGTTTACCGTACAAGTTCAATATCACAGAAAGTGAAAAATGGATAAAGAACTTGTGGTACTTACGTACAGTGCAGTATCACTCAGCAATGAAATCTATGTCATCAGGCCCGTAGCAGCATAATGAGTGGATTCAGGTACGATGATTCTAACTGAAATAAGTCACACAGAAAAAGAAGCATCATAAGATATCATTAATACATGGAATGTAAACTTGGCTACACAGGAACTGAATTCCAAAACAGAACAGGGTCTCAAATTTAGAAAACCAACTTATGCTTGCTTAAGGGGAAAGGTGAGTTGGGGTGCTGCATAAAACCAGAGATTGAAATGAGCACAGATAAAGTTCCTTAAGCCAAATATGGAATAGACAAGAGCTACTCCTTGCTCAACGAAATGGACTCAACACTCCATATTAAACGCCTAACAATGTACCTGACTAGTAAGTATCTTAAAACCTATGGATTGCTATGTCTCCAAAAGAGAATCAAGCGTGTGTACAGGGGCATAAACGCAGCAGTGATAGGATTGGAGAGGTTCGGTGAGCAAATGAAGGCCCTTTGAAGTCATATTGCATGGTACCCATTCCACGGGTCTCAACTCTCCAGGTTCAAGGTATTCTTCCTTCAGCTAAAACATGCATGTGGAACCCAGAGTATGATCAACCGTGTGAACGGGAGACGTGTTCAAATATGTCTCAGTTTTCCTCCCCTGGTACTCGGGTGCAACATTCCAGACGCTTTACTAACAGTCTACCCACTTGGAGAGTCAGCGTCTTTAACCTCCTGTTTGGCCCAGTTTGCAATTTCTGCGGAAGATGAACAGGAATAGGGAGAACCAATGAGAGACTATCTGGAGGTGTCTGGACGGGCAAATTTAACTCTCATTTCCCACCAGGAAGACGAATTAACCAAAGGCTCAGCGTGCCGAGCCGGAACCAGATTAGGGCCTGAAGCCATTCTGCGGCGTTGCGGCCAGGTCACAAGAAAGCGAGTTGAAGAAAGCAGCTCAGGGGCACTGTAATTCACAAACCTGCAGAGTTATAAATGACAGCTATCGTCCAAAAATATACTGAAGTAAGGCTGCCAAGAGGACTTGAAAGCGGGGCAGAATTGCAGGAAACCGATTTCAGGAGGTAGACTGGAATTGCATTGAAAGCATAGGAAAAGAGGCAGAACGTCCACAATGATGCACTTGGCCAAAATGGGCGTACGCGTTTTTTCCTGAATATATTCAGGAAAAAACGCGTACGCCCTTTTTGGCCAACCAAGCAAGCTTGCAAAGGAAATCTGCACTACAATGAAGTCTCACTTCCCCCCGGTCAAAAGGGCCATCTGAAAAAAGTGTAAAATCCAGAAAGGCAGGACAGGCCATGGAGAACTGGGAGCCTTGTTATGCTGATGGGCGGGATGTAAATTGCCAACAGACACTCGGGAGAAGTGTATGGTGTTTCCTGAAACATCTAAAAAACAAAGCAACAGAGCCTAGGGCACTTCCACTTATGGTCCTATAGCTTAGGGAAATTAAAATCAAAAAGACACAGCCACCCCAAAGTTTGGGACGCCTCTGTTTACAAGAACCTCGTTTACCGTACAAGTTCAATATCACAGAAAGTGAAAAATGGATAAAGAACTTGTGGTACTTACGTACAATGCAGTATCACTCAGCAATGAAATCTATGTCATCAGGCCCGTAGCAGCATAATGAGTGGATTCAGGTACGATGATTCTAACTGAAATAAGTCACACAGAAAAAGAAACATCATAAGATATCACTAATAAACGGAACGTAAACTTGGCTACACAGGAACTGAATTCCAAAACAGAACAGGGTCTCAAATATAGAAAAGCAACTTATGCTTGCTTAAGGGGAAAGGTGAGTTGGGGTGCTGCATAAAACCAGAGATTGAAATGAGCACAGATAAAGTTCCTTAAGCCAAATATGGAATAGACAAGAGCTACTCCTTGCTCAACGAAATGGACTCAACACCCCATATTAAACGCCTAAGAATGTACCTGACTAGTAAGTATCTTAAAACCTATGGATTGCTATGTCTCCGAAAGAGAATCAAGCATGTGTACTGGGGCATAAACACAGCAGTGATAGGATTGGAGAGGTTCGGTGAGCAAATGAAGACCCTTTGAAGTCATATTGCATGGCACCCATTCCACGCTTTCAACTACCCAGGTTTAAGGTATTCCTCCTTCAGCTAAAACATGCATGTGGAACCTAGAGTATGATCAACCATGTGATCGGGAGACGTGTTCAAATATGTCTCAGTTTTTGTACCCTGGTACTCGGGTGCAACATTCCAGACGCTTTACTAACACTCTCCCGACTTGGAGAGTCAGTCCCTTTAACCTCCTGTTTGGCCCAGTTTGCAATTTCTGCGGAAGATGAACAGGAATAGGGAGAACCAATGAGAGACTAGCTGGAGGTGTCTGGACGGGAAAATTTAACTCTCATTTCCCACCAGGAAGAGGAATTAACCAAAGGCTCAGCGTGCCGTGCCGGAACCAGATTAGGGCCTGAAGCCATCCTGCGGTGTTGCGGCCAGGTCACAAGAAAGCCAGTTGAAGAAAGCAGCTCAGGGGCACTGTAATTCACAAACCTGCAGAGTTATAAATGACAGCTATCGTCCAAAAATATACTGAAGTAAGGCTGCCAAGAGGACTTGAAAGCGGGGCAGAATTGCAGGAAACCGATTTCAGGAGGTAGACTGGAATTGCATTGAAAGCATAGGAAAAGAGGCAGAACGTCCACAATGATGCACTTGGCCAAAAAGGGCGTATGCGTTTTTTCCTGAATATATTCAGGAAAAAACGCATACGCCCTTTTTGGCCAACCAAGCAAACTTGCAAAGGAAATCTGCACTACAATGAAGTCTCACTTCCCCCCGGTCAAAAGGGCCATCTGAAAAAAGTGTAAAATCCAGAAAGGCAGGACAGGCCATGGAGAACTGGGAGCCTTGTTATGCTGATGGGCGGGATGTAAATTGCCAACAGACACTCGGGAGAAGTGTATGGTGTTTCCTGAAACATCTAAAAAACAAAGCAACAGAGCCTAGGGCACTTCCACTTATGGTCCTATAGCTTAGGGAAATTAAAATCAAAAAGACACAGCCACCCCAAAGTTTGGGACGCCTCTGTTTACAAGAACCTCGTTTACCGTACAAGTTCAATATCACAGAAAGTGAAAAATGGATAAAGAACTTGTGGTACTTACGTACAGTGCAGTATCACTCAGCAATGAAATCTATGTCATCAGGCCCGTAGCAGCATAATGAGTGGATTCAGGTACGATGATTCTAACTGAAATAAGTCACACAGAAAAAGAAGCATCATAAGATATCATTAATACACGGAATGTAAACTTGGCTACACAGGAACTGAATTCCAAAACAGAACAGGGTCTCAAATTTAGAAAACCAACTTATGCTTGCTTAAGGGGAAAGGTGAGTTGGGGTGCTGCATAAAACCAGAGATTGAAATGAGCACAGATAAAGTTCCTTAAACCAAATATGGAATAGACAAGAGCTACTCCTTGCTCAACGAAATGGACTCAACACTCCATATTAAACGCCTAAGAATGTACCTGACTAGTAAGTATCTTAAAACCTATGGATTGCTATGTCTCCAAAAGAGAATCAAGCGTGTGTACAGGGGCATAAACGCAGCAGTGATAGGATTGGAGAGGTTCGGTGAGCAAATGAAGACCCTTTGAAGTCATATTGCATGGTACCCATTCCACGGGTCTCAACTCTCCAGGTTCAAGGTATTCTTCCTTCAGCTAAAACATGCATGTGGAACCCAGAGTATGATCAACCGTGTGAACGGGAGACGTGTTCAAATATGTCTCAGTTTTCCTCCCCTGGTACTCGGGTGCAACATTCCAGACGCTTTACTAACAGTCTACCCACTTGGAGAGTCAGCGTCTTTAACCTCCTGTTTGGCCCAGTTTGCAATTTCTGCGGAAGATGAACAGGAATAGCGAGAACCAATGAGAGACTATCTGGAGGTGTCTGGACGGGCAAATTTAACTCTCATTTCCCACCAGGAAGACGAATTAACCAAAGGCTCAGCGTGCCGTGCCGGAACCAGATTAGGGCCTGAAGCCATCCTGCGGTGTTGCGGCCAGCTCAAAAGAAAGCGAGTTGAAGAAAGGAGCTCAGGGGCACTGTAATTCACAAACCTGCAGAGTTATAAATGACAGCTATCGTCCAAAAATATACTGAAGTAAGGCTGCCAAGAGGACTTGAAAGCGGGGCAGAATTGCAGGAAACCGATTTCAGGAGGTAGACTGGAATTGCATTGAAAGCATAGGAAAAGAGGCAGAACGTCCACAATGATGCACTTGGCCAAAAAGGGCGTACGCGTTTTTTCCTGAATATATTCAGGAAAAAACGCGTACGCCCTTTTTGGCCAACCAAGCAAGCTTGCAAAGGAAATCTGCACTACAATGAAGTCTCACTTCCCCCCGGTCAAAAGGGCCATCTGAAAAAAGTGTAAAATCCAGAAAGGCAGGACAGGCCATGGAGAACTGGGAACCTTGTTATGCTGATGGGCGGGATGTAAATTGCCAACAGACACTCGGGAGAAGTGTATGGTGTTTCCTGAAACATCTAAAAAACAAAGCAACAGAGCCTAGGGCACTTCCACTTATGGTCCTATAGCTTAGGGAAATTAAAATCAAAAAGACACAGCCACCCCAAAGTTTGGGACGCCTCTGTTTACAAGAACCTCGTTTACCGTACAAGTTCAATATCACAGAAAGTGAAAAATGGATAAAGAACTTGTGGTACTTACGTACAATGCAGTATCACTCAGCAATGAAATCTACGTCATCAGGCCCATAGCAGCATAATGAGTGGATTCAGGTATGATGATTCAAACTGAAATAAGTCACACAGAAAAAGAAACATCATAAGATATCAGTAATACACGGAATGTAAACTTGGCTATACAGGAACTGAATTAGAGAACAGAACAGGGTCTCAAATTTAGAAAACCAACTTATGCTTGCTTAAGGGTAAAGGTGAGTTGGGGTGCTGCATAAAACCAGAGATTGAAATGAGCACAGATAAAGTTCCTTAAGCCAAATATGGAATAGACAAAAGCTACTCCTTGCTCAACGAAATGGACTCAACACCGCATATTAAACGCCTAAGAATGTACCTGACGAGTAAGTATCTTAAAACCTATGGATTGCTATGTCTCCGAAAGAGAATCAAGCATGTGTACAGGGGCATAAACGCAGCAGTGATAGGATTGGAGAGGTTCGGTGAGCAAATGAAGACCCTTTGAAATCATATTGCATGGTACCCATTCCACGGGTTTCAACTACCCAGGTTTAAGGTATTCTTCCTTCAGCTAAAACATGCATGTGGAACCTAGAGTATGAGCAACCATGTGATCGGGAGACGTGTTCAAATATGTCTCAGTTTTCGTACCCTGGTACTCGGGTGCAACATTCCAGACGCTTTACTAACACTCTCCCGACTTGGAGAGTCAGTCCCTTTAACCTCCTGTTTGGCCCAGTTTGCAATTTGTGCGGAAGATGAACAGGAATAGGGAGAACCAATGAGAGACTAGCTGGAGGTGTCTGGACGGGCAAATTTAACTCTCATTTCCCACCAGGAAGAGGAATTAACCAAAGGCTCAGCGTGCCGTGCCGGAACCAGATTAGGGCCTGAAGCCATCCTGCGGTGTTGCGGCCAGGTCACAAGAAAGCCAGTTGAAGAAAGCAGCTCAGGGGCACTGTAATTCACAAACCTGCAGAGTTATAAATGACAGCTATCGTCCAAAAATATACTGAAGTAAGGCTGCCAAGAGGACTTGAAAGCGGGGCAGAATTGCAGGAAACCGATTTCAGGAGGTAGACTGGAATTGCATTGAAAGCATAGGAAAAGAGGCAGAACGTCCACAATGATGCACTTGGCCAAAAAGGGCGTATGCGTTTTTTCCTGAATATATTCAGGAAAAAACGCATACGCCCTTTTTGGCCAACCAAGCAAACTTGCAAAGGAAATCTGCACTACAATGAAGTCTCACTTCCCCCCGGTCAAAAGGGCCATCTGAAAAAAGTGTAAAATCCAGAAAGGCAGGACAGGCCATGGAGAACTGGGAGCCTTGTTATGCTGATGGGCGGGATGTAAATTGCCAACAGACACTCGGGAGAAGTGTATGGTGTTTCCTGAAACATCTAAAAAACAAAGCAACAGAGCCTAGGGCACTTCCACTTATGGTCCTATAGCTTAGGGAAATTAAAATCAAAAAGACACAGCCACCCCAAAGTTTGGGATGCCTCTGTTTACAAGAACCTCGTTTACCGTACAAGTTCAACATCGCAGAAAGTGAAAAATGGATAAAGAACTTGTGGTATTTACTTACAAAGCAATATCACTCAGCAATGAAATCTATGTCATCAGGCCCTTAGCAGCACAATGAGTGGATTCAGGTATGATGATTCTAATTGAAATAAGTCACACAGAAAAAGAAACATCATAAGATATCAGTAATACACGGAATGTAAACTTGGCTACACAGGAACTGAATTACAGAACAGAACAGGGTCTCAAATTTAGAAAACCAACTTATGCTTGTTTAAGGGGAAAGGTGAGTTGGGGTGCTGCATAAAACCAGAGATTGAAAAGAGCACAGATAAAGTTCCTTAAGCCAAATATGGAATAGACAAGAGCTACTCCTTGCTCAACGAAATGGACTCAACACCCCATATTAAACGCCTAAGAATGTACCTGACTAGTAAGTATCTTAAAACCTATGGATTGCTATGTCTCCGAAAGAGAATCAAGCATGTGTACAGGGGCATAAACGCAGCAGTGATAGGATTGGAGAGGTTCGGTGAGCAAATGAAGACCCTTTGAAGTCATATTGCATGGTACCTATTCCACAGGTTTCAACTACCAAGGTTTAAGGTATTCTTCCTTCAGCTAAAACATGCATGTGGAATCTAGAGTATGATCAACCATGTGATCGGGAGACGTGTTCAAATATGTCTCAGTTTTCGTACCCTGGTACTCGGGTGCAATATTCCAGACGCTTTACTAACACTCTCCCGACTTGGAGAGTCAGTCCCTTTAACCTCCTGTTTGGCCCAGTTCGCAATTTCTGCGGAAGATGAACAGGAATAGCGAGAACCAATGAGAGACTAGCTGGAGGTGTCTGGACGGGCAAATTTAACTCTCATTTCCCACCAGGAAGACGAATTAACCAAAGGCTCAGCGTGCCGTGCCGGAACCAGATTAGGGCCTGAAGCCATCCTGCGGTGTTGCGGCCAGCTCAAAAGAAAGCGAGTTGAAGAAAGGAGCTCAGGGGCACTGTAATTCACAAACCTGCAGAGTTATAAATGACAGCTATCGTCCAAAAATATACTGAAGTAAGGCTGCCAAGAGGACTTGAAAGCGGGGCAGAATTGCAGGAAACCGATTTCAGGAGGTAGACTGGAATTGCATTGAAAGCATAGGAAAAGAGGCAGAACGTCCACAATGATGCACTTGGCCAAAAAGGGCGTATGCGTTTTTTCCTGAATATATTCAGGAAAAAACGCATACGCCCTTTTTGGCCAACCAAGCAAGCTTGCAAAGGAAATCTGCACTACAATGAAGTCTCACTTCCCCCCGGTCAAAAGGGCCATCTGAAAAAAGTGTAAAATCCAGAAAGGCAGGACAGGCCATGGAGAACTGGGAGCCTTGTTATGCTGATGGGCGGGATGTAAATTGCCAACAGACACTCGGGAGAAGTGTATGGTGTTTCCTGAAACATCTAAAAAACAAAGCAACAGAGCCTAGGGCACTTCCACTTATGGTCCTATAGCTTAGGGAAATTAAAATCAAAAAGACACAGCCACCCCAAAATTTGGGACGGCTGTGTTTACAGGAACCTCTTCTGCAGGACAAGTTAAATATGCCAGAGAGCAAATAATGCATAAAGAAGTTGCGGTACCTACGTACAACAGAATACCTCTCAGCAATGAAAACTATGTCACCAGGCTGTAGAAGCATAATGAGTGGATTGAGGCACGGTGATTCCAAGTGAAAAAAGTCACACAGAAAAAGAAACATCATAAGGTATCACTAATACATGGAATGAGAACTTGGCTACACATGAACTGAATTACAAAACAGAACAGGGTCTCATGTTTAGAAAACCAACTTATGCTTGCTTAAGGGGGAAGGTGAGTAGGGGTGCTGCATAAAACCAGAGTTTGAAATTAGCACAGATACCGTTCCATAAGCCACATATGTAATAGCCAAGACCTACCCCTTGCTCAACAAAATGGACTCAACAATGAGGTATCACCTCACATCTGATTGAATGGGCATCATCAGAATATCTACAAAAAAAAATGCTGGAAAGGGTGTGGAGAAAAGGAACCCTCTTCCACTATTGTTGGGAATATAAATTGATACAGTCACTATGGAGAACAATATGGAGTTTCTTAAGAAACTAACAGTAGAATTACCATATGATACAGCAATCCCAGTTCTGGACATATACCCAGACAAAACCATAAATCAAAAAGAGACATTCACCGCAATGTTCATTGCATCACTATTTACAATATCGAGGTAATGGAAGCAACCTAAATGCCCACAGACAGACGAATGCATAAAGCTGTGGTACATATATAAAATGGAATATTACTAAGCCATGAAAAGGAATGAAATTGGGTCATTTGTAGAGATGGATCTAGAGACTGTCATACAGAGTGAAGTAAGTCAGAAAGAGAAAAACAAATCTTGTATATTCATGCATATATGTGGAACCTAGAAAAACTGTACAGGTTAACCATTTTGCAAGGCATAAATAGAGCAACAGATGTAGACAACAAACGTATGGACAACAAGGGGGGAAAGCTGTTGGGGGGGTGGTGGTGGGAGGAGTTGAGAGACTGGGATTGGCATGTATACATTTATATGTATAAAATAGATAACCAATAAGAACCTGCTGTATAAAAATATAAAATAAAATTCAAAATTAAAAAGAAATAAAATTTAAAAAATAAAACAGAAAAAACAATTATTCCCTGCACATACATGTATTTATATGAATAAATTATTTCCATGCTTATATATGTAAATACAAAAAAGAGGAATAAAATCTACCTTGAACCAAAAACGAAAAAGAGAAAAAAAACACAGAACCCACCAGTTCCACAGAGGAAAACCGTATCAGGGCACTTGCTCCAGTTGTAAACAATTCTGAAGTTGGTCAGTGGTGGGGAATCGTCTCCCATTCAGCCAGCAGCCCCCACGCAACAAGCGTCCTCATTGCAAAGCTGGGGCACCGTGCCGAGGCATCTGTGAGTAAACGTGAGCTGAGCCCCAGGCCAGTTGCTGCTGAACTATTCCCACCCGTCCCAGGTAAAACACCTGAATATATACAAGGACTTGAAAGCCTAGAGGAAGGACCATAGAGCCACACGAGTGACAGCATGCCGGCCGACTTGCTGCCTGCAGGCCAGCCAGGATGGTCCTGGCCCTGGGTGCTCTTCTGGAAGATTTCCATTTCCCTGCCTGAGATACCCGTCCTGTCCCTGCCCCCACTGCTTTTTTCCTTCCTCACCTCTGCCCAGGGAGAAATTCCAGCAGCAGGTATGGGTGACACATCCTCTTCTTTAGCAGGTGGCAGCCTGGCAACTGCTGCAGAAAGTCCAGCAGAGCCCCACTCACACTGGGCCACCCACAAAGCCGTGGCCTCTCACTCCCTCCCACCAGCCCAGCCCCGAGACTGCTGACAGGGCAGAGAAAATGGCGTCAGGCACGGCTGCAGGGGCTCTTGCTGCCTGGAGTGGTATTTATATTGATCTCAACCCAGGCACACCTGGGGAGGGCTGGCCGGCACGGTAAGGCTGCCCAGGTCAGCCAATCATCACCCCTCAGGGGCTCACAGTTGCAGAAAATGGAACTTGCTGAACCGGCCAGGTCCAAGGAACAGGTGTGGGCTCCTGAGAGTCAGGATAGACAAGGGGCTGCAGCTTTGGCTTGTTTTCTAATCATTTTATCTGGCCCATGAGTGGGAGACAACTTCAAGAAAACCTTCTCCTAATGAGAGGAACCCAGGAGTCAGGGAGAGGAGGGGTGGGTGGTGGTTGGAGACAGAGGCCTGGTGCCCCGGGTGCAGTGGAAGTCTCTGGAAGACCAGGTGGAGGGAGGCCTCACGGAGTGATGCCCAGTGTCACAGACCTGTCGCAGCTGCTGTTTGTTAGTTCAAGTCCTGCTCTGAGGTGCTCTGTGTCAGCTCTGAGTGACAGGTGAGCTGGGGGTGCTCTGTAATGAGGGCTATGTGCACGGTTCCTGTGTGCCCAGCCCTGCCACGGTACCTGCAAGGGTAGCTCTGTATCCTGGGAGGGGCCTGACCACGAGAGCCCCGTGGGCTGGGGTGGGGGTGGGGTACCTGCCCAGGTGAGCTCCATATTCTGGGATTGGTCTGACCACGAGAGCCCCATGGGCTGCTGGGGACCTGGTAAAGGATGTCAGGACAGTCAGTGAAGCCACGGAGGATATACCTCCAGCTGCTCCTAATTCCTACACCCTGCTGGTCATTCTACCAACCACCAGGACATGGTATTCTGTATTAGTCTTCAATGATGCCTTCTTTTGTATTCCATTAGTCCCAGAGTCACAAGAAATTTTGGCTTGTGAGTGGCAGGACTCAACATACAACTAAAACAATACTTCCGGGCCTTCTTGCCCCAAGGGTGCAAAAATTCCCACACCATCTTTGGGGAAAGCTTAGCTAAAGACCTAAAAGTTCTACCTCTGGAAAAGGAAACCCTCCTTCAGTACGCAGATGACATTCTGATCACCAGCCCTACTAAGGAGGCCTCTGAACTACCAAGCCAATAAAGGATAGAAGTCGTCCAAAAAGAAGCTCAAATATCACAGACTGCGGTGACCTGCCTGGGCTTCATTCTCACAGAAGGTCGGAGAAGCCCATCCCAGGAAAGGGAAGAAACCATTTTCAGCCTTACCCCTTTCTAAAACTAGAAGACAGCTTAGGGGTTCCTGGGGAGGCCAGGGTTTGCTGCTTCTGGATCCCTAACTACAGTCTACTAGCTGGGCCTCTATATGAAACACTGAAAGGAAAAGATGATGATCCTTTTGAATAGAATCCAGAAGTGGCCTTTCAAGAATGGAAAGAGCAGTCAATTCAGACCCTTGCCCTGGAACTCCCTAATTTAGCTAAACCCTTTGACCTTTACATTCCCGGTGAAAGGTGAATCGCCATTGGAGAATTAGTGCAAAAACTGGGACCACTTGATATGGAACAATGCAAGAATGCCATCCAGGTAGGATAACCTACGGTCACCAAGGGGCTTGGCCCACTGCCACATCTGGCCAAGATACTGGCGGTATCTAAAAACCTGGAAATCAGCAGCCCAAAAGGCCACCTCCCTCCTAAGGGAAAAGGACCCCACGTGGTGATCCTAACCACCAACCATGCCCTGAAGTTGCAGGGTTCGCTCCGTGGGCACACCAACCTCGAGTGAGGAGGCCCTCCAACTCCAAAATCCAGAGACATAACCGGGGGCAACAGGGCACCATGACGACTCGTGTGAACATCACTTGACCTGGAGTTTCTCTCATAAAACAACAAGAGTGTGTCCCAAAAGAGTAGACTACTGCTTGCAGGACTTACTGCACCCAGAGGGGAGCTAATAATCTTGGCGGGGGAACCATATACCACACTGTCACCATAGAAAAGCCTACAGACACCGTGATGATGCTGGCCAATAAGACCGGCTGGACTCCTGTTTACTTCAAAAGGCTGTTGACTCAGTGGCCATCATGGTCCTTGATCACCACTGACCCTGGACTGTCTGGGAGTTGAGTGGGCAGGGCTCTGACACCTGGTGCTGTTTACGTTAATTCAGGGGCCTAATTGAAGAAAGCGCAGACTACTGGTCAGAGCATCTAGGCTGGCAGAAACGGTCAGCCTAAGGTGGCCGAACAAATGTGGGGCGGGGTGAGACCGGCCCCCACAGTGTCTCTGTACATCTCTTTCCTGGACCCTTAAAGGTCATTAGAATCTATAACACTTCCAATGCTGGTGCTCAGGTGGACGAGCAGGGAGGCAGGGGTCCTGGGGACAATCAACGTCACCTGGAGGCTGCTGGGGAGAAGCTCTGACCCTCGCCCCCGGGTATGAGGGCTCCCAACTCAGCACTCAGCAGTTACAGAAGAAGGGTCTGCACCCTCAGCACTCCAAGAATGAGGAACAGGACAAAAAGCAGAGGAGGGGTTTGTCCCCAGCAAAGCCCATTAAAAATCCCTGGGAGATAAAAATAGAATCTGGGCAATAAAGTCAAGTCTAACCTTTTTTATCCTTTGTGCTTTGTCTAATTTCATGTGCTCCTAGGGTCCCTCATGCAGAGGTTCCACACCCGGCACTTCAGACCAGATTTCCTAGTGCAGAATGGCTGGGATGACACCTCAGCTCCTGGGGCCCAGTGCAGACTCCGCGATATAGAGACTGAGCTGCAGCCAACCCGGCCCTCGAGAGCTCCGCCGCCTCCCTCCCACTGACTCTGACAGGATCTCTACACAGCAGCCCAGCCCACAGCCCACGGGGTAGTGCATGCTCTCACCTCTCCATTCTCTGATCAAAATATAAAGTTTCCTTTGCTTGTGAACCAAACTCAGTCTCGATCTGTTGGCCCCAATGACACTGGGCAGGGGGACACTTGTTGGGGTCCACTCTGGAGGATCAGTAACAGAAATTGAGACTATTGTAACCTCAATGAACAGATGTGTGAGCCAAACTGTAGTTAACATAGAACAGTGTATAAGGCTCGGGTAAAATAAGATGTTTCTAACACTTCCATTTGATATTTCCATCACTTTATTATAAGCAAGTTCAGTGAAAGGGTTTGTCTTATTTGTCAGGTCAATATTAGAGAAACGAAGTGATTTCTTTCCAAGGATGTACATCTAATAATCTTGGTTAAAGCTTCAATCTTGTTTTAAATGCTTTTCCATTGAAAATGATACCTCTCTTTCAGCTCCCCCATTTCTGAGAAGTATAAAATCTTATAATTTATTATTACCAAAGGGGAAAGGTGGGAGGAGGGATAAATTAACAGTTTGGGATTAACACATACACACTGCTATGTATAAAATAGATCATCAACAAGGAACTACTGTATAGCACAGGGAACTACACTCAACATTTTGCAATAACCTATAAGGGGAAATAATCTGAAAAAGAATAGATATTTTTATTGACATCATCTATCAATGACAGTTAAAGTGTAGCCTAAGAGAAGCTGGTGGTGAGTGCTTCTGACCCTGAAGACTTCAATCATCTAAAGTTTGGACTCTGCCTACTTCCCAAGGCCCTTAATGAACATATGTGTAGCCGTAGCTTAAAAAATTCCCCAGTTTGGGTTTCGGGGAGACACTGATTTTGAAAAAGCCCTGGTGTTCTCCTTACATGAATGGGACTCTTCCTACTGCTAAAACATGTCTGTCACACCCAGAGGATGGTATACCGTCTGATCGGGAAGAGTTTGGAAAAGGCATCTCATCTCCTCATCTCCTGGTGCTCGGGTTCACCCCTCCAGCGTCTTTACTAACAGTCTCCCCACTTGGAGATGTCAACACTGTCAACATCCTGTTGCGTACAGTTTGGAATTTGTCCAGAGGATGAAGCGGAAGGATGAGGAACAATGAGAGACAAGTCCTAGGTGTTCAGACAGGCACATGTCACTCTAATTTCCAATCAGGAAGACGAATTGACCAAAGGCTAGGGTTGCCCATAGAAACAGTATAGGGCTTGAGGAAATCCTGCTGCTTTGTGGCCAGTTCCCATAAACACAAGTTGAACAATGGAACTCAGGGGCAGTAAAATTCACAAAACTGCAGAGTTGAAAATATCCATCACTGAAAAATGTCTTGAGGAAAGTCAGAGAAAAGGACTTGTAAGCAAGGGAGAATGGCAGGAAAGGGATTTGAGGAGGTAGAAAGGACTCGCCATTAAGCACAAGAAAAGGAGCTGAACATTGCCAACATTGCAGTTGGCCAAAAAGGGTGTATGCGTTTTTTTCTGTATATATTCAAGAAAAGGGCATATACTTTTTTAGCCAACCAAACAGGTGGGCACTGGAAGTCAATACTACAAAACATATCACTTCACATCAGTCAGAAGAGCCATCCTCATAAAGCGTAAACAACAGAAATGCAGGACAGGGCAACGAGAAGAGGGAGCCCTGTGAGACTTATAGTGGAAATGTATATTGCCAACGGCCATTCTGGAGAAGTGTATTGTGTTTACTAAAGCATCTAAAAAATGAGCTACAGAGCATAGGGCACTTGCACTCATGGGCGTATATCTTGGGAAAAACAAAAATCGAGAGGACACAGGCACCCCAATGTTTACCCCCTCTCTGTTTAAAAGATCCCCGACTAGGATATAACTTAAATGTCTCTGGAGGGAAAAAATGGATAGAGATGTGGTACTTAGGTAGAGTGGAATATTATTCAGCCTGGAAATCAATGAAATATGGCCAGTTGTAACAACTCTGGAGGAGTTACATATGATCTTTCTAAGTGACATAATTCAAAAAGAAAAAGACACATATCATAAGATATCACTTAAAGGTGGAATCCAAAATGGCTACACATGAAATAAATTACAAAACAAAAACATAGTCAAATATGTAGAAAACACGCATAAGGCTGCTAAACGGGAAAGGTGGGGAGGGGTGAGGCATCATCCAGGAGGTTGAAATTAGCAAAGATACCATTCCAAATACCAAACTGATAATCAACAAGGCCTACACCGTAGCTAAAAGAACTGCACTCAGCACACTCAAGTCACCGGAAAAGAATATATACGACTGGTAAGAATCTGAAAAAGAATTTACTGATGTCTCTCTGTACGTGAATCAAGTGGATGTACAGCAGCAAGAAACAGAGCTTTGAAAATCAGCTGTAACCAATATAGTAATAAATTGAAAAAAATAAACGACAGAGAGACAGAGAAAACCTCTTACAACTTTTCCTCAGGGACGGTGATGCAACATGGATTGAACACATCTAGACCCACAGCAGGATGAGACATAAGGCTGGAAACTGTTTGCACTAAGAGAAATGTGAGGTTGGGTGAGGAAATGCACACCCTTTAAAGTAATACTACCTGGTACCCATTCAATGGGTCCCAAATCTGCAGGTTCAAGGGATCTTCCTACAGCTAAAACATGCATGGAAAACCCAGAGGACTGTACACCATGTGATCGGGAGATGTGTCTAAAATGCACCTCATTTATCCTCTCCTGGTGCTCCTGTTCACCATTCCAGCCACGTTACTTAGAATCTCCCCACTTGGAGAATCAGCACATTTCAACTTCTGTTTCACACATTTTGCAAATTGTGAGGAGGATGAACGGGAAGAGGGGGAACCAATGAGAGAATAGTTATAGGGGTTTGGACGGGCACATATAACTCTAATTTCCCATTAAGAATAAGAATTGAAAAAAGACTCAGCCCGCCTCGCCGGAGCCAAAATAGGGCCTGAAGCAATCCTGCGGGTTTGAGGCCAGCTCACAAAAGAGCAACTTAAAAAATGGAGCTCAGGGTCACTGCAATTCACAAACCTGCAGAGTTATAAATGAAAACTAAAGTCCAAAAATATGTTGAGGTAAGGCAAAGAAGAGGATCTGAATGCAAGACAGAATTGCAAGAAACAGATTTCAAGAGATAGATTGGACTCGTCTTTAAAGCACATGAAAAGTGGCAGAATTTCGACAATGATGCAGTTGGCCCAAAAGGGCGTATGCGTTTTTTCCTGATTATATCCAGGAAAAAACGCATACGCACTTTATGGGCAACGAAGCAAGCAAGCAATGCAAATGTGCACAACAAAGAAGTCTCATTTCCCACCGGTCAAAAGGGCCATCCTAAAAAATTGTAAAAACCAGAAATGCAGGACAGGCCATGAAGAACAGGGAGCCTTTATACGCTGATGGGCAGTGTGTGAACTGCCGAGAGCCACTCTGGAGAAGTGTATGGTGGTTCCTAAATCATCTAAAAAGCAGAGCTACAGAGCATAGGACACTTCCAATCATGGGAGTATATCTAGGGAAGTCTAAAAATCAACAAGACACAAGCACACCACAGTTTAGGGCTACTCTGTTTACAAGAACCTCAACTTCAGTACACCTTAAATATCCCAGGAAAGAGAACAATGGATAAAGAAGATGTGGTACTTATGTACAATGGAATATCTCTTCACCATGAAATCAATGTAATAAGGCTAGTAGAAGGATAAAGAGTGGATTTAGGTCCGATAATACTACTTGAAATAAGTCAAACAGAAAAAGAAACATATCATAAGATATCACCTATAGAGGGAGGGTAAATATGGCTGCACAAGAAATGAATTACAGAACAGAACAGTGTCTCACATTTAGAAAACACACTTATGTCAGCTTAAGGGGAAAGGAGAGGTGGGGTGATGCATAAAACCAGAGTTTGAAATTAGCACAGATACCGTTCAATAAACCAAATAGGTATTAGACAAGATCTACACCTTGCTCAATGAACTGGCCTCAACACACCCTATACACCGCAGAGAAATATATCTGAGGAATAAGAATCTTAAAACCCATGTATTGATATATCTCCATAAGGGAATCAAGTGTGTGCAGAGCGGCACAAACACAGCAGTGAAGATGAGCTAAACCCCATTATAGAAATAAATTTTAAAAACAAAACGCAGAAACAATGAGAGAGAGAAAAATTCTTACAAAATTCGCTCAGGGGCTGTGATGCAACCTGGATTGACCACATATAAACCCACAGCTGGATAAGACATAAGGCTGGACACTTGGGGCTGAGAGGATTGGTGAGCTTTGGTGAGCAACTGCCAAAAGTTTAATGCAATACTTCATGCTACTCATTCCAAGGGTCCCAACAATCCAGGTTGAAGGGAATCTTCCTACAGCTAAACCATGCTTGGGAAACCCAGCGACTGGTATACCATATGATCGGGAAAGGTTTCTAAAACGCACCTCATTTTTCCTCTCCTGGGACTCCGGATCGACATTCCAGCCACTTTACTAAAAACATCCCCTCATGGAGAGTCAATGCCTTTAAGTTCTGGTATTGCACAGTCTGCAGTTAGTGCGGAGGATGAATGGGAATAGGGGGAACCAGTGAGAAACTAGCTGTAGCGGTTTCAATGGGCACATGTCACTCTAATTTCACATCAGTAAGAAGAATTAACCAAAGGCACAGCAAGGTGCCCCAGAAGAAGAATAGGGCCTGAAGGAATCCTGTGGTTATGAGGCAAGATCACAAAAATAAGAGCTGAAAAATGGAGTTAAGGGCAACTGCAAGTCAAAAACCTGCAGAGTTATAAAGACCAACTATTTTCAAAAAATATATTGAGGTAAGGCTATGAAGCGGCAATGAAATCAAGGCAGAATTGCAGGAAACCAATTTCAGGAGGTAGACTGGAATTGCACTGAAAACATAAGAAGAAAGTCAGAACCTCGACAATGATGCACTTGGCCAAAAAGGGCGTATGCGTTTTTTCCTGAATATATTCAGGTAAAAACGCATACGCCCTTTTTGGCCAACCAAGCAAGCTTGCAAAGGAAATCTGCACTACAATGAAGTCTCACTTCCCCCCGGTCAAAAGGGCCATCTGAAAAGAGTGTAAAATCCAGAAAGGCAGGACAGGCCATGGAGAACTGGGAGCCTTGTTATGCTGATGGACGGGGTGTAAATTGCCAACAGCCACTCGGAAGAAGTGTATGGTGTTTCCTGAAACATCTAAAAAACAAAGCAACAGAGCCTAGGGCACTTCCACTTATGGTCCTATAGCTTAGGGAAATTAAAATCAAAAAGACACAGCCACCCCAAAGTTTGGGATGCCTCTGTTTACAAGAACCTCGTTTACGGTACAAGTTCAATATCGCAGTAAGAGAAAAATGGATAAAGAAGTTGTGGTACTTACGTACAATGCAATATCACTCAGCAATGAAACCTATGTCATCAGGCCCGGAGCAGCATAGTGAGTGGATTCAGGTATGATGATTCTAACTGAAATAAGTCACAGAGAAAAAGAAACATCATAATATATCACTAATACACGGAATGTAAACTTGGCTACACAGGAACTGGATTACAAAACAGAACAGGGTCTCACATTTAGAAAACCAACTTATGCTTGCTTAAGGGTAAAGGTGAGTTGGGGTGCTGCATAAAACCAGAGATTGAAATGAGCAGAGATAAAGTTCTTTAAGCCAAATATGGAATAGACAAGAGCTACTCCTTGCTACACGAAATGGACTCAACACCCCATATTAAACGCCTAAGAATGTACCTGACTAGTAAGTATCTTAAAAACTATTGATTGCTATGTCTCTGAAAGAGAATCAAGCGTGTGTACAGGGGCATAAACGCAGCAGTGATAGGATTGGAGAGGTTCGGTGAGCAAATGAAGACCCTTTGAAGTCATATTGCATGGTACCCATTCCACGGGTCTCAACTCTCCAGGTTTAAGGTATTCTTCCTTCAGCTAAAACATGCATGTGGAACCCAGAGTATGATCCACCCTAACCCTTCCCCGAAGCCTTACCCTAACCCATTCCCTAGTCCTAACCCGTACGCTAACACTAACCCATGCCCTCACACGTACGCTCACCCTAAACCGTTTTCGTACCGTCACCTGGACCCTAAAACGTACTCAAACCTTAACCCTAACCCTAGCCCGAACCCTAACTCTAACACTTCCCCGGAGCCTTCCCCTCACCCGTCACCTAATCCTAACCCGAACGCTAACACTAAACCGTGCCCTCACACGTACGCTCCCCCTAAACCATTTTCATACGCTCATCTGGACCCTAAACCGTCCCCGTCACCTACCCCTAACCCTAGACCGAACCCTAACCCTAACCCTTCCCCGAAGCCTTCCCCTCACACGTCCCCTAATCCTAACCCGTACGCTAACACTAACCCGTGCCCTCACACGCACGCTCCCCCTGAAACGTTGTCATACCCTCACCTGGACCCTAAACCGTCCCCGTTCCCTAACCCTAAACTTACCCCGAACCCTAACCCTAACTCTATCCCGAAGCCTTCCCCTCACCCGTCCCCTAATCCTAAGCCGTACGCTAACATTTCCCCATTCCCTCACATGTATGCTCCCCCTAAACCGTTGTCGTACCCTCACCTGGACCCTAAACCGTCCCCGTCCCCTAACGCTAACCCTAGCCCGAAAACTAACCCTAACCCTTCCCCGAAGCTTTCCCCTCTCACGTCCCCTAATCCTAACCCGTACGCTAACACTAAGCCATGCCCTCACACGTACCCTCCCCCTAAACCGTTGTCATAACCTGACCTGGACCCTAAACCGTCCCCATCCCCTAACCTTAACCCTAGCCCGAACCCTAACCCTAACCCTTCCCTGAAGCCTTCCCCTCACCCGTCCCCTAATCCTAACCCGTATGCTAACACTATCCCGAGCCCTCACACGAACACTCCTCCTAAACCGTAGTCGTACACTAACCTGGACCCTAAACCGTCCCCGTCCCCTAATCCTAACCCTAGCCCGAACCCTAACCCTAACCCTTCCCCGAAGCCTTCCCCTCACCCGTCCCCTAATCCTAACCCGTACGCTAACACTAACCTGTGCCCTCACACGTACGCTCCCCCTAATCCGTTGTCGTACCCTCACCTGGACCCTAATCTGTCCCCGTTCCCGTCCCTTAACCCTAGCCCGAACCCTAATCCTAACCCTTTCCCGAAGCCTTCCCCTCACCCGTCCCCTAATCCTAACCCGTACGCTAACACTAACCTGTGCCCTCACACGTACGCTCCCCCTAAACCGTTGTCGTACCCTCAACTGGACCCTAAACCGTACCCTTCCCCTAACCCTAACCCTAGCCCGAACCATAACACTAAGCCTTCCCCGAAGCCTTCTCCTCATCTGTCCCCTAATCCTAACCCGTACTCTAACACTAACCCGTGCCCTCACACGTACGCTCCCCCTAAACCGTTGTCATACACTCACCTGGACCCTAAACAGTCCCCATCCCCTAACACTAACCCTAGCCCGACCGAAACCCTAACTCTTCCCCGAAGCCTTCCCCTCACCCGTCCCCTAATCCTAAGCCGTTTGCTAACACTAACCCGGGCCCTCACACGTACGCTCCCCCTAAAGCGTTGTCGTACCATCCCCTGGACCCTAAACCGTCCCCGTCCCCTAACCCTAACCCTAGCCCGAACCCTAACCCTAAACCTTCCCCGAAGCCTGACCCTCACACGTCCCCTAATCCTAACCCGTACGCTAACACTAACCCACGCCCTCACACGTACCCTCCCCCTAAAGCGTTGCCGTACCCTCCCCTGGACCCTAAACCGTCCCCGTGCCCTAACCTTAACCCTAGAACGAACCCTAACCCTAACCCTTCCCCGAAGCCTGACCCTCACCCGTCCCCTAATCCTAACCCGTACGCTAACACTAACCCGCGCCCTCACACGTACGCTCCCCCTAAAGCATTGTCGTACCCTCCCCTGGACCCTAAACCGTCCCCGTCCCCTAACCCTAACCCTAGACCGAACCCTAACCCTAACCCTTCCCCGAAGCCTGACCCCCACCCGTCCCCTAATCCTAACCCGTAAGCGAACACTAACACGTGCCCTCACACGTACGCTCCCCCAAATCGTTGCCGTACCCTCCCATGGACCCTAAACCATCCCCGTCCCCTAACCCTAAACCTAGCCCGAACCCTAACCCTAACCCTTCCCCGAAGCCTGACCCTCACCCGTCCCCTAATCCTAACCAGTACGCTAACACTAACCCGCGCCCTCACACGTACGCTCCCCCTAAAGCGTTGTCGTACCCTCCCCTGGACCGTAAACCGTCCCCGTCCCCTAACCCTAAACCTAGCCCGAACCCTAATCCTAACACTTCCCCGAAGCCTGACCCTCACCCGTCCCCTAATACTAACCCGTACGCGAACACTAACATGCGCCCTCACACGTACGCTCCCCCTAAAGCGTTGTTGTACCCGCCCCGGGACCCTATACCGTCCCCGTCCCCTAACCCTAACCCTAGCCTGAACCCTAACCCTAACCCTTCCCCGAAGCCTGACCCTCACCCTTCCCCTAAATCTAACCCGTACGCTAACACTAACCAGCGCCCTCACACGTACGCTCCCCCTAAAGCATTGTCGTACACTCCTGTGGACCCTAAACCGTCCCCGTACCCTAACACTAACGCTAGCCCGAACCCTAAACCTAACCCTTCCCCTAAGCCTGACCCTCACCCGTCCCCTTATCCTAACACGTACGCGAACACTAACCCACGCCCTCACAGGTACGCTCCCCCTAAAGCGTTGTCGTACCCTCCCCTGGACCCTAAACCGTCCCCGTCCCCTAACCCTAGCCCGAACCCTAAACCTAACACTTCCCCGAAGCCTGACCCTCACCCGTCCCCTAATCCTAACCCAACGCTAACACTAACCCGCGCCCTCACACGTACGCTCCCCCTAAAGCGTTGCCGTACCCTCCCCTGGACCCTAAACCGTCCCCGTCCCCTAACCCTAACCCTAGCCCGAACCCTAACACTAACACTTCCCCGAAGCCTGACCCTCACCCGTCCCCTAATCCTAACCCGTACGCTAACACTAACCCGCGCCCTCACATGTACGCTCCCCCTAAAGCGTTGTGGTACCCTCCCATGGACCCTAAACCGTCCCCGTCCCCTAACCCTAACCCTAGCCCGAACTCTAACCCTAACCCTTCCCCGAAGCCTGACCCCCACCCGTCCCCTAATGCTAACCCATAAGCGAACACTAACCCGCGCCCTCACACCTACGCTCCCCCAATTCGTTGCCGTACCCTCCCATGGACCCTAAACCGTCCCCGTCCCCTAACACTAACCCTAGCCCGAACCCTAACCCTAACCCTTCCCCGAAGCCTGACCCTCACGCGAAACCTAATCCTAACCAGTACGCTAACACTAACCCGCGCCCTCACACGTACGCTCCCCCTAAAGCGTTGTCGTACCCTCCCCTGGACCCTAAACCGTCCCCGTCCCCTAACCCTAACCCTAGCCCGAACCCTAACACTAAGCATTTCCCGAAGACTTCCCCTCATCTGTCCCCTAATCCTAACCCGTACTCTAACACTAACCCGTGCCCTCACACGTACGCTCCCCCTAAACCGTTGTCATACACTCACCTGGACCCTAAACCGTCCCCATCCCGTAACCCTAACCCAGCCGGAACCCTAACCCAAAACCTTCCATGGAGCCTTCCACTCACCCGTCCCCTAATCCTAAACCGTACGCGAACACTAACCCGCACCCTCACACGTACGCTCCCCCTAAAGCGTTGTTGTACCCGCCACTGGACCCTATACCGTCCCCGTCCCCTAACCTTAACCCTAGTCTGAATTCTAACCCTAACCCTTCCCCGAAGCCTGACCCTCACCCATCCCCTAAATCTAACCTGTACGCTAACACTAAACCGCGTCCTCACACGTACGCTCCCCCTAAAGCATTGTCGTACCCTCCCCTGGACCCTAAACCGTCCCCGTCCCCTAACACTAACCCTAGCCCGAACCCTAAACCTAACCCTTCCCGGAAGCCTGACCCTCACACCTCCCCTAATCCTAACCCGTACGCTAACACTAACCCGCGCCCTCACACGTACGCTCCCCCTAAAGCGTTGCAGTACCCTCCCCTGGACCCTAAACTGTCCCCATCCCCTAACCCTAACCCTAGCCCGAACCCTAACCCTAACACTTCCCCGAAGCCTGACCCTCACCCATCCCCTAATCCTAACCCGTACGCTAACACTAACCCGCGCCCTCACACGTACCCTCCCCCTAAAGCGTTGTCGTACCCTCCCATGGATCCTAAACCGTCCCCATCCCCTAACCCTAAACCTAGCCTGAACCCTAACCCTAAAACTTCCCCGAAGCCTGACCCTCACCCGTCCCCTAATCCTAACCCATAAGTGAACATTAACCCGCGCCCTCACACATACGCTACCCCAAATCGTTGCCGTACACTCCCATGGACCCTAAACCGTCCCCGTACCCTAACCCTAATCCTAGCCCGAACCCTAACCCTAACCCTTCCCCGAAGCCTGACCCTCACCCGTCCCGTAATCCTAACCAGTACGCTAACACTAACCCGCGCCCTCACACGTACGCTCCCCGTAAAGCTTTGTCGTACCCTCCCCTGGACCCTAAACCGTCCCCGTCCCCTAACCGTAAACCTAGGCCGAACCCAAACCCTAACCCTTCCCCGAAGCCTGACCCTCACCCGTCCCTTAATCCTAACCGGTTCGCGAACACTAACACGCGCCCTCACACGTACGCTCCCCCTAAAGTGTTGTCGTACCCTCCCCTAGACCCTAAACCGTCCCCGTCCCTTAACCCTAACCCTAGCATGAACCCTAACCCTAACCCTTCCCCGAAGCCTGACCCTCACAAGTCCCCTAATCCTAACACGTACGCGAACACTAACCCGCGCCCTCACACGCACGCTCCCCCTAAAGCGTTGTCGTACCCTCCCCTGGACCCTAAAACGTCCCCATCCCCTAACCCTAACCCTAGCCTGAACACTAACCCTAAACCTTCCCCGAAGCCTGACCCTCACCCGTGCCCTAATCCTAACCCGTAAGCGAACACTAACCCGCGCCCTCACACCTACGCTCCCCCAAATCGTTGCGGTACACTCCCATGGACCCTAAACCGTCCCCGTCCCCTAACCCTAATCCTAGCCCGAACCCTAACCCTAACCCTTCCCCGAAGCCTGACCGTCACCCGTCCCCTAATCCTAACCCGTACGCTAACACTAACCTGCGCCCTCACACGTACGCTCCCCCTAAAGCGTTGCCGTACCCTCCCCTGGACCCTAAACCGTCCCCGTCCCCTAAACCTAACCCTAGCCCGAACCCTAACCCTAACCCTTCCCCGAAGCCTGACCCTAACCCGTCCTCTAATCCTAAACCGTATGCTAACACTAAACCGCGCCCTCACACGTACGCTCCCCCTAAAGCGTTGCCATACCCTCCCCTGGACCCTAAACCGTCCCCGTCCCCTAACCCTAACCCTAGCCGGAACCCTAACCCTAACCCTTCCCCGAAGCCTGACCCTCACCCGTCCCCTAATCCTAACCGGTACGCGAACACTAACACGAGCCCTCACACGTACGCTCCCCCTAAAACGTTGTCGTACCCTCCCCTAGACCCTAAACCGTCCCCGTCCCTTAACCCTAACCCTAACCCGAACCCTAACCCTAACCCTTCCCCGAAGCCTGACACTCACCCGTCCCCTAATCCTAACACGTACGCGAACACTAACCCGCGCCCTGACACGCACGCTCCCCCTAAAGCGTTGTCGTACCCTCCCCTGGACCCTAAACCGTCCCCGTACCCTAACCCTAACCCTAGCCCGAACCCTAACCCTAACCCTTCCCCGAAGCCTGACCCTCACCCGTCCCCAATCCTAACCCGTACGCTAACACTAACCCGCGCCCTCACACGTACGCTCCCTCTACAGCGTTGTTGTACCCTCCTGTGGACCCTAAACAGTCCCCGTCCCCTAACCCTTACCCTAACCGGAACCCTAACCCTAACCCTTCCCAGAAGCCTGACCCTCACCCGTCCCCTAATCCTAACCCGTACGCGAACACTAACCCGCGCCCTAACACGTACGCTCCCCCTAAAGCGTTGTCGTACCCTCCCCTGGACCCTAAACTGTCCCCGTCCCCTAACCCTAACCCTAGGCCGAACCCTAACCCTAACCCTTCCCCGAAGCCTGACCCTCACCCGTCCCCTAATCCTAACCCGTACGCTAACACTAACCCGCGCCCTCACACGTACGCTCCCCCTAAATCGTTGGCAAACCCTCCCCTGGACCCTAAACCGTCCCCGTTCCCTAACCCTAACCCTAGCCCGAACCCTAACCCTAACCCTTCCCCGAAGCCTGACCCTCACCCGTCCCATAATCCTAACACGTACGCGAACACTAACATGCGCTCTCACACGTACGCACCCCCTAAAGCGTTGTCGTAACCTCCCCTTGACCCTAAACCGTCCTCGTCCCCTAACCCTAAACGTAGCCCGAACCTTAACCCTAACCCTTCCCCGAAGCCTGACCCTCACCCGTACCCTAATCCTAAACCGTACGCTAACACTAACCCGCGCCCTCACACGTACGCTCCCCGTAAAGCGTTATGATACCCTCCCCTGGATTCTAAACCGTCCCCGTCCCCTAAGCCTAAACCTAGCCCGAACCCTAACCCTAACCCTTCCCCGAAGCCTGACCCCCACCCGTCCCCTAATCCTAACCCGTAAGCGAAAACTAACCCGCTCCCTCACACCTACGCTCCCCCAATTCGTTGCCGTACCCTCCCATGGACCCTAAACCGTCCCCGTCCCCTAACCCTAACCGTAGCCCGAACCCTAACCCTAACCCTTCCCCGAAGCCTGACCCTCACCCGTCCCCTAATCCTAACCCGTACGCGAACACTATCCCGCGCCCTCACACGTACGCTCCCCCTAAAGCGTTGTTGTACACGTCCCTGGACCCTATACTGTCCCCGTCCCCTAAACCTAACCCTAGCCTGAACCCTAACCCTAACCCTTCCCCGAAGCCTGACCCTCACCCGTCCCCTAAATCTAACCCGTACGCAAACACTAACCCGCGCCCTCACACGTACGCTCCCCCTAAAGCATTGTCGTACCCTCCCCTGGACCCTAAACCGTCCCCGTCCCCTAACACTAACCCTAGCCCGAACCCTAACCCTAAACCTTCCCCGAAGCCTGACCCTCACCCGTCCCCTAATCCTAACCCGTACGCTAACACTAACCCGCGCCCTCACACGTACGCTCCCCCTAAAGCGTTGTCGTACCCTCCCGTGGACTCTAAACCGTCCCCGTCCCCTAACCCTAACCCTAGCCCGAACCATAACCCTAACCCTTCCCCGAAGCCTGACCCTCACCAGAAAGCTAATCCTAACCAGTACGCTAACACTAACCCGCGCCCTCAGACGTACGCTCCCCCTAAAGCGTTGTCGTACCCTCCCCTGGACCCTAAACCGTCCCCGTCCCCTAACCCTAAACCTAGCCCGAACCCTAACCCTAAAACTTCCCCGAAGCCTGACCCTCACACGTCCCCTAATCCTAACCCGTACGCGAACACTAACGCGCGCCCTCACACGTATGCTCCCCCTAAAGCGTTGTTGTACCCGCCCCTGGACCCTGTACCGTCCCCGTCCCCTAACCCTAACCCTAGCCTGAACCCTAACCCTAACCCTTCCCCGAAGCCTGACCCTCACCCGTCCCCTAAATCTAACCCGTACGCTAACACTAACCCGCGCCCTCACACGTACGCTCCCCCTAAAGCATTGTCGTACCCTCCCCTGGACCCTAAACCGTCCCCGTCCTCTAACACTAACCCTAGCCCGAACCCTAACCCTAACCCTTCCCCGAAGCCTGACCCTCACCCGTCCCCTAATCCTAACCCGTACGCTAACACTAACCCGCGCCCTCACACGTACGCTCCCCCTAAAGCGTTGTGTACCCTCCCCTGGACCCTAAACCGTCCCCATCCCCTAACCCTAACCGTAGCCCGAACCCTAACCCTAACCATTCCCCGAAGCCTGACACCCACCCGTCCCCTAATCCTAACACGTACGCTAACACTAACCCGCGCCCTCACACGTACGCTCCCCATAAAGCGTTGTCGTACCCTCCCCTGGACCCTAAACCGTCCCCGTCCCCTAACACTAATCCTAGCCCGAACCCTAACCCTAACCCTTCCCCGAAGCCTGACCCTCACCCGTCCCCTAATTCTAACCCGTACGCTAACATTAACCAGCGCCCTCACACGTACGCTCCCCCAATGCGTTGTCGTACCCTCCCCTGGACCCTAAACCGTCCCCGTCCCCTAAACTTAACCCTAGCCCGAACCCTAACCCTAACCCTTCCCCGAAGCCTGACCCTCACCCGTCCCCTAATCCTAAGCCGTACGCTAACACTAACCCGCGCCCTCACACGCACGCTCCTCCTAAAGCGTTTCCGTACCCTCCCCTGGACCCTAAACCGTCCCCGTCCTCTAACCCTAACCCTAGACCGAACCCTAACCCTAACCCTTCCCCGAAGCCTGACCCTCACCCGTCCCCTAATCCTAAGCCGTACGCTAACACTAACCCACGCCCTCACACGTACGCTCCCCATAAAACGTTGCCGTACCCTCACCTGAACCCTAAAACGTCCCCGTCCCCTAACCCTAACCCTAACCCGAACCCTAACCCTAACACTTCTGCGAAGCCTGACCCTCACCCGTCCCCTAATCCTAACCCGTACGCTAACAATAACCCGTGCCCTCACACACACGCTCCCCCTAAAGCGTTGCCGTACCCTCACCTGGACCCTAAACCGTCCCCGTCCCCTAACCCTAACCCAAGCCCGAACCCTAACCCTAACACTTCCCCGAAGCCTGACCCTCACCCGTACCCTAATCCTAACCCGTACGCGAACACTAACCCGCGCCCTCACACGTACGCTCCCCCTAAAGAGTTGTCGTACACTCACCTGAACCCTAAAACGTCCCCTTCCCCTAACCCTAACCCTAGCCTGAACTCTAACCCTAACCCTTTCCCAAAGCCTGACCTTCACACGTACCCTAATCCTAACCCGTACGCTAACAATAACCCACGCCTTCACACGTACACTCCCCCTAAAGCGTTGTCGTACCCTCCCCTGGACCCTAAACCGTCCCCGTCCCCTAACCCTAACCCTAGGCCGAACCCTAACCCTAACCCTTCCCCGAAGCCTGACCCTCACCCGTCCCCTAATCCTAACCCGTACGCTAACACTAACTCACGCCCTCACACGTACGCTCCCCCTAAAGCATTGCCGTACCCTCCCCAGGACCCTAAACCTTCCCGGTACCCTAACCCTAACCGTAGCCCGAACCCTAACCCTAACCCTTCCCCGAAGCCTGACCCTCACCCGTCCCCTAATCCTAACCCGTACGCTAACAATAACCCACGCCTTCACACGTACACTCCCCCTAAAGCGTTGTCGTACCCTCCCCTGGACCCTAAACCGTCCCCGTCCCCTAACCCTAACCCTAACCCGAACCCTAACCCTAACACTTCCCTGAAGCCTGACCCTCACACGTCCCCTAATCCTAACCCGTACGCCAACACTAACCCGCGCTCCCACACGCACGCTCCCCCTAAAGCATTGCCATACCCTCATCTGGACCCTAAACCGTCCCCGTCCCCTAACCCTAACCAGAGTCCGAACCCTAAACCTAAGCCTTCCCCGAAGCCTGACCCTCACCCGGCCCCTAATCCTAACCCGTACGCTAACAATAACCCGCGCCCTCACACGCACGCTCCCCCTAAAGCGTTGCCGTACCCTCACCTGGACCCTAAACCGTCCCCGTCCCCTAACCCTAACCCTGCCTGAACCCTAACCTTAACCCTTCCCCGAAGCCTGACCCTCACCCGTCCCCTAATCCTAACCGGTATGCGAACACTGACACGCGCCCTCACACGTACGCTCCCCCTAAAGCGTTGTCGTACCCTCCCCTAGACCCTAAACCGTCCCCGTCCCTTAACCCTAACCCTAGCCTGAACCCTAACCATAACCCTTCCCCGAAGCCTGACCCTCACCCGTCCCCTAATCGAAACACGAACACGAACACTAACCCGCGCCCTCACACGCACGCTCCCCCTAAAGCGTTGTCGTACCCTCCCCTGGACCCTAAACCGTCTCCGTCGCCTAACCCTAACCCTAGCCCGAACCCTAACCCTAACCCTTCCCCGAAGCCTGACCCTCACCCGTCCCCTAATCCTAACCCGTACGCTAACACTAACCCGCGCCCTCACACGTACGCTCCCCCTAAAGCGTTGTCGTACCCTCCCCTGGACCCTAAACCGTCCCCGTCCCCTAACCCTAACCCTAGCCGGAACCCTAACCCTAACCCTTCCCAGAAGCCTGACCCTCACCCGTCCCCTAATCCTAACCCGTACGCGAACACTAACCCGCGCCCTCACACGTACGCTCCCCCTAAAGCGTTGTCGTACCCTCCCCTGGACCCTAAACCGTCCCCGTCCCCTAACCCTAACCCTAGGCCGAACCCTAACCCTAACACTTCCCCGAAGCCTGACCCTCACCCGTCCCCTAATCCTAACCCGTACGCTAATACTAACCCGCGCCCTCACACGTACGCTCCCACTAAAGCGTTGTCGTACCCTCCCCTGGACCCTAAACCGTCCCCGTCCCCTAACCCTAACCCTAGCCCGAACCCTAACCCTAACCCTTCCCCGAAGCCTGACCCTCACCCGTCCCCTAATCCTAACCCGTACGCTAACACTAACCCGCGCCCTTACACGTACGCTCCCCCTAAAGCGTTGCCGTACACTCTCCTGGACCCTAAACCGTCCCCGTCTCCTAACCCTAACCCTAGCCCGAACCCTAACCCTAAACATTCCCCGAAGCCTGACCCTCACCCGTCCCCTAATCCTAACCCGTACGCGAACACTAACCCGCGCCCTCACACGTACGCTCCCCCTAAAGTGTTGTCGAACCCTCCCCTGGACCCTAAACCGTCCCCGTCCCCTAACCCTAACCCTAGCCCGAACCCTAACCCTAACCCTTCCCCGAAGCCTGACCCTCACCCATCCCATAATCCTAACACGTACGCGAACACTAACATGCGCCCTCACACGTACACACCCCCTAAAGCGTTGTCGTACCCTCACCTGGACCCTACACCGTCCCCGTCCCCTAACCTTAACCTTAGTCCGAACCCTAACCCTAACCCTTCCCCGAAGCCTGACCCTCACCCGTCCCCTAATCCTAAACCGTACGCTAACACTAACCCGCGCCCTCACACGTACGCTCCCACTAAAACGTTGTCGTACACTCTCCTGGACTCTAAACCGTCCCCGTCCCCTAAGCCTAACCCTAGCCCGAACCCTAACCCTAACCCTTTCCCGAAGCCTGACACGCACCCGTCCCCTAATCCTAACCCGTAAGCGAAAACTAACCCGCGCCCTCACACCTACGCTCCCCCAATTCGTTGCCGTACCCTCCCATGGACCCTAAACCGTCCCCGTCCCCTAACCCTAACCCTAGCCCGAACCCTAACCCTAACCCTTCCCCGAAGCCTGACCCTCACCCGAAACCTAATCCTACCAGTACGCTAACACTAACCCGCGCCCTCAGACGTACGCTCCCCCTAAAGGGTTGTCGTACCCTCCCCTGGACCCTAAACCGTCCCCGTCCCCTAACCCTAATCCTAGCCTGAACCCTAACCCTAACCCTTCCCCGAAGCCTGACCCTCACCCGTCCCCTAATCCTAAACCGTACGCGAACACTAACCCGCGCCCTCACACGTACGCTCCCCCTAAAGCGTTGTTGTACCCGCCCCTGGACCCTACACCGTCCCCGTCCCCTAACCCTAACCCTAGCCTGAACCCTAACCCTAACCCTTCCCCGAAGCCTGACCCTCACCCGTCCCCTAAATCTAACCCGTACGCTAACACTAACCCGCGCCCTCACACGTACGCTCCCCCTAAAGCATTGTCGGACCCTCCCCTGGACCCTAAACCGTCCCCGTCCCGTAACACTAACCCTAGCCCGAACCCTAACCCTAACCCTTCCCCGAAGCCTGACCCTCACCCGTCCCCTAATCCTAACCCGTACGCTAACACTAACCTGCGCCCTCACACGTACGCTCCCCCTAAAGCGTTGTCGTACCCTCCCCTGGACTCTAAACCGTCCCCGTCCCCTAAGCCTAACCCTAGCCCGAACCCTAACCCTAACCCTTCCCAGAAGCCTGACCCCCACCCGTCCCCTAATCCTAACCCGTAAGCGAAAACTAACCCTCGCCCTCACAGCTACGCTCCCCTAATTCGTTGCCGTACTCTCCCATGGACCCTAAACCGTCCCCGTCCCCTAACCCTAACCCTAGCCCGAACCCTAACCCTAACCCTTCCCCGATGCCTGACCCTGACCCGAAACCTAATCCTAACCAGTACGCTAACACTAACCCGCGCCCTCAGACGTACGCTCCCCCTAAAGCGTTGTCGTACCCTCCCCTGGACCCTAAACCGTCCCCGTCCCCTAACCCTAAACCTAGCCCGAACCCTAAACCTAACCCTTCCCCGAAGCCTGACCCTCACCCGTCCCCTAATTCTAACCCGTACGCGAACACTAACCCGCGCCCTCACACGTATGCTCCCCCTAAAACGTTGTTGTACCCGCCCCTATACCCTGTACTGTCCCCTTCCCCTAACCCTAACCCTATCCTGAAACCTAACCCTAACCCTTCCCCGAAGCCTGACCCTCACCCGTCCCCTAAATCTAACTCGTACTCTAACACTAACCAGCGCCCTCACACGTACGCTCCCCCTAAAGCATTCTCGTACCCTCCCCTGGACCCTAAACCGTCCCCGTCCTCTAAAACTAACCCTAGCCCGAACCCTAACCCTAACCGTTCCCCGAAGCCTGACCCTCACCCGTCCCCTAATCCTAACCCGTACGCTAACACTAACCCGCGCCCTCACACGTACGCTCCCCCTAAAGCGTTCCCATACCCTCCCCTGCACCCTAAACCGTCCCCGTCCCCTAAACCTAACACTAGCCCGAACCCTAACCCTAACACTTCCCCGAAGCCTGACCCTCACCCGTCCCCTAATCCTAACCCGTACGCGAACACTAACCCGCGCCCTCACACGTACGCTCCCCCTAAAGCGTTGTCGTACACTCACCTAGACCCTAAACCGTCCCCGTCCCCTAACCCTAACCCTAGCCTGAACCCTAACCCTAACCCTTCCCCGAAGCCTGACCCTCACCCGTCCCCTAATCCTAACCCGTACGCTAACACTAACCCGCGCCCTCACACGTACGCTCCCCCTAAAGCGTTGCCGTACCCTCACCTCTACCCTAAACCGTCCCCGTCCCTTAACCCTAACCCTAGCCCGAACGAACCCTAACCCTTCCCCGAAGCCTGACCCTCACCCATCCACTAATCCTAACCCGTACGCTAACACTAACTCGCACCCTCACACGTACGCTCCCCCTAAAGCGTTGCCGTACCCTCACCTGGACCCTAAACCGTCCCTGTCCCCTAATCCTAACCCTAGACCGAACCCTAACACTAACCCTTCCCCGAAGCCTGACCCTGACCCGTCCCCTAATCGTAACCCGTACGCTAACACTAACCCGCGCCCTCACATGCACGCTCCCCCTAAAGCGTTGCCGTACCCTCACCTGGACCCTAAACCGTCCCCGTCCCCTAACCCTAACCCTAGCCCGAACCCTAATTCTGACTCTTCCCCGAAGCCGGACCCTCACCCGTCCACTAATCCTAACCCGTACGCTAACACTAACCCACGCCCTCACACGCACGCTCCCCCTAAAGCGTTGCCGTACCCTCACCTGGACCCTAAACCGTCCCCGTCCCCTAACCCTAACCCTAGCCCGAACCCTAACCCTAACCCTTTCCCGAAGCCTGACACGCACCCGTCCCCTAATCCTAACCCGTAAGCGAAAACTAACCCGCGCCCTCACACCTACGCTCCCCCAATTCGTTGCCGTACCCTCCCATGGACCCTAAACCGTCCCCGTCCCCTAACCCTAACCCTAGCCCGAACCCTAACCCTAACCCTTCCCCGAAGCCTGACCCTCACCCGAAACCTAATCCTACCAGTACGCTAACACTAACCCGCGCCCTCAGACGTACGCTCCCCCTAAAGGGTTGTCGTACCCTCCCCTGGACCCTAAACCGTCCCCGTCCCCTAACCCTAATCCTAGCCTGAACCCTAACCCTAACCCTTCCCCGAAGCCTGACCCTCACCCGTCCCCTAATCCTAAACCGTACGCGAACACTAACCCGCGCCCTCACACGTACGCTCCCCCTAAAGCGTTGTTGTACCCGCCCCTGGACCCTACACCGTCCCCGTCCCCTAACCCTAACCCTAGCCTGAACCCTAACCCTAACCCTTCCCCGAAGCCTGACCCTCACCCGTCCCCTAAATCTAACCCGTACGCTAACACTAACCCGCGCCCTCACACGTACGCTCCCCCTAAAGCATTGTCGGACCCTCCCCTGGACCCTAAACCGTCCCCGTCCCGTAACACTAACCCTAGCCCGAACCCTAACCCTAACCCTTCCCCGAAGCCTGACCCTCACCCGTCCCCTAATCCTAACCCGTACGCTAACACTAACCTGCGCCCTCACACGTACGCTCCCCCTAAAGCGTTGTCGTACCCTCCCCTGGACTCTAAACCGTCCCCGTCCCCTAAGCCTAACCCTAGCCCGAACCCTAACCCTAACCCTTCCCAGAAGCCTGACCCCCACCCGTCCCCTAATCCTAACCCGTAAGCGAAAACTAACCCTCGCCCTCACAGCTACGCTCCCCTAATTCGTTGCCGTACTCTCCCATGGACCCTAAACCGTCCCCGTCCCCTAACCCTAACCCTAGCCCGAACCCTAACCCTAACCCTTCCCCGATGCCTGACCCTGACCCGAAACCTAATCCTAACCAGTACGCTAACACTAACCCGCGCCCTCAGACGTACGCTCCCCCTAAAGCGTTGTCGTACCCTCCCCTGGACCCTAAACCGTCCCCGTCCCCTAACCCTAAACCTAGCCCGAACCCTAAACCTAACCCTTCCCCGAAGCCTGACCCTCACCCGTCCCCTAATTCTAACCCGTACGCGAACACTAACCCGCGCCCTCACACGTATGCTCCCCCTAAAACGTTGTTGTACCCGCCCCTATACCCTGTACTGTCCCCTTCCCCTAACCCTAACCCTATCCTGAAACCTAACCCTAACCCTTCCCCGAAGCCTGACCCTCACCCGTCCCCTAAATCTAACTCGTACTCTAACACTAACCAGCGCCCTCACACGTACGCTCCCCCTAAAGCATTCTCGTACCCTCCCCTGGACCCTAAACCGTCCCCGTCCTCTAAAACTAACCCTAGCCCGAACCCTAACCCTAACCGTTCCCCGAAGCCTGACCCTCACCCGTCCCCTAATCCTAACCCGTACGCTAACACTAACCCGCGCCCTCACACGTACGCTCCCCCTAAAGCGTTCCCATACCCTCCCCTGCACCCTAAACCGTCCCCGTCCCCTAAACCTAACACTAGCCCGAACCCTAACCCTAACACTTCCCCGAAGCCTGACCCTCACCCGTCCCCTAATCCTAACCCGTACGCGAACACTAACCCGCGCCCTCACACGTACGCTCCCCCTAAAGCGTTGTCGTACACTCACCTAGACCCTAAACCGTCCCCGTCCCCTAACCCTAACCCTAGCCTGAACCCTAACCCTAACCCTTCCCCGAAGCCTGACCCTCACCCGTCCCCTAATCCTAACCCGTACGCTAACACTAACCCGCGCCCTCACACGTACGCTCCCCCTAAAGCGTTGCCGTACCCTCACCTCTACCCTAAACCGTCCCCGTCCCTTAACCCTAACCCTAGCCCGAACGAACCCTAACCCTTCCCCGAAGCCTGACCCTCACCCATCCACTAATCCTAACCCGTACGCTAACACTAACTCGCACCCTCACACGTACGCTCCCCCTAAAGCGTTGCCGTACCCTCACCTGGACCCTAAACCGTCCCTGTCCCCTAATCCTAACCCTAGACCGAACCCTAACACTAACCCTTCCCCGAAGCCTGACCCTGACCCGTCCCCTAATCGTAACCCGTACGCTAACACTAACCCGCGCCCTCACATGCACGCTCCCCCTAAAGCGTTGCCGTACCCTCACCTGGACCCTAAACCGTCCCCGTCCCCTAACCCTAACCCTAGCCCGAACCCTAATTCTGACTCTTCCCCGAAGCCGGACCCTCACCCGTCCACTAATCCTAACCCGTACGCTAACACTAACCCACGCCCTCACACGCACGCTCCCCCTAAAGCGTTGCCGTACCCTCACCTGGACCCTAAACCGTCCCCGTCCCCTAACCCTAACCCTAGCCCGAACCCTAACCCTGACGCTTCCCCGAAGCCTGACCCTCACCCGTCCCCTAATCCTAACCCGTACGCTAACACTAACCCGCGCCCTCACATGCACGCTCCCCCTAAAGCGTTGCCGTACCCTCACCTGGACCCTAAACCGTCCCCGTCCCCTAACCCTAACCCTAGACCAAACCCTAACCCTGACCCTTCCCCGAAGCCTGCCCTCAGCCGTCCCCTAATTCTAACCCGTACCCTAACACTAACCCACGCCCTAACACGCACGCTCCCCCTAAAGCATTGTCGTACCCTCACCTGGATCCTAAACCGCCCCCGTGCCCTAACCCTAACCCTAGCCCGAACCCTAACCCTGACGCTTCCCCGAAGCCTGACCCTCACCCGTCCCCTAATCCTAACCCGTACGCTAACAGTAACCCGCGCCCTCACACGCACGCTCCCCCTAAAGCGTTGCCGTACCCTCACCTGGACCCTAAACCGTCCCTGTCCCCTAACCCTAACCCTAGCCCGAACCCTAACCCTAACCCTTCCCCGAAGCCTGACCCTCACCCGTCCCCTAATCCTAACCCGTACCCTAACACTAACCCGCGCCCTCACACGCACGCTCCCCCTAAAGCGTTGCCGTACCCTCACCTGGACCCTAAACCGTCCCCGTCCCCTAACCCTAACCCTAGCCTGAACCCTAACCCTAACACTTCCCCGAAGCCTGACCCTCACCCGTCCCCTAATCCTAACCCGTACGCTAACACTAACCCGCGCCCTCACACGCACGCTCCCCTAAAGCGTTGCCGTACCCTCACCTGGACCCTAAACCGTCCCCGTCCCCTAACCCTAACCCTAGCCCGAACCCTAACCCTAACCCTTCCCCGAAGCCTGACACTCACCCATCCCCTAATCCTAACCCGTACACTAACACTAACCCACGCCCTCACACGCACGCTCCCCCTAAAGCGTTGCCGTACCCTCACCTGGACCCTAAACCGTCCCCGTCCCCTAACCCTAACCCTAGGCCGAACCCTCTCCCTAACCCTTCCCCGAAGCCTGACCCTCACCCGTCCCCTAATCCTAACCCGTACGCTAACACTAACCCGCACCCTCACACGCACGCTCCCCCTAAAGCTTTGCTGTACCCTCACCTGGACCCTAAACCGTCCCCGTCCCGTAACCCTAACGCTAGCCCGAACCCTATCCCTAACACTTCCCCGAAGCCTGACCCTAACCCGTCCCCAAATCTTAACCCGTACGCTAACACTAACCCGCGCCCTCACACGCACGCTCCCCCTAAAGCGTTGCCGTACCCTCACCTGGACCCTAAACCGTCCCCGTCCCGTAACCGTAACCCTAGACCGAACCCTAACCCTGACCCTTCCCCGAAGCCTGCCCTCAGCCGACCCCTAATTCTAACCCGTACGCTAACACTAAACCACACCCTCACACGCACGCTCCCCCTAAAGCGTTGTCGTACCCTCACCTGGACCCTAAACTGCCCCCGTATCCTAACCCTAACCCTAGCCCGAACCCTAACCCTGACGCTTCCCCGAAGCCTGACCCTCACCCGTCCCCTAATCCTAACCCTTACGCTAACACTCACCCGCGCCCTCACACGCACGCTCCCCCTTAAGCGTTGCTGTACCCTCACCTGGACCCTAAACCGTCCCCGTCCCCTAACCCTAACCCTAGGCCGAACCCTCTCCCTAACCCTTCCCCGAAGCCTGACCCTCACCCGTCCCCTAATCCTAACCCATACGCTAACACTAACCCGCGCCCTCACACGCACGCTCCCCCTAAAGCGTTGCCGTACCCTCACCTGGACCCTAAACCGTCCCCGTCCCCTAACCCTAACCCTAGCCCGAACCCTAACCCTAACCCTTCCCCGAAGCCTGACCCTCACCCGTCCCCTAATCCTAACCCGTACGCTAACACTAACCCGCGCCCTCACACACACGCTCCCCCTAAAGCATTGCCGTACCCTCACCTGGACCCTAAACCGTCCCCGTCCCCTAACCCTAACCCTAGCCCGAACCCTAACCCTTACCCTTCCCCGAAGTCTGATCCTCACCCGTCCCCTAATCCTAACCCATACACTAACACTAACCTGTGCCCTCACACGTACCCTCCCCCTAAAGCGTTGTTGTACCCGCCCCTGGACCCTATACCGTCCCCGTCCCCTAACCCTAACCCTAGCCTGAACCCTAACCCTAACCCTTCCCCGAAGCCTGACCCTCACCCGTCCCCTAATCCTAACCCGTACGCTAACACTAACCTGTGCCCTCACACGTACGCTCCCCCTAAAGCGTTGTCGTACCCTCCCCTGGACTCTAAACCGTCCCCGTCCCCTAAGCCTAACCCTAGCCCGAACCCTAACCCTAACCCTTCCCAGAAGCCTGACCCCCACCGTCCCCTAATCCTAACCCGTAAGCGAAAACTAACCCTCGCCCTCACAGCTACGCTCCCCTAATTCGTTGCCGTACACTCCCATGGACCCTAAACCGTCCCCGTCCCCTAACCCTAACCCTAGCCCGAACCCTAACCCTAACCCTTCCCCGATGCCTGACCCTGACCCGAAACCTTATCCTAACCAGTACGCTAACACTAACCCACGCCCTCAGACGTACGCTCCCCCTAAAGCGTTGTCGTACCCTCCCCTGGACCCTAAACCGTCCCCGTCCCCTAACCCTAAACCTAGCCCGAACCCTAAACCTAATCCTTCCCCGAAGCCTGACCCTCACCCGTCCCCTAATTCTAACCCGTACGCGAACACTAACCCGCGCCCTCACACGTATGCTCCCCCTAAAGCGTTGTTGTACCCGCCCCTATACCCTGTACTGTCCCCGTCCCCTTACCCTAACCCTATCCTGAACCCTAACCCTAACCCTTCCCCGAAGCCTGACCCTCACCCGTCCCCTAAATCTAACTCGTACTCTAACACTAACCAGCGCCCTCACATGTACGCTCCCCCTAAAGCATTGTCGTACCCTCCCCTGGACCCTAAACCGTCCCCGTCCTCTAAAACTAACCCTAGCCCGAACCCTAACCCTAACCGTTCCCCGAAGCCTGACCCTCACCCGTCCCCTAATCCTAACCCGTACGCTAACACTAACCCGCGCCCTCACACGTACGCTCCCCCTAAAGCGTTCCCATACCCTCCACTGCACCCTAAACCGTCCCCGTTCCATAACCCTAACACTAGCCCGAACCCTAACCCTAACACTTCCCCGAAGCCTGACCCTCACCCGTCCCCTAATCCTAACCCGTACGCGAACACTAACCCGCGCCCTCACACGTACGCTCCCCCTAAAGCGTTGTCGTACACTCACCTAGACCCTAAAACGTCCCCGTCCCCTAACCCTAACCCTAGCCTGAACCCTAACCCTAACCCTTCCCCGAAGCCTGACCCTCACCCGTCCCCTAATCCTAACCCGTACGCTAACACTAACCCGCGCCCTCACACGTACGCTCCCCCTAAAGCGTTGCCGTACCCTCACCTCTACCCTAAACCGTCCCCGTCCCTTAACCCTAACCCTAGCCCGAACGAACCCTAACCCTTCCCCGAAGCCTGACCCTCACCCATCCACTAATCCTAACCCGTAGGCTAACACTAACTCGCACCCTCACACGTACGCTCCCCCTAAAGCGTTGCCGTACCCTCACCTGGACCCTAAACCGTCCCTGTCCCCTAATCCTAACCCTAGACCGAACCCTAACACTAACCCTTCCCCGAAGCCTGACCCTGACCCGTCCCCTAATCCTAACCCGTACGCTAACACTAACCTGCGCCCTCACATGCACGCTCCCCCTAAAGCATTGCCGTACCCTCACCTGGACCCTAAACCGTCCCCGTCCCCTAACAAAACCCTAGACCGAACCCTAACCCTGACCCTTCCCCGAAGCCTGACCCTCACCCGTCCCCTAATCCTAACCCGTACGCTAACACTAACCCGCGCCCTCACACGCACGCTCCCCCTAAAGCGTTGCCGTACCCTCACCTGGACCCTAAACTGTCCCCGTCCCCTAACCCTAACCCTAGCCCGAACCCTAACCCTGACGCTTCCCCGAAGCCTGACCCTCACCCGTCCCCTAATCCTAACCCGTACGCTAACACTAACGCGCGCCCTCACACGCACGCTCCCCCTAAAGCGTTGCCGTACCCTCACCTGGACCCTAAACCGTCCCCGTCCCCTAAACCTAACCCTAGCCCGAACCTAACCCTTACCCTTCCCCGAAGCCTGATCCTCACCCGTCCCCTAATCCTAACCCATACACTAACACTAACCTGCGCCCTCACACGTACGCTCCCCCTAAAGCGTTGTTGTACCCGCCCCTGGACCCTATACCGTCCCCGTCCCCTAACCCTAACCCTAGCCTGAACCCTAACCCTAACCCTTCCCCGAAGCCTGACCCTCACCCGTCCCCTAAACCTAACCCGTACGCTAACACTAACCCGCGCCCTCACACGCACGCTCCCCCTAAAGCGTTGCTGTACCCTCCCCTGGACCCTAAACCGTCCCCGTCCCCTAACCCTAACCCTAGCCCGAACCCTAACCCTAACCCTTCCCCGAAGCCTGACCCTCACCCGTCCCCTAATCCTAACCCGTACGCTAACACTAACCCGCGCCCTCACACGCACGCTCCCCCTAAAGCTTTGCCATACCCTCACCTGGACCCTAAACCGTCCCCGTCCCCTAACCCTAACCCTAGCCCGAACCCTAACCCTTACCCTTCCCCGAAGCCTGATCCTCACCCGTCCCCTAATCCTAACCCATACACTAACACTAACCTGCGCCCTCACACGCATGCTCCCCTTAAAGCATTGCCGTACCCTCACCTGGACCCTAAACCGTCCCCATCCCCTAACCCTAACCCTAGCCCGAACCCTAAACCTAACCCTTCCCCGAAGCCTGACCCTCACCCGTCCCCTAATCCTAACCCGTACGCTAACACTAACCCGCACCCTCACACGCACGCTCCCCCTAAAGCGTTGCCGTACACTCAACTGGACCCTAAACCGTCCCCGTCCCCTAACCCTAACCCTAACCCGAACCCTAACCCTAACCCTTCCCTGAAGCCTGACCCTCACCCGTCCCATAATCCTAACACGTACGCTAACACTAACCCACGCCCTCACATGCACGCTCCCCCTAAAGCGTTGCCATACCCTCACCTGGACCCTAAACCGTCCCCGTCCCCTAACCCTAACCGGAAACCTCTCCCTAACCCTTCCCCAAAGCCTGACCCTCACCCGTCCCCTAATCCTAACCCGTACGCTAACACTAACCCGCGCCCTCACACGCACGCTCCCCCTAAAGCTTTGCTGTACCCTCACCTGGACCCTAAACCGTCCCCGTCCCCTAACCCTAACCCTAGCCCGAACCCTAACCCTAACCCTTCCCCGAAGACTGACCCTCACCCGTCCCCTAATCCTAACCCGTACGCTAACAGTAACCCACGCCCTCACACGCACGCTCCCCCTAAAGCGTTGCCGTACACTCAACTGGACCCTAAACCGTCCAGGTCCCATAACCCTAACCCTAGCCCGAACCCTAAACCTAACCCTTCCCCGAAGCCTGACCCTCACCCGTCCCCTAATCCTAACCCGTACGCTAACACTAACCCGCGACCTCACACGCACGCTCCCCCTAAACCGTTGCCGTACCCTCACCTGGACCCTAAACTGCCCCCGTGCCCTAACCCTAACCCTAGCCCGAACCCTAACCCTGACGCTTCCCTGAAGCCTGACCCTCACCCGTCCCCTAATCCTAACCCGTACGCTAACACTAACCCACGCCCTCACATGTACGCTCCCCCTAAAGCGTTGCCATACCCTCACCTGGACCCTAAACCGTCCCCGTCCCCTAACCCTAACCCTAGCCCGAACCCTAACCCTAACCCTTCCCCGAAGCCTGACCCTCACCCGTCCCCTAATCCTAACCCGTACGCCAACACTAACCCGCGCCCTCACACGCACGCTCCCTGTAAAGCGTTGCGGGACCCTCACCTGGACCCTAAACCGTCCCCGTCCCCTAACCCTAACCATAGCCCGAACCCTAACCCTAACCCTTCCCCGAAGCCTGACCCTCACCCGTTCCCTAATCCTAACCCGTACGCTAACACTAACCCGCGCCCTCACACGCACGCTCCCCCTAAAGCGTTGCCGTACCCTCACCTGGATCCTAAACCGTCCCCGTCCCCTAACCCTAACCCTAGCCCGAACCCTAACGCTAACCCTTCCCCGAAGCCTGACCCTCACCCGTCCCCTAATCCTAACCCGTACGCTAACACTAACCCACGCCCTCACATGTACGCTCCCCCTAAAGCGTTGCCATACCCTCACCTGGACCCTAAACCGTCCCCGTCCCCTAACCCTAAACGGAAACCTCTCCCTAACCCTTCCCCGAAGCCTGACCCTCACCCGTCCCCTAATCCTAACCCGTACGCTAACACTGACCCACGCCCTCACACGCACGCTCCCCCTAAAGCGTTGCCGTACCCTCACCTGGACCCTAAACCGTCCCCTTCCCCTAACCCTAACCCTAGCCCGAACCCTAACCCTAACCCTTCCCCGAAGCCTGACACTCACCCGTACCCTAATCCTAACCCGTAGGCTAACACTAACCCGCGCCCTCACACGCACGCTCCCCCTAAAGCGTTGCCGTACCCTCACCTGGACCCTAAGCCGTCCCCTTCCCCTAACCCTAACCCTAGCCCGAACCCTAACCCTAACCCTTCCCCGAAGCCTGACCCTCACCCGTCCCCTAATCCTAATCCGTACGCTAACACTAACCCGCGCCCTCACACGCACGCTCCCCCTACAGCGTTGCCGTACCCTCACCTGGACCCTAAACCGTCCCCGTTCCCTAACCCTAACCCTAGCCCGAACCCTAAACCTAACCCTTCCCCGAAGCCTGACCCTCAACCGTCCCCTAATCCTAACCTGTACGCTATCACTAATCCGCGCCCTCTCATACACGCCCTCCCTAAAGCGTTGACGTACCCTCACCTGGACCCTAAACCGTCCCCGTCCCCTAACCCTAACCCTAGCCCGAACCCTAACCCTGACCCTTCCCCGAAGCCTGACCCTCACCCGTCCGCTAATCCTAACACGTACGCTAACACTAACCCGTGCCCTCACACGCACGCTCCCCCTAAAGCGTTACCGTACCCTTACCTGGACCCTAAACCGTCCCCGTCCCCTAACCCTAACCCTAGCCCGAACCCTAACCCTAACCCTTCCCCGAAGCCTGACCCTCACCCATCCCCTAATCCTAACCCGTACGCTAACACTAACCCGTGCCCTCACACGCACGCTCCCCCTAAAGCGTTGCCGTACCCTCACCTGGACCCTAAACCGTCCCCGTCCCCTAACTCTAACCCTAGCCCGAACCCTAACCCTAACCCTTCCCAGAAGCCTGACCCTCACCCGTCCCCTAATCCTAACCCGTACGCTAACACTAACCCGCGCCCTCACACGCACGCTCCCCCTAAAGCGTTGCCGTACCCTCACCTGGACCCTAAACCGTCCCCGTCCCCTAACCCTAACCCTAGCCCGAACCCTAAACCTAACCCTTCCCCGAAGCCTGACCCTCACCTGTCCCCTAATCATAACCCTTACGCGAACACTAACCCGCGCCCTCACACGCACGCTCCCCTTAAAGCGTTGCCGTACCCTCACCTGGACCCTAAACCGTCCCCGTCCCCTAACCCTAACCCTAGACCGAACCCTAACCCTAAACCTTCCCCGAAGCCTGACCCTCACCCGTCCCCTAATCCTAACCCGTACGCTAACACTAACCCACGCCCTCACACGCACGCTCCCCCTAAAGCGTTGCCGTACCCTCACCTGGACCCTAAACCGTCCCCGTCCCCTAACCCTAAACCTAGGCCGAACCCTCTCCCTAACCCTTCCCCGAAGCCTGACCCTCACCCGTCCCCTAATCCTAACCCGTACGCTAACACTAACCCACGCCCTCACATGCACGCTCCCCCTAAAGCGTTGCCGTACCCTCACCTGGACCCTAAACCGTCCCCGTCCCGTAACCCTAACCCTAGCCCGAACCCTAACCCTAACCCTTCCCCGAAGCCTGACCCTCACCCGTCCCCTAATCCTAACCCGTACGCTAACACTAACCCGCGCCCTCACACGCACGCTCCCCCTAAAGCGTTGCCGTACCCTCACCTGGACCCTAAACTGCCCCCGTGCCCTAACCCTAACCCTAGCCTGAACCCTAACCCTGACGCTTCCCTGAAGCCTGACCCTCACCCGTCCCCTAATCCTAACCCTTACGCTAACACTCACCCGCGCCCTCACACGCACGCTCCCCCTTAAGCGTTGCCGTACCCTCACCTGGACCCTAAACCGTCCCCGTCCCCTAACCCTAACCCTAGCCCGAACCCTAACACTAGGCCTTCCCCGAAGCCTGACCCTCACCCGTCCCCTAATCCTAACCCGTACGCTAACAGTAACCCACGCCCTCACACGCACGCTCCCCCTAAAGCGTTGCCGTACACTCAACTGGACCCTAAACCGTCCAGGTCCCATAACCCTAACCCTAGCCCGAACCCTAAACCTAACCCTTCCCCGAAGCCTGACCCTCACCCGTCCCCTAATCCTAACCCGTACGCTAACACTAACCCGCGACCTCACACGCACGCTCCCCCTAAACCGTTGCCGTACCCTCACCTGGACCCTAAACTGCCCCCGTGCCCTAACCCTAACCCTAGCCCGAACCCTAACCCTGACGCTTCCCTGAAGCCTGACCCTCACCCGTCCCCTAATCCTAACCCGTACGCTAACACTAACCCACGCCCTCACATGTACGCTCCCCCTAAAGCGTTGCCATACCCTCACCTGGACCCTAAACCGTCCCCGTCCCCTAACCCTAACCCTAGCCCGAACCCTAACCCTAACCCTTCCCCGAAGCCTGACCCTCACCCGTCCCCTAATCCTAACCCGTACGCCAACACTAACCCGCGCCCTCACACGCACGCTCCCTGTAAAGCGTTGCGGGACCCTCACCTGGACCCTAAACCGTCCCCGTCCCCTAACCCTAACCATAGCCCGAACCCTAACCCTAACCCTTCCCCGAAGCCTGACCCTCACCCGTTCCCTAATCCTAACCCGTACGCTAACACTAACCCGCGCCCTCACACGCACGCTCCCCCTAAAGCGTTGCCGTACCCTCACCTGGATCCTAAACCGTCCCCGTCCCCTAACCCTAACCCTAGCCCGAACCCTAACGCTAACCCTTCCCCGAAGCCTGACCCTCACCCGTCCCCTAATCCTAACCCGTACGCTAACACTAACCCACGCCCTCACATGTACGCTCCCCCTAAAGCGTTGCCATACCCTCACCTGGACCCTAAACCGTCCCCGTCCCCTAACCCTAAACGGAAACCTCTCCCTAACCCTTCCCCGAAGCCTGACCCACAACCGTCCCCTAATCCTAACCTGTACGCTATCACTAACCCGCGCCCTCTCATGCACGCCCTCCCTAAAGCGTTGACGTACCCTCACCTGGACCCTAAACCGTCCCCGTCCCCTAACCCTAACCCTAGCCCGAACCCTAACCCTGACCCTTCCCCGAAGCCTGACCCTCACCCATCCGCTAATCCTAACCCGTACGCTAACACTAACCCGTGCCCTCACATGCACGCTCCCCCTAAAGCGTTACCGTACCCTTACCTGGACCCTAAACCGTCCCCGTCCCCTAACCCTAACCCTAGCCCGAACCCTAACCCTAACCCTTCCCCGAAGCCTGACCCTCACCCATCCCCTAATCCTAACCCGTACGCTAACACTAACCCGTGCCCTCACACGCACGCTCCCCCTAAAGCGTTGCCGTACCCTCACCTGGACCCTAAACCGTCCCCGTCCCCTAACTCTAACCCTAGCCCGAACCCTAACCCTAACCCTTCCCAGAAGCCTGACCCTCACCCGTCCCCTAATCCTAAACCGTACGCTAACACTAACCCGCACCCTCACACGCACGCTCCCCCTAAAGCGTTGCCGTACCCTCACCTGGACCCTAAACCGTCCCCGTCCCCTAACCCTAACCCTAGCCCGAACCCTAACCCTTACCCTTCCCCGAAGCCTGACCCTCACCCGTCCCCTAATCCTAACCCATACACTAACACTAACCTGCGCCCTCACACGCATGCTCCCCCTAAAGCGTTGCCGTACCCTCACCTGGACCCTAAACCGTCCCCATCCCCTAACCCTAATCCTAGCCCGAACCCTAAACCTAACCCTTCCCCGAAGCCTGACGCTCACCTGTCCCCTAATCATAACCCTAACGCGAACACTAACCCGCGCCGTCACACGCACGCTCCCCCTAAAGCGTTGCCGTACCCTCACCTGGACCCTAAACCGTCCCCGTCCCCTAACCCTAACCCTAGGCCGAACCCTAAACCTAACGCTTCCCCGAAGCCTGACCCTCACCCGTCCCCTAATCCTAACCCGTACGCTAACACTAACCCGCGCCCTCACACGCACGCTCCCCTTAAAGCGTTGCCGTACCCTCACCTGGACCCTAAACCGTCCCCGTCCCCTAACCCTAACCCTAGACCGAACCCTAACCCTAAACCTTCCCGACAGCCTGACCCTCACCCGTCCCCTAATCCTAACCCGTACGCTAACACTAACCCACGCCCTCACACGCACGCTCCCCCTAAAGCGTTGCCGTACCCTCACCTGGACCCTAAACCGTCCCCGTCCCCTAACCCTAAACCTAGGCCGAACCCTCTCCCTAACCCTTCCCCGAAGCCTGACCCTCACCCGTCCCCTAATCCTAACCCGTACGCTAACACTAACCCGCGCCCTCACACGCACGCTCCCCCTTAAGCGTTGCCGTACCCTCACCTGGACCCTAAACCGTCCCCGTCCCCTAACCCTAACCCTAGCCCGAACCCTAACACTAGCCCTTCCCCGAAGCCTGACCCTCACCCGTCCCCTAATCCTAACCCGTACGCTAACACTAACCCAAGCCCTCACACGCACGCTCCCCGTAAAGCGTTTCCATACCCTCACCTGGACCCTAAACCTTCCCCGTCCCCTAACCCTAACCCTAGCCGGAACCCTAACCCTAACCCTTCCCCGAAGCCTGACCCTCACCCGTCCCCTAATCCTAACCCGTACGCTAACACTAACCCACGCCCTCAAACGCACGCTCCCCCTAAAGCGTTGCCGTACCCTCACCTGGACCCTAAACCGTCCCCGTCCCCTAACCCTAACCCTAGCCCGAACGCTATCCCTAATCCTTCCCCGAAGCCTGACCCTCACCCGTCCCCTAATCCTAACCCGTACGCTAACACTAACCCGCGCCCTCAGACGTACGCTCCCCCTAAAGCGTTGTCGTACCCTCCCCTGGACCCTAAACCGTCCCCGTCCCCTAACCCTAAACCTAGCCCGAACCCTAAACCTAACCCTTCCCCGAAGCCTGACCCTCACCCATCCCCTAATTCTAACCCGTACGCGAACACTAACCCACGCCCTCACACGTATGCTCCCCCTAAAACGTTGTTGTACCCGCCCCTATACCCTGTACTGTCCCCGTCCCCTAACCCTAACCCTATCCTGAAACCTAACCCTAACCCTTCCCCGAAGCCTGACCCTCACCCGTCCCCTAAATCTAACTCGTACTCTAACACTAACCAGCGCCCTCACACGTACGCTCCCCCTAAAGCATTCTCGTACCCTCCCCTGGACCCTAAACCGTCCCCGTCCTCTAAAACTAACCCTAGCCCGAACCCTAACCCTAACCGTTCCCCGAAGCCTGACCCTCACCCGTCCCCTAATCCTAACCCGTACGCTAACACTAACCCGCGCCCTCACACGTACGCTCCCCCTAAAGCGTTCCCATACCCTCCCCTGCACCCTAAACCGTCCCCGTCCCCTAAACCTAACACTAGCCCGAACCCTAACCCTAACACTTCCCCGAAGCCTGACCCTCACCCGTCCCCTAATCCTAACCCGTACGCGAACACTAACCCGCGCCCTCACACGTACTCTCCCCCTAAAGCGTTGTCGTACACTCACCTAGACCCTAAACCGTCCCCGTCCCCTAACCCTAACCCTAGACTGAACCCTAACCCTAACCCTTCCCCGAAGCCTGACCCTCACCCGTCCCCTAATCCTAACCCGTACGCTAACACTAACCCGCGCCCTCACACGTACGCTCCCCCTAAAGCGTTGCCGTACCCTCACCTCTACCCTAAACCGTCCCCGTCCCTTAACCCTAACCCTAGCCCGAACGAACCCTAACACTTCCCCGAAGTCTGACCCTCACCCATCCACTAATCCTAACCCGTACGCTAACACTAACTCGCACCCTCACACGTACGCTCCCCCTAAAGCGTTGCCGTACCCTCCCCTGGACCCTAAACCGTCCCCGTCCCCTAACCCTAAACCTAGCCCGAACCCTAAACCTAACCCTTCCCCGAAGCCTGACCCTCACCCATCCCCTAATTCTAACCCGTACGCGAACACTAACCCACGCCCTCACACGTATGCTCCCCCTAAAACGTTGTTGTACCCGCCCCTATACCCTGTACTGTCCCCGTCCCCTAACCCTAACCCTATCCTGAAACCTAACCCTAACCCTTCCCCGAAGCCTGACCCTCACCCGTCCCCTAAATCTAACTCGTACTCTAACACTAACCAGCGCCCTCACACGTACGCTCCCCCTAAAGCATTCTCGTACCCTCCCCTGGACCCTAAACCGTCCCCGTCCTCTAAAACTAACCCTAGCCCGAACCCTAACCCTAACCGTTCCCCGAAGCCTGACCCTCACCCGTCCCCTAATCCTAACCCGTACGCTAACACTAACCCGCGCCCTCACACGTACGCTCCCCCTAAAGCGTTCCCATACCCTCCCCTGCACCCTAAACCGTCCCCGTCCCCTAAACCTAACACTAGCCCGAACCCTAACCCTAACACTTCCCCGAAGCCTGACCCTCACCCGTCCCCTAATCCTAACCCGTACGCGAACACTAACCCGCGCCCTCACACGTACTCTCCCCCTAAAGCGTTGTCGTACACTCACCTAGACCCTAAACCGTCCCCGTCCCCTAACCCTAACCCTAGACTGAACCCTAACCCTAACCCTTCCCCGAAGCCTGACCCTCACCCGTCCCCTAATCCTAACCCGTACGCTAACACTAACCCGCGCCCTCACACGTACGCTCCCCCTAAAGCGTTGCCGTACCCTCACCTCTACCCTAAACCGTCCCCGTCCCTTAACCCTAACCCTAGCCCGAACGAACCCTAACACTTCCCCGAAGTCTAACCCTCACCCATCCACTAATCCTAACCCGTACGCTAACACTAACTCGCACCCTCACACGTACGCTCCCCCTAAAGCGTTGCCGTACCCTCACCTGGACCCTAAACCGTCCCCGTCCCCTAACCCTAACCCTAGGCCGAACCCTAAACCTAACGCTTCCCCGAAGCCTGACCCTCACCCGTCCCCTAATCCTAACCCGTACGCTAACACTAACCCGCGCCCTCACACGCACGCTCCCCTTAAAGCGTTGCCGTACCCTCACCTGGACCCTAAACCGTCCCCGTCCCCTAACCCTAACCCTAGACCGAACCCTAACCCTAAACCTTCCCGACAGCCTGACCCTCACCCGTCCCCTAATCCTAACCCGTACGCTAACACTAACCCACGCCCTCACACGCACGCTCCCCCTAAAGCGTTGCCGTACCCTCACCTGGACCCTAAACCGTCCCCGTCCCCTAACCCTAAACCTAGGCCGAACCCTCTCCCTAACCCTTCCCCGAAGCCTGACCCTCACCCGTCCCCTAATCCTAACCCGTACGCTAACACTAACCCGCGCCCTCACACGCACGCTCCCCCTTAAGCGTTGCCGTACCCTCACCTGGACCCTAAACCGTCCCCGTCCCCTAACCCTAACCCTAGCCCGAACCCTAACACTAGCCCTTCCCCGAAGCCTGACCCTCACCCGTCCCCTAATCCTAACCCGTACGCTAACACTAACCCAAGCCCTCACACGCACGCTCCCCGTAAAGCGTTTCCATACCCTCACCTGGACCCTAAACCTTCCCCGTCCCCTAACCCTAACCCTAGCCGGAACCCTAACCCTAACCCTTCCCCGAAGCCTGACCCTCACCCGTCCCCTAATCCTAACCCGTACGCTAACACTAACCCACGCCCTCAAACGCACGCTCCCCCTAAAGCGTTGCCGTACCCTCACCTGGACCCTAAACCGTCCCCGTCCCCTAACCCTAACCCTAGCCCGAACGCTATCCCTAATCCTTCCCCGAAGCCTGACCCTCACCCGTCCCCTAATCCTAACCCGTACGCTAACACTAACCCGCGCCCTCAGACGTACGCTCCCCCTAAAGCGTTGTCGTACCCTCCCCTGGACCCTAAACCGTCCCCGTCCCCTAACCCTAAACCTAGCCCGAACCCTAAACCTAACCCTTCCCCGAAGCCTGACCCTCACCCATCCCCTAATTCTAACCCGTACGCGAACACTAACCCACGCCCTCACACGTATGCTCCCCCTAAAACGTTGTTGTACCCGCCCCTATACCCTGTACTGTCCCCGTCCCCTAACCCTAACCCTATCCTGAAACCTAACCCTAACCCTTCCCCGAAGCCTGACCCTCACCCGTCCCCTAAATCTAACTCGTACTCTAACACTAACCAGCGCCCTCACACGTACGCTCCCCCTAAAGCATTCTCGTACCCTCCCCTGGACCCTAAACCGTCCCCGTCCTCTAAAACTAACCCTAGCCCGAACCCTAACCCTAACCGTTCCCCGAAGCCTGACCCTCACCCGTCCCCTAATCCTAACCCGTACGCTAACACTAACCCGCGCCCTCACACGTACGCTCCCCCTAAAGCGTTCCCATACCCTCCCCTGCACCCTAAACCGTCCCCGTCCCCTAAACCTAACACTAGCCCGAACCCTAACCCTAACACTTCCCCGAAGCCTGACCCTCACCCGTCCCCTAATCCTAACCCGTACGCGAACACTAACCCGCGCCCTCACACGTACTCTCCCCCTAAAGCGTTGTCGTACACTCACCTAGACCCTAAACCGTCCCCGTCCCCTAACCCTAACCCTAGACTGAACCCTAACCCTAACCCTTCCCCGAAGCCTGACCCTCACCCGTCCCCTAATCCTAACCCGTACGCTAACACTAACCCGCGCCCTCACACGTACGCTCCCCCTAAAGCGTTGCCGTACCCTCACCTCTACCCTAAACCGTCCCCGTCCCTTAACCCTAACCCTAGCCCGAACGAACCCTAACACTTCCCCGAAGTCTGACCCTCACCCATCCACTAATCCTAACCCGTACGCTAACACTAACTCGCACCCTCACACGTACGCTCCCCCTAAAGCGTTGCCGTACCCTCACCTGGACCCTAAACCGTCCCTGTCCCCTAATCCTAACCCTAGACCGAACCCTAACACTAACCCTTCCCCGAAGCCTGACCCTGACCCGTCCCCTAATCCTAACCCGTACGCTAACACTAACCCGCGCCCTCACATGCACGCTCCCCCTAAAGCGTTGCCGTACCCTCACCTGGACCCTAAACCGTCCCCGTCCCCTAACCCTAACCCTAGCCCGAACCCTAACTCTGACTCTTCCCCGAAGCCTGACCCTCACCCGTCCCCTAATCCTAACCCGTACGCTAACACTAACCCACGCCCTCACACGCACGCTCCCCCTAAAGCGTTGCCGTACCCTCACCTGGACCCTAAACCGTCCCCGTCCCCTAACCCTAACCCTAGCCCGAACCCTAACCCTGACGCTTCCCCGAAGCCTGACCCTCACCCGTCCCCTAATCCTAACCCGTACGCTAACACTAACCCGCGCCCTCACATGCACGCTCCCCCTAAAGCGTTGCCGTACCCTCACCTGGACCCTAAACCGTCCCCGTCCCCTAACCCTAACCCTAGACCGAACCCTAACCCTGACCCTTCCCCGAAGCCTGCCCTCAGCCGTCCCCTAATTCTAACCCATACCCTAACACTAACCCACGCCCTAACACGCACGCTCCCCCTAAAGCATTGTCGTACCCTCACCTGGATCCTAAACCGCCCCCGTGCCCTAACCCTAACCCTAGCCCGAACCCTAACCCTGACGCTTCCCCGAAGCCTGACCCTCACCCGTCCCCTAATCCTAACCCGTACGCTAACAGTAACCCGCGCCCTCACACGCACGCTCCCCCTAAAGCGTTGCCGTACCCTCACCTGGACCCTAAACCGTCCCTGTCCCCTAACCCTAACCCTAGCCCGAACCCTAAACCTAACCCTTCCCCGAAGCCTGACCCTCACCCGTCCCCTAATCCTAACCCGTACGCTAACACTAACCCGCGCCCTCACACGCACGCTCCCCCTAAAGCGTTGCCGTACCCTCACCTGGACCCTAAACCGTCCCCGTCCCCTAACCCTAACCCTAGCCTGAACCCTAACCCTAACACTTCCCCGAAGCCTGACCCTCACCCGTCCCCTAATCCTAACCCGTACGCTAACACTAACCCGCGCCCTCACACGCACGCTCCCCCTAAAGCGTTGCCGTACCCTCACCTGGACCCTAAACCGTCCCCGTCCCCTAACCCTAACCCTAGCCCGAACCCTAACCCTAACCCTTCCCCGAAGCCTGACCCTCACCCGTCCCCTAATTCTAACCCGTACGCGAACACTAAACCGCGCCCTCACACGTATGCTCCCCCTAAAACGTTGTTGTACCCGCCCCTATACCCTGTACTGTCCCCGTCCCCTAACCCTAACCCTATCCTGAAACCTAACCCTAACCCTTCCCCGAAGCCTGACCCTCACCCGTCCCCTAAATCTAACTCGTACTCTAACACTAACCAGCGCCCTCACACGTACGCTCCCCCTAAAGCATTCTCGTACCCTCCCCTGGACCCTAAACCGTCCCCGTCCTCTAAAACTAACCCTAGCCCGAACCCTAACCCTAACCGTTCCCCGAAGCCTGACCCTCACCCGTCCCCTAATCCTAACCCGTACGCTAACACTAACCCACGCCCTCACACGTACGCTCCCCCTAAAGCGTTCCCATACCCTCCCCTGCACCCTAAACCGTCCCCGTCCCCTAAACCTAACACTAGCCCGAACCCTAACCCTAACACTTCCCCGAAGCCTGACCCTCACCCGTCCCCTAATCCTAACCCGTACGCGAACACTAACCCGCGCCCTCACACGTACGCTCCCCCTAAAGCGTTGTCGTACACTCACCTAGACCCTAAACCGTCCCCGTCCCCTAACCCTAACCCTAGACTGAACCCTAACCCTAACCCTTCCCCGAAGCCTGACCCTCACCCGTCCCCTAATCCTAACCCGTACTCTAACACTAACCCGCGCCCTCACACGTACGCTCCCCCTAAAGCGTTGCCGTACCCTCACCTCTACCCTAAACCGTCCCCGTCCCTTAACCCTAACCCTAGCCCGAACGAACCCTAACACTTCCCCGAAGCCTGACCCTCACCCATCCACTAATCCTAACCCGTAGGCTAACACTAACTCCCACCCTCACACGTACGCTCCCCCTAAAGCGTTGCCGTACCCTCACCTGGACCCTAAACCGTCCCTGTCCCCTAATCCTAACCCTAGACCGAACCCTAACCCTGACCCTTCCCCGAAGCCTGCCCTCAGCCGTCCCCTAATTCTAACCCATACCCTAACACTAATCCACGCCCTAACACGCACGCTCCCCCTAAAGCATTGTCGTACCCTCACCTGGATCCTAAACCGCCCCCGTGCCCTAACCCTAACCCTAGCCCGAACCCTAACCCTGACGCATCCCCGAAGCCTGACCCTCACCCGTCCCCTAATCCTAACCCGTACGCTAACAGTAACCCGCGCCCTCACACGCACGCTCCCCCTAAAGCGTTGCCATACCCTCACCTGGACCCTAAACCGTCCCTGTCCCCTAACCCTAACCCTAGCCCGAACCCTAAACCTAACCCTTCCCCGAAGCCTGACCCTCACCCGTCCCCTAATCCTAACCCGTACGCTAACACTAACCCGCGCCCTCACACGCACGCTCCCCCTAAAGCGTTGCCGTACCCTCACCTGGACCCTAAACCGTCCCCGTCCCCTAACCCTAACCCTAGCCTGAACCCTAACCCTAACACTTCCCCGAAGCCTGACCCTCACCCGTCCCCTAATCCTAACCCGTACGCTAACACTAACCCGCGCCCTCACACGCACGCTCCCCCTAAAGCGTTGCCGTACCCTCACCTGGACCCTAAACCGTCCCCGTCCCCTAACCCTAACCCTAGCCCGAACCCTAACCCTAACCCTTCCCCGAAGCCTGACCCTCACCCATCCCCTAATCCTAACCCGTACACTAACACTAACCCACGCCCTCACACGCACGCTCCCCCTAAAGCGTTGCCGTACCCTCACCTGGACCCTAAACCGTCCCCGTCCCCTAACCCTAACCCTAGGCCGAACCCTCTCCCTAACCCTTCCCCGAAGCCTGACCCTCACCCGTCCCCTAATCCTAACCCGTACGCCAACACTAACCCGCACCCTCAAACGCACGCTCCCCCTAAAGCTTTGCTGTACCCTCACCTGGACCCTAAACCGTCCCCGTCCCGTAACCCTAACGCTAGCCCGAACCCTATCCCTAACACTTCCCCGAAGCCTGACCCTAACCCGTCCCCAAATCTTAACCCGTACGCTAACACTAACCCGCGCCCTCACACGCACGCTCCCCCTAAAGCGTTGCCGTACCCTCACCTGGACCCTAAACCGTCCCCGTCCCGTAACCGTAACCCTAGACCGAACCCTAACCCTGACCCTTCCCCGAAGCCTGCCCTCAGCCGACCCCTAATTCTAACCCGTACGCTAACACTAAACCACGCCCTCACACGCACGCTCCCCCTAAAGCGTTGTCGTACCCTCACCTGGATCCTAAACCGCCCCCGTGCCCTCACCCTAACCCTAGCCCGAACCCTAACCCTGACGCTTCCCCGAAGCCTGACCCTCACCCGTCCCCTAATCCTAACACGTACGCTAACACTAACCCGCGCCCTCACACGCACACTCCCCCTAAAGCGTTGCCGTACCCTCACCTGGACCCTAAACCGTCTCCGTCCCCTAACCCTAACCCTAGCCCGAACCCTAACCCTAACCCTTCCCCGAAGCCTGACCCTCACCCGTCCCCAATTCCTAAACCGTACGCTAACACTAACCCGCGCCCTCACACGCACGCTCCCCCTAAAGCGTTGCCGTACTCTCACCTGGACCCTAAACTGCCCCCGTACCCTAACCCTAAACCTAGCCCGAACCCTAACCCTGACGCTTCCCCGAAGCCTGACCCTCACCCGTCCCCTAATCCTAAACCGTACGCTAACACTAACCCGCGCCCTCACACACACGCTCCCCCTAAAGCGTTGCCGTACCGTCACGTGGACCCTAAACCGTCCCCGTCCCCTAACCCTAACCCTAGCCCGAACCCTAACCCTTACCCTTCCCCGAAGTCTGATCCTCACCCGTCCCCTAATCCTAACCCATACACTAACACTAACCTGTGCCCTCACACGTACGCTCCCCCTAAAGCGTTGTTGTACCCGCCCCTGGACCCTATACCGTCCCCGTCCCCTAACCCTAACCCTAGCCTGAACCCTAACCCTAACCCTTCCCCGAAGCCTGACCCTCACCCGTCCCCTAATCCTAACCCGTACGCTAACACTAACCTGTGCCCTCACACGTACGCTCCCCCTAAAGCGTTGTCGTACCCTCCCCTGGACTCTAAACCGTCCCCGTCCCCTAAGCCTAACCCTAGCCCGAACCCTAACCCTAACCCTTCCCAGAAGCCTGACCCCCACCCGTCCCCTAATCCTAACCCGTAAGCGAAAACTAACCCTCGTCCTCACAGCTACGCTCCCCTAATTCGTAGCCGTACACTCCCATGGACCCTAAACCGTCCCCGTCCCCTAACCCTAACCCTAGCCCGAACCCTAACCCTAACCCTTCCCCGATGCCTGACCCTGACCCGAAACCTTATCCTAACCAGTACGCTAACACTAACCCGCGCCCTCAGACGTACGCTCCCCCTAAAGCGTTGTCGTACCCTCCCCTGGACCCTAAACCGTCCCCGTCCCCTAACCCTAAACCTAGCCCGAACCCTAAACCTAATCCTTCCCCGAAGCCTGACCCTCACCCGTCCCCTAATTCTAACCCGTACGCGAACACTAACCCGCGCCCTCACACGTATGCTCCCCCTAAAGCGTTGTTGTACCCGCCCCTATACCCTGTACTGTCCCCGTCCCCTTACCCTAACCCTATCCTGAACCCTAACCCTAACCCTTCCCCGAAGCCTGACCCTCACCCGTCCCCTAAATCTAACTCGTACTCTAACACTAACCAGCGCCCTCACATGTACGCTCCCCCTAAAGCATTGTCGTACCCTCCCCTGGGCCCTAAACCGTCCCCGTCCTCTAAAACTAACCCTAGCCCGAACCCTAACCCTAACCGTTCCCCGAAGCCTGACCCTCACCCGTCCCCTAATCCTAACCCGTACGCTAACACTAACCCGCGCCCTCACACGTACGCTCCCCCTAAAGCGTTCCCATACCCTCCACTGCACCCTAAACCGTCCCCGTTCCATAACCCTAACACTAGCCCGAACCCTAACCCTAACACTTCCCCGAAGCCTGACCCTCACCCATCCCCTAATCCTAACCCGTACGCGAACACTAACCCGCGCCCTCACACGTACGCTCCCCCTAAAGCGTTGTCGTACACTCACCTAGACCCTACAACGTCCCCGTCCCCTAAACCTAACCCTAGCCTGAACCCTAACCCTAACCCTTCCCCGAAGCCTGACCCTCACCCGTCCCCTAATCCTAACCCGTACGCTAACACTAACCCGCGCCCTCACACGTACGCTCCCCCTAAAGCGTTGCCGTACCCTCACCTCTACCCTAAACCGTCCCCGTCCCTTAACCCTAACCCTAGCCCGAACGAACCCTAACCCTTCCCCGAAGCCTGACCCTCACCCATCCACTAATCCTAACCCGTAGGCTAACACTAACTCGCACCCTCACACGTACGCTCCCCCTAAAGCGTTGCCGTACCCTCACCTGGACCCTAAACCGTCCCTGTCCCCTAACCCTAACCCTAGCCTGAACCCTAACCCTAACCCTTCCCCGAAGCCTGACCCTCACCCGTCCCCTAAATCTAACCCGTACGCTAACACTAACCCGCGCCCTCACACGTACGCTCCCCCTAAAGCATTGTCGTACCCTCCCCTGGACCCTAAACCGTCCCCGTCCCCTAACACTAACCCTAGCCCGAACCCTAACCCTAACCCTTCCCCGAAGCCTGACCCTCACCCGTCCCCTAATCCTAACCCGTACGCTAACACTAACCTGCGCCCTCACACGTACGCTCCCCCTAAAGCGTTGTCGTACCCTCCCCTGGACTCTAAACCGTCCCCGTCCCCTAAGCCTAACCCTAGCCCGAACCCTAACCCTAACCCTTCCCAGAAGCCTGACCCCCACCCGTCCCCTAATCCTAACCCGTAAGCGAAAACTAACCCTCGCCCTCACAGCTACGCTCCCCTAATTCGTTGCCGTACTCTCCCATGGACCCTAAACCGTCCCCGTCCCCTAACCCTAACCCTAGCCTGAACCCTAACCCTAACCCTTCCCCGAAGCCTGACCCTCACCCGTCCCCTAAACCTAACCCGTACGCTAACACTAACCCGCGCCCTCACACGCACGCTCCCCCTAAAGCGTTGCTGTACCCTCCCCTGGACCCTAAACCGTCCCCGTCCCCTAACCATAACCCTAGCCCGAACCCTAACCCTAACCCTTCCCCGAAGCCTGACCCTCACCCGTCCCCTAATCCTAACCCGTACGCTAACACTAACCCGCGCCCTCACACGCACGCTCCCCCTAAAGCGTTGCCATACCCTCACCTGGACCCTAAACCGTCCCCGTCCCCTAACCCTAACCCTAGCCCGAACCCTAACCCTTACCCTTCCCCGAAGCCTGATCCTCACCCGTCCCCTAATCCTAACCCATACACTAACACTAACCTGCGCCCTCACACGCATGCTCCCCTTAAAGCATTGCCGTACCCTCACCTGGACCCTAAACCGTCCCCATCCCCTAACCCTAACCCTAGCCCGAACCCTAAACCTAACCCTTCCCCGAAGCCTGACCCTCACCCGTCCCCTAATCCTAACCCGTACGCTAACACTAACCCGCACCCTCACACGCACGCTCCCCCTAAAGCGTTGCCGTACCCTCACCTGGACCCTAAACCGTCCCCGTCCCCTAACCCTAACCCTAGCCCGAACCCTAACCCTAACCCTTCCCTGAAGCCTGACCCTCACCCGTCCCATAATCCTAACACGTACGCTAACAGTAACCCACGCCCTCACATGCACGCTCCCCCTAAAGCGTTGCCATACCCTCACCTGGACCCTAAACCGTCCCCGTCCCCTAACCCTAACCGGAAACCTCTCCCTAACCCTTCCCCAAAGCCTGACCCTCACCCGTCCCCTAATCCTAACCCGTACGCTAACACTAACCCGCGCCCTCACACGCACGCTCCCCCTAAACCGTTGCCGTACCCTCACCTGGACCCTAAACTGCCCCCGTGCCCTAACCCTAACCCTAGCCCGAACCCTAACCCTGACGCTTCCCTGAAGCCTGACCCTCACCCGTCCCCTAATCCTAACCCGTACGCTAACACTAACCCACGCCCTCACATGTACGCTCCCCCTAAAGCGTTGCCATACCCTCACCTGGACCCTAAACCGTCCCTGTCCCCTAACCCTAACCCTAGCCCGAACCCTAACCCTAACCCTTCCCCGAAGCCTGATCCTCACCCGTCCCCTAATCCTAACCCGTACGCCAACACTAACCCGCGCCCTCACACGCACGCTCCCTGTAAAGCGTTGCGGGACCCTCACCTGGACCCTAAACCGTCCCCGTCCCCTAACCCTAACCATAGCCCGAACCCTAACCCTAACCCTTCCCCGAAGCCTGACCCTCACCCGTTCCCTAATCCTAACCCGTACGCTAACACTAACCCGCGCCCTCACACGCACGCTCCCCCTAAAGCGTTGCCGTACCCTCACCTGGATCCTAAACCGTCCCCGTCCCCTAACCCTAACCCTAGCCCGAACCCTAACGCTAACCCTTCCCCGAAGCCTGACCCTCACCCGTCCCCTAATCCTAACCCGTACGCTAACACTAACCCACGCCCTCACATGTACGCTCCCCCTAAAGCGTTGCCATACCCTCACCTGGACCCTAAACCGTCCCCGTCCCCTAACCCTAAACGGAAACCTCTCCCTAACCCTTCCCCGAAGCCTGACCCTCACCCGTCCCCTAATCCTAACCCGTACGCTAACACTGACCCACGCCCTCACACGCACGCTCCCCCTAAAGCGTTGCCGTACCCTCACCTGGACCCTAAACCGTCCCCTTCCCCTAACCCTAACCCTAGCCCGAACCCTAACCCTAACCCTTCCCCGAAGCCTGACACTCACCCGTACCCTAATCCTAACCCGTAGGCTAACACTAACCCGCGCCCTCACACGCACGCTCCCCCTAAAGCGTTGCCGTACCCTCACCTGGACCCTAAGCCGTCCCCTTCCCCTAACCCTAACCCTAGCCCGAACCCTAACCCTAACCCTTCCCCGAAGCCTGACCCTCACCCGTCCCCTAATCCTAATCCGTACGCTAACACTAACCCGCGCCCTCACACGCACGCTCCCCCTACAGCGTTGCCGTACCCTCACCTGGACCCTAAACCGTCCCCGTTCCCTAACCCTAACCCTAGCCCGAACCCTAAACCTAACCCTTCCCCGAAGCCTGACCCTCAACCGTCCCCTAATCCTAACCTGTACGCTATCACTAATCCGCGCCCTCTCATGCACGCCCTCCCTAAAGCGTTGACGTACCCTCACCTGGACCCTAAACCGTCCCCGTCCCCTAACCCTAACCCTAGCCCGAACCCTAACCCTGACCCTTCCCCGAAGCCTGACCCTCACCCGTCCGCTAATCCTAACACGTACGCTAACACTAACCCGTGCCCTCACACGCACGCTCCCCCTAAAGCGTTACCGTACCCTTACCTGGACCCTAAACCGTCCCCGTCCCCTAACCCTAACCCTAGCCCGAACCCTAACCCTAACCCTTCCCCGAAGCCTGACCCTCACCCATCCCCTAATCCTAACCCGTACTCTAACACTAACCCGTGCCCTCACACGCACACTCCCCCTAAAGCGTTGCCGTACCCTCACCTGGACCCTAAACCGTCCCCGTCCCCTAACTCTAACCCTAGCCCGAACCCTAACCCTAACCCTTCCCAGAAGCCTGACCCTCACCCGTCCCCTAATCCTAACCCGTACGCTAACACTAACCCGCGCCCTCACACGCACGCTCCCCCTAAAGCGTTGCCGTACCCTCACCTGGACCCTAAACCGTCCCCGTCCCCTAACCCTAACCCTAGCCCGAACCCTAACCCTTACCCTTCCCCGAAGCCTGACCCTCACCCGTCCCCTAATCCTAACCCATACACTAACACTAACCTGCGCCCTCACACGCATGCTCCCCCTAAAGCGTTGCCGTACCCTCACCTGGACCCTAAACCGTCCCCATCCCCTAACCCTAACCCTAGCCCGAACCCTAAACCTAACCCTTCCCCGAAGCCTGACCCTCACCTGTCCCCTAATCATAACCCTTACGCGAACACTAACCCGCGCCCTCACACGCACGCTCCCCCTAAAGCGTTGCCGTACCCTCCCCTGGACCCTAAACCGTCCCCGTCCCCTAACCCTAACCCTAGCCAGAACCCTAACCCTAACCCTTCCCCGAAGCCTGACCCTCAACCGTCCCCTACTTCTAACCCGTACGCTAACACTAACCCGCGCCCTCACACGCACGCTCCCCCTAAAGCGTTGCCGTACCCTCACCTGGACCCTAAACCGTCCCCGTCCCCTAACCCTAACCTTAGGCCGAACCCTAAACCTAACGCTTCCCCGAAGCCTGACCCTCACCCGTCCCCTAATCCTAACCCGTACGCTAACACTAACCCGCGCCCTCACACGCAGGCTCCCCTTAAAGCGTTGCCGTACCCTCACCTGGACCCTAAACCGTCCCCGTCACCTAACCCTAACCCTAGACCGAACCCTAACCCTAAACCTTCCCCGAAGCCTGACCCTCACCCGTCCCCTAATCCTAACCCGTACGCTAACACTAACCCACGCCCTCACACGCACGCTCCCCCTAAAGCGTTGCCGTACCCTCACCTGGACCCTAAACCGTCCCCGTCCCCTAACCCTAAACCTAGGCCGAACCCTCTCCCTAACCCTTCCCCGAAGCCTGACCCTCACCCGTCCCCTAATCCTAACCCGTACGCTAACACTAACCCGCGCCCTCACACGCACGCTCCCCCTAAAGCATTGCCGTACCCTCACCTGGACCCTAAACTGCCCCCGTGCCCTAACCCTAACCCTAGCCTGAACCCTAACCCTGACGCTTCCCTGAAGCCTGACCCTCACCAGTCCCCTAATCCTAACCCTTACGCTAACACTCACCCGCGCCCTCACACGCACGCTCCCCCTTAAGCGTTGCCGTACCCTCACCTGGACCCTAAACCGTCCCCGTCCCCTAACCCTAACCCTAGCCCGAACCCTAACCCTGACCCTTCCCCGAAGCCTGACCCTCACCCGTCTGCTAATCCTAACCCGTACGCTAACACTAACCCGTGCCCTCACACGCACGCTCCCCCTAAAGCGTTACCGTACCCTTACCTGGACCCTAAACCGTCCCCGTCCCCTAACCCTAACCCTAGCCCGAACCCTAACCCTAACCCTTCCCCGAAGCCTGACCCTCACCCATCCCCTAATCCTAACCCGTACGCTAACACTAACCCGTGCCCTCACACGCACGCTCCCCCTAAAGCGTTGCCGTACCCTCACCTGGACCCTAAACCGTCCCCGTCCCCTAACTCTAACCCTAGCCCGAACCCTAACCCTAACCCTTCCCAGAAGCCTGACCCTCACCCGTCCCCTAATCCTAAACCGTACGCTAACACTAACCCGCACCCTCACACGCACGCTCCCCCTAAAGCGTTGCCGTACCCTCACCTGGACCCTAAACTGCCCCCGTGCTCTAACCCTAACCCTAGCCCGAACCCTAACCCTGACGCTTCCCTGAAGCCTGACCCTCACCCGTCCCCTAATCCTAACCCGTACGCTAACACTAACCCACGCCCTCACATGTACGCTCCCCCTAAAGCGTTGCCATACCCTCACCTGGACCCTAAACCGTCCCCGTCCCCTAACCCTAACCCTAGCCCGAACCCTAACCCTAACCCTTCCCCGAAGCCTGACCCTCACCCGTCCCCTAATCCTAACCCGTACGCCAACACTAACCCGCGCCCTCACACGCACGCTCCCTGTAAAGCGTTGCGGGACCCTCACCTGGACCCTAAACCGTCCCCGTCCCCTAACCCTAACCATAGCCCGAACCCTAACCCTAACACTTCCCCGAAGCCTGACCCTCACCCGTTCCCTAATCCTAACCCGTACGCTAACACTAACCCGCGCCCTCACACGCACGCTCCCCCTAAAGCGTTGCCGTACCCTCACCTGGATCCTAAACCGTCCCCGTCCCCTAACCCTAACCCTAGCCCGAACCCTAACGCTAACCCTTCCCCGAAGCCTGACCCTCACCCGTCCCCTAATCCTAACCCGTACGCTATCACTAACCCGCGCCCTCTCATGCACGCCCTCCCTAAAGCGTTGACGTACCCTCACCTGGACCCTAAACCGTCCCCGTCCCCTAACCCTAACCCTAGCCCGAACCCTAACCCTGACCCTTCCCCGAAGCCTGACCCTCACCCGTCCGCTAATCCTAACCCGTACGCTAACACTAACCCGTGCCCTCACACGCACGCTCCCCCTAAAGCGTTACCGTACCCTTACCTGGACCCTAAACCGTCCCCGTCCCCTAACCCTAACCCTAGCCCGAACCCTAACCCTAACCCTTCCCCGAAGCCTCACCCTCACCCATCCCCTAATCCTAACCCGTACGCTAACACTAACCCGTGCCCTCACACGCACGCTCCCCCTAAAGCGTTGCCGTACCCTCACCTGGACCCTAAACCGTCCCCGTCCCCTAACTCTAACCCTAGCCCGAACCCTAACCCTAACCCTTCCCAGAAGCCTGACCCTCACCCGTCCCCTAATCCTAAACCGTACGCTAACACTAACCCGCACCCTCACACGCACGCTCCCCCTAAAGCGTTGCCGTACCCTCACCTGGACCCTAAACCGTCCCCGTCCCCTAACCCTAACCCTAGCCCGAACCCTAACCCTTACCCTTCCCCGAAGCCTGACCCTCACCCGTCCCCTAATCCTAACCCATACACTAACACTAACCTGCGCCCTCACACGCATGCTCCCCCTAAAGCGTTGCCGTACCCTCACCTGGACCCTAAACCGTCCCCATCCCCTAACCCTAACCCTAGCCCGAACCCTAAACCTAACCCTTCCCCGAAGCCTGACCCTCACCTGTCCCCTAATCATAACCCTAACGCGAACACTAACCCGCGCCCTCACACGCACGCTCCCCCTAAAGCGTTGCCGTACCCTCCCCTGGACCCTAAACCGTCCCCGTCCCCTAACCCTAACCCTAGCCCGAACCCTAACCCTAACCCTTCCCCGAAGCCTGACCCTCAACCGTCCCCTACTTCTAACCCGTACGCTAACACTAACCCGCGCCCTCACACGCACGCTCCCCCTAAAGCGTTGCCGTACCCTCACCTGGACCCTAAACCGTCCCCGTCCCCTAACCCTAACCCTAGGCCGAACCCTAAACCTAACGCTTCCCCGAAGCCTGACCCTCACCCGTCCCCTAATCCTAACCCGTACGCTAACACTAACCCGCGCCCTCACACGCACGCTCCCCTTAAAGCGTTGCCGTACCCTCACCTGGACCCTAAACCGTCCCCGTCCCCTAACCCTAACCCTAGACCGAACCCTAACCCTAAACCTTCCCCGAAGCCTGACCCTCACCCGTCCCCTAATCCTAACCCGTACGCTAACACTAACCCGCGCCCTCACACACACCCTCCCCCTAAAGCGTTGCCGTACCCTCACCTGGACCCTAAACCGTCCCCGTCCCCTAACCCTAACCCTAGCCCGAACCGTAACCCTAACCCTTCCCCGAAGCCTGACCCTCACCCATCCCCTAATCCTAAACCGTACGCTAACACTAACCCGCGCCCTCACACACACCCTCCCCCTAAAGCGTTGCCGTACCCTCACCTGGACCCTAAACCGCCCCCATGCCCTAACCCTAACCCTAGCCCGAACCCCAACCCTGACGCTTCCCTGAAGCCTGACCCTCACCCGTCCCCTAATCCTAACCCGTACGCTAACACTAACCCGCGCCCTCACACGCACGCTCCCCCTAAAGTGTTGCCGTACCCTCACCTGGACCCTAAACCGTCCCCGTCCCGTAACCCTAACCCTAGCCCGAACCGTAACCCTAACCCTTCCCCGAAGCCTGACCTACACCCATCCCCTAATCCTAAACCGTACGCTAACACTAACCCGCGCCCTCACACGCACCCTCCCCCTAAAGCGTTGCCGTACCCTCACCTGGACCCTAAACCGCCCCCGTGCCCTAACCCTAACCCTAGCCCGAACCCTAACCCTAACCCTTCCCTGAAGCCTGACCCTCACCCGTCCCCTAATCCTAACCCGTACGCTAACACTAACCCGCGCCCTCACACGCACGCTCCCCCTAAAGCGTTGACGTACCCTCACCTGGACCCTAAACCGTCCCCGTCCCCTAACCCTAACCCTAGCCCGAACCCTAACCCTAACCCTACCCCGAAGCCTGACCCTCACGCGTCCCCTAATCCTAACCCGTACGCTAACACTAACCCGCGCCCTCACACACACCCTCCCCCTAAAGCGTTGCCGTACACTCACCTGGACCCTAAACCGCCCCCGTGCCCTAACCCTAACCCTAGCCCGAACCCCAACCCTGACGCTTCCCTGAAGCCTGACCCTCACCCGTCCCCTAATCCTAACCCGTACGCTAACACTAACCCGCGCCCTCACACGCACGCTCCCCCTAAAGTGTTGCCGTACCCTCACCTGGACCCTAAACCGTCCCCGTCCCGTAACCCTAACCCTAGCCCGAACCGTAACCCTAACCCTTCCCCGAAGCCTGACCTTCACCCATCCCCTAATCCTAAACCGTACGCTAACACTAACCCGCGCCCTCACACGCACCCTCCCCCTAAAGCGTTGCCGTACCCTCACCTGGACCCTAAACCGCCCCCGTGCCCTAACCCTAACCCTAGCCCGAACCCTAACCCTAACCCTTCCCTGAAGCCTGACCCTCACCCGTCCCCTAATCCTAACCCGTACGCTAACACTAACCCGCGCCCTCACACGCACGCTCCCCCTAAAGCGTTGACGTACCCTCACCTGGACCCTAAACCGTCCCCGTCCCCTAACCCTAACCCTAGCCCGAACCCTAACCCTAACCCTACCCCGAAGCCTGACCCTCACCCGTCCCCTAATCCTAACCCGTACGCTAACACTAACCCACGCCCTCACACGCACGCTCCCCCTAAAGTGTTGCCGTCCCCTCACCTGAACCCTAAACCGTCCCCTTCCCCTAACCCTAACCCTAGCCCGAACCCTAACCCTAACACTTCCCCGAAGCCTGACCCTCACCCGTCCCCTAATCCTAACCCGTACGCTAACACTAACCCGCGCCCTCACACGCATGCTCCCCCTAAAGCGTTGCCGTACCCTCACCTGGACCCTAAACCGTCCCCATCCCCTAACCCTAACCCTAGCCCGAACCCTAACCCTAAACCTTCCCCGAAGCCTGACCCTCACCTGTCCCCTAATCCTAACCCGTACGCTAACACTAACCCGCGCCCTGACACGCACGCTCCCCCTAAAGCGTTGCCGTACCCTCACCTGGACCCTAAGCCGTCCCCGTCCCCTAACCCTAACCCTAGCCCGAACCCTAACACTAACCCTTCCCCGAAGCCTGACCCTCACCCATCTCCTAATCCTAACCCGTACGCTAACAATAACCCGTGCCCTCACACGCACGCTCCCCCTAAAGCGTTGCCGTACCCTCACCTGGACCCTAAACCGTCCCCATCGCCTAACTCTAACCCTAGCCCGAACCCTCTCTCTAACACTTCCCCGAAGCCTGACCCTCACCCGTCCCCTAATCCTAACCCGTACGCTAACACTAACCCTCGCCCTCACACGCACGCTCCCCCTAAAGCGTTGCCGTACCCTCACCTGGACCCTAAACCGTCCCCGTCCGTAACCCTAACCCTAGCCCGAACCCTAACCCTAACCCTTCCCCGAAGCCTGACCCTCACCCGTCCCCTAATCCTAACCCGTACGCTAACACTAAACCGCGCCCTCACACGCACGCTCCCCCTAAAGCGTTGCCGTACCCTCACCTGGACCCTAAACTGACCCCGTGCCCTAACCCTAACCCTAGCCCGAACCCTAACACTGACGCTTCCCTGAAGCCTGACCCGCACCCGTCCCCTAATCCTAACCCGTACGCTAACACTCACCCCCGCCCTCACACGCACGCTCCCCCTTAAGCGTTGCCGTACCCTCACCTGGACCCTAAACCGTCCCCGTCCCCTAACCCTAACCCTAGCCCGAACCCTAACCCTAACACTTCCCCGAAGCCTGACCCTCACCCGTCCCCTAATCCTAACCCGTACGCTAACACTAACCCATGCCCTCACATGCACGCTCCCCCTAAAGCGTTGCCATACCCTCACCTGGACCCTAAACCGTCCCCGTCCCCTAACCCTAACCGGAAACCTCTCCCTAACCCTTCCCCGAAGCCTGACCGTCACCCGTCCCCTAATCCTAACCCGTACGCTAACACTGACCCGCGCCCTCACACGCACGCTCCCCCTAAAGCGTTGCCGTACGCTCACCTGGACCCTAAACCGTCCCCTTCCCCTAACCCTAACCCTAGCCCGAACCCTAACCCTAACCCTTCCCCGAAGCCTGACCCTCACCCGTCCCCTAATCCTAAACCGTACGCTAACACTAACCCGCGCCCTCACACGCACGCTCTCCCTAAAGTTTTGCGGTACCCTCACCTGGACCTTAAACCGTCCCCGTCCCCTAACCCTAACCCTAGCCCGAACCCGAACCTTAAACCTTCCCCGAAGCCTGACCCTCACCTGTCCCGTAATCCTAACCGGTAGGCTAACACTAACCCGCGCCCTCACACACACGCTCCCCCTATAGCGTTGCCGTACCCTCACCTGGACCCTAAACCGTCCCCGTCCCCTAACCCTAACCCTAGCCCGAACCCTAACCCTAACCCTTCCCCGAAGCCTGACCCTCACCCGTCCCCTAATCCTAACCCGAACGCTAACACTAATCCACGCCCTCACACGCACGCTCCCACTAAAGCGTTGCCGTACCCTCATCTGGACCGTGAACAGTCCCCGTCCCCTAACCCTAACCAAGCCCGAACCCTAACACTAACCCTTCCCCGAAGCCTGACCCTCACCCGTCCCCGAATCCTCACCCATACTCTAACACTAACCCGCGCCCTCACACGCACGCTCCCCCTAAAGTGTTGCCGTACCCTCACCTGGACCCTAAACCGTCCCCGTCCCCTAACCCTAACCCTAGCCCGAAACCTAACACTGACGCTTCCCTGAAGCCTGACCCTCACCCGTCCCCTAATCCTAACCCGTACGCTAACACTAACCCACGCCCTCAAACGCACGCTCCCCCTAAAGCGTTGCCGTACCCTCACCTGGACCCTAAACCGTCCCTGTCCCCTAACCCTAACCCTAGCCCGAACCCTATCCCTAATCCTTCCCCGAAGCCTGACCTTCACCTGTCCCCTAATCCTAAACCGTACGCTAACACTAACCCGCGCCCTCACACGCATGCTCCCCCTAAAGCGTTGCCGTACCCTCACCTGGACCCTAAACCGTCCCCGTCCCGTAACCCTAACCCTAGCCCGAACCCTAACCCTAACCCTTCCCAGAAGCCTGACCCTCACCCGTCCCCTAATCCTAACCCGTACGCTAACACTAACCCGCGCCCTCACACGCACCCTCCCCCTAAAGTGTTGCCGTACCCTCACCTGGACCCTAAACAGCCCCCGTGCCCTAACCCTAACCCTAGCCCGAACCCTAACCCTGACGCTTCCCTGAAGCTTGACCCTCACACGTCCCCTAATCCTAACCCGAACGCTAACACTAACCCGCGCCCTCACACGCACGCTCCCCCTAAAGCGTTGCCGTACCCTCACCTGGACCCTAAACCGTCCCCGTCCCCTAACCCTAACCCTAGCACGAACCCTAACCCTAACACTTCCCCGAAGCCTGACCCTCACCCGTCCCCTAATCCTAACCCGTACGCTATCACTAACCCGCGCCCTCGCATGCACGCTCCCCCTAAAGCGTTGACGTACCCTCAGCTGGACCCTAAACCGACCCAGTCCCCTAACCCTAACCCTAGCCCGAACCCTAACCCTGACCCTTCCCCGAAGCCTGACACTCACCCGTCCCCTAATCCTAACCCGTACGCTAACACTAACCCGCGCCCTCACACATACGCTCCCCCTAAAGCGTTGCCGTACCCTCACCTGGACCCTAAACCTTCCCCGTCCCCTTAACCTAACCCTAGCCCGAACCCTAACCCTAACCCTTCCCCGAAGCCTGACCCTCACCTGTCCCCTAATCCTAACACGTACGCTAACAATAACCCGTGCCCTCACACGCACGCTCCCTCTAAAGCATTGCCGTACCCTCACCTGGACCCTATACCGTCCCCGTTCCCTAACCCTAAACCTAGCCCGAACCCTAACCCTAACCCTTCCCCGAAGCCTGACCCTCACCCGTCCCCTAATCCTAACCCGTACGCTAACACTAACCCGCGCCCTCACACGCACGCTCCCCCTAAAGCGTTGCCGTACCCTCACCTGGATCCTAAACCGTCCCAGTCCCCTAACCCTAACCCTAGCCCGAATCCTAACCCTAAACCTTCCCCGAAGCCTGACCCTCACCCGTCCCGTAATCCTAACCGGAAGGCTAACAATAAACCGTGCCCTCACATGCACGCTCCCCCTATAGCGTTGCCGTACCCTCACCTGGACCCTAAACCGTCCCCGTCCCCTAACTCTAACCCTAGCCCGAACCCTAACCCTAACCCTTCCCCAAAGCCTGACCCTCACCCATACCCTAATCCTAACCCGTACGCTAACACTAACCCGCGCTCTCACACGCACGCTCCCCCTTAAGCGTTGCCGTACCCTCACCTGGACCCTAAACCGTCCCCGTCCCCTAACCCTAACCCTAGCCCGAACCCTAACCCTAAACCTTCCCCGAAGCCTGACCCTCACCCGTCCCCTAATCCTAACCTGTACGCTAACAATAACCCACGCCCTCACACGCACGCTCCCCCTAAAGCGTTGCCGTACCCTCACCTGGACCCTAAACGGTCCCCGTCCTCTAACCCTAACCCTAGCCCGAACCCTAACCCTAACCCTTCCCCGAAGCCTGACCCTCACCCGTCCTCTAATCCTAACCCGTGCACTAACACTAACCCGTGCCCTCACACGCACGCTCCCCCTAAAGCGTTGCCGTACCCTCACCTGGACCCTAAACCGTCCCCGTACCCTAACCCTAACCCTAGCCCTAACCCTAATTCTAACCCTTCCCCAAAGCCTGACCCTCAACCGTCACCTAATCCTAACCCGTACGCTAACACTAACCCGCACCCTCACACGCACGCTCCCCCTAAAGCGTTGCCGTACCCCCACCTGGACCCTAAACCGTCCCCGTCCCCTAACCCTAACCCTAGCCTGAACCCTAACCCTAACCCTTCCCCGAAGCCTGACCCTCACCCGTCCCCTAATCCTAAACCGTACGCTAACACTAACCCGCGCTCTCACACACACTCTCCCCCTAAAACGTTGCCGTACCCTCACCTGGACCCTAAACTATCCCTGTCCCCTAACCCTAACCCTAGCCCGAACCCTAACCCTAACCCTTCCCCGAAGCCTGACCCTCACCCGTCCCCTAATCGTAACCCGTACGCTAACACTAACCCGCGCCCTCACATGCACGCTCCCCCTAAAGCGTTGCCGTACCCTCACCTGGACCCTAAACCGTCCCCGTCCCCTAACCCTAACCCTAGCCCGAACCCTAACCCTAACCCTTCCCCGAAGCCTGACCCTCACCCGTCCCCTAATCCTAACCCGTACGCTAACACTAACCCGCGCCCTCACATGCACGCTCCCCCTAAAGCGTTGCCGTACCCTCACCTGGACCCTAAACCGTCCCCGTCCCCTAACCCTAACCCTAGCCCGAACGCTATCCCTAATCCTTCCCCGAAGCCTGACCCTCACCCGTCCCCTAATCCTAACCCGTACGCTAACACTAACCCGCGCCCTCACACATACGCTCCCCCTAAAGCGTTGCCGTACCCTCACCTGGACCCTAAACAGCCCCCGTGCCCTAACCCTAACCCTAGCCCGAACCCTAACCCTGACGCTTCCCTGAAGCCTGACCCTCACCCGTCCCCTAATCCTAACCCGTACGCTAACACTAGCCCGCGCCCTCACACGCACGCTCCCCCTAAAACTTTGCCGTACCCTCACATGGACCCTAAACCGTCCCCGTCCCCTAACCCTAACCCTAGCCCTAACCCTAATCCTAACCCTTCCCCGAAGCCTGACCCTCACCCGTCCCCTAATCCTAACCTGTACGCTATCACTAACCCGCGCCCTCGCATGGACGCTCCCCCTATAGCGTTGACGTACCCTCACCTGGACCCTAAACCGTCCCCGTCCCCTAACCCTAACCCTAGCCCGAACCCTAACCGTGACCCTTCCCCGAAGCCTGACCCTCACCCGTCCCCTACTTCTAACCCGTACGCTAACACTAACCCGCGCCCTCACACGCACGGTCCCCCTAAAGCGTTGCCATACCCTCACCTGGACGCTAAACCGTCCCCGTCCCCTAACCCTAACCCTAGCCCGAACCCTAACCCTAACCCTTCCCCGAAGCCTGACCCTCACACGTCCCCTAATCCTAACCCGTACGCTAACACTAACACGCGCCCTCACACGCACGCTCCCCCTAAAGTGTTGCCGTACCCTCACCTGGACCCTAAACCGTCCCCGTCCCCTAACCCTAACCCTAGCCCGAACCGTAACCCTAACCCTTCCCCGAAGCCTGACCCTCACCCATCCCCTAATCCTAAACCGTACGCTAACACTAACCCGCGCCCTCACACACACCCTCCCCCTAAAGCGTTGCTGTACCCTCACCTGGACCCTAAACCGCCCCCGTGCCCTAACCCTAACCCTAGCCCGAACCCCAACCCTGACGCTTCCCTGAAGCCTGACCCTCACCCGTCCCCTAATCCTAACCCGTACGCTAACACTAACCCGCGCCCTCACACGCACGCTCCCCCTAAAGTGTTGCCGTACCCTCACCTGGACCCTAAACCGTCCCCGTCCCGTAACCCTAACCCTAGCCCGAACCGTAACCCTAACCCTTCCCCAAAGCCTGACCTTCACCCATCCCCTAATCCTAAACCGTACGCTAACACTAACCCGCGCCCTCACACGCACCCTCCCCCTAAAGCGTTGCCGTACCCTCACCTGGACCCTAAACCGCCCCCGTGCCCTAACCCTAACCCTAGCCCGAACCCTAACCCTAACCCTTCCCTGAAGCCTGACCCTCACCCGTCCCCTAATCCTAACCCGTACGCTAACACTAACCCGCGCCCTCACACGCACGCTCCCCCTAAAGCGTTGACGTACCCTCACCTGGACCCTAAACCGTCCCCGTCCCCTAACCCTAACCTTAGCCCGAACCCTAACGCTAACCCTACCCCGAAGCCTGACCCTCACCCGTCCCCTAATCCTAACCCGTACGCTAACACTAACCCACGCCCTCACAGGCACGCTCCCCCTAAAGTGTTGCCGTACCCTCACCTGAACCCTAAACCGTCCCCTTCCCCTAACCCTAACCCTAGCCCGAACCCTAACCCTAACACTTCCCCGAAGCCTGACCCTCACCCGTCCCCTAATCCTAACCCGTACGCTAACACTAACCCGCGCCCTCACACGCACGCTCCCCCTAAAGTGTTGCCGTACCCTCACCTGGACCCTAAACCGTCCCCGTCCCCTAACCCTAACCCTAGCCCGAACCCGAACCTTAAACCTTCCCCGAAGCCTGACCCTCACCTGTCCCGTAATCCTAACCGGTAGGCTAACACTAACCCGCGCCCTCACACACACGCTCCCCCTATAGCGTTGCCGTACCCTCACCTGGACCCTAAACCGTCCCCGTTCCCTAACCCTAACCGGAAACCTCTCCCTAACCCTTCCCCGAAGCCTGACCGTCACCCGTCCCCTAATCCTAACCCGTACGCTAACACTGACCCGCGCCCTCACACGCACGCTCCCCCTAAAGCGTTGCCGTACGCTCACCTGGACCCTAAACCGTCCCCTTCCCCTAACCCTAACCCTAGCCCGAACCCTAACCCTAACCCTTTCCCGAAGCCTGACCCTCACCCGTCCCCTAATCCTAAACCGTACGCTAACACTAACCCGCGCCCTCACACGCACGCTCTCCCTAAAGTTTTGCGATACCCTCACCTGGACCCTAAACCGTCCCCGTCCCCTAACCCTAACCCTAGCCCGAACCCGAACCTTAAACCTTCCCCGAAGCCTGACCCTCACCTGTCCCGTAATCCTAACCGGTAGGCTAACACTAACCCGCGCCCTCACACACACGCTCCCCCTATAGCGTTGCCGTACCCTCACCTGGACCCTAAACCGTCCCCGTCCCCTAACCCTAACCCTAGCCCGAACCCTAACCCTAACCCTTCCCCGAAGCCTGACCCTCACCCGTCCCCTAATCCTAACCCGAACGCTAACACTAATCCATGCCCTCACACGCACGCTCCCACTAAAGCGTTGCCGTACCCTCATCTGGACCGTGAACAGTCAACGTCCCCTAACCCTAACCAAGCCCGAACCCTAACCCTAACCCTTCCCCGAAGCCTGACCCTCACCCGTCCCCGAATCCTCACCCATACTCTAACACTAACCCGCGCCCTCACACGCACGCTCCCCCTAAAGTGTTGCCGTACCCTCACCTGGACCCTAAACCGTCCCCGTCCCCTAACCCTAACCCTAGCCCGAAACCTAACACTGACGCTTCCCTGAAGCCTGACCCTCACCCGTCCCCTAATCCTAACCCGTACGCTAACACTAACCCACGCCCTCAAACGCACGCTCCCCCTAAAGCGTTGCCGTACCCTCACCTGGACCCTAAACCGTCCCTGTCCCCTAACCCTAACCCTAGCCCGAACCCTATCCCTAATCCTTCCCCGAAGCCTGACCTTCACCTGTCCCCTAATCCTAAACCGTACGCTAACACTAACCCGCGCCCTCACACGCATGCTCCCCCTAAAGCGTTGCCGTACCCTCACCTGGACCCTAAACCGTCCCCGTCCCGTAACCCTAACCCTAGCCCGAACCCTAACCCTAACCCTTCCCAGAAGCCTGACCCTCACCCGTCCCCTAATCCTAACCCGTACGCTAACACTAACCCGCGCCCTCACACGCACCCTCCCCCTAAAGTGTTGCCGTACCCTCACCTGGACCCTAAACAGCCCCCGTGCCCTAACCCTAACCCTAGCCCGAACCCTAACCCTGACGCTTCCCTGAAGCTTGACCCTCACACGTCCCCTAATCCTAACCCGAACGCTAACACTAACCCGCGCCCTCACACGCACGCTCCCCCTAAAGCGTTGCCGTACCCTCACCTGGACCCTAAACCGTCCCCGTCCCCTAACCCTAACCCTAGCCCGAACCCTAACCCTAACACTTCCCCGAAGCCTGACCCTCACCCGTCCCCTAATCCTAACCCGTACGTTATCACTAACCCGCGCCCTCGCATGCACGCTCCCCCTAAAGCGTTGACGTACCCTCAGCTGGACCCTAAACCGACCCCGTCCCCTAACCCTAACCCTAGCCCGAACCCTAACCCTGACCCTTCCCCGAAGCCTGACACTCACCCGTCCCCTAATCCTAACCCGTACGCTAACACTAACCCGCGCCCTCACACATACGCTCCCCCTAAAGCGTTGCCGTACCCTCACCTGGACCCTAAACCTTCCCCGTCCCCTTAACCTAACCCTAGCCCGAACCCTAACCCTAACCCTTCCCCGAAGCCTGACCCTCACCCGTCCCCTAATCCTAACACGTACGCTAACAATAACCCGTGCCCTCACACGCACGCTCCCTCTAAAGCATTGCCGTACCCTCACCTGGACCCTATACCGTCCCCGTTCCCTAACCCTAAACCTAGCCCGAACCCTAACCCTAACCCTTCCCCGAAGCCTGACCCTCACCCGTCCCCTAATCCTAACCCGTACGCTAACACTAACCCGCGCCCTCACACGCACGCTCCCCCTAAAGCGTTGCCGTACCCTCAACTGGATCCTAAACCGTCCCAGTCCCCTAACCCTAACCCTAGCCCGAACCCTAACCCTAAACCTTCCCCGAAGCCTGACCCTCACCCGTCCCGTAATCCTAACCGGAAGGCTAACAATAAACCGTGCCCTCACATGCACGCTCCCCCTATAGCGTTGCCGTACCCTCACCTGGACCCTAAACCGTCCCCGTCCCCTAACTCTAACCCTAGCCCGAACCCTAACCCTAACCCTTCCCCAAAGCCTGACCCTCACCCATACCCTAATCCTAACCCGTACGCTAACACTAACCCGCGCTCTCACACGCACGCTCCCCCTTAAGCGTTGCCGTACCCTCACCTGGACCCTAAACCGTCCCCGTCCCCTAACCCTAACCCTAGCCCGAACCCAAACCCTAAACCTTCCCCGAAGCCTGACCCTCACCCGTCCCCTAATCCTAACCCGTACGCTAACACTAACCCACGCCCTCACACGCACGCTCCCCCTAAAGCGTTGCCGTACCCTCACCTGGACCCTAAACGGTCCCCGTCCTCTAACCCTAACCCTAGCCCGAACCCTAACCCTAACCTTTCCCCGAAGCCTGACCCTCACCCGTCCCCTAATCCTAACCCGTACGCTAACACTAACCCGCGCCCTCACACGCACGCTCCCCCTAAAGCGTTGCCGTACCCTCACCTGGACCCTAAACCGTCCCCGTCCCCTAACCCATACCTAGCCCGAACCGTAAACCTAACCCTTCCCCGAAGCCTGACGCTCACCCGTCCCCTAATCCTAACCCGTACGCTAACACTAAACCACGCCCTCACATGCACGCTCCCCCTAAAGAGTTGCCGTTCCCTCACCTGGACCCTAAACCGTCCCCTTCCCGTAACCCTAACCCTAGCCCGAAACCTAACCCTAACCCTTCCCCGAAGCCTGACCCTCACCCGTCCCCTAATCCTAACCCGTACGCTAACACTAACCCGCGCCCTCACACGCACGCTCCCCCTAAAGCGTTGCCGTACCCTCACCTGGACCCTAGACCTTCCCCGTCCTCTAACCCTAACCCTAGCCCGAAACCTAACCCTAACCCTTCCCCGAAGCCTGACCCTCACCCGTCCCCTAATCCTAACCCGTACTATAACACTAACCCACGCCCTCACACGCACGCTCCCCCTAAAGCGTTGCCATACCCTCACCTGGACCCTAAACCGTCCCCGTCCCCTAACCCTAACCCTAGCCCGAACCCTAACCTAACCCTTCCCCGAAGCCTGACCCTCACCCGTCCCCTAATCCTAACCCGTACGCTAACACTAACCCGCGCTCTCACACGCAAGCTCCCCCTAAAGGGTTGCCATACCCTCACCTAGACCCTAAACCGTCCCCGTCCCCTAACCCTAACCCTAGCCCGAACCCTACCCTAACCCTTCCCCGAAGCCTGACCCTCACCCGTCCCCTAATCCTAACCCGTACGCTAACACTAACCCGCGCCCTCACACGCAAGCTCCCCCTAAAGGGTTGCTGGACCCTCACCTAGACCCTAAACCGTCCCCGTCCCCTAACCCTACCCCTAGCCCGAACCCTAACCCTAACCCTTCCCCGAAGCCTGACCCTCACCCGTCCTCTAATCCTAACCCGTGCACTAACACTAACCCGTGCCCTCACACGCACGCTCCCCCTAAAGCGTTGCCGTACCCTCACCTGGACCCTAAACCGTCCCCGTACCCTAACCCTAACCCTAGCCCTAACCCTAATCCTAACCCTTCCCCAAAGCCTGACCCTCAACCGTCACCTAATCCTAACCCGTACGCTAACACTAACCCGCACCCTCACACGCACGCTCCCCCTAACGCGTTGCCGTACCCCCACCTGGACCCTAAACCGTCCCCGTCCCCTAACCCTAACCCTAGCCTGAACCCTAACCCTAACCCTTCCCCGAAGCCTGACCCTCACCCGTCCCCTAATCCTAAACCGTACGCTAACACTAACCCGCGCTCTCACACACACTCTCCCCCTAAAACGTTGCCGTACCCTCACCTGGACCCTAAACTATCCCTGTCCCCTAACCCTAACCCTAGCCCGAACCCTAACCCTAACCCTTCCCCGAAGCCTGACCCTCACCCGTCCCCTAATCGTAACCCGTACGCTAACACTAACCCGCGCCCTCACATGCACGCTCCCCCTAAAGCGTTGCCGTACCCTCACCTGGACCCTAAACCGTCCCCGTCCCCTAACCCTAACCCTAGCCCGAACCCTAACCCTAACCCTTCCCCGAAGTCTGACCCTCACCCGTCCCCTAATCCTAACCCGTACGCTAACACTAACCCGCTCACTCACATGCACGCTCCCCCTAAAGCGTTGCCGTACCCTCACCTGGACCCTAAACCGTCCCCGTCCCCTAACCCTAACCCTAGCCCGAACGCTATCCCTAATCCTTCCCCGAAGCCTGACCCTCACCCGTCCCCTAATCCTAACCCGTACGCTAACACTAACCCGCGCCCTCACACATACGCTCCCCCTAAAGCGTTGCCGTACCCTCACCTGGACCCTAAACAGCCCCCGTGCCCTAACCCTAACCCTAGCCCGAACCCTAACCCTGACGCTTCCCTGAAGCCTGACCCTCACCCGTCCCCTAATCCTAACCCGTACGCTAACACTAGCCCGCGCCCTCACACGCACGCTCCCCCTAAAACTTTGCCGTACCCTCACATGGACCCTAAACCGTCCCCGTCCCCTAACCCTAACCCTAGCCCTAACCCTAATCCTAACCCTTCCCCGAAGCCTGACCCTCACCCGTCCCCTAATCCTAACCTGTACGCTATCACTAACCCGCGCCCTCGCATGAACGCTCCCCCTAAAGCGTTGACGTACCCTCACCTGGACCCTAAACCGTCCCCGTCCCCTAACCCTAACCCTAGCCCGAACCCTAACCGTGACCCTTCCCCGAAGACTGACCCTCACCCGTCCCCTACTTCTAACCCGTACGCTAACACTAACCCGCGCCCTCACACGCACGGTCCCCCTAAAGCGTTGCCATACCCTCACCTGGACGCTAAACCGTCCCCGTCCCCTAACCTTAACCCTAGCCCGAACCCTAACCCTAACCCTTCCCCGAAGCCTGACCCTCACACGTCCCCTAATCCTAACCCGTACGCTAACACTAACCCGTGCCCTCACACGCATGCTCCCCCTAAAGCGTTACCGTACCCTCACCTGGACCCTAAACCGTCCCCGTCCCCTAACCTTAACCCTAGCCCGAACCCTAACCCTAACACTTCCCCGAAGCCTGACCCGCACCCGTCCCCTAATCCTAACCCGTACGCTAACACTAACCCACGCCCTCACAGGCACGCTCCCCCTAAAGCGTTGCCATACCCTCACCTGGACCCTAAACCGTCCCCGTCCCCTAACCCTAACGCTAGCCCGAACCCTATCCCTAACACTTCCCCGAAGCCTGACCCTAACCCGTCCCCAAATCTTAACCCGTACGCTAACACTAACCCGCGCCCTCACACGCACGCTCCCCCTAAAGTGTTGCCGTACCCTCACCTGGACCCTAAACCATCCCCGTCCCCTAACCCTAACCCTAGCCCGAACCGTAACCCTAACCCTTCCCCGAAGCCTGACCCTCACCCATCCCCTAATCCTAAACCGTACGCTAACACTAACCCGCGCCCTCACACACACCCTCCCCCTAAAGCGTTGCCGTACCCTCACCTGGACCCTAAACCGCCCCCGTGCCCTAACCCTAACCCTAGCCCGAACCCCAACCCTGACGCTTCCCTGAAGCCTGACCCTCACCCGTCCCCTAATCCTAACCCGTACGCTAACACTAACCCGCGCCCTCACACGCACGCTCCCCCTAAAGTGTTGCCGTACCCTCACCTGGACCCTAAACCGTCCCCGTCCCGTAACCCTAACCCTAGCCCGAACCGTAACCCTGACCCTTCCCCGAAGCCTGACCTTCACCCATCCCCTAATCCTAAACCGTACGCTAACACTAACCCGCGCCCTCACACGCACCCTCCCCCTAAAGCGTTGCCGTACCCTCACCTGGACCCTAAACCGCCCCCGTGCCCTAACCCTAACCCTAGCCCGAACCCTAACCCTAACCCTTCCCTGAAGCCTGACCCTCACCCGTCCCCTAATCCTAACCCGTACGCTAACACTAACCCGCGCCCTCACACGCACGCTCCCCCTAAAGCGTTGACGTACCCTCACCTGGACCCTAAACCGTCCCCGTCCCCTAACCCTAACCCTAGCCCGAACCCTAACCCTAACCCTACCCCGAAGCCTGACCCTCACCCGTCCCCTAATCCTAACCCGTACGCTAACACTAACCCACGCCCTCACACGCACGCTCCCCCTAAAGTGTTGCCGTACCCTCACCTGAACCCTAAACCGTCCCCTTCCCCTAACCCTAACCCTAGCCCGAACCCTAACCCTAAACCTTCCCCGAAGCCTGACCCTCACCTGTCCCCTAATCCTAACCCGTACGCTAACACTAACCCGCGCCCTCACACGCACGCTCCCCCTAAAGCGTTGCCGTACCCTCACCTGGACCCTAAGCCGTCCCCGTCCCCTAACCCTAACCCTAGCCCGAACCCTAACACTAACCCTTCCCCGAAGCCTGACCCTCACCCATCTCCTAATCCTAACCCGTACGCTAACAATAACCCGTGCCCTCACACGCACGCTCCCCCTAAAGCGTTGCCGTACCCTCACCTGGACCCTAAACCGTCCCCATCGCCTAACTCTAACCCTAGCCCGAACCCTCTCTCTAACCCTTCCCCGAAGCCTGACCCTCACCCGTCCCCTAATCCTAACCCGTACGCTAACACTAACCCTCGCCCTCACACGCACGCTCCCCCTAAAGCGTTGCCGTACCCTCACCTGGACCCTAAACCGTCCCCGTCCGTAACCCTAACCCTAGCCCGAACCCTAACCCTAACCCTTCCCCGAAGCCTGACCCTCACCCGTCCCCTAATCCTAACCCGTACGCTAACACTAAACCGCGCCCTCACACGCACGCTCCCCCTAAAGCGTTGCCGTACCCTCACCTGGACCCTAAACTGCCCCCGTGCCCTAACCCTAACCCTAGCCCGAACCCTAACACTGACGCTTCCCTGAAGCCTGACCCGCACCCGTCCCCTAATCCTAACCCGTACGCTAACACTCACCCCCGCCCTCACACGCACGCTCCCCCTTAAGCGTTGCCGTACCCTCACCTGGACCCTAAACCGTCCCCGTCCCCTAACCCTAACCCTAGCCCGAACCCTAACCCTAACACTTCCCCGAAGCCTGACCCTCACCCGTCCCCTAATCCTAACCCGTACGCTAACACTAACCCACGCCCTCACATGCACGCTCCCCCTAAAGCGTTGCCATACCCTCACCTGGACCCTAAACCGTCCCCGTCCCCTAACCCTAACCGGAAACCTCTCCCTAACCCTTCCCCGAAGCCTGACCGTCACCCGTCCCCTAATCCTAACCCGTACGCTAACACTGACCCGCGCCCTCACACGCACGCTCCCCCTAAAGCGTTGCCGTATGCTCACCTGGACCCTAAACCGTCCCCTTCCCCTAACCCTAACCCTAGCCCGAACCCTAACCCTAACCCTTCCCCGAAGCCTGACCCTCACCCGTCCCCTAATCCTAAACCGTACGCTAACACTAACCCGCGCCCTCACACGCACGCTCTCCCTAAAGTTTTGCGGTACCCTCACCTGGACACTAAACCGTCCCCGTCCCCTAACCCTAACCCTAGCCCGAACCCGAACCTTAAACCTTCCCCGAAGCCTGACCCTCACCTGTCCCGTAATCCTAACCGGTAGGCTAACACTAACCCGCGCCCTCACACACACGCTCCCCCTATAGCGTTGCCGTACCCTCACCTGGACCCTAAACCGTCCCCGTCCCCTAACCCTAACCCTAGCCCGAACCCTAACCCTAACCCTTCCCCGAAGCCTGACCCTCACCCGTCCCCTAATCCTAACCCGAACGCTAACACTAATCCACGCCCTCACACGCACGCTCCCACTAAAGCGTTGCCGTACCCTCATCTGGACCGTGAACAGTCCCCGTCCCCTAACCCTAACCAAGCCCGAACCCTAACCCTAACCCTTCCCCGAAGCCTGATCCTCACCCGTCCCCGAATCCTCACCCATACTCTAACACTAACCCGCGCCCTCACACGCACGCTCCCCCTAAAGTGTTGCCGTACCCTCACCTGGACCCTAAACCGTCCCCGTCCCCTAACCCTAACCCTAGCCCGAAACCTAACACTGACGCTTCCCTGAAGCCTGACCCTCACCCGTCCCCTAATCCTAACCCGTACGCTAACACTAACCCACGCCCTCAAACGCACGCTCCCCCTAAAGCGTTGCCGTACCCTCACCTGGACCCTAAACCGTCCCTGTCCCCTAACCCTAACCCTAGCCCGAACCCTATCCCTAATCCTTCCCCGAAGCCTGACCCTCACCTGTCCCCTAATCCTAAACCGTACGCTAACACTAACCCGCGCCCTCACACGCATGCTCCCCCTAAAGCGTTGCCGTACCCTCACCTGGACCCTAAACCGTCCCCGTCCCGTAACCCTAACCCTAGCCCGAACCCTAACCCTAACCCTTCCCAGAAGCCTGACCCTCACCCGTCCCCTAATCCTAACCCGTACGCTAACACTAACCCGCGCCCTCACACGCACGCTCCCCCTAAAGTGTTGCCGTACCCTCACCTGGACCCTAAACAGCCCCCGTGCCCTAACCCTAACCCTAGCCCGAACCCTAACCCTGACGCTTCCCTGAAGCTTGACCCTCACACGTCCCCTAATCCTAACCCGAACGCTAACACTAACCCGCGCCCTCACACGCACGCTCCCCCTAAAGCGTTGCCGTACCCTCACCTGGACCCTAAACCGTCCCCGTCCCCTAACCCTAACCCTAGCCCGAACCCTAACCCTAACACTTCCCCGAAGCCTGACCCTCACCCGTCCCCTAATCCTAACCCGTACGCTATCACTAACCCGCGCCCTCGCATGCACGCTCCCCCTAAAGCGTTGACGTACCCTCAGCTGGACTCTAAACCGACCCCGTCCCCTAACCCTAACCCTAGCCCGAACCCTAACCCTGACCCTTCCCCGAAGCCTGACACTCACCCGTCCCCTAATCCTAACCCGTACGCTAACACTAACCCGCGCCCTCACACATACGCTCCCCCTAAAGCGTTGCCGTACCCTCACCTGGACCCTAAACCTTCCCCGTCCCCTTAACGTAACCCTAGCCCGAACCCTAACCCTAACCCTTCCCCGAAGCCTGACCCTCACCCGTCCCCTAATCCTAACACGTACGCTAACAATAACCCGTGCCCTCACACGCACGCTCCCTCTAAAGCATTGCCGTACCCTCACCTGGACCCTATACCGTCCCCGTTCCCTAACCCTAAACCTAGCCCGAACCCTAACCCTAACCCTTCCCCGAAGCCTGACCCTCACCCGTCCCCTAATCCTAACCCGTACGCTAACACTAACCCGCGCCCTCACACGCACGCTCCCCCTAAAGCGTTGCCGTACCCTCACCTGGATCCTAAACCGTCCCAGTCCCCTAACCCTAACCCTAGCCCGAACCCTAACCCTAAACCTTCCCCGAAGCCTGACCCTCACCCGTCCCGTAATCCTAACCGGAAGGCTAACAATAAACCATGCCCTCACATGCACGCTCCCCCTATAGCGTTGCCGTACCCTCACCTGGACCCTAAACCGTCCCCGTCCCCTAACTCTAACCCTAGCCCGAACCCTAACCCTAAACCTTCCCCGAAGCCTGACCCTCACCCGTCCCCTAATCCTAACCTGTACGCTAACAATAACCCACGCCCTCACACGCACGCTCCCCCTAAAGCGTTGCCGTACCCTCACCTGGACCCTAAACGGTCCCCGTCCTCTAAGCCTAACCCTAGCCCGAACCCTAACCCTAACCTTTCCCCGAAGCCTGACCCTCACCCGTCCCCTAATCCTAACCCGTACGCTAACACTAACCCGCGCCCTCACACGCACGCTCCCCCTAAAGCGTTGCCGTACCCTCACCTGGACCCTAAACCTTCCCCGTCCCCTTAACCTAACCCTAGCCCGAACCCTAACCCTAACCCTTCCCCGAAGCCTGACCCTCACCCGTCCCCTAATCCTAACACGTACGCTAACAATAACCCGTGCCCTCACACGCACGCTCCCTCTAAAGCATTGCCGTACCCTCACCTGGACCCTATACCGTCCCCGTTCCCTAACCCTAAACCTAGCCCGAACCCTAACCCTAACCCTTCCCCGAAGCCTGACCCTCACCCGTCTCCTAATCCTAACCCGTACGCTAACACTAACCCGCGCCCTCACACGCACGCTCCCCCTAAAGCGTTGCCGTACCCTCACCTGGATCCTAAACCGTCCCAGTCCCCTAACCCTAACCCTAGCCCGAACCCTAACCCTAAACCTTCCCCGAAGCCTGACCCTCACCCGTCCCGTAATCCTAACCGGAAGGCTAACAATAAACCGTGCCCTCACATGCACGCTCCCCCTATAGCGTTGCCGTACCCTCACCTGGACCCTAAACCGTCCCCGTCCCCTAACTCTTACCCTAGCCCGAACCCTAACCCTAACCCTTCCCCAAAGCCTGACCCTCACCCATACCCTAATCCTAACCCGTACGCTAACACTAACCCGCGCTCTCACACGCACGCTCCCCCTTAAGCGTTGCCGTACCCTCACCTGGACCCTAAACCGTCCCCGTCCCCTAACCCTAACCCTAGCCCGAACCCTAACCGTAAACCTTCCCCGAAGCCTGACCCTCACCCGTCCCCTAATCCTAACCTGTACGCTAACAATAACCCACGCCCTCACACGCACGCTCCCCCTAAAGCGTTGCCGTACCCTCACCTGGACCCTAAACGGTCCCCGTCCTCTAACCCTAACCCTAGCCCGAACCCTAACCCTAACCTTTCCCCGAAGCCTGACCCTCACCCGTCCCCTAATCCTAACCCGTACGCTAACACTAACCCGCGCCCTCACACGCACGCTCCCCCTAAAGCGTTGCCGTACCCTCACCTGGACCCTAAACCGTCCCCGTCCCCTAACCCATACCTAGCCCGAACCGTAAACCTAACCGTTCCCCGAAGCCTGACGCTCACCCGTCCCCTAATCCTAACCCGTACGCTAACACTAAACCACGCCCTCACATGCACGCTCCCCCTAAAGAGTTGCCGTACCCTCACCTGGACCCTAAACCGTCCCCTTCCCGTAACCCTAACCCTAGCCCGAAACCTAACCCTAACCCTTCCCCGAAGCCTGACCCTCACCCGTCCCCTAATCCTAACCCGTACGCTAACACTAACCCGCGCCCTCACACGCACGCTCCCCCTAAAGCGTTGCCGTACCCTCACCTGGACCCTAGACCTTCCCCGTCCCCTAACCCTAACCCTAGCCCGAAACCTAACCCTAACCCTTCCCCGAAGCCTGACCCTCACCCGTCCCCTAATCCTAACCCGTACGCTAACACTAACCCGCGCTCTCACACGCAAGCTCCCCCTAAAGGGTTGCCATACCCTCACCTAGACCCTAAACCGTCCCCGTCCCCTAACCCTAACCCTAGCCCGAACCCTACCCTAACCCTTCCCCGAAGCCTGACCCTCACCCGTCCCCTAATCCTAACCCGTACGCTAACACTAACCCGCGCCCTCACACGCAAGCTCCCCCTAAAGGGTTGCTGGACCCTCACCTAGACCCTAAACCGTCCCCGTCCCCTAACCCTAACCCTAGCCCGAACCCTAACCCTAACCCTTCCCCGAAGCCTGACCCTCACCCGTCCTCTAATCCTAACCCGTGCACTAACACTAACCCGTGCCCTCACACGCACGCTCCCCCTAAAGCGTTGCCGTACCCTCACCTGGACCCTAAACCGTCCCCGTACCCTAACCCTAACCCTAGCCCTAACCCTAATCCTAACCCTTCCCCAAAGCCTGACCCTCAACCGTCACCTAATCCTAACCCGTACGCTAACACTAACCCGCACCCTCACACGCACGCTCCCCCTAAAGCGTTGCCGTACCCCCACCTGGACCCTAAACCGTCCCCGTCCCCTAACCCTAACCCTAGCCTGAACCCTAACCCTAACCCTTCCCCGAAGCCTGACCCTCACCCGTCCCCTAATCCTAAACCGTACGCTAACACTAACCCGCGCTCTCACACACACTCTCCCCCTAAAACGTTGCCGTACCCTCACCTGGACCCTAAACTATCCCTGTCCCCTAACCCTAACCCTAGCCCGAACCCTAACCCTAACCCTTCCCCGAAGCCTGACCCTCACCCGTCCCCTAATCGTAACCCGTACGCTAACACTAACCCGCGCCCTCACATGCACGCTCCCCCTAAAGCGTTGACGTACCCTCACCTGGACCCTAAACCGTCCCCGTCCCCTAACCCTAACCCTAGCCCGAACCCTAACCCTAACCCTTCCCCGAAGCCTGACCCTCACCCGTCCCCTAATCCTAACCCGTACGCTAACACTAACCCGCGCCCTCACATGCACGCTCCCCCTAAAGCGTTGCCGTACCCTCACCTGGACCCTAAACCGTCCCCGTCCCCTAATCCTAACCCTAGCCCGAACGCTATCCCTAATCCTTCCCCGAAGCCTGACCCTCACCCGTCCCCTAATCCTAACCCGTACGCTAACACTAACCCGCGCCCTCACACATACGCTCCCCCTAAAGCGTTGCCGTACCCTCACCTGGACCCTAAACAGCCCCCGTGCCCTAACCCTAACCCTAGCCCGAACCCTAACCCTGACGCTTCCCTGAAGCCTGACCCTCACCCGTCCCCTAATCCTAACCCGTACGCTAACACTAGCCCGCGCCCTCACACGCACGCTCCCCCTAAAACTTTGCCGTACCCTCACATGGACCCTAAACCGTCCCCGTCCCCTAACCCTAACCCTAGCCCTAACCCTAATCCTAACCCTTCCCCGAAGCCTGACCCTCACCCGTCCCCTAATCCTAACCTGTACGCTATCATTAACCCGCGCCCTCGCATGAACGCTCCCCCTAAAGCGTTGACGTACCCTCACCTGGACCCTAAACCGTCCCCGTCCCCTAACCCTAACCCTAGCCCGAACCCTAACCGTGACCCTTCCCCGAAGCCTGACCCGCACCCGTCCCCTAATCCTAACCCGTACGCTAACACTAACCCACGCCCTCACAGGCACGCTCCCCCTAAAGCGTTGCCATACCCTCACCTGGACCCTAAACCGTCCCCGTCCCCTAACCCTAACGCTAGCCCGAACCCTATCCCTAACACTTCCCCGAAGCCTGACCCTCACCCATCCCCTAATCCTAAACCGTACGCTAACACTAACCCGCGCCCTCACACGCACCCTCCCCCTAAAGCGTTGCCGTACCCTCACCTGGACCCTAAACCGCCCCCGTGCCCTAACCCTAACCCTAGCCCGAACCCCAACCCTGACGCTTCCCTGAAGCCTGACCCTCACCCGTCCCCTAATCCTAACCCGTACGCTAACACTAAGCCGCGCCCTCACACGCACGCTCCCCCTAAATCGTTGCCGTACCCTCACCTGGACCCTAAACCGTCCCCGTCCCGTAACCCTAACCCTAGTCCGAACCGTAACCCTAACCCTTCCCCGAAGCCTGACCTTCACCCATCCCCTAATCCTAAACCGTACGCTAACACTAACCCGCGCCCTCACACGCACCCTCCCCCTAAAGCGTTGCCGTACCCTCACCTGGACCCTAAACCGCCCCCGTGCCCTAACCCTAACCCTAGCCCGAACCCTAACCCTAACCCTTCCCTGAAGCCTGACCCTCACCCGTCCCCTAATCCTAACCCGTACGCTAACACTAACCCGCGCCCTCACACGCACGCTCCCCCTAAAGCGTTGACGTACCCTCACCTGGACCCTAAACCGTCCCCGTCCCCTAACCCTAACCTTAGCCCGAACCCTAACCCTAACCCTACCCCGAAGCCTGACCCTCACCCGTCCCCTAATCCTAACCCGTACGCTAACACTAACACACGCCCTCACACGCACGCTCCCCCTAAAGTGTTGCCGTACCCTCACCTGAACCCTAAACCGTCCCCTTCCCCTAACCGTAACCCTAGCCCGAACCCTAACCCTAACACTTCCCCGAAGCCTGACCCTCACCCGTCCCCTAATCCTAACCCGTACGCTAACACTAACCCGCGCCCTCACACGCATGCTCCCCCTAAAGCGTTGCCGTACCCTCACCTGGACCCTAAAACGTCCCCATCCCCTAACCCTAACCCTAGCCCGAACCCTAACCCTAAACCTTCCCCGAAGCCTGACCCTCACCTGTCCCCTAATCCTAACCCGTACGCTAACACTAACCCGCGCCCTCACACGCACGCTCCCCCTAAAGCGTTGCCATACCCTCACCTGGACCCTAAGCCGTCCCCGTCCCCTAACCCTAACCCTAGCCCGAACCCTAACACTAACCCTTCCCCGAAGCCTGACACTCACCCATCTCCTAATCCTAACCCGTACGCTAACAATAACCCGTGCCCTCACACGCACGCTCCCCCTAAAGCGTTGCCGTACCCTCACCTGGACCCTAAACCGTCCCCATCGCCTAACTCTAACCCTAGCCCGAACCCTCTCTCTAACCCTTCCCCGAAGCCTGACCCTCACCCGTACCCTAATCCTAACCCGTACGCTAACACTAACCCTCGTCCTCACACGCACGCTCCCCCTAAAGCGTTGCCGTACCCTCACCTGGACCCTAAACCGTCCCCGTCCGTAACCCTAACCCTAGCCCGAACCCTAACCCTAACCCTTCCCCGAAGCCTGACCCTCACCCGTCCCCTAATCCTAACCCGTACGCTAACACTAAACCGCGCCCTCACACGCACGCTCCCCCTAAAGCGTTGCCGTACCCTCACCTGGACCCTAAACTGCCCCCGTGCCCTAACCCTAACCCTAGCCCGAACCCTAACACTGACGCTTCCCTGAAGCCTGACCCGCACCCGTCCCCTAATCCTAACCCGTACGCTAACACTCACCCCCGCCCTCACACGCACGCTCCCCCTTAAGCGTTGCCGTACCCTCACCTGGACCCTAAACCGTCCCCGTCCCCTAACCCTAACCCTAGCCCGAACCCTAACCCTAACACTTCCCCGAAGCCTGACCCTCACCCGTCCCCTAATCCTAACCCGTACGCTAACACTAACCCACGCCCTCACATGCACGCTCCCCCTAAAGCGTTGCCATACCCTCACCTGGACCCTAAACCGTCCCCGTCCCCTAACCCTAACCGGAAACCTCTCCCTAACCCTTCCCCGAAGCCTGACCCTCACCCGTCCCCTAATCCTAACCCGTACGCTAACACTGACCCGCGCCCTCACACGCACGCTCCCCCTAAAGCGTTGCCGTACGCTCACCTGGACCCTAAACCGTCCCCTTCCCCTAACCCTAACCCTAGCCCGAACCCTAACCCTAACCCTTCCCCGAAGCCTGACCCTCACCCGTCCCCTAATCCTAAACCGTACGCTAACACTAACCCGCGCCCTCACACTCACGCTCTCCCTAAAGTTTTGCGGTACCCTCACCTGGACCCTAAACCGTCCCCGTCCCCTAACCCTAACCCTAGCCCGAACCCGAACCTTAAACCTTCCCCGAAGCCTGACCCTCAACTGTCCCGTAATCCTAACCGGTAGGCTAACACTAACCCGCGCCCTCACACACACGCTCCCCCTATAGCGTTGCCGTACCCTCACCTGGACCCTAAACCGTCCCCGTGCCCTAACCCTAACCCTAGCCCGAACCCTAACCCTAACCCTTCCCCGAAGCCTGACCCTCACCCGTCCCCTAATCCTAACCCGAACGCTAACACTAATCCACGCCCTCACACGCACGCTCCCACTAAAGCGTTGCCGTACCCTCATCTGGACCGTGAACAGTCCCCGTCCCCTAACCCTAACCAAGCCCGAACCCTAACCCTAACCCTTCACCGAAGCCTGACCCTCACCCGTCACCGAATCCTCACCCATACTCTAACACTAACCCGCGCCCTCACACGCACGCTCCCCCTAAAGTGTTGCCGTACCCTCACCTGGACCCTAAACCGTCCCCGTCCCCTAACCCTAACCCTAGCCCGAAACCTAACACTGAAGCTTCCCTGAAGCCTGACCCTCACCCGTCCCCTAATCCTAACCCGTACGCTAACACTAACCCACGCCCTCAAACGCACACTCCCCCTAAAGCGTTGCCGTACCCTCACCTGGACCCTAAACCGTCCCTGTCCCCTAACCCTAAACCTAGCCCGAACCCTATCCTTAATCCTTCCCCGAAGTCTGACCCTCATCTGTCCCCTAATCCTAACCCGTACGCTAACACTAACCCGCGCCCTCACACGCATGCTCCCCCTAAAGCGTTGCCGTACCCTCACCTGGACCCTAAACCGTCCCCGTCCCGTAACCCTAACCCTAGCCCGAACCCTAACCCTAACCCTTCCCAGAAGCCTGACCCTCACCCGTCCCCTAATCCTAACCCGTACGCTAACACTAACCCGCGCCCTCACACGCACCCTCCCCCTAAAGTGTTGCCGTACCCTCACCTGGACCCTAAACAGCCCCCGTGCCCTAACCCTAACCCTAGCCCAAACCCTAACCCTGACGCTTCCCTGAAGCTTGACCCTCACACGTCCCCTAATCCTAACCCGAACGCTAACACTAACCCGCGCCCTCACACGCACGCTCCCCCTAAAGCGTTGCCGTACCCTCACCTGGACCCTAAACCGTCCCCGTCCCCTAACCCTAACCCTAGCCCGAACCCTAACCCTAACACTTCCCCGAAGCCTGACCCTCACCCGTCCCCTAATCCTAACCCGTACGCTATCACTAACCCGCGCCCTCGCATGCACGCTCCCCCTAAAGCGTTGACGTACCCTCAGCTGGACCCTAAACCGACCCCGTCCCCTAACCCTAACCCTAGCCCGAACATTAACCCTGACCCTTCCCCGAAGCCTGACACTCACCCGTCCCCTAATCCTAACCCGTACGCTAACACTAACCCGCGCCCTCACACATACGCTCCCCCTAAAGCGTTGCCGTACCCTCACCTGGACCCTAAACCTTCCCCGTCCCCTTAACCTAACCCTAGCCCGAACCCTAACCCTAACCCTTCCCCGAAGCCTGACCCTCACCCGTCCCCTAATCCTAACACGTACGCTAACAATAACCCGCGCCCTCACATGCACGCTCCCTCTAAAGCATTGCCGTACCCTCACCTGGACCCTATACCGTCCCCGTTCCCTAACCCTAAACCTAGCCCGAACCCTAACCCTAACCCTTCCCCGAAGCCTGACCCTCACCCGTCCCCTAATCCTAACCCGTACGCTAACACTAACCCGCGCCCTCACACGCACGCTCCCCCTAAAGCGTTGCCGTACCCTCACCTGGATCCTAAACCGTCCCAGTCCCCTAACCCTAACCCTAGCCCGAACCCTAACCCTAAACCTTCCCCGAAGCCTGACCCTCACCCGTCCCGTAATCCTAACCGGTAGGCTAACAATAAACCGTGCCCTCACATGCACGCTCCCCCTATAGCGTTGCCGTACCCTCACCTGGACCCTAAACCGTCCCCGTCCCCTAACTCTAACCCTAGCCCGAACCCTAACCCTAACCCTTCCCCAAAGCCTGACCCTCACCCATCCCCTAATCCTAACCCGTACGCTAACACTAACCCGCGCTCTCACACGCACGCTCCCCCTTAAGCGTTGCCGTACCCTCACATGGACCCTAAACCGTCCCCGTCCCCTAACCCTAACCCTAGCCCGAACCCTAACCCTAAACCTTCCCCGAAGCTGGACCCTCACCCGTCCCCTAATCCTAACCTGTACGCTAACAATAACCCACGCCCTCACACGCACGCTCCCCCTAAAGCGTTTCCGTACCCTCACCTCGACCCTAAACGGTCCCCGTCCTCTAACCCTAACCCTAGCCCGAACCCTATCCCTAACCTTTCCCCGAAGCCTGACCCTCACCCGTCCCCTAATCCTAACCCGTACGCTAACACTAACCCGCGCCCTCACAAGCACGCTCCCCCTAAAGCGTTGCCGTACCCTCACCTGGACCCTAAACCGTCCCCGTCCCCTAACCCATACCTAGCCCGAACCGTAAACCTAACCCTTCCCCGAAGCCTGACGCTCACCCGTCCCCTAATCCTAACCCGTACGCTAACACTAAACCACGCCCTCACATGCACGCTCCCCCTAAAGAGTTGCCGTACCCTCACCTGGACCCTAAACCGTCCCCTTCCCGTAACCCTAACCCTAGCCCGAAACCTAACCCTAACCCTTCCCCGAAGCCTGACCCTCACCCGTCCCCTAATTCTAACCCGTACGCTAACACTAACCCGCGCCCTCACACGCACGCTCCCCCTAAAGCGTTGCCGTACCCTCACCTGGACCCTAGACCTTCCCCGTCCCCTAACCCTAACCCTAGCCCGAAACCTAACCCTAACCCTTCCCCGAAGCCTGACCCTCACCCGTCCCCTAATCCTAACCCGTACGATAACACTAACCCACGCCCTCACACGCACGCTCCCCCTAAAGCGTTGCCGTACCCTCACCTGGACCCTAAACCGTCCCCGTCCCCTAACCCTAACCCTAGCCCGAACCCTAACCTAACCCTTCCCCGAAGCCTGACCCTCACCCGTCCCCTAATCCTAACCCGTACGCTAACACTAACCCGCGCTCTCACACGCAAGCTCCCCCTAAAGGGTTGCCATACCCTCACCTAGACCCGAAACCGTCTCCGTCCCCTCACCCTAACCCTAGCCCGAACCATAACCCTTACCCTTCCCCGAAGCCTGACCCTCACCCGTCCCCTAATCCTAACCCGTACGCTAACACTAACCCGCGCCCTCACACGCACGCTCCCCCTAAAGCGTTGCCGTACCCTCACCTGGACCCTAAACCGTCCCCGTCCCCTAACCCTAACCCTAGCCCGAACCCTACCCTAACCCTTCCCCGAAGCCTGACCCTCACCCGTCCCCTAATCCTAACCCGTACGCTAACACTAACCCGCGCCCTCACACGCAAGCTCCCCCTAAAGGGTTGCCGGACCCTCACCTAGACCCTAAACCGTCCCCGTCCCCTAACCCTAACCCTAGCGGGAACCCTAACCCTAACCCTTCCCCGAAGCCTGACCCTCACCCGTCCTCTAATCCTAACCCGTGCACTAACACTAACCCGTGCCCTCACACGCACGCTCCCCCTAAAGCGTTGCCGTACCCTCACCTGGACCCTAAACCGTCCCCGTACCCTAACCCTAACCCTAGCCCTAACCCTAATCCTAACCCTTCCCCAAAGCCTAACCCTCAACCGTCACCTAATCCTAACCCGTACGCTAACACTAACCCGCACCCTCACACGCATGCTCCCCCTAAAGCGTTGCCGTACCCCCACCTGGACCCTAAACCGTCCCCGTCCCCTAACCCTAACCCTAGCCTGAACCCTAACCCTAACCCTTCCCCGAAGCCTGACCCTCACCCGTCCCCTAATCCTAACCCGTACGCTAACACTAACCCGCGCTCTCACACACACTCTCCCCCTAAAACGTTGCCGTACCCTCACCTGGACCCTAAACTATCCCTGTCCCCTAACCCTAACCCTAGCCCGAACCCTAACCCTAACCCTTCCCCGAAGCCTGACCCTCACCCGTCCCCTAATCGCAACCCGTACGCTAACACTAACCCGCGCCCTCACATGCACGCTCCCCTGAAGCATTGCCGTACCCTCACCTGGACCCTAAACCGTCCCCGTCCCCTAACCCTAACCCTAGCCCGAACCCTAAACCTAACCCTTCCCCGAAGCCTGACCCTCACCCGTCCCCTAATCCTAACCCGTACGCTAACACTAACCCGCGCCCTAACATGCACGCTCACCCTAAAGCGTTGCCGTACCCTCACCTGGACCCTAAACCGTCCCCGTCCCCTATCCCTAACCCTAGCCCGAACCCTAACCCTAACCCTTCCCCGAAGCCTGACCCTCACCCGTCCCCTAATCCTAACCCGTACGCTAACACTAACCCGCGCCCTCACACGCACGCTCCCCATAAAGGGTTGCCGTACCCTCACCTGGACCCTAAACCGTCCCCGTCCCCGTCCCCTAACCCTAGCCCGAACCCAAACCCTAACCCTTCCCCGAAGCCTGACCCTCACCCGTCCCCTAATCCTAACCCGTACGCTAACACTAACCCGTGCCCTCACACGCACGCTCCCCCTAAAGCGTTGACGTACCCTCACCTGGACCCTAAGCCGTCCCCGTCACCTAACTCTAACCCTAGCCCGAAACCTAACCCTAACCCTTCCCCGAAGCCAGACCCTCACCCATCCCCTAATCCTAACCCGTACGCTAACACTAACCCGCGCCCTCACACGCACGCTCCCCCTTAAACGCTGCCATACCCTCACCTGGACCCTAAACCGTCCCCGTCCCCTAACCCTAACCCTAGCCCGAACCCTAACCCTAAACCTTCCCCGAAGCCTGACCCTCACCCGTCCCCAAATCTAACCCGTACGCTAACACTACCCCGCGCCCTCACACACACGCTCCCCCTAAAGCGTTGCCGTACCCTCACCTGGACCCTAAACCGTCCCCGTCCCCTAACCCTAACCCTAGCCCGAACCCTAACCCTAACCCTTCCCCGAAGCCTGACCCTCACCCGTCCCCTAATCCTAACCCGTACACTAACAGTAACCCGCGCCCTCACACGCATGCTCCCCCTAAAGCGTTGCCGTACCCTCACCTGCACCCTAAACCGTCCCCGTCCCCTAACCCTAACCCTAGCCCGAACCCTAACCCTAACCCTTCTCCGAAGCCTGACCCTCACCCGTCCCCTAATCCTAACCCGTACGCTAACACTAACCCGCGCCCTTACACGCACGCTCCCCCTAAAACGTTGCCGTACCCTCACCTGGACCCTAAACGGTCCCCGTCCTCTAACCCTAACCCTAGCCCGAATCCTAACCCTAACCTTTCCCCGAAGCCTGACCCTCACCCGTCCCCTAATCCTAACCCGTACGCTAACACTAACCCGCGCCCTCACACGCACGTTCCCCCTAAAGCGTTGCCGTATCCTCACCTGGACCCTAAACCGTCCCCGTCCCCTAACCCTAACCTTAGCCCGAACCCTAACCCTAACCCTTCCCCGAAGCCTGACCCTCACCCGTCCCATAATCCTAACCCGTACGCTAACACTAACCCGCGCCCTCACACGCAAGCTCCCCCTAAAGCGTTGCCGTACCATCACCTGGACCCTTAACCGTCCCCGTCCCGTAACCCTAACCCTAGCCCGAACCCTAACCCTAACCCTTCCCCGAAGCCTGACCCTCACCCGTCCCCTAATCCTAACCCGTACGCTAACACTAACCCACGCCCTCACACGCACGCTCCCCCTAAAGCGTTGCCGTACCCTCACCTGGACCCTAAACCGTCCCCGTCCCCTAACCCTAACCCTAGCCCGAACCCTAACCCTAACCTTTCCCCGAAGCCTGACCCTCACCCGTCACCTAATCCTAACCCGTACGCTAACACTAACCCGCGCCCTCACACGCACGCTCCCCCTAAAGCGTTGCCGTATCCTCACCTGGACCCTAAACTGTCCCCGTCCCCTAACCCTAACCCTAGCCCGAACCCTAACCCTAACCCTTCCCCAAAGCCTGACCCTCACCCGTCCCGTAATCCTAACCCGTACGCTAACACTAACCCGCGCCCTCACACGCACGCTACCCCTAAAGCGTTGCCGTACCCTCACCTGGACCCTAAACCGTCCCCGTCCCCTAACCCTAACCCTAGCCCGAACCCTAACCCTAACCCTTCCCCGAAGCCTGACCCTCACCCCTCCCCTAATCCTAACCCGTACGCTATCACTCACGCGCACCCTCGCATGCACGCTCCCCCTAAAGCGTTGCCGTACCCCCAACTGGACCCTAAACTGTCCCCGTCCCCTAACCCTAATCTTAGCCTGAACCCTAACCCTAACCCTTCCCCGAAGCCTGACCCTCACCCGTCCCCTAAACCTAACCCGTACGCTAACACTTACCCGCGCCCTCACACGCACTCTCCCCCTAAAACGTTGCCGTACCCTCACCTGGACCCTAAACTGTCCCCGTCCCCTAACCCTAACCCTAGCCCGAACCTTAACCCTAACCCTTCCCCGAAGCCTGACCCTCACCCGTCCCCTAATCGTAACCCGTACGCTAACACTAACCCGCGCCCTCACATGCACGCTCCCCCTAAAGCGTTGCCGTACCCTCACCTGGACCCTAAACCGTCCCCGTCCCCTAACCCTAACCCTAGCCAGAACCCTAACCCTAACCCTTCCCCGAAGCCTGACCCTCACCCGTCCCCTAATCCTAACCCGTACGCTAACACTAACCCGTGCCCTCACACGCACGCTCCCCCTAAAGCGTTGACGTACCCTCACCTGGACCCTAAACCGTCCCCGTCACCTAACTCTAACCCTAGCCCGAAACCTAACCCTAACCCTTCCCCGAAGCCTGACCCTCACCCATCCCCTAATCCTAACCCGTACGCTAACACTAACCCGCGCCCTCACACGCACGCTCCCCCTTAAACGCTGCCATACCCTCACCTGGACCCTAAACCGTCCCCGTCCCCTAACCCTAACCCTAGCCCGAACACTAACCCTAAACCTTCCCCGAAGCCTGACCCTCACCCGTCCCCTAATCCTAACCCGTACGCTAACACTAACCCACGCCCTCACACGCACGCTCCCCCTAAAGCGTTGCCGTACCCTCACCTGGACCCTAAACCGTCCCCGTCCTATAACACTAACCCTAGCCCGAACCCTAACCCTAACCATTCCCCGAAGCCTGACCCTCACCCGTCCCCTAATCCTAACCCGTACGCTAACACTAACCCGCGCCCTCACACGCACGCTCCCCCTAAAGCGTTGCCGTATCCTCACCGGGACCCTAAACTGTCCCCGTCCTCTAACCCTAACCCTAGCCCGAACCCTAACCCTAACCCTTCCCCGAAGCCTGACCCTCACCCGTCCCGTAATCCTAACCCGTACGCTAACGCTAACCCGCGCCCTCACACGCACGCTCCCCCTAAAGCGTTGCCGTACCCTCACCTGGACCCTAAACCGTCCCCGTCCCCTAACCCTAACCCTAGCCCGAACCCTAACCCTAACCCTTCCCCGAAGCCTGACCCTCACCCGTCCCCTAATCCTAACCCGTACGCTATCACTCACCCGCGCCCTCGCATGCACGCTCCCCCTAAAGCGTTGCCGTACCCCCACCTGGACTCTAAACCGTCCCCGTCCCCTAACCCTAATCCTAGCCTGAACCCTAACCCTAATCCTTCCCCGAAGCCTGACCCTCACCCGTCCCCTAATCCTAACCCGTACGCTAACACTAACCCGCGCCCTCACACGCACTCTCCCCCTAAAAGGTTGCCGTATCCTCACCTGGACCCTAAACTGTCCCCGTCCCCTAACCCTAACCCTAGCCCGAACCCTAACCCTAACCCTTCCCCGAAGCCTGACCCTCACCCGTCCCCTAATCCTAACCCGTACGCTAACACTAACCCGCGCCCTCACACGCACGCTCCCCCTAAAGCAATGCCGAACCCTCACCTGGATCCTAAACCGTCCCCGTCCCCTAACCCTAACCCTAGCCCGAACCCTAACCCTAACCCTTCCCCGAAGCCTGACCCTCACCCGTACTCTAATCCTAACCCATGCACTAACACTAACCCGTGCCCTCACACGCACGCTCCCCCTAAAGCGTTGCCGTACCCTCACCTGGACCCTAAACCGTCCCCGTCCCCTAACCCTAACCCTAGCCCGAACCCTAACCCTTACCCTTCACCGAAGCCTGACCCTCACCCGTCCCCTAATCCTAACCCGTACACTAACACTAACCCGCGCCCTCACACGCATGCTCCCCCTAAAGCGTTGCCGTACCCTCACCTGGACCCTAAACCGTCCCCGTCCCCTAACCCTAACCCTAGCCCGAACCCTAACCCTAACCCTGCCCCGAAGCCTGACCCTCACCCGTCCCCTAATCGTAACCCGTACGCTAAAACTAACCCGCGCCCTCACACGCACGCTCCCCCTAAAGCGTTGCCGTACCCTCACCTGGACCCTAAACGGTCCCCGTCCTCTAACCCTAACCCTAGCCCGAACCCTAACCCTAACCTTTCCCCGAAGCCTGACCCTCACCCGTCCCCTAATCCTAACCCGTACGCTAACACTAACCCGCCCCCTCACACGCACGCTCCCCCTAAAGCGTTGCCGTATCCTCACCTGGACCCTAAACCGTCCCCGTCCCCTAACCCTAACCCTAGCCCGAACCCTAACCCTAACCCTTCCCCGAAGCCTGATCCTCACCCGTCCCATAATCCTAACCCGTACGCTAACACTAACCCGCGCCCTCACACGCACGCTCCCCCTAAAGCGTTGCCGTACCAACACCTGGACCCTTAACCATCCCCGTCCCGTAACCCTTACCCTAGCCCGAACCCTAACCCTAACCCTTCCCCGAAGCCTGACCCTCACCCGTCCCCTAATCCTAACCCGTACGCTAACACTAACCCGTGCCCTCACACGCACGCTCCCCCTAAAGCGTTGACGTACCCTCACCTGGACCCTAAACCGTCCCCGTCCCCTAACCCTAACCCTAGCCCGAACCCTAACCCTAACCCTTCCCCGAAGCCTGACCCTCACCCGTCCCCTAATCCTAACCCGTACGCTATCACTCACCCGCGCCCTCGCATGCATGCTCCCCCTAAAGAGTTGCCGTACCCCCACCTGGACCCTAAACCGTCCCCATCCCCTAACCCTAATCCTAGCCTGAACCCTAACCCTAACCCTTCCCCGAAGCCTGACCCTCACCCGTCCCCTAATCCTAAGCCGTACGCTAACACTAACCCGCGCCCTCACACGCACTCTCCCCCTAAAAGGTTGCCGTACCCTCACCTGGACCCTAAACTGTCCCCGTCCCCTAACCCTAACCCTAGCCCGAACCCTAACCCTAACCCTTCCCCGAAGCCTGACCCTCACCCGTCCCCTAATCGTAACCCGTACGCTAACACTAACCCGCGCCCTCACATGCACGCTCCCCCTAAAGCGTTGCCGTACCCTCACCTGGACCCTAAACCGTCCCCGTCCCCTAACCCTAACCCTAGCCAGAACCCTAACCCTAACCCTTCCCCGAAGCCTGACCCTCACCCGTCCCCTAATCCTAACCCGTACGCTAACACTAACCCGCTCCCTCACACGCACGCTCCCCCTAAAGCATTGCCGTACCCTCACCTGGACCCTAATCCATCCCCGTCCCCTAACCCTAACCCTAGCCCGAACCCTAACCCTAACCTTTCCCCGAAGCCTGACCCTCACCCGTCCCCTAATCCTAACCCGTACGCTAACACTAACCCGCGCCCTCACACGCACGCTCCCCCTAAAGCGTTGCCGTATCCTCACCTGGACCCTAAACCGTCCCCGTCCCCTAACCCTAACCCTAGCCCGAACCCTAACCCTAACCCTTCCCCGAAGCCTGATCCTCACCCGTCCCATAATCCTAACCCGTACGCTAACACTAACCCGCGCCCTCACACGCACGCTCCCCCTAAAGCGTTGCCGTACCATCACCTGGACCCTTAACCATCCCCGTCCCGTAACCCTTACCCTAGCCCGAACCCTAACCCTAACCCTTCCCCGAAGCCTGACCCTCACCCGTCCCCTAATCCTAACCCGTACGCTAACACTAACCCGTGCCCTCACACGCACGCTCCCCCTAAAGCGTTGACGTACCCTCACCTGGACCCTAAACCGTCCCCGTCCCCTAACCCTAACCCTAGCCCGAACCCTAACCCTAACACTTCCCCGAAGCCTGACCCTCACCCGTCCCCTAATCCTAACCCGTACGCTATCACTCACCCGCGCCCTCGCATGCATGCTCCCCCTAAAGAGTTGCCGTACCCCCACCTGGACCCTAAACCGTCCCCATCCCCTAACCCTAATCCTAGCCTGAACCCTAACCCTAACCCTTCCCCGAAGCCTGACCTTCACCCGTCCCCTAATCCTAAGCCGTACGCTAACACTAACCCGCGCCCTCACAGGCACTCTCCCCCTAAAAGGTTGCCGTACCCTCACCTGGACCCTAAACTGTCCCCGTCGCCTAACCCTAACCCTAGCCCGAACCCTAACCCTAACCCTTCCCCGAAGCCTGACCCTCACCCGTCCCCTAATCGTAACCCGTACGCTAACACTAACCCGCGCCCTCACATGCACGCTCCCCCTAAAGCGTTGCCGTACCCTCACCTGGACCCTAAACCGTCCCCGTCCCCTAACCCTAACCCTAGCCCGAACCCTAACCCTAACCTTTCCCCGAAGCCTGACACTCACACGTCCCCTAATCCTAACCCGTACGCTAACACTAACCCGCGCCCTCACACGCACGCTCCCCCTAAAGCGTTGCCGAACCCTCACCTGGTTCCTAAACCGTCCCCGTCCCCTAACCCTAACCCTAGCCCGAACCCTAACCCTAACCCTTCCCCGAAGCCTGACCCTCACCCGTACTCTAATCCTAACCCTTGCACTAACACTAACCCGTGCCCTCACATGCACGCTCCCCCTAAAGCGTTGCCGTACCCTCACCTGGACCCTAAACCGTCCCCGTACCCTAACCCTAACCCTAGCCCGAACCCTAACCCTAACCCTTCCCCAAAGCCTGACCCTCAACCGTCACCTAATCCTAACCCGTACGCTAACACTAACCCGCACCCTCACACGCACGCTCCCCCTAAAGCGTTGCCGTACCCCCACCTGGACCCTAAACCGTCCCCGTCCCCTAACCCTAACCCTAGCCTGAACCCTAACCCTAACCCTTCCTCGAAGCCTGACCCTCACCCGTCCCCTAATCCTAACCCGTACGCTAACACTAACCCGCGCCCTCACACGCACTCTCCACCTAAAACGTTGCCGTACCCTCACCTGGACCCTAAACTGTCCCTGTCCCCTAACCCTAACCCTAGCCCGAACCCTAACCCTAACCCTTCCCCGAAGCCTGACCCTCACCCGTCCCCTAATCCTAACCCGTACGCTAACACTAACCCGCTCCCTCACATGCACGCTGCCCCTAAACCGTTGCCGTACCCTCACCTGGACCCTAAACCGTCCCCGTCCTCTAACCCTAACCCTAGCCCGAACCCTAACCCTAACCCTTCCCCGAAGCCTGACCCTCACCCGTCCCCTAATCCTAACCCGTACGCTAACACTAACCCGCGCCCTCACACGCACGCTCCCCCTAAAGGGTTGCCGTACCCTCACCTGGACCCTAAACCGTCCCTGTCCCCTCACCCTAACCCTAGCCCGAACCCAAACCCTAACCCTTCCCCGAAGCCTGACCCTCACTCGTCCCATAATCCTAACCCGTACGCTAACACTAACCCGCGCCCTCACACGCACGCTCCCCCTAAAGCGTTGCCGTACCCTCACCTGGACCCTAAACCGTCCCCGTCCCCTAACCCTAACCCTAGCCCGAACCCTAACCCTTACCCTTCACCGAAGCCTGACCCTCACCCGTCCCCTAATCCTAACCCGTACACTAACACTAACCCGCGCCCTCACACGCATGCTCCCCATAAAGCGTTGCCGTACCCTCACCTGGACCCTAAACCGTCCCCGTCCCCTAACCCTAACCCTAGCCCGAACCCTAACCCTAACCCTGCCCCGAAGCCTGACCCTCACCCGTCCCCTAATCGTAACCCGTACGCTAAAACTAACCCGCGCCCTCACACGCACGCTCCCCCTAAAGCATTGCCGTACCCTCACCTGGACCCTAAACGGTCCCCGTCCTCTAACCCTAACCCTAGCCCGAACCCTAACCCTAACCTTTCCCCGAAGACTGACCCTCACCCGTCCCCTAATCCTAACCCGTACGCTAACACTAACCCGTGCCCTCACACGCACGCTCCCCCTAAAGCGTTGCCGTATCCTCACCTGGACCCTAAACCGTCCCCGTCCCCTAACCCTAACCCTAGCCCGAACCCTAACCCTAACCCTTCCCCGAAGCCTGATCCTCACCCGTCCCATAATCCTAACCCGTACGCTAACACTAACCCGCGCCCTCACACGCACGCTCCCCCTAAAGCGTTGCCGTACCATCACCTGGACCCTTAACCGTCCCCGTCCCGTAACCCTAACCCTAGCCCGAACCCTAACCCTAAACCTTCCCCGAAGCCTGACCCTCACCCGTCCCCTAATCCTAACCCGTACGCTAACACTAACCCGTGCCCTCACACGCACGCTCTCCCTAAAGCGTTGACGTACCCTCACCTGGACCCTAAACCGTCCCCGTCACCTAACTCTAACCCTAGCCCGAAACCTAACCCTAACCCTTCCCCGAAGCCTGACCCTCACCCATCCCCTAATCCTAAGCCGTACGCTAACACTAACCCGCGCCCTCACACGCACGCCCCCCCTTAAACGCTGCCATACCCTCACCTGGACCCTAAACCGTACCCGTCCCCTAACCCTAACCCTAGCCCGAACCCTAACCCTAACCCTTCCCCGAAGCCTGACCCTCACCCGTCCCCTAATCCTAACCTGTACGCTAACACTAACCCGCGCCCTCACACGCACGCTCCCCCTAAAGCGTTGCCGTACCCTCACCTGGACCCTAAACGGTCCCCGTCCTCTAACCCTAACCCTAGCCCGAACCCTAACCCTAACCTTTCCCCGAAGCCTGACCCTCACCCGTCCCCTAATCCTAACCCGTACGCTAACACTAACCCGCGCCCTCACACGCACGCTCCCCCTAAAGCGTTGCCGTATCCTCACCTGGACCCTAAACCGTCCCCGTCCCCTAACCCTAACCCTAGCCCGAACCCTAACCCTAACCCTTCCCCAAAGCCTGACCCTCACCCGTCCCCTAATCCTAACCCGTACGCTATCACTCACCCGCGCCCTCGCATGCATGCTCCCCCTAAAGCGTTGCCGTACCTCCACCTGGACCCTAAACCGTCCCCGTCCCGTAACCCTAATCCTAGCCTGAACCCTAACCCTAACCCTTCCCCGAAGCCTGACCCTCACCCGTCCCCTAATCCTAAGCCGTACGCTAACACTAACCCGCGCCCTCACACGCACTCTCCCCCTAAAAGGTTGCCGTACCCTCACCTGGACCCTAAACTGTCCCCGTCCCCTAACCCGAACCCTAGCCCGAACCCTAACCCTAACCCTTCCCCGAAGCCTGACCCTCACCCGTCCCCTAATCGTAACCCGTACGCTAACACTAACCCGCGCCCTCACATGCACGCTCCCCCTAAAGCGTTGCCGTACCCTCACCTGGACCCTAAACCGTCCCCGTCCCCTAACCCTAACCCTAGCCCGAACCCTAACCCTAACCCTTCCCCGAAGCCTGACCCTCACCCGTCCCCTAATCCTAACCCGTACGCTAACACTAACCCGCGCCCTCACAGGCACGCTCTCCCTAAAGCGTTGCCATACCCTCACCTGGACCCTAAACCGTCCCCGTCCCCTAACCCTAACCCTAGCCGGAAAACTCTCCCTAACCCTTCCCCGAAGCCTGACCCTCACCCGTCCCCTAAACCTAACCCGTACGCTAACACTAACCCGTGCCCTCACACGCACGCTCCCCCTAAAGCGTTGCCGTACCCTCACCTGGACCCTAAACCGTCCCCTTCCCCTAACCCTAACCGTAGCCCGAACCCTAACCCTAACCCTTCCCCGAAGCCTGACCCTCACCCGTACCCTAATCCTAACCCGTACGCTAACACTAACCCGCGCCCTCACACGCACGCTCCCCCTAAAGCGTTGCCGAACTATCACCTGGACCCTAAGCCGTCCCCTTCCCCTAACCCTAACCCTAGCCCGAACCCTAACCCTAACCATTCCCCGAAGCCTGACCCTCACCCGTCCCCTAATCCTAACCCGTACGCTAACACTAACCCACGCCCTCACACGCACGCTCCCCCTACAGCGTTGCCGTATCCTCACCTGGACCCTAAACTGTCCCCGTCCCCTAACCCTAACCCTAGCCCGAACCCTAACCCTAACCCTTCCCCGAAGCCTGACCCTCACCCGTCCCGTAATCCTAACCCGTACGCTAACGCTAACCCGCGCCCTCACACGCACGCTCCCCCTAAAGCGTTGCCGTACCCTCACCTGGACCCTAAACCGTCCCCGTCCCCTAACCCTAACCCTAGCCCGAACCCTAACCCTAACCCTTCCCCGAAGCCTGACCCTCACCCGTCCCCTAATCCTAACCCGTACGCTATCACTCACCCGCGCCCTCGCATGCACGCTCCCCCTAAAGCGTTGCCGTACCCCCACCTGGACCCTAAATCGTCCCCGTCCCCTAACCCTAATCCTAGCCTGAACCCTAACCCTAACCCTTCCCCGAAGCCTGACCCTCACCCGTCCCCTAATCCTAACCCGTACGCTAACACTAACCCGCGCCCTCACACTCACTCTCCCCCTAAAAGGTTGCCGTATCCTCACCTGGACCCTAAACTGTCCCCGTCCCCTAACCCTAACCCTAGCCCGAACCCTAACCCTAACCCTTCCCCGAAGCCTGACCCTCACCCGTCCCCTAATCGTAACCCGTACGCTAACACTAACCCGCGCCCTCACATGCACGCTCCCCCTAAAGCGTTGCCGTACCCTCACCTGGACCCTAAACCGTCCCCGTCCCCTAACCCTAACCCTAGCCAAAACCCTAACCCTAACCCTTCCCCGAAGCCTGACCCTCACCCGTCCCCTAATCCTAACCCGTACGCTAACACTAACCCGCTCCCTCACACGCACACTCCCCCTAAAGCGTTGCCGTACCCTCACCTGGACCCTAAACCGTCCCCGTCCCCTAACCCTAACCCTAGCCCGAACCCTAACCCTAACCCTTCCCCGAAGCCTGACCCTCACCCGTCCCCTAATCCTAACCCGTACGCTAACACTAACCCGCGCCCTCACACGCACGCTCCCCCTAAAGCGTTGCCGAACCCTCACCTGGATCCTAAACCGTCCCCGTCCCCTAACCCTAACCCTAGCCTGAACCCTAACCCTAACCCTTCCCCGAAGCCTGACCCTCACCCGTCCTCTAATCCTAACCCGTACGCTATCACTCACCCGCGCCCTCGCATGCATGCTCCCCCTAAAGAGTTGCCGTACCCCCACCTGGACCCTAAACCGTCCCCATCCCCTAACCCTAATCCTAGCCTGAACCCTAACCCTAACCCTTCCCCGAAGCCTGACCCTCACCCGTCCCCTAATCCTAAGCCGTACGCTAACACTAACCCGCGCCCTCACACGCACTCTCCCCCTAAAAGGTTGCCGTACCCTCACCTGGACCCTAAACTGTCCCCGTCCCTTAACCCTAACCCTAGCCCGAACCCTAACCCTAACCCTTCCCCGAAGCCTGACCCTCACCCGTCCCCTAATCGTAACCCGTACGCTAACACTAACCCGCGCCCTCACATGCACGCTCCCCCTAAAGCGTTGCCGTATCCTCACCTGGACCCTAAACCGTCCCCGTCCCCTAACCCTAACCCTAGCCCGAACCCTAACCCTAACCCTTCCCCGAAGCCTGATCCTCACCCGTCCCATAATCCTAACCCGTACGCTAACACTAACCCGCGCCCTCACACGCACGCTCCCCCTAAAGCGTTGCCGTACCATCACCTGGACCCTTAACCGTCCCCGTCCCGTAACCCTAACCCTAGCCCGAACCCTAACCCTAACCCTTCCCCGAAGCCTGACCCTCACCCGTCCCCTAATCCTAACCCGTACGCTAACACTAACCCGTGCCCTCACACGCACGCTCCCCCTAAAGCGTTGACGTACCCTCACCTGGACCCTAAACCGTCCCCGTCACCTAACTCTAACCCTAGCCCGAAACCTAACCCTAACCCTTCCCCGAAGCCTGACCCTCACCCATCCCCTATTCCTAAGCCGTACGCTAACACTAACCCGCGCCCTCACACGCACGCCCCCCCTTAAACGCTGCCATACCCTCACCTGGACCCTAAACCGTACCCGTCCCCTAACCCTAAACCTAGCCCGAACCCTAACCCTAACCCTTCCCCGAAGCCTGACCCTCACCCGTCCCCTAATCCTAACCTGTACGCTAACACTAACCCGCGCCCTCACACGTACGCTCCCCCTAAAGCGTTGCCGTACCCTCACCTGGACCCTAAACGGTCCCCGTCCTCTAACCCTAACCCTAGCCCGAACCCTAACCCTAACCTTTCCCCGAAGCCTGACCCTCACCCGTCCCCTAATCCTAACCCGTACGCTAACACTAACCCGCGCCCTCACACGCACGCTCCCCCTAAAGCGTTGCCGTATCCTCACCTGGACCCTAAACCGTCCCCGTCCCCTAACCCTAACCCTAGCCCGAACCCTAACCCTAACCCTTCCCCAAAGCCTGACCCTCACCCGTCCCCTAATCCTAACCCGTACGCTATCACTCACCCGCGCCCTCGCATGCATGCTCCCCCTAAAGCGTTGCCGTACCTCCACCTGGACCCTAAACCGTCCCCGTCCCCTAACCCTAATCCTAGCCTGAACCCTAACCCTAACCCTTCCCCGAAGCCTGACCCTCACCCGTCCCCTAATCCTAAGCCGTACGCTAACACTAACCCGCGCCCTCACACGCACTCTCCCCCTAAAAGGTTGCCGTACCCTCACCTGGACCCTAAACTGTCCCCGTCCCCTAACCCGAACCCTAGCCCGAACCCTAACCCTAACCCTTCCCCGAAGCCTGACCCTCACCCGTCCCCTAATCGTAACCCGTACGCTAACACTAACCCGCGCCCTCACATGCATGCTCCCCCTAAAGCGTTGCCGTACCCTCACCTGGACCCTAAACCGTCCCCGTCCCCTAACCCTAACCCTAGCCCGAACCCTAACCCTAACCCTTCCCCGAAGCCTGACCCTCACCCGTCCCCTAATCCTAACCCGTACGCTAACACTAACCCGCGCCCTCACAGGCACGCTCTCCCTAAAGCGTTGCCATACCCTCACCTGGACCCTAAACCGTCCCCGTCCCCTAACCCTAACCCTAGCCGGAAAACTCTCCCTAACCCTTCCCCGAAGCCTGACCCTCACCCGTCCCCTAATCCTAACCCGTACGCTAACACTAACCCGTGCCCTCACACGCACGCTCCCCCTAAAGCGTTGCCGTACCCTCACCTGGACCCTAAACCGTCCCCTTCCCCTAACCCTAACCCTAGCCCGAACCCTAACCCTAACCCTTCCCCGAAGCCTGACCCTCACCCGTACCCTAATCCTAACCCGTACGCTAACACTAACCCGCGCCCTCACACGCACGCTCCCCCTAAAGCGTTGCCGAACTATCACCTGGACCCTAAGCCGTCCCCTTCCCCTAACCCTAACCCTAGCCCGAACCGTAACCCTAACCATTCCCCGAAGCCTGACCCTCACCCGTCCCCTAATCCTAACCCGTACGCTAACACTAACCCGCGCCCTCACACGCACGCTCCCCCTACAGCGTTGCCGTATCCTCACCTGGACCCTAAACTGTCCCCGTCCCCTAACCCTAACCCTAGCCCGAACCCTAACCCTAACCCTTCCCCGAAGCCTGACCCTCACCCGTCCCGTAATCCTAACCCGTACGCTAACGCTAACCCGCGCCCTCACACGCACGCTCCCCCTAAAGCGTTGCCGTACCCTCACCTGGACCCTAAACCGTCCCCGTCCCCTAACCCTAACCCTAGCCCGAACCCTAACCCTAACCCTTCCCCGAAGCCTGACCCTCACCCGTCCCCTAATCCTAACCCGTACGCTATCACTCACCCGCGCCCTCGCATGCACGCTCCCCCTAAAGCGTTGCCGTACCCCCACCTGGACCCTAAATCGTCCCCGTCCCCTAACCCTAATCCTAGCCTGAACCCTAACCCTAACCCTTCCCCGAAGCCTGACCCTCACCCGTCCCCTAATCCTAACCCGTACGCTAACACTAACCCGCGCCCTCACACGCACTCTCCCCCTAAAAGGTTGCCGTATCCTCACCTGGACCCTAAACTGTCCCCGTCCCCTAACCCTAACCCTAGCCCGAACCCTAACCCTAACCCTTCCCCGAAGCCTGACCCTCACCCGTCCCCTAATCGTAACCCGTACGCTAACACTAACCCGCGCCCTCACATGCACGCTCCCCCTAAAGCGTTGCCGTACCCTCACCTGGACCCTAAACCGTCCCCGTCCCCTAACCCTAACCCTAGCCAAAACCCTAACCCTAACCCTTCCCCGAAGCCTGACCCTCACCCGTCCCCTAATCCTAACCCGTACGCTAACACTAACCCGCTCCCTCACACGCACACTCCCCCTAAAGCGTTGCCGTACCCTCACCTGGACCCTAAACCGTCCCCGTCCCCTAACCCTAACCCTAGCCCGAACCCTAACCCTAACCCTTCCCCGAAGCCTGACCCTCACCCGTCCCCTAATCCTAACCCGTACGCTAACACTAACCCGCGCCCTCACACGCACGCTCCCCCTAAAGCGTTGCCGAACCCTCACCTGGATCCTAAACCGTCCCCGTCCCCTAACCCTAACCCTAGCCCGAACCCTAACCCTAACCCTTCCCCGAAGCCTGACCCTCACCCGTCCTCTAATCCTAACCCGTACGCTATCACTCACCCGCGCCCTCGCATGCATGCTCCCCCTAAAGAGTTGCCGTACCCCCACCTGGACCCTAAACCGTCCCCATCCCCTAACCCTAATCCTAGCCTGAACCCTAACCCTAACCCTTCCCCGAAGCCTGACCCTCACCCGTCCCCTAATCCTAAGCCGTACGCTAACACTAACCCGCGCCCTCACACGCACTCTCCCCCTAAAAGGTTGCCGTACCCTCACCTGGACCCTAAACTGTCCCCGTCCCTTAACCCTAACCCTAGCCCGAACCCTAACCCTAACCCTTCCCCGAAGCCTGACCCTCACCCGTCCCCTAATCGTAACCCGTACGCTAACACTAACCCGCGCCCTCACATGCACGCTCCCCCTAAAGCGTTGCCGTACCCTCACCTGGACCCTAAACCGTCCCCGTCCCCTAACCCTAACCCTAGCCAGAAACCTAACCCTAACCCTTCCCCGAAGCCTGACCCTCACCCGTCCCCTAATCCTAACCCGTACGCTAACACTAACCCGCTCCCTCACACGCACGCTCCCCCTAAAGCATTGCCGTACCCTCACCTGGACCCTAATCCATCCCCGTCCCCTAACCCTAACCCTAGCCCGAACCCTAACCCTAACCCTTCCCCGAAGCCTGACCCTCACCCGTCCCCTAATCCTAACCCGTACGCTAACACTAACCCGCGCCCTCACATGCACGCTCCCCCTAAAGCGTTGCCGTACCCTCACCTGGACCCTAAACCGTCCCCGTCCCCTAACCCTAACCCTAGCCCGAACCCTAACCCTAACCCTTCCCCGAAGCCTGACACTCACCCGTCCCCTAATCCTAACCCGTACGCTAACACTAACCCACGCCCTCACACGCACGCTCCCCCTAAAGCGTTGCCGAACCCTCACCTGGATCCTAAACCGTCCCCGTCCCCTAACCCTAACCCTAGCCCGAACCCTAACCCTAACCCTTCCCCGAAGCCTGACCCTCACCCGTACTCTAATCCTAACCCGTGCACTAACACTAACCCGTGCCCTCACACGCACGCTCCCCCTAAAGCGTTGCCGTACCCTCACCTGGACCCTAAACCGTCCCCGTACCCTAACCCTAACCCTAGCCCGAACCCTAACCCTAACCCTTCCCCAAAGCCTGACCCTCAACCGTCACCTAATCCGAACCCGTACGCTAACACTAACCCGCACCCTCACACGCACGCTCCCCCTAAAGCGTTGCCGTACCCCCACCTGGACCCTAAACCGTCCCCGTCCCCTAACCCTAACCCTAGCCTGAACCCTAACCCTAACCCTTCCTCGAAGCCTGACCCTCACCCGTCCCCTAATCCTAACCCGTACGCTAACACTAACCCGCGCCCTCACACGCACTCTCCACCTAAAACGTTGCCGTACCCTCACCTGGACCCTAAACTGTCCCTGTCCCCTAACCCTAACCCTAGCCCGAAACCTAACCCTAACCCTTCCCCGAAGCCTGACCCTCACCCGTCCCCTAATCCTAACCCGTACGCTAACACTAACCCGCTCCCTCACATGCACGCTCCCCCTAAACCGTTGCCGTACCCTCACCTGGACCCTAAACCGTCCCCGTCCTCTAACCCTAACCCTAGCCCGAACCCTAACCCTAACCCTTCCCCGAAGCCTGACCCTCACCCGTCCCCTAATCCTAACCCGTACGCTAACACTAACCCGCGCCCTCACACGCACGCTCCCCCTAAAGGGTTGCCGTACCCTCACCTGGACCCTAAACCGTCCCTGTCCCCTCACCCTAACCCTAGCCCGAACCCTAACCCTAACCCTTCCCCGAAGCCTGACCCTCACCCGTCCCCTAATCCTAACCCGTACGCTAACACTAACCCGCGCCCTCACACGCACGCTCCCCCTAAAGGGTTGCCGTACCCTCACCTGGACCCTAAACCGTCCCTGTCCCCTCACCCTAACCCTAGCCCGAACCCAAACCCTAACCCTTCCCCGAAGCCTGACCCTCACTCGTCCCATAATCCTAACCCGTACGCTAACACTAACCCGCGCCCTCACACGCACGCTCCCCCTAAAGCGTTGCCGTACCCTCACCTGGACCCTAAACCGTCCCCGTCCCCTAACCCTAACCCTAGCCCGAAACCTAACCCTAACCCTTCCCTGAAGCCTGACCCTCACCCGTCCCCTAATCCTAACCCGTACGCTAACACTAACCCGCGCCCTCACACGCACGCTCCCCCTAAAGGGTTGCCGTACCCTCACCTGGATCCTAAACCGTCCCCGTCCCCTAACCCTAACCCTAGCCCGAACCCTAACCCTAACCCTTCCCCGAAGCCTGACCCTCACCCGTACTCTAATCCTAACCCGTGCACTAACACTAACCCGTGCCCTCACACGCACGCTCCCCCTAAAGCGTTGCCGTACCCTCACCTGGACCCTAAACCGTCCCCGTACCCTAACCCTAACCCTAGCCCGAACCCTAACCCTAACCCTTCCCCAAAGCCTGACCCTCAACCGTCACCTAATCCTAACCCGTACGCTAACACTAACCCGCGCCCTCACACGCACGCTCCCCCTAAAGCGTTGCCGTACCCCCACCTAGACCCTAAACCGTCCCCGTCCCCTAACCCTAACCCTAGCCTGAAACCTAACCCTAACCCTTCCCCGAAGCCTGACCCTCACCCGTCCCCTAATCCTAACCCGTACGCTAACACTAACCCGCGCCCTCACACACACTCTCCCCCTAAAACGTTGCCGTACCCTCACCTGGACCCTAAACTGTCCCTGTCCCCTAACCCTAACCCTAGCCCGAACCCTAACCCTAACCCTTCCCCGAAGCCTGACCCTCACCCGTCCCCTAATCCTAACCCGTACGCTAACACTAACCCGCGCCCTCACATGCACGCTCCCCCTAAACCGTTGCCGTACCCTCACCTGGACCCTAAACCGTCCCCGTCCTCTAACCCTAACCCTAGCCCGAACCCTAACCCTAACCCTTCCCCGAAGCCTGACCCTCACCCGTCCCCTAATCCTAACCCGTACGCTAACACTAACCCGCGCCCTCACACGCACGCTCCCCCTAAAGGGTTGCCGTACCCTCACCTGGACCCTAAACCGTCCCTGTCCCCTCACCCTAACCCTAGCCCGAACCCAAACCCTAACCCTTCCCCGAAGCCTGACCCTCACCCGTCCCATAATCCTAACCCGTACGCTAACACTAACCCGCGCCCTCACACGCACGCTCCCCCTAAAGCATTGCCGTACCCTCACCTGGACCCTAAACCGTCCCCGTCCCCTAACCCTAACCCTAGCCCGAACCCTAACCCTAACCCTTCCCTGAAGCCTGACCCTCACCCGTCCCCTAATCCTAACCCGTACGCTAACACTAACCCGCGCCCTCACAAGCACGCTCCCCCTAAAGCGTTGCCGTACCCTCACCTGGACCCTAAACCGTCCCCGTCCCCGTCCCCTAACCCTAGCCCGAACCCTAACCCTAACCCTTCCCCGAAGCCTGACCCTCACCCGTCCCCTAATCCTAACCCGTACGCTAACACTAAACCAGGCCCTCACACGCACGCTCCCCGTAAAGCGTTGCCGTACCCTCACCTGGGCCCTAAACCGTCCCCGTCCCCTAACCCTAACCCTGGCCCGAACCCTAACCCTAAACCTTCCCCGAAGCCTGACCCTCACCCGTCCCCTAATCCTAACCCGTACGCTAACACTAACCCGTGCCCTCACACGCACGCTCCCCCTAAAGCATTGACGTACCCTCACCTGGACCCTAAACCGTCCCCGTCACCTAACTCTAACCCTAGCCCGAAACCTAACCCTAACCCTTCCCCGAAGCCTGTCCCTCAGCCATCCCCTAATCCTAACCCGTACGCTAACACTAACCCGCGCCCTCACACGCACGCTCCCCCTTAAACGCTGCCATACCCTCACCTGGACCCTAAACCGTCCCCGTCCCCTAACCCTAACCCTAGCCCGAACCCTAACCCTAAACTTTCCCCGAAGCCTGACCCTCACCTGTCCCCTAATCCTAACCCGTACGCTAACACTACCCCGCGCCCTCACACACACGCTCCCCCTAAAGCGTTGCCGTACCCTCACCTGCACCCTAAACCGTCCCCGTCCCCTAACCCTAACCCTAGCCCGAACCCTAACCCTTACCCTTCACCGAAGCCTGACCCTCATCCGTCCCCTAATCCTAACCCGTACACTAACACTAAACCGCGCCCTCACACGCATGCTCCCCCTAAAGCGTTGCCGTACCCTCACCTGGACCCTAAACCGTCCCCGTCCCCTAACCCTAACCCTAGCCCGAACCCTAACCCTAACCCTGCCCCGAAGCCTGACCCTCACCCGTCCTCTAATCCTAACCCGTACGCTATCACTCACCCGCGCCCTCGCATGCATGCTCCCCCTAAAGAGTTGCCGTACCCCCACCTGGACCCTAAACCGTCCCCATCCCCTAACCCTAATCCTAGCCTGAACCCTAACCCTAACCCTTCCCCGAAGCCTGACCCTCACCCGTCCCCTAATCCTAAGCCGTACGCTAACACTAACCCGCGCCCTCACACGCACTCTCCCCCTAAAAGGTTGCCGTACCCTCACCTGGACCCTAAACTGTCCCCGTCCCCTAACCCTAACCCTAGCCCGAACCCTAACCCTAACCCTTCCCCGAAGCCTGACCCTCACCCGTCCCCTAATCGTAACCCGTACGCTAACACTAACCCGCGCCCTCACATGCACGCTCCCACTAAAGCGTTGCCGTACCCTCACCTGGACCCTAAACCGTCCCCGTCCCCTAACCCTAACCCTAGCCAGAACCCTAACCCTAACCCTTCCCCGAAGCCTGACCCTCACCCGTCCCCTAATCCTAACCCGTACGCTAACACTAACCCGCTCCCTCACACGCACGCTCCCCCTAAAGCATTGCCGTACCCTCACCTGGACCCTAATCCATCCCCGTCCCCTAACCCTAACCCTAGCCCGAACCCTAACCCTAACCCTTCCCCGAAGCCTGACCCTCACCCGTCCCCTAATCCTAACCCGTACGCTAACACTAACCCGCGCCCTCACATGCACGCTCCCCCTAAAGCGTTGCCGTACCCTCACCTGGACCCTAAACCGTCCCCATCCCCTAACCCTAACCCTAGCCCGAACCCTAACCCTAACCCTTCCCCGAAGCCTGACACTCACCCGTCCCCTAATCCTAACCCGTACGCTAACACTAACCCACGCCCTCACACGCACGCTCCCCCTAAAGCGTTGCCGAACCCTCACCTGGATCCTAAACCGTCCCCGTCCCCTAACCCTAACCCTAGCCCGAACCCTAACCCTAACCCTTCCCCGAAGCCTGACCCTCACCCGTACTCTAATCCTAACCCGTGCACTAACACTAACCCGTGCCCTCACACGCACGCTCCCCCTAAAGCGTTGCCGTACCCTCACCTGGACCCTAAACCGTCCCCGTACCCTAACCCTAACCCTAGCCCGAACCCTAACCCTAACCCTTCCCCAAAGCCTGACCCTCAACCGTCACCTAATCCTAACCCGTACGCTAACACTAACCCGCACCCTCACACGCACGCTCCCCCTAAAGCGTTGCCGTACCCCCACCTGGACCCTAAACCGTCCCCGTCCCCTAACCCTAACCCTAGCCTGAACCCTAACCCTAACCCTTCCTCGAAGCCTGACCCTCACCCGTCCCCTAATCCTAACCCGTACGCTAACACTAACCCGCGCCCTCACACGCACTCTCCACCTAAAACGTTGCCGTACCCTCACCTGGACCCTAAACTGTCCCTGTCCCCTAACCCTAACCCTAGCCCGAAACCTAACCCTAACCCTTCCCCGAAGCCTGACCCTCACCCGTCCCCTAATCCTAACCCGTACGCTAACACTAACACGCTCCCTCACATGCACGCTCCCCCTAAACCGTTGCCGTACCCTCACCTGGACCCTAAACCGTCCCCGTCCTCTAACCCTAACCCTAGCCCGAACCCTAACCCTAACCCTTCCCCGAAGCCTGACCCTCACCCGTCCCCTAATCCTAACCCGTACGCTAACACTAACCCGCGCCCTCACACGCACGCTCCCCCTAAAGGGTTGCCGTACCCTCACCTGGACCCTAAACCGTCCCTGTCCCCTCACCCTAACCCTAGCCCGAACCCAAACCCTAACCCTTCCCCGAAGCCTGACCCTCACTCGTCCCATAATCCTAACCCGTACGCTAACACTAACCCGCGCCCTCACACGCACGCTCCCCCTAAAGCGTTGCCGTACCCTCACCTGGACCCTAAACCGTCCCCGTCCCCTAACCCTAACCCTAGCCCGAAACCTAACCCTAACCCTTCCCTGAAGCCTGACCCTCACCCGTCCCCTAATCCTAACCCGTACGCTAACACTAACCCGCGCCCTCACACGCACGCTCCCCCTAAAGGGTTGCCGTACCCTCACCTGGATCCTAAACCGTCCCCGTCCCCTAACCCTAACCCTAGCCCGAACCCTAACCCTAACCCTTCCCCGAAGCCTGACCCTCACCCGTACTCTAATCCTAACCCGTGCACTAACACTAACCCGTGCCCTCACACGCACGCTCCCCCTAAAGCGTTGCCGTACCCTCACCTGGACCCTAAACCGTCCCCGTCCCCTAACCCTAACCCTAGCCCGAACCCTAACCCTAACCCTTCCCCAAAGCCTGACCCTCAACCGTCACCTAATCCTAACCCGTACGCTAACACTAACCCGCACCCTCACACGCACGCTCCCCCTAAAGCGTTGCCGTACCCCCACCTAGACCCTAAACCGTCCCCGTCCCCTAACCCTAACCCTAGCCTGAAACCTAACCCTAACCCTTCCCCGAAGCCTGACCCTCACCCGTCCCCTAATCCTAACCCGTACGCTAACACTAACCCGCTCCCTCACACGCACGCTCCCCCTAAAGCATTGCCGTACCCTCACCTGGACCCTAATCCATCCCCGTCCCCTAACCCTAACCCTAGCCCGAACCCTAACCCTAACCCTTCCCCGAAGCCTGACCCTCACCCGTCCCCTAATCCTAACCCGTACGCTAACACTAACCCGCGCCCTCACATGCACGCTCCCCCTAAAGCGTTGCCGTACCCTCACCTGGACCCTAAACCGTCCCCGTCCCCTAACCCTAACCCTAGCCCGAACCCTAACCCTAACCCTTCCCCGAAGCCTGACACTCACCCGTCCCCTAATCCTAACCCGTACGCTAACACTAACCCACGCCCTCACACGCACGCTCCCCCTAAAGCGTTGCCGAACCCTCACCTGGATCCTAAACCGTCCCCGTCCCCTAACCCTAACCCTAGCCCGAACCCTAACCCTAACCCTTCCCCGAAGCCTGACCCTCACCCGTACTCTAATCCTAACCCGTGCACTAACACTAACCCGTGCCCTCACACGCACGCTCCCCCTAAAGCGTTGCCGTACCCTCACCTGGACCCTAAACCGTCCCCGTACCCTAACCCTAACCCTAGCCCGAACCCTAACCCTAACCCTTCCCCAAAGCCTGACCCTCAACCGTCACCTAATCCTAACCCGTACGCTAACACTAACCCGCACCCTCACACGCACGCTCCCCCTAAAGCGTTGCCGTACCCCCACCTGGACCCTAAACCGTCCCCGTCCCCTAACCCTAACCCTAGCCTGAACCCTAACCCTAACCCTTCCTCGAAGCCTGACCCTCACCCGTCCCCTAATCCTAACCCGTACGCTAACACTAACCCGCGCCCTCACACGCACTCTCCACCTAAAACGTTGCCGTACCCTCACCTGGACCCTAAACTGTCCCTGTCCCCTAACCCTAACCCTAGCCCGAAACCTAACCCTAACCCTTCCCCGAAGCCTGACCCTCACCCGTCCCCTAATCCTAACCCGTACGCTAACACTAACACGCTCCCTCACATGCACGCTCCCCCTAAACCGTTGCCGTACCCTCACCTGGACCCTAAACCGTCCCCGTCCTCTAACCCTAACCGTAGCCCGAACCCTAACCCTAACCCTTCCCCGAAGCCTGACCCTCACCCGTCCCCTAATCCTAACCCGTACGCTAACACTAACCCGCGCCCTCACACGCACGCTCCCCCTAAAGGGTTGCCGTACCCTCACCTGGACCCTAAACCGTCCCTGTCCCCTCACCCTAACCCTAGCCCGAACCCAAACCCTAACCCTTCCCCGAAGCCTGACCCTCACTCGTCCCATAATCCTAACCCGTACGCTAACACTAACCCGCGCCCTCACACGCACGCTCCCCCTAAAGCGTTGCCGTACCCTCACCTGGACCCTAAACCGTCCCCGTCCCCTAACCCTAACCCTAGCCCGAAACCTAACCCTAACCCTTCCCTGAAGCCTGACCCTCACCCGTCCCCTAATCCTAACCCGTACGCTAACACTAACCCGCGCCCTCACACGCACGCTCCCCCTAAAGGGTTGCCGTACCCTCACCTGGATCCTAAACCGTCCCCGTCCCCTAACCCTAACCCTAGCCCGAACCCTAACCCTAACCCTTCCCCGAAGCCTGACCCTCACCCGTACTCTAATCCTAACCCGTGCACTAACACTAACCCACGCCCTCACACGCACGCTCCCCCTAAAGCGTTGCCGTACCCTCACCTGAACCCTAAACCGTCCCCGTCCCCTAAACCTAACCCTAGCCCGAACCATAACCCTAACCATTCCCCGAAACCTGACCCTCAACCGTCCCCTAATCCTAACCCGTACGCTAACACTAACCCGCGCCCTCACACGCACGCTCCTCCTAAAGGGTTGCCGTACCCTCACCTGGACCCTAAACCGTCCCCGTCCCCTAACCCTAACCCTAGCCCGAACCCTAACCCTAACCCTTCCCCGAAGCCTTACCCTCACCCGTCCCCTAAACCTAACACGTACGCTAACACTAAACCAGGCCCTCACACGCACGCTCCCCGTAAAGCGTTGCCGTACCCTCACCTGGGCCCTAAACCGTCCCCGTCCCCTAACCCTAACCCTAGCCCGAACCCTAACCCTAAACCTTCCCCGAAGCCTGACCCTCACCCGTCCCCTAATCCTAACCCGTACGCTAACACTAACCCGTGCCCTCACACGCACGCTCCCCCTAAAGCATTGACGTACCCTCACCTGGACCCTAAACCGTCCCCGTCACCTAACTCTAACGCTAGCCCGAAACCTAACCCTAACCCTTCCCCGAAGCCTGACCCTCACCCGTCCCCTAATCCTAACCCGTACGCTAACACTAACCCACGCCCTCACACGCACGCTCCCCCTAAAGCGTTGCCGAACCCTCACCTGGATCCTAAACCGTCCCCGTCCCCTAACCCTAACCCTAGCCCGAACCCTAACCCTAACCCTTCCCCGAAGCCTGACCCTCACCCGTACTCTAATCCTAACCCGTGCACTAACACTAACCCGTGCCCTCACACGCACGCTCCCCCTAAAGCGTTGCCGTACCCTCACCTGGACCCTAAACCGTCCCCGTACCCTAACCCTAACCCTAGCCCGAACCCTAACCCTAACCCTTCCCCAAAGCCTGACCCTCACCCGTCCCCTAATCCTAACCCGTACGCTAACACTAACCCGCTCCCTCACACGCACGCTCCCCCTAAAGCGTTGCCGTACCCCCACCTGGACCCTAAACCGTCCCCGTCCCCTAACCCTAACCCTAGCCTGAACCCTAACCCTAACCCTTCCTCGAAGCCTGACCCTCACCCGTCCCCTAATCCTAACCCGTACGCTAACACTAACCCGCGCCCTCACACGCACTCTCCACCTAAACCGTTGCCGTACCCTCACCTGGACCCTAAACCGTCCCCGTCCTCTAACCCTAACCCTAGCCCGAACCCTAACCCTAACCCTTCCCCGAAGCCTGACCCTCACCCGTCCCCTAATCCTAACCCGTACGCTAACACTAACCCGCGCCCTCACACGCACGCTCCCCCTAAAGGGTTGCCGTACCCTCACCTGGACCCTAAACCGTCCCTGTCCCCTCACCCTAACCCTAGCCCGAACCCAAACCCTAACCCTTCCCCGAAGCCTGACCCTCACTCGTCCCATAATCCTAACCCGTACGCTAACACTAACCCGCGCCCTCACACGCACGCTCCCCCTAAAGCGTTGCCGTACCCTCACCTGGACCCTAAACCGTCCCCGTCCCCTAACCCTAACCCTAGCCCGAAACCTAACCCTAACCCTTCCCTGAAGCCTGACCCTCACCCGTCCCCTAATCCTAACCCGTACGCTAACACTAACCCGCGCCCTCACACGCACGCTCCCCCTAAAGGGTTGCCGTACCCTCACCTGGATCCTAAACCGTCCCCGTCCCCTAACCCTAACCCTAGCCCGAACCCTAACCCTAACCCTTCCCCGAAGCCTGACCCTCACCCGTACTCTAATCCTAACCCGTGCACTAACACTAACCCGTGCCCTCACACGCACGCTCCCCCTAAAGCGTTGCCGTACCCTCACCTGGACCCTAAACCGTCCCCGTCCCCTAACCCTAACCCTAGCCCGAACCCTAACCCTAACCCTTCCCCAAAGCCTGACCCTCAACCGTCACCTAATCCTAACCCGTACGCTAACACTAACCCGCACCCTCACACGCACGCTCCCCCTAAAGCGTTGCCGTACCCCCACCTAGACCCTAAACCGTCCCCGTCCCCTAACCCTAACCCTAGCCTGAAACCTAACCCTAACCCTTCCCCGAAGCCTGACCCTCACCCGTCCCCTAATCCTAACCCGTACGCTAACACTAACCCGCTCCCTCACACGCACGCTCCCCCTAAAGCATTGCCGTACCCTCACCTGGACCCTAATCCATCCCCGTCCCCTAACCCTAACCCTAGCCCGAACCCTAACCCTAACCCTTCCCCGAAGCCTGACCCTCACCCGTCCCCTAATCCTAACCCGTACGCTAACACTAACCCGCGCCCTCACATGCACGCTCCCCCTAAAGCGTTGCCGTACCCTCACCTGGACCCTAAACCGTCCCCGTCCCCTAACCCTAACCCTAGCCCGAACCCTAACCCTAACCCTTCCCCGAAGCCTGACACTCACCCGTCCCCTAATCCTAACCCGTACGCTAACACTAACCCACGCCCTCACACGCACGCTCCCCCTAAAGCGTTGCCGAACCCTCACCTGGATCCTAAACCGTCCCCGTCCCCTAACCCTAACCCTAGCCCGAACCCTAACCCTAACCCTTCCCCGAAGCCTGACCCTCACCCGTACTCTAATCCTAACCCGTGCACTAACACTAACCCGTGCCCTCACACGCACGCTCCCCCTAAAGCGTTGCCGTACCCTCACCTGGACCCTAAACCGTCCCCGTACCCTAACCCTAACCCTAGCCCGAACCCTAACCCTAACCCTTCCCCAAAGCCTGACCCTCAACCGTCACCTAATCCTAACCCGTACGCTAACACTAACCCGCACCCTCACACGCACGCTCCCCCTAAAGCGTTGCCGTACCCCCACCTGGACCCTAAACCGTCCCCGTCCCCTAACCCTAACCCTAGCCTGAACCCTAACCCTAACCCTTCCTCGAAGCCTGACCCTCACCCGTCCCCTAATCCTAACCCGTACGCTAACACTAACCCGCGCCCTCACACGCACTCTCCACCTAAAACGTTGCCGTACCCTCACCTGGACCCTAAACTGTCCCTGTCCCCTAACCCTAACCCTAGCCCGAAACCTAACCCTAACCCTTCCCCGAAGCCTGACCCTCACCCGTCCCCTAATCCTAACCCGTACGCTAACACTAACACGCTCCCTCACATGCACGCTCCCCCTAAACCGTTGCCGTACCCTCACCTGGACCCTAAACCGTCCCCGTCCTCTAACCCTAACCGTAGCCCGAACCCTAACCCTAACCCTTCCCCGAAGCCTGACCCTCACCCGTCCCCTAATCCTAACCCGTACGCTAACACTAACCCGCGCCCTCACACGCACGCTCCCCCTAAAGGGTTGCCGTACCCTCACCTGGACCCTAAACCGTCCCTGTCCCCTCACCCTAACCCTAGCCCGAACCCAAACCCTAACCCTTCCCCGAAGCCTGACCCTCACTCGTCCCATAATCCTAACCCGTACGCTAACACTAACCCGCGCCCTCACACGCACGCTCCCCCTAAAGCGTTGCCGTACCCTCACCTGGACCCTAAACCGTCCCCGTCCCCTAACCCTAACCCTAGCCCGAAACCTAACCCTAACCCTTCCCTGAAGCCTGACCCTCACCCGTCCCCTAATCCTAACCCGTACGCTAACACTAACCCGCGCCCTCACACGCACGCTCCCCCTAAAGGGTTGCCGTACCCTCACCTGGATCCTAAACCGTCCCCGTCCCCTAACCCTAACCCTAGCCCGAACCCTAACCCTAACCCTTCCCCGAAGCCTGACCCTCACCCGTACTCTAATCCTAACCCGTGCACTAACACTAACCCACGCCCTCACACGCACGCTCCCCCTAAAGCGTTGCCGTACCCTCACCTGAACCCTAAACCGTCCCCGTCCCCTAAACCTAACCCTAGCCCGAACCATAACCCTAACCATTCCCCGAAACCTGACCCTCAACCGTCCCCTAATCCTAACCCGTACGCTAACACTAACCCGCGCCCTCACACGCACGCTCCTCCTAAAGGGTTGCCGTACCCTCACCTGGACCCTAAACCGTCCCCGTCCCCTAACCCTAACCCTAGCCCGAACCCTAACCCTAACCCTTCCCCGAAGCCTTACCCTCACCCGTCCCCTAAACCTAACACGTACGCTAACACTAAACCAGGCCCTCACACGCACGCTCCCCGTAAAGCGTTGCCGTACCCTCACCTGGGCCCTAAACCGTCCCCGTCCCCTAACCCTAACCCTAGCCCGAACCCTAACCCTAAACCTTCCCCGAAGCCTGACCCTCACCCGTCCCCTAATCCTAACCCGTACGCTAACACTAACCCGTGCCCTCACACGCACGCTCCCCCTAAAGCATTGACGTACCCTCACCTGGACCCTAAACCGTCCCCGTCACCTAACTCTAACGCTAGCCCGAAACCTAACCCTAACCCTTCCCCGAAGCCTGACCCTCACCCATCCCCTAATCCTAACCCGTACGCTAACACTAACCCGCGCCCTCACACGCACTCTCCCCCTAAAAGGTTGCCGTACCCTCACCTGGACCCTAAACTGTCCCCGTCCCCTAACCCTAACCCTAGCCCGAACCCTAACCCTAACCCTTCCCCGAAGCCTGACCCTCACCCGTCCCCTAATCGTAATCCGTACGCTAACACTAACCCGCGCCCTCACATGCACGCTCCCCCTAAAGCGTTGCCGTACCCTCACCTGGACCCTAAACCGTCCCCGTCCCCTAACCCTAACCCTAGCCAGAACCCTAACCCTAACCCTTCCCCGAAGCCTGACCCTCACCCGTCCCCTAATCCTAACCCGTACGCTAACACTAACCCGCTCCCTCACACGCACGCTCCCCCTAAAGCGTTGCCGTACCCTCACCTGGACCCTAAACCGTCCCCGTCCCCTAACCCTAACCCTAGCCCGAACCCTAACCCTAACCCTTCCCCGAAGCCTGACCCTCACCCGTCCACTAATCCTAACCCGTACGCTAACACTAACCCGCGCCCTCACACGCCCGCTCCCCCTAAAGCGTTGCCGAACCCTCACCTGGATCCTAAACCGTCCCCGTCCCCTAACCCTAACCCTAGCCCGAACACTAACCCTAACCCTTCCCCGAAGCCTGACCCTCACCCGTCCCCTAATCCTAACCCGTAGGCTAACACTAACCCGCGCCCTCACAGGCACGCTCTCCCTAAAGCGTTGCCATACCCTCACCTGGACCCTAAACCGTCCCCGTCCCCTAACCCTAACCCTAGCCGGAAACTTCTCCCTAACCCTTCCCCGAAGCCTGACCCTCACCCGTCCCCTAATCCTAACCCGTACGCTAACACTAACCCGCGCCCTCACACGCACGCTCCCCCTAAAGCGTTGCCGTACCCTCACCTGGACCCTAAACCGTCCCCTTCCCCTAACCCTAACCCTAGCCCGAACCCTAACCCTAACCCTTCCCCGAAGCCTGACCCTCACCCGTCCCCTAATCCTAACCCGTACGCTAACACTAACCCGCGCCCTCACACGCACGCTCCCCCTAAAGCGTTGCCGTATCCTCACCTGGACCCTAAACTGTCCCCGTCCCCTAACCCTAACCCTAGCCCGAACCCTAACCCTAACCCTTCCCCGAAGCCTGACCCTCACCCGTCCCCTAATCCTAACCTGTACGCTAACACTAACCCACGCCCTCACACGCACGCTCCCCCTAAAGCGTTGCCGTAACCTCACCTGGACCCTAAACGGTCCCCGTCCTCTAACCCTAACCCTAGCCCGAACCCTAACCCTAACCTTTCCCCGAAGCCTGACCCTCACCCGTCCCCTAATCCTAAACCGTACACTAACACTAACCCGCGCCCTCACACGCACGCTCCCCCTAAAGCGTTGCCGTATCCTCACCTGGATCCTAAACCGTCCCCGTCCACTAACCCTAACCCTAGCCCGAACCCTAACCCTAACCCTTCCCCGAAGCCTGACCCTCACCCGTCCCCTAATCCTAACCCGTACGCTATCACTCACCCGCGCCCTCGCATGCATGCTCCCCCTAAAGCGTTGCCGTACCCCCACCTGGACCCTAAACCGTCCCCGTCCCCTAACCCTAATCCTAGCCTGAACCCTAACCCTAACCCTTCCCCGAAGCCTGACCCTCACCCGTCCCCTAATCCTAAGCCGTACGCTAACACTAACCCTCGCCCTCACACGCACTCTCCCCCTAAAAGGTTGCCGTACCCTCACCTGGACCCTAAACTGTCCCCGTCCCCTAACCCTAATCCTAGCCCGAACCCTAACCCTAACACTTCCCCGAAGCCTGACCCTCACCCGTCCCCTAATCGTAACCCGTACGCTAACACTAACCCGCGCCCTCACATGCACGCTCCCCCTAAAGCGTTGCCGTACCCTCACCTGGACCCTAAACCTTCCCCTTCCCCTAACCCTAACCCTAGCCAGAACCCTATCCCTAACCCTTCCCCGAAGCCTGACCGTCACCCGTCCCGTAATCCTAACCCGTACGCTAACACTAACCCGCTCCCTCACACGCACGCTCCCCCTAAAGTGTTGCCGTACCCTCACCTGGACCCTAAACCGTCCCCGTCCCCTAACCCTAACCCTAGCCCGAACGCTAACCCTAACCCTTCCCCGGAGCCTGACCCTCACCCGTCCCCTAATCCTAACCCGTACGCTAACACTAACCCGCGCCCTCACACGCACGCTCCCCCTAAAGCGTTGCCGAACCCTCACCTGGATCCTAAACCGTCCCCGTCCCCTAACCCTAACCCTAGCCCGAACCCTAACCCTAACCCTTCCCCGAAGCCTGACCCTCACCCGTCCCCTAATCCTAACCCGTACGCTAACACTAACCCACGCCCTCACAGGCACGCTCCCCCTAAAGCGTTGCCATACCCTCACCTGGACCCTAAACCGTCCCCATCCCCTAACCCTAACCCTAGCCGGAAACCTCTCCCTAACCCTTCCCCGAAGCCTGACCCTCACCCGTCCCCTAATCCTAACCCGTACGCTAACACTAACCCGCGCCCTCACACGCACGCTCCCCCTAAAGCGTTCCCGTACCCTCACCTGGACCCTAAACCGTCCCCTTCCCCTAACCCTAACCCTAGCCCGAACCCTAACCCTAACCCTTCCCCGAAGCCTGACCCTCACCCGTCCCCTTATCCTAACCCGTACGCTAACACTAACCCGCGCCCTCACACGCACGCTCCCCCTAAAGCGTTGCCGTACCCTCACCTGGACCCTGAACCGTCCCCGTCCCCTAACCCTAACCCTAGCCCGAACCCTAACCCTAACACTTCCCCGAAGCCTGACCCTCACCCGTCCCCTAATCCTAACCCGTACGCTAACACTAACCCGCGCCCTCACACGCACGCTCCCCCTAAAGCATTGCCGTACCCTCACCTGGACCCTAAACCCTCCCCGTCACCGTCCCCTAACCCTAGCCCGAACCCTAACCCTAACCCTTCCCCGAAGCCTGACCCTCACCCGTCCCCTAACCCTAACCCGTACGCTAACACTAACCCGCGCCCTCACACGCACGCTCCCCCTAAAGCGTTGCCGTACCCTCACCTGGACCCTAAACCTTCCCCATCCCTTAACCCTAACCCTAGCCCGAACCCTAACCCTAACCCTTCCCCGAAGCCTGACGCACACCCGTCCTCTAATCCTAACCCGTACACTAAGACTAACACACGCCCTCACACACACTCTCCCCCTAAAGCGTTGCCGTACCCTCACCTGGACCCTAAACCGTCCCCGTCCCCTAACCCTAACCCTAGCCCGAACCCTAACCCTAACCCTTCCCTGAAGCCTGACCCTCACCCGTCCCCTAATCCTAACCCGTACGCTAACACTAACCCGCACCCTCACACGCACGCTCCCCCTAAAGCGTTTCCGTACCCTCACCTGGACCCTAAACCGTCCCCGTCCCCTAACCCTAAACCTAGCCCGAACCCTAACCCTTACCCTTCCCCGAAGCCTGACCCTCACCCGTCCCCTAATCTTAACCCGTACACTAACACTAACCCGCGCCCTCACACGCACGCTCCCCCTAAAGCGTTGCCGTACCCTCACCTGGACCCTAAACCGTCCCCGTCCCCTAACCCTAACCCTAGCCCGAACCCTAACCCTAACCCTTCCCCGAAGCCTGACCCTCACCCGTCCCCTAATCCTAACCTGTACGCTAACACTAACCCGCTCCCTCACACGCACGCTCCCCCTAAAGCGTTGCCGTACCCTCACCTGGACCCTAAACGGTCCCCGTCCCCTAACCCTAACCCTAGCCCGAACCCTAACCCTAACCTTTCCCCGAAGCCTGACCCTCACCCGTCCCCTAATCCTAACCCGTACGCTAACACTACCCCGCGCCCTCACACGCACGCTCCCCCTAAAGCGTTGCCGTATCCTCACCTGGACCCTAAACCGTCCCCGTCCCCTAACCCTAACCCTAGCCCGAACCCTAACCCTAACCCTTCCCCGAAGCCTGACCCTCACCCGTCCCATAATCCTAACCCGTACGCTAACACTAACCCGCGCCCTCACACGCACGCTCCCCCTAAAGCGTTGCCGTACCCTCACCTGGACCCTAAACCGTCCCCGTCCTCTAACCCTAACCCTAGTCCGAACCCTAACCCTAACCTTTCCCCGAAGCCTGACCCTCACCCGTCCCCTAATCCTAACACGTACGCTAACACTAACCTGCGCCCTCACACGCACGCTCCCCCTAAAGCGTTGCCGTATCCTCACCTGGACCCTAAAATGTCCCCGTCCCCTAACCCTAACCCTAGCCCGAACCCTAACCCTAACCCTTCCCCGAAGCCTGACCCTCACCCGTCCCGTAATCCTAACCCGTACGCTAACGCTAACCCGCGCCCTCACACGCACACTCCCCTAAAGCGTTGCCGTACCCTCACCTGGACCCTAAACCGTCCCCGTCCCCTAACCCTAACCCTAGCCCGAACCCTAACCCTAACCCTTCCCCGAAGCCTGACCCTCACCCGTCCCCTAATCGTAACCCGTACGCTAACACTAACCTGCGCCCTCACATGCACGCTCCCCCTAAAGCGTTGCCGTACCCTCACCTGGACCCTAAACCGTCCCCGTCCCCTAACCCTAGCCCTAGCCAGAACCCTAACCCTAACCCTTCCCCGAAGCCTGACCCTCACCCGTCCCCTAATCCTAACCCGTACGCTAACACTAACCCGCTCCCTCACACGCACGCTCCCCCTAAAGCGTTGCCGTACCCTCACCTGGACCCTAAACCGTCCCCGTCCCCTAACCCTAACCCTAGCCCGAACCCTAACCCTAACCCTTCCCCGAAGCCTGACCCTCACCCGTCCCCTAATCCTAACCCGTACGCTAACACTAACCCGCGCCCTCACACGCACGCTCCCCCTAAAGCGTTGCCGAACCCTCACCTGGATCCTAAACCGTCCCCGTCCCCTAACCCTAACCCTAGCCCGAACCCTAACCCTAACCCTTCCCCGAAGCCTGACCCTCACCCGTCCCCTAATCCTAACCCGTACGCTAACACTAACCCACGCCCTCACATGCACGCTCCCCCTAAAGCGTTGCCGTACCCTCACCTGGACCCTAAACCGTCCCCGTCCCCTAACCCTAACCCTAGCCGGAAACCTCTCCCTAACCCTTCCCCGAAGCCTGACCCTCACCCGTCCCCTAATCCTAACCCGTACGCTAAGACTAACCCGCGCCCTCAAACGCACGCTCCCCCTAAAGCGTTGCCGTACCCTCACCTGGACCCTAAACCGTCCCCTTCCCCTAACCCTAACCCTAGCCCGAACCCTAACCCTAACCCTTCCCCGAAGCCTGAATCTCACCCGTACCCTAATCCTAACCCGTACGCTAACACTAACCCGCGCCCTCACACGCACGCTCCCCCTAAAGCGTTGCCGAACCCTCACCTGGACCCTAAGCCGTCCCCTTCCCCTAACCCTAACCCTAGCCCGAACCCTAACCCTAACCCTTCCCCGAAGCCTGACCCTCACCCGTCCCCTTATCCTAACCCGTACGCTAACACTAACTCGCGCCCTCACACGCACGCTCCCCATAAAGCGTTGCCGTACCCTCACCTGGACCCTGAACCGTCCCCGTCCCCTAACCCTAACCCTAGCCCGAACCCTAACCCTAACCCTTCCCCGAAGCCTGACCCTCACCCATCCCCTAATCCTAACCCGTACGCTAACAATAACCTGCGCCCTCACACGCACGCTCCCCCTAAAGCGTTGCCGTACCCTCACCTGGACCCTAAACCGTCCCCGTCCCCTAACCCTAACCCGAACCCTAACCCTAACTCTTCCCCGAAGCCTGACCCTCACCCGTCCCCTAATCCTAACCCGTACGCTAACACTATCCCGCGCCCTCACACGCACGCTCCCCCTAAAGCGTTGCCGTACCCTCACCTGGACCCTAAACCGTCCCCGTCCCCTAACCCTAACCCTAGCCCGAACCCTAACCCTAACCCTTCCCCGAAGCCTGACCCTCACCCGTCCCCTAATCCTAACCCGTACGCTAACACTAACCCGCACCCTCACACGCACGCTCCCCCTAAATCGTTGCCGTACCCTCACCTGGACCCTAAACCGTCCCCGTCCCCTAATCCTAATCCTAGCCTGAACCCTAACCCTAACCCTTCCCCGAAGCCTGACCCTCACCCGTCCCCTAATCCTAACCCGTACGCTAACACTAACCCGCACCCTCAAACGCACTCTCCCCCTAAAACGTTGCCGTACCCTCACCTGGACCCTAAACTGTCCCCGTCCCCTAACCCTAACCCTAGCCCGAACCCTAACCCTAACCCTTCCCCGAAGCATGACCCTCACCCGTCCCCTAATCGTAACCCGTACGCTAACACTAACCCGCGCCCTCACATGCACCCTCCCCCTAAACCGTTGCTGTACCCTCACCTGGACCCTAAACCGTCCCCGTCCCCTAACCCTAACCCTAGCCCGAACCCTAACCCTAACCCTTCCCCGAAGCCTGACCCTCACCCGTCCCCTAATCCTAACCCGTACGCTAACACTAACCCGCGCCCTCACACGCACGCTCCCCCAAAAGCGTTGCCGTATCCTCACCTGGACCCTAAACCGTCCCCGTCCCCTAACCCTAACCCTAGCCTGAACCCTAACCCTAACACTTCCCCGAAGCCTGACCCTCACCCGTCCCCTAATCCTAACCCGTACGCTAACACTAACCCGCGCCCTCACATGCACGCTTCCCCTAAAGGGTTGCCGTACCCTCACCTGGACCCTAAACCGTCCCCGTCCCCTAACCCTAACCCTAGCCGGAAACCTCTCCCTAACCCTTCCCCGAAGCCTGACCCTCACCCGTCCCCTAATCGTAACCCGTACGCTAACACTAACCCGCGCCCTCACATGCACCCTCCCCCTAAACCGTTGCTGTACCCTCACCTGGACCCTAAACCGTCCCCGTCCCCTAACCCTAACCCTAGCCCGAACCGTAACCCTAACCCTTCCCCGAAGCCTGACCCTCACCCGGCCCCTAATCCTAACCCGTACGCTAACACTAACCCGCGCCCTCACACGCACGCTCCCCCTAAAGCGTTGCCGTATCCTCACCTGGACCCTAAACCGTCCCCGTCCCCTAACCCTAACCCTAGCCTGAACCCTAACCCTAACCCTTCCCCGAAGCCTGACCCTCACCCGTCCCCTAATCCTAACCCGTACGCTAACACTAACCCGCGCCATCACACGCACGCTCCCCCTAAAGGGTTGCCGTACCCTCACCTGGACCCTAAACCGTCCCCTTCCCCTAACCCTAACCCTAGCCCGAACCCTAACCCTAACCCTTCCCCGAAGCCTGACCCTCACCCGTTCCCTAATCCTAACCCGTACGCTAACACTAACCCGCGCCCTCACACTCACGCTCCCCCTAAAGCGTTGCCGTACCCTCACCTGGACCCTGAACCGTCCCCGTCCCCTAACCCTAACCGTAGCCTGAACCCTAACCCTAACCCTTCCCCGAAGCCTGACCCTCACCCGTCCCCTAATCCTAACCCGTACGCTAACACTAACCCGCGCCCTCACATGCACGCTCCCCCTAAAGCGTTGCCGTACCCTCACCTGGACCCTAAACCGTCCCCGTCCCCTAACCCTAGCCAGAACCATAACCCTAACCCTTCCCCGAAGCCTGACCCTCACCCGTCCCCTAATCCTAACCCGTACGCTAACACTAACCCGCGCCCTCACACGCACGCTCCCCCTAAACCCTTGCCGTACCCTCACCTGGACCCTAAACCATCCCCGTCCCCTAACCCTAACCCTAGCCCGAACCCTAACCCTAACCCTTCCCCGAAGCCTGACCCTCACCCGTCCCCTAATCCTAACCCGTACGCTAACACTAACCCGCGCCCTCACACGCACGCTCCCCCTAAAGCGTTGCCGTACCCTCACCTGGACCCTAAACCGTCCCCGTCCCCTAACCCTAACCCTAGCCCGAACCCTAACCCTAACCGTTCCCCGAAGCCTGACCCTCACCCATCCCCTAATCCTAACCCGTACGCTAACACTACCCCGCGCCCTCACACGCACGCTCCCCCTAAAGCATTGCCGTACCCTCACCTGGACCCTAAACCGTCCCCGTCCCCTAACCCTAACCCTAGCCCGAACCCTAACCCTAACCCTTCCCCGAAGCCTGACCCTCACCCGTCCCCTAATCCTAACCCGTACGCTATCACTCACCCGCGCCCTCGCACGCACGCTCCCCCTAAAGCGTTGCCGTACCCCCACCTGGACCCTAAACCGTCTCCGTCCCCTAACCCTAATCCTAGCCTGAACCCTAACCCTAACACTTCCCCGAAGCCTGACCCTCACCCGTCCCCTAATCCTAACGCGTACGCTAACACTAACCTGCGCCCTCACACGCACGCTCCCCCTAAAACGTTGCCGTACCCTCACCTGGACCCTAAACCGTCCCCGTCCCCTAACCCTAACCCTAGCCCGAACCCAAACCCTAACCCTTCCCCGAAGCCTGACCCTCACCCGTCCCCTAATCGTAACCCGTACGCTAACACTAACCCGCACCCTCACATGCACGCTCCCCCTAAAGCGTTGCCGTACCCTCACCTGGACCCTAAACCGTCCCCGTCCCCTAACCCTAACCCTAGCCCGAACCCTAACCCTAAAACTTCCCCGAAGCTTGACCCTCACCCATCCCCTAATCCTAACCCGTACGCTAACACTACCCCGCGCCCTCACACGCACGCTCCCCCTAAAGCGTTGCCGTACCCTCACCTGGACCCTAAACCGTCCCCGTCCCATAACCCTAACCCTAGCCCGAACCCTAACCCTTACCCTTCCCCGAAGCCTGACACTCACCCGTCCCCTAATCCTAACCCGTACACTAACACTAACCCGCGCCCTCACACGCATGCTCCCCCTAAATCGTTGCCGTACCCTCACCTGGACCCTAAACCGTCCCCGTCCCCTAACCCTAACCCTAGCCCGAACCCTAACCCTAACCCTTCCCCGAAGCCTGACCCTCACCCGTTCCCTAATCCTAACCCGTACGCTAACACTAAACCGCGCCCTCACACGCACGCTCCCCCTAAAGCGTTGCCGTACCCTCACCTGGACCCTAAACGGTCCCCGTCCTCTAACCCTAACCCTAGCCCGAACCCTAACCCTAACCTTTCCCCGAAGCCTGACCCTCACCCGTCCCCTAATCCTAACCCGTACACTAACACTAACCCGCGCCCTCACACGCACGCTCCCCCTAAAGCGTTGCCGTATCCTCACCTGGTCCCTAAACCGTCCCCGTCCCCTAACCCTAACCCTAGACCGAACCCTAACCCTAACCCTTCCCCGAAGTCTGACCCTCACCCGTCCCCTAATCCTAACCCGTACGCTAACACTAAGCCGCGCCCTCACACGCACGCTCCCCCTAAATCGTTGCCGTACCCTCACCTGGACCCTTAACCGTCCCCGTCCCGTAACCCTAACCCTAGCCCGAACCCTAACCCTAACCCTTCCCCGAAGCCTGACCCTCACCCGTCCCCTAATCCTAACCCGTACGCTAACACTAACCCACGCCCTCACACGCACGCTCCCCCTAAAGCGTTGCCGTACCCTCACCTGGACCCTAAACCGTCCCCGTCCCCTAACCCTAACCCTAGCCCGAACCCTAACCCTAACCCTTCCCCGAAGCCTGACCCTCACCTGTCCCGTAATTCTAACCCGTACGCTAACACTAACCCGCGCCCTCACACGCACGCTCCCCCTAAAGCGTTGCCGTACCCTCACCTGGACCCTAAACCGTCCCCGTCCCCTAACCCTAACCCTAGCCCGAACCCTAACCCTAACCCTTCCCCGAAGCCTGACCCTCACCCGTCCCCTAATCCTAACCCGTACGCTATCACTCACCCGCGCCCTCACACGAACGCTCCCCCTTAAGCGTTGCCGTACCCTCACCTGGACCCTAAACCGTCCCCGTCCCCTAACCCTAACCCTAGCCCGAACCCTAACCCTAACCCTTCCCCGAAGCCTGACCCTCACCCGTCCCCTAATCCTAACACGTATGCTAACAATAACCCGCACCCTCACACGCACGCTCCCTCTAAAGCATTGCCGTACCCTCACCTGGACCCTAAACCGTCCCCGTCCCCTAACCCTAACCCTAGCCCGAACCCTAACCCTACCCCTTCCCCGAAGACTGACCCTCACCCGTCCCCTAATCCTAACCCGTACGCTAACACTAACCCGCGCCCTCACACGCACGCTCCCCCTAAAGCGTTGCCGTACCCTCACCTGGACCCTAAACCGTCCCCGTCCCCTAACCCTAACCCTAGCCCGAACCCTAACCCTAACCCTTCCCCGAAGCCTGACCCTCACCCGTCCCCTAATCCTAACCCATACGCTAACACTAACCCGCGCCCTCACACGCACGCTCCCCCTAAAGCGTTGCCGTACCCTCACCTGTACCCTAAACCGTCCCCGTCCCCTAACCCTAACCCTAGCCCGAACCCTAACCGTAACACTTCCCCGAAGCCTGACCCTCACCCGTCCCCTAATCCTAACCCGTACGCTAACACTAACCCGCGCCCTCACACGCACGCTCCCCCTAAAGGGTTGCCGTACCCTCACCTGGACCCTAAACCGTCCCCGTACCCTAACCCTAACCCTAGCCCGAACCCTAACCCTAACCCTTCCTCGAAGCCTGACCCTCACCCGTCCCCTAATCATAACCCGTACGCTAACACTAACCCGCGCCCTCACATGCACGCTCCCCCTAAAGCGTTGCCGTACCCTCACTTGGACCCTAAACCGTCCCTGTCGCCTAACACTAACCCTAGCCCGAACCCTAACCCTAACACTTCCCCGAAACCTGACCCTCACCCGTCCCCTAATCCTAAACCGTACGCTAACACTAACCTGCGCCCTCACACGCACGCTCCCCCTAAAGCGTTGCCGTACCCTCACCTGGACCCTAAACCGTCCCCGTCCCCGTCCCCTAACCCTAGCCCGAACCCTAACCCTAACCCTTCCCCGAAGCCTGACCCTCACCCGTCCCCTAATCCTAACCCGTACACTAACACTAACCCGCGCCCTCACACGCACGCTCCCCCTAAAGCGTTGCCGTACCCTCACCTGGACCCTAAACCGTCCCCGTCCCCTAACCCTAACCCTAGACCGAACCCTAACCCTAACCCTTCCCCGAAGCCTGACCCTCACCCGTCCCCTAATCCTAACCCGTACGGTAACACTAACCCGCACCCTCACACGCACGCTCCCCCTAAAGCGTTGCCGTACCCCCACCTGGACCCTAAACCGTCCCCGTCCCCTAACCCTAACCCTAGCCTGAACCCTAACCCTAACCCTTCCCCGAAGCCTGACCCTCACCCGTCCGCTAATCCTAACCCGTACGCTAACACTAACCCAGTCCCTCACACGCACTCTCCCCCTAAAACGTTGCCGTACCCTCACCTGGACCCTAAACTGTCCCCGTCCCCTAACCCTAACCCTAGCCCGAACCCTAACCCTAACCCTTCCCCAAAGCCTGACCCTCACCCGTCCCCTAATCCTAACCCGTACGCTAACACTAACCCGCGCCCTCACATGCACGCTCCCCCTAAAGCGTTGCCGTACCCTCACCTGTACCCTAAACCGTCCCCGTCCCCTAACCCTAACCCTAGCCAGAACCCTAACCCTAACCCTTCCCCGAAGCCTGACCCTCACCCGTCCCCTAATCCTAACCCGTACGCTAACACTAACCCGCGCCCTCACACACACGCTCCCCCTAAACCGTTGCGGTACCCTCACCTGGACCCTAAACCGTCCCCGTTCCCTAACCCTAACCCTAGCCCGAACCCTAACCCTAACCCTTCCCCGAAGCCTGACCCTCACCCGTCCCCTAATCCTAACCCGTACGCTAACACTAACCCGCGCCCTCACACGCACGCTCCCCCTAAAAGGTTGCCGTACCCTCACCTGGACCCTAAACCGTCCCCGTCCCCTAACCCTAACCCTAGCCCGAACGCTAACCCTAAACCTTCCCCGAAGCCTGACCCTCACCCGTCCCCTAATCCTAACCCGTACGCTAACACTAACCCGCGCCCTCACACGCACGCTCCCCCTAAAGCGTTGCCGTACCCTCACCTGGACCCTAAACCGTCCCCGTCCCCTAACCCTAACCCTAGCCCGAACCCTAACCGTAACCCTTCCCCGAAGCCTGACCCTCACCCGTCCCCTAATCCTAACCCGTACGCTAACACTAACCCGCGCCCTCACACGCACGCTCCCCCTAAAGGGTTGCCGTACCCTCAACTGGACCCTAAACCGTCCCCGTCCCCTAACCCTAACCCTAGCCCGAACCCTAACCCTAACCCTTCCCCGAAGCCTGACCCTCACCCGTCCCCTAATCATAACCCGTACGCTAACACTAACCCGCGCCCTCACACGCACGCTCCCCCTAAAGCGTTTCCGTACCCTCACTTGGACCCTAAACCGTCCCTGTCGCCTAACACTAACCCTAGCCCGAACCCTAACCCTAACACTTCCCCGAAACCTGACCCTCACCAGTCCCCTAATCCTAAACCGTACGCTAACACTAACCTGCGCCCTCACACGCACGCTCCCCCTAAAGCGTTGCCGTACCCTCACCTGGACCCTAAACCGTCCCCGTCCCCGTCCCCTAACCCTAGCCCGAACCCTAACCCTAACCCTTCCCCGAAGCCTGACCCTCACCCGTCCCCTAATCCTAACCCGTACGCTAACACTAACCCGCGCCCTCACACGCACGCTCCCCCTAAAGCGTTGCTGTACCCTCACCTGGACCCTAAACCGTCCTCGTCCCCTAACCCTAACCCTAGACCGAACCCTAACCCTAACCCTTCCCCGAAGCCTGACCCTCACCCGTCCCCTAATCCTAACCCGTACGCTAACACTAACCCGCACCCTCACACGCACGCTCCCCCTAAAGCGTTGCCGTACCCCCACCTGGACCCTAAACCGTCCCCGTCCCCTAACCCTAACCCTAGCCCGAACCCTAACCCTAACCCTTCCCCAAAGCCTGACCCTCACCCGTCCCCTAATCCTAACCCGTACGCTAACACTAACCCGCGCCCTCACATGCACGCTCCCCCTAAAGCGTTGCCGTACCCTCACCTGTACCCTAAACCGTCCCCGTCCCCTAACCCTAACCCTAGCCAGAACCCTAACCCTAACCCTTCCCCGAAGCCTGACCCTCACCCGTCCCCTAATCCTAACCCGTACGCTAACACTAACCCGCGCCCTCAAACGCACGCTCCACCTAAACCGTTGCGGTACCCTCACCTGGAACCTAAACCGTCCCCGTTCCCTAACCCTAACCCTAGCCCGAACCCTAACCCTAACCCTTCCCCGAAGCCTGACCCTCACCCGTCCCCTAATCCTAACCCGTACGCTAACACTAACCCGCGCCCTCACACGCACGCTCCCCCTAAAAGGTTGCCGTACCCTCACCTGGACCCTAAACCGCCCCGTCCCCTAACCCTAACCCTAGCCCGAACCCTAACCCTAAACCTTCCCCGAAACCTGACCCTCACCCGTCCCCTAATCCTAACCCGTACCCTAACACTAACCCGCGCCCTCACACGCACGCTCCCCCTAAAGCGTTGCCGTACCCTCACCTGGACCCTAAACCGTCCCCGTCCCCTAACCCTAACCCTAGCCCGAACCCTAACCCTAACCCTTCCCTGAAGCCTGACCCTCACCCGTCCCCTAATCCTAACCCGTACGCTAACACTAACCCGCGCCCTCACACGCACGCTCCCCCTAAACCGTTGCCGTACCCTCACCTGGACCCTAAACCGTCCCTGTCCCCTAACCCTAACCCTAGCCCGAACCATAACCCTAACCCTTCCCCGAACCCTGACCCTCACCCGTCCCCTAATCCTAACCCGTACGCTAACACTAACCCGCGCCCTCACACGCACGCTCCCCCTAAAGCGTTGCCGTACCCTCACCTGCACCCTAAACCGTCCCCGTCCCCTAACCCTAACCCTAGCCCGAACCCTAACTCTAACACTTCCCCGAAGCCTGACCCTCACCCGTCCCCTAATCCTAACCTGTACGCTAACACTAACCCGCGCCCTCACACGCACGCTCCCCCTAAAGCGTTGCCGTACCCTCACCTGGACCCTAAACCGTCCCCGTCTCCGTCCCCTAACCCTAGCCCGAACACTAACCCTAACCCTTCCCCGAAGCCTGACCCTCACCCGTCCCCTAATCCTATCCATACGCTAACACTAACCCGCGCCCTCACACGCACGCTCCCCCTAAAGCGTTGCCGTACCCTCACCTGGACCCTAAACCGTCCCCATCCCCTAATCCTAGCCCTAGCCCGAACCCTAACCCTAACCCTTCCCCGACGCCTGACCCTCACCGGTCCCCTAATCCTAACCCGTACGCTAACACTAACCCGCGCCCTCACACGCACGCTCCCCCTAAAGCGTTGCCGTACCCTCACCTGGACCCTAAACCGTCCCCGTCCCCTAACCCTAACCCTAGCCCGAACCCTAACTCTAACACTTCCCCGAAGCCTGACCCTCACCCGTCCCCTAATCCTAACCCGTACGCTAACACTAACCCGCGCCCTCACACGCACGCTCCCCCTAAAGCGTTGCCGTACCCTCACCTGGACCCTAAACCGTCCCCGTCCCCGTCCCCTAACCCTAGCCCGAACACTAACCCTAACCCTTCCCCGAAGCCTGACCCTCACCCGTCCCCTAATCCTATCCGTACGCTAACACTAACCCGCGCCCTCACACGCACGCTCCCCCTAAAGCGTTGCCGTACCCTCACCTGGACCCTAAACCTTCCCCATCCCCTAATCCTAGCCCTAGCCCGAACCCTAACCCTAACCCTTCCCCAAAGCCTGACCCTCACCCGTCCCCTAATCCTAACCCGTACGCTAACACTAACCCGCGCCCTCACACGCACGCTCCCCCTAAAGCGTTGCCGTACCCTCACCTGGACCCTAAACCGTCCCCGTCCCCTAACCCTAACCCTAGCCCGAACCCTAACCCTAACCCTTCCCCGAAGCCTGACCCTCACCCGTCGCCTAATCCTAACCCGTACGCTAACACTAACCCGCGCCCTCACACGCACGCTCCCCCTAAAGCGTTGCCGTACCCTCACCTGGACCCTAAACCGTCCCCGTCCCCTATCCCTAACCCTAGCCCGAACCCTTACCATAACCCTTCCCCGAATATGACCCTCAACCGTCCCCTAATCCTAACCCGTACGCTAACACTAACCCGCACCCTCACACGCACGCTCCCCCTAAAGCGTTGCCGTACCCTCACCTGTACCCTAAACGGTCCCCGTCCCCTTCCCCTTACCCTAACCTTAGCCCGAACCCTAACCCTAACCCTTCCCCGAAGCCTGACCCTCACCCGTCCCCTAATCCTAACCCGTACGCTAACACTAACCCGCGCCCTCACACGCACGCTCCACCTAAAGCGTTGCCGTACCCTCACCTGGACTCTAAACCGTCCCAGTCCCCTAACCCTAACCCTAGCCCGAACCCTAACCCTAAACCTTCCCCGAAGCCTGACCCTCACCCATCCCCTAATCCTAACACGTACGCTAACACTAACCCGCGCCCTCACACGCACGCTCCCCCTAAAGCGTTGCCGGACCCTCACCTGGACCCTAAACCGTCCCCTTCCCCTAACCCTAACCCTAGCCCTAACCCTAACCCTAACCCTTCCCCGAAGCCTGACCCTCACCCGTCCCCTAATCCTAACCCGTACGCTAACACTAACCCGCACCCTCACACGCACGCTCCCCCTAAAGCGTTGCCGTACCCCCACCTGGACCCTAAACCGTCCCCGTCCCCTAACCCTAACCCTAGCCTGAACCCTAACCCTAACCCTTCCCCGAAGCCTGACCCTCACCCGTCCGCTAATCCTAACCCGTACGCTAACACTAACCCAGTCCCTCACACGCACTCTCCCCCTAAAACGTTGCCGTACCCTCACCTGGACCCTAAACTGTCCCCGTCCCCTAACCCTAACCCTAGCCCGAACCCTAACCCTAACCCTTCCCCAAAGCCTGACCCTCACCCGTCCCCTAATCCTAACCCGTACGCTAACACTAACCCGCGCCCTCACATGCACGCTCCCCCTAAAGCGTTGCCGTACCCTCACCTGTACCCTAAACCGTCCCCGTCCCCTAACCCTAACCCTAGCCAGAACCCTAACCCTAACCCTTCCCCGAAGCCTGACCCTCACCCGTCCCCTAATCCTAACCCGTACGCTAACACTAACCCGCGCCCTCAAACGCACGCTCCCCCTAAACCGTTGCGGTACCCTCACCTGGAACCTAAACCGTCCCCGTTCCCTAACCCTAACCCTAGCCCGAACCCTAACCCTAACCCTTCCCCGAAGCCTGACCCTCACCCGTCCCCTAATCCTAACCCGTACGCTAACACTAACCCGCGCCCTCACACGCACGCTCCCCCTAAAAGGTTGCCGTACCCTCACCTGGACCCTAAACCGTCCCCGTCCCCTAACCCTAACCCTAGCCCGAACCCTAACCCTAAACCTTCCCCGAAACCTGACCCTCACCCGTCCCCTAATCCTAACCCGTACCCTAACACTAACCCGCGCCCTCACACGCACGCTCCCCCTAAAGCGTTGCCGTACCCTCACCTGGACCCTAAACCGTCCCCGTCCCCTAACCCTAACCCTAGCCCGAACCCTAACCCTAACCCTTCCCTGAAGCCTGACCCTCACCCGTCCCCTAATCCTAACCCGTACGCTAACACTAACCCGCGCCCTCACACGCACGCTCCCCCTAAACCGTTGCCGTACCCTCACCTGGACCCTAAACCGTCCCTGTCCCCTAACCCTAACCCTAGCCCGAACCATAACCCTAACCCTTCCCCGAACCCTGACCCTCACCCGTCCCCTAATCCTAACCCGTACGCTAACACTAACCCGCGCCCTCACACGCACGCTCCCCCTAAAGCGTTGCCGTACCCTCACCTGCACCCTAAACCGTCCCCGTCCCCTAACCCTAACCCTAGCCCGAACCCTAACTCTAACACTTCCCCGAAGCCTGACCCTCACCCGTCCCCTAATCCTAACCTGTACGCTAACACTAACCCGCGCCCTCACACGCACGCTCCCCCTAAAGCGTTGCCGTACCCTCACCTGGACCCTAAACCGTCCCCGTCTCCGTCCCCTAACCCTAGCCCGAACACTAACCCTAACCCTTCCCCGAAGCCTGACCCTCACCCGTCCCCTAATCCTATCCATACGCTAACACTAACCCGCGCCCTCACACGCACGCTCCCCCTAAAGCGTTGCCGTACCCTCACCTGGACCCTAAACCGTCCCCATCCCCTAATCCTAGCCCTAGCCCGAACCCTAACCCTAACCCTTCCCCGACGCCTGACCCTCACCGGTCCCCTAATCCTAACCCGTACGCTAACACTAACCCGCGCCCTCACACGCACGCTCCCCCTAAAGCGTTGCCGTACCCTCACCTGGACCCTAAACCGTCCCCGTCCCCTAACCCTAACCCTAGCCCGAACCCTAACTCTAACACTTCCCCGAAGCCTGACCCTCACCCGTCCCATAATCCTAACCCGTACGCTAACACTAACCCGCGCCCTCACACGCACGCTCCCCCTAAAGCGTTGCCGTACCCTCACCTGGACCCTAAACCGTCCCCGTCCCCGTCCCCTAACCCTAGCCCGAACACTAACCCTAACCCTTCCCCGAAGCCTGACCCTCACCCGTCCCCTAATCCTATCCGTACGCTAACACTAACCCGCGCCCTCACACGCACGCTCCCCCTAAAGCGTTGCCGTACCCTCACCTGGACCCTAAACCTTCCCCATCCCCTAATCCTAGCCCTAGCCCGAACCCTAACCCTAACCCTTCCCCAAAGCCTGACCCTCACCCGTCCCCTAATCCTAACCCGTACGCTAACACTAACCCGCGCCCTCACACGCACGCTCCCCCTAAAGCGTTGCCGTACCCTCACCTGGACCCTAAACCGTCCCCGTCCCCTAACCCTAACCCTAGCCCGAACCCTAACCCTAACCCTTCCCCGAAGCCTGACCCTCACCCGTCGCCTAATCCTAACCCGTACGCTAACACTAACCCGCGCCCTCACACGCACGCTCCCCCTAAAGCGTTGCCGTACCCTCACCTGGACCCTAAACCGTCCCCGTCCCCTAACCCTAACCCTAGCCCGAACCCTTACCATAACCCTTCCCCGAATATGACCCTCAACCGTCCCCTAATCCTAACCCGTACGCTAACACTAACCCGCACCCTCACACGCACGCTCCCCCTAAAGCGTTGCCGTACCCTCACCTGGACCCTAAACGGTCCCCGTCCCCGTCCCCTTACCCTAACCTTAGCCCGAACCCTAACCCTAACCCTTCCCCGAAGCCTGACCCTCACCCGTCCCCTAATCCTAACCCGTACGCTAACACTAACCCGCGCCCTCACACGCACGCTCCACCTAAAGCGTTGCCGTACCCTCACCTGGACTCTAAACCGTCCCAGTCCCCTAACCCTAACCCTAGCCCGAACCCTAACCCTAAACCTTCCCCGAAGCCTGACCCTCACCCATCCCCTAATCCTAACACGTACGCTAACACTAACCCGCGCCCTCACACGCACGCTCCCCCTAAAGCGTTGCCGGACCCTCACCTGGACCCTAAACCGTCCCCTTCCCCTAACCCTAACCCTAGCCCTAACCCTAACCCTAACCCTTCCCCGAAACCTGACCCTCACCCGTCCCCTAATCCTAACCCGTACGCTAACACTAACCCGCGCCCTCACACGCACGCTCCCCCTAAAGCGTTGCAGTACCCTCACCTGGACTCTAAACCGTCCCCGTCCCCTAACCCTAACCCTAGCCGGAACCCTAACCCTAACCCTTCCCCGAAGCCTGACCCTCACCTGTCCCCTAATCCTAACCCGTACGCTAACACTAACCCGCGCCCTCACACGCACGCTCCCCCTAAAGCGTTGCCGTACCCTCACCTGGACCCTAAACCGTCCCCGTCCCCTAACCCTAACCCTAGCCCGAACCCTAACCCTAACCCTTCCCCGAAGCCTGACCCTCACCCGTACCCTAATCCTAACCCGTAGGCTAACACTAAGCCACGCCCTCACACGCACGCTCCCCCTAAAACGTTGCCGTACCCTCACCTGGACCCTAAACCGTCCCCGTCCCCTAACCCTAACCCTAGCCCGAACCCTAACCCTAACCCTTCCCCGAAGCCTGACCCTCACCCGTCCCCTAATCCTAACCCGTACCCTAAAACTAACCCTCGTCCTCACACGCACGCTCCCCCTAAAGCATTGCCGTACCCTCACGTGGACCCTAAACCGGCCCTCTCCCGTAAGCCTAACCCTAGCCCGAACCCTAAACCTAACCCTTCCCCGAAGCCTGACCCTCACCCGTCCCCTAATCCTAACCCGTACGCTAACACTAACCCGCGCCCTCACACGCACGCTCCCCCTAAAGCGTTGCCGTACCCTCACCTGGACCCTAAAGCGTCCCCGTCCCCTAACCCTAACCCTAGCCCGAACCCTAACACTAACCCTTCCCCGAAGCCTTACCCTCACCCGTCCCCTAATCCTAACCCGTACGCTAACAGTAACCCGCGCCCTCACATGCACGCTCCCCCTAAAGCATTGCCGTACCCTCACCTGGACCCTAAACCGTCCCCGTCCCCTAACCCTAGCACTAACCCTAACCCTAACCCTTCCCCGAAGCCTGACCCTCACCCGTCCCCTAATCCTAACCCGTACGCCAACACTAACCCGCGCCCTCACACGCATGCTCCCCCTAAAGCGTTGCCGTATCCTCACCTGGACCCTAAACCGTCCCCGTCCCCTAACCCTAACCCTAGCCCGAACCCTAACCCTAACACTTCCCCAAAGCCTGACCCTCACCCGTCTCCTAATCCTAACCCGTACGCTAACACTAACCCGCGCCCTCACACGCACGCTCCCCCTAAGGCGTTGCCGTACCCTCACCTGGACCCTAAACCGTCCCCGTCCCCTAACAGTAACCCTAGCCCGAACCCTAACCCTAACCCTTCCCCGAAGCCTCTCCCGCACCCGTCCCCTAATCCTAACCCGTACGCTAACACTAACCCGCGCCCTTACAGGCACGGTCCCCCTAAAGCGTTGCCGTACCCTCACCTGGACCTAAACCGTCCCTGTCCCCTAACCCTAACTCTAGCCCGAACCCTAACCCTAACCCTTCCCCGAAGCCTGACCCTCACCCGTCCCCTATTCCTAACCCGTACGCTAACACTAACCCGCGCCCTCACACGCACGCTCCCCCTAAAGCGTTGCCGTACCCTCACCTGGACCCTAAACCGTCCCCGTCCCCTAACCCTAGCCTGAACCCTAACCCTAATCCTTCCCCGAAGCCTGACCCTCACACGTCCCCTAATCCTAACCTGTACGCTAACACTAACCCGCGCCCTCACACGCACGCTCCCCCTAAAGCGTTGCCGTACCCACACCTGGACCCTAAACCGTCCCCGTCCCCGTCCCCTAACCCTAACCCTAGCCCGAACCCTAACCCTAACCCTTCCCCGAAGCCTGACCCTCACCCGTCCCCTAATCCTAACCCGTACGCTAACACTAACCCGCGCCCTCACACGCACGCTCCCCCTAAAACGTTGCCGTACCCTCACCTGGACCCTAAACCGTCCCCGTCCCCTAACCCTAACCCTAGGCCGAACCCTAACCCTAACCCTTCCCCGAAGCCTTACCCTCACCCGTCCCCTAATCCTAACCCGTACGCTAACACTACCCCGTGCCCTCACACGCACGCTCCCCCTAAAGCGTTGCCGTACCCTCACCTGGACCCTAAACTGTCCCCGTCCCCTAACCCTAACCCTAGCCCGAACACTAAGCCTAACCCTTCCCCGAAGCCTGACCCTCACCCGTCCCCTAATCCTAACCCGTACGCTAACACTAACCCGCGCCCTCACACGCACGCTCCCCCTAAAGCGTTGCCGTACCCTCACCTGGACCCTAAACCGTCCCCGTCCCCTAACCCTAACCCTAGCCCGAACCCTAACCCTAACCCTTCCCCGAAGCCTGACCCTCACCCGTCCCCTAATCCTAACCCGTACGCTAACACTAACCCGCGCCCTCACATGCACGCTCCCCCTAAAGCGTTGCCGTACCCTCACCTGGACCCTAAACCGTCCCCGTCCCCTAACCCTAACCCTAGCCCGAACCCTAACCCTAACCCTTCCCCGAAGCCTGACCCTCACCCGTCCCCTAATCCTAACCCGTACGCTAACACTAACCCGCGCCCTCACACACACGCTCCCCCTAAAGCGTTGCCGTACCATCACCTGGACCCTAAACCGTCCCCGTCCCCTAACCCTAACCCTAGCTCGAACCCTAAACCTAACCCTTCCCCGAAGCCTGACCCTCACCCGTCCCCTAATCCTAACCCGTACGCTAACACTAACCCGCGCCCTCGCACGCTCCCCCTAAAGCGTTGCCGTACCCTCACCTGGACCCTAAACCGTCCCCGTCCCCTAACCCTAACGCTAGCCCGAACCCTAACCCTAACCCTTCCCCGAAGCCTGACCCTCACCCGTCCCCTAATCCTAACCCGTACGCTAACACTAACCCGCGCCCTCACACGCATGCTCCCCCTAAAGCGTTGCCGTACCCTCACCTGGACCCTAAACCGTCCCCGTCCCCTAACCCTAACCCTAGCCCGAACCCTAACCCTAACGCTTCCCCGAAGCCTGACCCTCACCCGTCCCCTAATCCTAACCCGTACGCTAACACTAACCCGCGCCCTCACACGCACGCTCCCCCTAAAGCGTTGCCGTACCCTCACCTGGACCCTAAACCGTCCCCGTCCCCTAACCCTAACCCTAGCCCGAACCCTAACCCTAACCCTTCCCCGAAGACTGACCCTCACCCGTCCCCTAATCCTAACCCGTACACTAACACTAACCCGCGCCCTCACACGCACGCTCCCCCTAAAGCGTTGCCGTACCCTCCCCTGGACCCTAAACCGTCCCCGTCCCCTAACCCTAACCCTAGCCCGAACCCTAACCCTAACACTTCTGCAAAGCCTGACCCTCACCCGTCCCCTAATCCTAACCCGTACGCTAACACTAACAAACGCCCTCACACACACGCTTCCCCTAAAGCGTTGCCGTACCCTCACCTGCACCCTAAACCGTCCCCGTCCCCTAACCCTAACCCTAGCCCGAACCCTAACCCTAACCCTTCCCCGAAGCCTGACCCTCACCCGTCCCCTAATCCTAACCCGTACGCTAACACTAACCCGCGCCCTCACACTCACGCTCCCCCTAAAGTGTTGCCGTACCCTCACCTGGACCCTAAACCGTCCCCGTCCCCTAACCCTAACCCTAGCCCGAACCCTAACCCTAACCCTTCCCCGAAGCCTGACCCTCACCCGTCCCCTAATCCTAACCCGTACGCTAACACTAAGCGGCGCCCTCACACGCACGCTCCCCCTAAAGCGTTGCCGTACCCTCACCTGGACCCTAAACCGTCCCCGTCCCCTAACCCTAACCCTAGCCCGAACGCTAACCCTAACCCTTCCCCGAAGCCAGACCCTCACCTGTCCCCTAATCCTAACCCGTACGCTAACACTAACCCGCGCCCTCACACGTACGCTCCCCCTAAAGCGTTGCCGTACCCTCACCTGGACCCTAAACCGTCCCCGTCCCCTAACCCTAACCCTAGCCCGAACCCAACCCTAACCCTTGCCCGAAGCCTGACCCTCACCCGTCCCCTAATCCTAACCCGTACGCTAACACTAACCCGCGCCCTCACACGCACGCTCCCCCTAAAGCGTTGCCGTACCCTCACCTGGACCCTAAACCGTCCCCGTCCCCTAACCCTATCCCTAGCCCAAACCCTAACCCTAAACCTTCCCCGAAGCCTGACCCTCACCCGTCCCCTAATCCTAACCCGTACGCTAACACTAACCTGCGCCCTCACACGCACGCTCCCCCTAAAGCGTTGCCGTACCCTCACCTGGACCCTAAACCGTCCCCGTCCCCTAACCCTAACCCTAGCCCGAACCCTAACCCTAACCCTTCCCTGAAGCGTGACCCTCACCCGTCCCCTAATCCTAACCCGTACGCTAACACTAACCCGCCCCCTCACACGCACGCTCCCCCTAAAGCGTTGCCGTACCCTCACCTGGACCCTAAACCGTCCCCGTCCCCTAACCCTAACCCTAGCCCGAACCCAACCCTAACCCTTGCCCGAAGCCTGACCCTCACCCGTCCCCTAATCCTAACCCGTACGCTAACACTAACCCGCGCCCTCACACCCACGCTCCCCCTGAAGCGTTGCCGTACCCTCACCTGGACCCTAAACCGTCCCCGTCCCCTAACCCTAACCCTAGCCCGAACCCTAACCCTAACCCTTCCCCGAAGCCTGACCCTCACCCGTCCCCTAATCCTAACCCGTACGTTAACACTAACCCGCGCCCTCACACGCACGCTCCCCCTGAAGCGTTGCCGTACCCTGAACTGGACCCTAAACCGTCCCCGTCCCCTAACCCTAACCCTAGCCCGAACCCTAACCCTAACCCTTCCCCGAAGTCTGACCCTCACCCGTCCCCTAATCCTAACCCGTACGCTAACACTAACCCGCGCCCTCACACGCACGCTCCCCCTAAAGCGTTGCCGTACCCTCACCTGGACCCTAAACCGTCCCCGTCCCCTAACCCTAACCCTAGCCCGAACCCTAACCCTAACCCTTCCCCGAAACTGACCCTCACCCGTCCCCTAATCCGAAACCGTACGCTAACACTAACCCGCGCCCTCACACGCACGCTCCCCCTAAAGCGTTGCCGTACCCTCACCTGGACCCTAAACCGTCCCCGTCCCCTAAACCTAACCCTAGCCCGAACCCTAACCCTAACCCTTCCCCGAAGCCTGACCCTCACCCTTCCCCTAATCCTAACCCGTACGCTAACACTAACCCTTGTCCTCACACGCACGCTCCCCCTAAAACGTTGCCGTCCCCTCACCTGGACCCTAAACCGTCCCCGTCCCGTAACCCTAACCCTAGCCCAAACCCTAACCCTAACCCTTCCCCGAAGCCTGACCCTCACCCGTCCCCTAATCCTAACCCGTACGCTCACACTACCCCGCACCCTCACACGCACTCTCCCCCTAAAGCGTTGCCGTACCCTCACCTGGACCCTAACCCGTCCCCGTCACCTAACCCTAACCCTAGCCCGAACCCTAACCCTAACCCTTCCCCGAAGCATGACCCTCAACCGTCCCCTAATCCTAACACGTACGCTAACACTAACCCGCACCCTCACAAGCACGCTCGCCCTAAATCGTTGCCGTACCCTCACCTGGACCCTAAACCGTCCCCGTCCCCTAACCCTAACCCTAGCCCGAACCCTAACCCTAACCCTTCCCCGAAGCCTGACCCTCACCCGTCCCCTAATCCTAACCCGTACGCTAACACTAACCCGCGCCCTCACACGCACGCTCCCCCTAAAGCGTTGCCGTACCCTCACCTGGACCCTAAACCATCCCCGTCCCCTAACCCTAACCCTAGCCCGAACCGTAACCCTAACACTTCCCCGAAGCCTGACCCTCACCCGTCCCCTAATCCTAACCCGTACGCTAACACTAAGCCGCGCCCTCACACGCACGCTCCCCCTAAAGCGTTGCCGTACCCTCACCTGGACCCTAAACCGTCCCCGTCCCCTAACCCTAACCCTAGCCCGAACCCTAACACTAACCCTTCATCGAAGCCTGACCCTCACCCGTCCCCTAATCCTAACCCGTACGCTAACACTAACCCACGCCCTCACACCCACGCTCCCCCTAAAGCGTTGCCGTACCCTCACCTGGACCCTAAACCGTCCCCGTCCCCTAACCCTTCCCCGAAGCCTGACCCTCACCCGTCCCCTAATCCTAACCCGTACGCTAACACTAACCCGCGCCCTCACACGCATGCTCCCCCTAAAGCGTTGCCGTACCCTCACCTGGACCCTAAACCGTCCCCGTCCCCTAACCCTAACCCTAGCCCGAACCCTAACCCTAACGCTTCCCCGAAGCCTGACCCTCACCCGTCCCCTAATCCTAACCCGTACGCTAACACTAACCCGCGCCCTCACACGCACGCTCCCCCTAAAGCGTTGCCGTACCCTCACCTGGACCCTAAACCGTCCCCGTCCCCTAACCCTAACCCTAGCCCGAACCCTAACCCTAACTCTTCCCCGAAGACTGACCCTCACCCGTCCCCTAATCCTAACCCGTACACTAACACTAACCCGCACCCTCACACGCACGCTCCCCCTAAAGCGTTGCCGTACCCTCCCCTGGACCCTAAACCGTCCCCGTCCCCTAACCCTAACCCTAGCCCGAACCCTAACCCTAACACTTCTGCAAAGCCTGACCCTCACCCGTCCCCTAATCCTAACCCGTACGCTAACACTAACAAACGCCCTCACACACACGCTCCCCCTAAAGCGTTGCCGTACCCTCACCTGCACCCTAAACCGTCCCCGTCCCCTAACCCTAACCCTAGCCCGAACCCTAACCCTAACCCTTCCCCGAAGCCTGACCCTCACCCGTCCCCTAATCCTAACCCGTACGCTAACACTAACCCGCGCCCTCACACTCACGCTCCCCCTAAAGTGTTGCCGTACCCTCACCTGGACCCTAAACCGTCCCCGTCCCCTAACCCTAACCCTAGCCCGAACCCTAACCCTAACCCTTCCCCGAAGCCTGACCCTCACCCGTCCCCTAATCCTAACCCGTACGCTAACACTAAGCCGCGCCCTCACACGCACGCTCCCCCTAAAGCGTTGCCGTACCCTCACCTGGACCCTAAACCATCCCCGTCCCCTAACCCTAACCCTAGCCCGAACGCTAACCCTAACCCTTCCCCGAAGCCAGACCCTCACCTGTCCCCTAATCCTAACCCGTACGCTAACACTAACCCGCGCCCTCACACGTACGCTCCCCCTAAAGCGTTGCCGTACCCTCACCTGGACCCTAAACCGTCCCCGTCCCCTAACCCTAACCCTAGCCCGAACCCAACCCTAACCCTTGCCCGAAGCCTGACCCTCACCCGTCCCCTAATCCTAACCCGTACGCTAACACTAACCCGCGCCCTCACACGCACGCTCCCCCTAAAGCGTTGCCGTACCCTCACCTGGACCCTAAACCGTCCCCGTCCCCTAACCCTATCCCTAGCCCAAACCCTAACCCTAACCCTTCCCCGAAGCCTGACCCTCACCCGTCCCCTAATCCTAACCCGTACGCTAACACTAACCCGCGCCCTCACACGCACGCTCCCCCTAAAGCGTTGCCGTACCCTCACCTGGACCCTAAACCGTCCCCGTCCCCTAACCCTAACCCTAGCCCGAACCCTAACCCTAACCCTTCCCCGAAGCGTGACCCTCACCCGTCCCCTAATCCTAACCCGTACGCTAACACTAACCCGCGCCCTCACACGCACGCTCCCCCTAAAGCGTTGCCGTACCCTCACCTGGACCCTAAACCGTCCCCGTCCCCTAACCCTAACCCTAGCCCGAACCCAACCCTAACCCTTGCCCGAAGCCTGACCCTCACCCGTCCCCTAATCGTAACCCGTACGCTAACACTAACCCGCGCCCTCACACCCACGCTCCCCCTGAAGCGTTGCCATACCCTCACCTGGACCCTAAACCGTCCCCGTCCCCTAACCCTAACCCTAGCCCGAACCCTAACCCTAACCCTTCCCCGAATCCTGACCCTCACCCGTCCCCTAATCCTAACCCGTACGTTAACACTAACCTGCGCCCTCACACGCACGCTCCCCCTGAAGCGTTGCCGTACCCTCACCTGGACCCTAAACCGTCCCCGTCCCCTAACCCTAACCCTAGCCCGAACCCTAACCCTAACCCTTCCCCGAAGCCTGACTCTCACCCGTCCCCTAATCCTAACCCGTACGCTAACACTAACCCGCGCCCTCACACGCACGCTCCCCCTAAAGTGTTGCCGTACCCTCACCTGGACCCTAAACCGTCCCCGTCCCCTAACCCTAACCCTAGCCCGAACCCTAACCCTAACCCTTCCCCGAAGCCTGACCCTTACCCGTCCCCTAATCCTAACCGGTACGCTAACACTAACCCGCGCCCTCATACGCACGCTCCCCCTGAGAGCGTTGCCGTACCCTCACCTGGACCCTAAACCGTCCCCGTCCCCTAACCCTAACCCTAGCCCGAACCCTAACCCTAACCCTTCCCCGAAGCCAGACCCTCACCCGTCCCCTAATCCTAACCCGTACGCTAACACTAACCCGCGCCCTCACACGCACGCTCCCCCTAAAGCGTTGCCGTACCCTCACCTGGACCCTAAACCGTCCCCATCCCCTAACCCTAACCCTAGCCCGAACCCTAACCCTAACCCTTCCCCGAAGGCTGACCCTCACCCGTCCCCTAATCCTAACCCGTACGCTAACACTAACCCGTGCCCTCACACGCACGCTCCCCCTAAAGCGTTGCCGTACCCTCACCTGGACCCTAAACCATCCCCGTCCCCTAACCCTATCCCTAGCCCGAACCCTAACCCTAACCCTTCCCCGAAGCCTGACCCTCACCCGTCCCCTAATCCTAACCCGTACGCTAACACTAACCCGCGCCCTCACACGCACGCTACCCCTAAAGCGTTGCCGTACCCTCACCTGGACCCTAAACCGTCCCCGTCCCCTAACCCTAACCCTAGCCCGAACCCTAACCCTAACCCTTCCCCGAAGCCTGACCCTCACCCGTCCCCTAATCCTAACCCGTACGCTAACACTAACCCGCGCCCTCACACGCAGGCTCCCCCTAAAGCGTTGCCGTACCCTCACCTGGACCCTAGACCGTCCCCGTCCCCTAACCCTAACCCTAGCCCGAACCCTAACCCTAACCCTTCCCCGAAGCCTGACCCTCACCCGTCCCCTAATCCTAACCCGTACGCTAACACTAACCCGCGCCCTCACACGCACGCTCCCCCTAAAACGTTGCCGTCCCCTCACCTGGACCCTAAACCGTCCCCGTCCACTAACTCTAACCCTAGCCCGAACCCTAACCCTAACCCTTCCCCGAAGCCTGACCCTCACCCGTCCCCTAATCCTAACCCGTACGCTAACACTACCCCGCGCCCGCACACGCACGCTCCCCCTAAAGCATTTCCGTACCCTCACCTGGACCCTAAACTGTCCCCGTCACCTAACCCTAACCCTAGCCCGAACCCTAAACCTAACCCTTCCCCGAAGCATGACCCTCAACCGTCCCCTAATCCTAACCCGTACGCTAACACTAACCCGCGCCCTCACACGCACGCACCCCGTAAAGCGTTGCCGTACCTTCACCTGGACCCTAAACCGTCCCCGTCAACTAACCCTAACCCTAGCCCGAACCCAACCCTAACCCTTGCCCGAAGCCTGACCCTCACCCGTCCCCTAATCCTAACCCGTACGCTAACACTAACCCGCGCCCTCACACCCACGCTCCCCCTGAAGCGTTGCCGTACCGTCACCTGGACCCTAAACCGTCCCCGTCCCCTAACCCTAACCCTAGCCCGAACCCTAACCCTAACCCTTCCCCGAAGCCTGACCCTTACCCGTCCCCTAATCCTAACCGGTACGCTAACACTAACCCGCGCCCTCACACGCACGCTCCCCCTGAGAGCGTTGCCGTACCCTCACCTGGACCCTAAACCGTCCCCGTCCCCTAACCCTAACCCTAGCCCGAACCCTAACCCTAACCCTTCCCCGAAGCCAGACCCTCACCCGTCCCCTAATCCTAACCCGTACGCTAACACTAACCCGCGCCCTCACACGCACGCTCCCCCTAAAGCGTTGCCGTACCCTCACCTGGACCCTAAACCGTCCCCATCCCCTAACCCTAACCCTAGCCCGAACCCTAACCCTAACCCTTCCCCGAAGGCTGACCCTCACCCGTCCCCTAATCCTAACCCGTACGCTAACACTAACCCGTGCCCTCACACGCACGCTCCCCCTAAAGCGTTGCCGTACCCTCACCTGGACCCTAAACCATCCCCGTCCCCTAACCCTATCCCTAGCCCGAACCCTAACCCTAACCCTTCCCCGAAGCCTGACCCTCACCCGTCCCCTAATCCTAACCCGTACGCTAACACTAACCCGCGCCCTCACACGCACGCTACCCCTAAAGCGTTGCCGTACCCTCACCTGGACCCTAAACCGTCCCCGTCCCCTAACCCTAACCCTAGCCCGAACCCTAACCCTAACCCTTCCCCGAAGCCTGACCCTCACCCGTCCCCTAATCCTAACCCGTACGCTAACACTAACCCGCGCCCTCACACGCACGCTCCCCCTAAAGCGTTGCCGTACCCTCACCTGGACCCTAAACCGTCCCCGTCCCCTAACCCTAACCCTAGCCCGAACCCTAACCCTAACCCTTCCCCGAAGCCTGACCCTCACCCGTCCCCTAATCCTAACCCGTACGCTAACACTAACCCGCGCCCTCACACGCACGCTCCCCCTAAAACGTTGCCGTCCCCTCACCTGGACCCTAAACCGTCCCCGTCCACTAACTCTAACCCTAGCCCGAACCCTAACCCTAACCCTTCCCCGAAGCCTGACCCTCACCCGTCCCCTAATCCTAACCCGTACGCTAACACTACCCCGCGCCCGCACACGCACGCTCCCCCTAAAGCATTTCCGTACCCTCACCTGGACCCTAAACTGTCCCCGTCACCTAACCCTAACCCTAGCCCGAACCCTAAACCTAACCCTTCCCCGAAGCATGACCCTCAACCGTCCCCTAATCCTAACCCGTACGCTAACACTAACCCGCGCCCTCACACGCACGCACCCCGTAAAGCGTTGCCATACCTTCACCTGGACCCTAAACCGTCCCCGTCAACTAACCCTAACCCTAGCCCGAACCCAACCCTAACCCTTGCCCGAAGCCTGACCCTCACCCGTCCCCTAATCCTAACCCGTACGCTAACACTAACCCGCGCCCTCACACCCACGGTCCCCCTGAAGCGTTGCCGTACCCTCACCTGGACCCTAAACCGTCCCCGTCCCCTAACCCTAACCCTAGCCCGAACCCTAACCCTAACCCTTCCCCGAAGCCTGACCCTCACCCGTCCCCTAATCCTAACCCGTACGTTAACACTAACCCGCGCCCTCACACGCACGCTCCCCCTGAAGCGTTGCCGTACCCTCACCTGGACCCTAAACCGTCCCCGTCCCCTAACCCTAACCCTAGCCCAATCCCTAACCCTAACCCTTCCCCGAAGCCTGACCCTCACCCGTCCCCTAATCCTAACCCGTACGCTAACACTAACCCGCGCCCTCACACGCACGCTCCCCCTAAAGCGTTGCCGTACCCTCACCTGGACCCTAAACCGTCCGCGTCCCCTAACCCTAACCCTAGCCCGAACCCTAACCCTAACCCTTCCCCGAAGCCTGACTCTCACCCGTCCCCTAATCCTAACCCGTACGCTAACACTAACCCACGCCCTCACACCCACGCTCCCCCTAAAGCGTTGCCGTACCCTCACCTGGACCCTAAACCGTCCCCGTCCCCTAACCCTAACCCTAGCCCGAACCCTAACCCTAACCCTTCCCCGAAGCCTGACCCTCACCCGTCCCCTAATCCTAACCCGTACGCTAACACTAACCCGCGCCCTCACACGCACGCTCCCCCTGAGAGCGTTGCCGTACCCTCTCCTGGACCCTAAACCGTCCCCGTCCCCTAACCCTAACCCTAGCCCGAACCCTAACCCTAACCCTTCCCCGAAGCCTGACCCTCACCCGTCCCCTAATCCTAACCCGTACGCTAACACTAACCCGCGCCCTCACACGCAAGCTCCCCCTGAGAGCGTCGCCGTACCCTCACCTGGACCCTAAACCGTCCCCGTCCCCTAACCCTAACCCTAGCCCGAACCCTAACCCTAACCCTTCCCCGAAGCCTGACCGTCACCCGTCCCCTAATCCTAAGCCGTACGCTAACACTAACCCGCGCCCTCACACGCACACTCCCACTAAAGCGTTGCCGTACCCTCACCTGGACCCTAAATCGTCCCCGTCCCCTAACCCTAACCCTAGCCCGAACCCTAACCCTAACCCTTCCCCGAAGCCAGACCCTCACCCGTCCCCTAATCCTAACCCGTACGCTAACACTAACCCGCGCCCTCACACGCACGCTCCCCCTAAAGCGTTGCCGTACCCTCACCTGGACCCTAAACCATCCCCGTCCCCTAACCCTATCCCTAGCCCGAACCCTAACCCTAACCCTTCCCCGAAGCCTGACCCTCACCCGTCCCCTAATCCTAACCCGTACGCTAACACTTACCCGCGCCCTCACACGCACGCTACCCCTAAAGCGTTGCCGTACCCTCACCTGGACCCTAAACCGTCCCTGTCCCCTAACCCTAACCCTAGCCCGAACCCTAACCTTAACCCTTCCCCGAAGCCTGACCCTCACCCGTCCCCTAATCCTAACCCGTACGCTAACACTAACCCATGCCCTCACACGCACGCTCCCCCTAAAGCGTTGCCGTGCCCTCACCTGGACCCTAAACCGTCCCCGTCCCCTAACCGTAACCCTAGCCGGAACCCTAACCCTAAACCTTCCCCGAAGCCTGACCCTCACCCGTCTCCTAATCCTAACCCGTACGCTAACACTAACCTGCGCCCTCACACGCACGCTCCCCCTAAAACGTTGCCGTCCCCTCACCTGGACCCTAAACCGTCCCCGTCCCCTAACTCTAACCCTAGCCTGAACCCTAACCCTAACCCTTCCCCGAAGCCTGACCCTCACCCGTCCCCTAATCCTAACCCGTACGCTAACACTACCCCGCGCCCTCACACGCACGCTCCCCCTAAAGCATTTCCGTACCCTCACCTGGACCCTTAACCGTCCCCGTCACCTAACCCTAACCCTAGCCCGAACCCTAACCCTAACCCTTCCCCGAAGCCTGACCCTCACTTTCCCCTAATCCTAACCCGTACGCTAACACTAACCCGCACCCTCACACGCACGCACCCCGTAAAGCGTTGCCGTACCCTCACCTGGACCCTAAACCGTCCCCGTCCCCTAACCCTAACCCTAGCCCGAACCCTAACCCTAACCCTTCCCCGAAGCCTGACCCTCACCCATCCCCTAATCCTAACCCGTACGCTAGCACTAACCCGCGCTCTCACACGCACGCTCCCCCTAAAGCGTTGCCGTATCCTCACCTGGACCCTAAACAGTCCCCGTCCCCTAAACCGAACCCTATCCCGAACCCTAACCCTAACCCTTCCCCGAAGCCTGACCCTCACCCGTCCCCTAATCCTAACCCGTACGCTAACACTAACCCGCGCCCTCACACGCACGCTCCCCCTAAAGCGTTGCCGTACCCTCCCCTGGACCCTAAACCGTCCCCGTCCCCTAACCCTAACCCTAGCCCGAACCCTAACCCTTACCCTTCCCCGAAGCCTGACCCTCACCCGTCCCCTAATCCTAACCCGTACGCTAACACTAACCCGCGCCCTCACACGCAAGCTCCCCCTAAAGCGTTGCCGTACCCACACCTGGACCCTAAACCGTCCCCGTCCCCGTCCCCTAACCCTAACCCTAGCCCGAACCCTAACCCTAACCCTTCCCCGAAGCCTGACCCTCACCCGTCCCCTAATCCTAACCCGTACGCTAACACTAACCCGCGCCCTCACACGCACGCTCCCCCTAAAACGTTGCCGTACCCTCACCTGGACCCTAAACCGTCCCCGTCCCCTAACCCTAACCCTAGCCCGAACCCTAACCCTAACCCTTCCCCGAAGCCTGACCCTCACCCGTCCCCTAATCCTAACCCGTACGCTAACACTACCCCGTGCCCTCACACGCACGCTCCCCCTAAAGCGTTGCCGTACCCTCACCTGGACCCTAAACCGTCCCCGTCCCCTAACCCTAACCCTAGCCCGAACACTAACCCTAACCCTTCCCCGAAGCCTGACCCTCACCCGTCCCCTAATCCTAACCCGTACGCTAACACTAACCCGCGCCCTCACACGCACGCTCCCCCTAAAGCGTTCCCGTACCCTCACCTGGACCCTAAACCGTCCCCGTCCCCTAACCCTAACCCTAGCCCGAACCCTAACCCTAACCCTTCCCCGAAGCCTGACCCTCACCCGTCCCCTAATCCTAACCCGTACGCTAACACTAACCCGCGCCCTCACATGCACGCTCCCCCTAAAGCGTTGCCGTACCCTCACCTGGACCCTAAACCGTCCCCGTCCCCTAACCCTAACCCTAGCCCGAACCCTAACACTAACCCTTCCCCGAAGCCTGACCCTCACCCGTCCCCTAATCCTAACCCGTACGCTAACACTAACCCGCGCCCTCACACACACGCTCCCCCTAAAGCGTTGCCGTACCATCACCTGGACCCTAAACCGTCCCCGTCCCCTAACCCTAACCCTAGCTCGAACCCTAAACCTAACCCTTCCCCGAAGCCTGACCCTCACCCGTCCCCTAATCCTAACCCGTACGCTAACACTAACCCGCGCCCTCGCACGCTCCCCCTAAAGCGTTGCCGTACCCTCACCTGGACCCTAAACCATCCCCGTCCCCTAACCCTAACCCTAGCCCGAACCCTAACCCTAACCCTTCCCCGAAGCCTGACCCTCACCCGTCCCCTAATCCTAACCCGTACGCTAACACTAACCCGCGCCCTCACACGCACGCTCCCCCTAAAGCGTTGCCGTACCCTCACCTGGACCCTAAACCGTCCCCGTCCCCTAACCCTAACCCTAGCCCGAACCCTAACCATAACCCTTCCCCGAAGCCTGACCCTCACCCGTCCCCTAATCCTAAACCGTACGCTAACAATACCCCGCGCCCTCACACGCACGCTCCCCCTAAAGCGTTGCCGTACCCTCACCTGGACCCTAAACCGTCCCCGTCCCCTAACCCTAACCCTAGCCCGAACCCTAACCCTAACCCTTCCCCGAAGCCTGACCCTCACCCGTCCCCTAATCCTAACCCGTACGCTAACACTAACCCGCGCCCTCACACGCACGCTCCCCCTAAAACGTTGCCGTCTCCTCACCTGGACCCTAAACCGTCCCCGTCCCCTAACTCTAACCCTAGCCCGAACCCTAACCCTAACCCTTCCCCGAAGCCTGACCCTCACCCATCCCCTAATCCTAACCCGTACGCTAACACTACCCCGCGCCCTCACACGCACGCTCCCCCTAAAGCGTTGCCGTACCCTCACCTGGACCCTAAACCGTCCCCGTCACCTAACCCTAACCCTAGCCCGAACCCTAACCCTAACCCTTCCCCGAAGCCTGACCCTCAACCGTCCCCTAATCCTAACCCGTACGCTAACACTAACCCGCGCCCTCACACGCACGCTCCCCCTAAAGCGTTGCCGTACCCTCACCTGGACCCTAAACCGTCCCCGTCCCCTAAACCTAACCCTAGCCCGAACCCTAACCCTAACCCTTCCCCGAAGCCTGACCCTCACCCGTCCCCTAATCCTAACCCGTACGCTAACACTACCCCGCGCCCTCACACGCACGCTCCCCCTAAAGCATTGCCGTACCCTCACCTGGACCGTAAACCGTCCCCGGCCCCTAACCCTAACCCTAGCCCGAACCCTAACCCTAACCCTTCCCCGAAGCCTGACCCTCACCCGTCCCCTAATCCTAACCCGTACGCTAACACTAACCCGCGCCCTCACACGCACGCTCCCCCTAAAGCGTTGCCGTACCCTCACCTGGACCCTAAACCGTCCCCGTCCCCTAACCCTAACCCTAGCCCGAACCCTAACCCTAACCCTTCCCCGAAGTCTGACCCTCACCCGTCCCCTAATCCTAACCCGTACGCTAACACTAACCCGCGCCCTCACACGCACGCTCCCCCTAAAGCGTTGCCGTACCCTCACCTGGACCCTAAACCGTCCCCGTCCCCTAACCCTAACCCTAGCCCGAACCCTAACCCTAACCCTTCCCCGAAGCCTGACCCTCACCCGTCCCCTAATCCTAAACCGTACGCTAACACTAACCCGCGCCCTCACACGCACGCTCCCAGTAAAGCATTGCCGTACCCTCACCTGGACCCTAAACCGTCCCCGTCCCCTAACCCTAACCCTAGCCCGAACCCTAACCCTAACCCTTCCCCGAAGCCTGACCCTCACCCGTCCCCTAATCCTAACCCGTACGCTAACACTAACCCGCGCCCTCACACGCACGCTCCCTCTAAAGCGTTGCCGTACCCTCACCTGGACCCTAAACCGTCCCCATCCCCTAACCCTAACCCTAGCCCGAACCCTAACCCTAACCCTTCCCCGAAGCCTGACCCTCACCCGTCCCCTAATCCTAACCCGTACGCTAACACTAACCCGTGCCCTCACACACAAGCTCCCCCTAAAGCGTTGCCGTACCCTCACCTGGACCCTAAACCGTCCCCGTCCCCTAACCCTAACCCTAGCCCGAACACTAACCCTAACCCTTCCCCGAAGCCTGACACTCACCCGTCCACTATTCCTAACCCGTACGCTAACACTAACCCGCGCCCTCACACGCACGCTCCCCCTAAAGCGTTGCCGTACCCTCACCTGGACCCTAAACCGTCCCCGTCACCTAACCCTAACCCTAGCCCGAACCCTAACCCTAACCCTTCCCCGAAGCCTGACCCTCACCCGTCCCCTAATCCTAACCCGTACACTAACACTGACCCGCGCCCTCACACGCACGCTCCCCCTAAAGCGTTGCCGTACCCTCACCTGGACCCTAAACCGTCCCCGTCCCCTAACCCTAACCCTAGCCCGAACCCTAACCCTAACCCTTCCCCGAAGCCTGACCCTCACCCGTCCCCTAATCCTAACCCGTACGCTAACACTGACCCGCGCCCTCACACGCACGCTCCCCCTAAAGCGTTGCCGTACCCTGAACTGGACCCTAAACCGTCCCCGTCCCCTAACCCTAACCCTAGCCCGAACCCTAACCCTAACCCTTCCCCGAAGTCTGACCCTCACCCGTCCCCTAATCCTAACCCGTACGCTAACACTAACCCGCGCCCTCACACGCACGCTCCCCCTAAAGCGTTGCCGTACCCTCACCTGGACCCTAAACCGTCCCCGTCCCCTAACCCTAACCCTAGCCCGAACCCTAACCCTAACCCTTCCCCGAAACTGACCCTCACCCGTCCCCTAATCCTAACCCGTACGCTAACACTAACCCGCGCCCTCACACGCACGCTCCCCCTAAAGCGTTGCTGTACCCTCACCTGGACCCTAAACCGTCCCCGTCCCCTAACCCTAACCCTAGCCCGAACCCTAACCCTAACCCTTCCCCGAAGCCTGACCCTCACCCGTCCCCTAATCCTAACCCGTACGCTAACACTAACCCTTGTCCTCACACGCACGCTCCCCCTAAAACGTTGCCGTCCCCTCACCTGGACCCTAAACCGTCCCCGTCCCCTAACCCTAACCCTAGCCCAAACCCTAACCCTAACCCTTCCCCGAAGCCTGACACTCACCCGTCCCCTAATCCTAACCCGTACGCTCACACTACCCCGCACCCTCACACGCACTCTCCCCCTAAAGCGTTGCTGTACCCTCACCTGGACCCTAACCCGTCCCCGTCACCTAACCCTAACCCTAGCCCGAACCCTAACCCTAACCCTTCCCCGAAGCATGACCCTCAACCGTCCCCTAATCCTAACACGTACGCTAACACTAACCCGCACCCTCACAAGCACGCTCCCCCTAAATCGATGCCGTACCCTCACCTGGACCCTAAACCGTCCCCGTCCCCTAACCCTAACCCTAGCCCGAACCCTAACCCTAACCCTTCCCCGAAGGCTGACCCTCACCCGTCCCCTAATCCTAACCCGTACGCTAACACTAACCCGCGCCCTCACACGCACGCTCCCCCTAAAGCGTTGCCGTACCCTCACCTGGACCCTAAACCATCCCCGTCCCCTAACCCTAACCCTAGCCCGAACCGTAACCCTAACACTTCCCCGAAGCCTGACCCTCACCCGTCCCCTAATCCTAACCCGTACGCTAACACTAAGCCGCGCCCTCACACGCACGCTCCCCCTAAAGCGTTGCCGTACCCTCACCTGGACCCTAAACCGTCCCCGTCCCCTAACCCTAACCCTAGCCCGAACCCTAACCCTAACCCTTCCCCGAAGCCTGACCCTCATCCGTCCCCTAATCCTAACCCGTACGCTAACACTAACCCGCGCCCTGACACGCACGCTCCCCCTAAAGCGTTGCCGTACCCTCACCTGGACCCTAAACCGTCCCCGTCCCCTAACCCTAACCCTAGCCCGAACACTAACCCTAACCCTTCCCCGAAGCCTGACCCTCACCTGTCCCCTAATCCTAACCCGTACGCTAACACTAACCCGCGCCCTCACAGGTACGCTCCCCCTAAAACGTTGCCGTACCCTCCCCTGGACCCTAAACCGTCCCCGTCCCCTAACCCTAACCCTAGCCATAACCCAAACTCTAACCCTTCCCCGAAGCGTGACCCTCAACCATCCCCTAATCCTAACCCGTACGCTAACACTAACCCGCGCCCTCACACGTACACGCCCCCTAACGCGTTGCCGTACCCTCCCCTGGACCCAAAACCGTCCCCGTCCCCTAACCCTAACCCTAGCCCGAACCCTAACCCTAACCCTTCCCCGAAGCCTGACCTTCACCCGTCCCCTAACCCGTACGCGAACACTAACCCGCGCCCTCACACGTACGCTCCCCCTAAAGCATTGTCGTACCCTCCCCTGGACCCTAAACCGTCCCTGTCCCCTAACCTTAACCCTAGCCCGAACCCTAACCCTAAGCCTTCCCCGAAGCCTGACCCTCACCCGTCCCCTAATCCTAACCCGTACGCTAACACTAACCCGCGCCCTCACACGTACACTCCCCCTAAAGCGTTGACGTATCCTCCCCTGGACCCTAAACCGTCCCCGTCCCCTAACCCTAGTCCGAACCCTAACCCTAACCCTTCCCCGAAGCCTGACCCTCACCCGTCCCCTAATCCTAACCCGTACGCTAACACTAACCTGCGCCCTCACACGTACACTCCCCCTAAAGCGTTGCCGTACCCTCCCCTGGACCCTAAACCGTCCCCGTCCCCTAACCCTCACCCTAGCCCGAACCCTAACCCTAACCCGTCCCCACACCCATCTCCTAATCCTAACCCGTACGTTAACACTAACCCGCTCCCTCACACCTACGCTCCCCCTGAAACGTTGTCGTACCCTCACCTGGACCCTAAACCGTTCCTGTCCCCTAACCCTAACCCTAACCCTATCCCTTACCTGAAGCCTTACCCTAACCCGTCCCCTAATCCTAACCCGTACGCTGACACTAACCCGTGCCCTCACACTTACGCTCACACTATACCATTGTCGTACCCTAACCTGTACCCTAAATCGTCCCCTAACCCTATCCCTAACCCTTACCCGAAGCCTTACCCTAACCCCTCTCCTAATCCTAACCTGTACGCTAACACTAACCCGTGCCCTACACGTATGCTCACCCTAAACCGTTGTCGTACCCTAACCTGTACCCTATACCGTCCCCGTCCCTTAACCTTAACCCTAACCCTTACCCGAAGCCTTACTGTAACCCGTCACCTAATCCTAGCCGATACGCTAACACTAACCCGTATCCTAACACGTACGCTCATCCTAAACCATTGTCGCACCCTAACCTGTACCCTAAACTGTCCCTCTCCCCTAACCCTAACCCTAACCCTAACCCTTACCTGAAGCCTTACCCTCACCCATCCCCTAATCCTTACCCGTACGCTAACACTAAATCTTACCCTTACATGTACGCTATCCCTAAACCGTTGTCGTACCCTAACCTGTACCCTAAACCGTCCCCGTTCCCTAACCGTAACCCTAACCCAAAGCATTACCCTAACACCTACCCTAATCCTAAACGGTACACTAACACTGACCTGTACCCTAACACTTTCACTCACCCTAAACTATTGTCGCATCCTAAACCATACCCGTTCCCTAATGCTAACCTTAACCCTAACCCTAAACCCACTTATAGCACTATAGCTCAGGAAAATTAAAATAACAAGAAACAACCACCGCAAAGTTTAGGGCTGCTCTGTTTACAAGAGCCTCGACTACGGTACAAATTAAATATCCTTGAAAGAGAGAAATGGATAAAGAAGTTTTCGTACTTACGTACAATGGAATATCACTCAACAATGAAATCAATGTCGTCAGGCCCGTACAAGCATAATGAATGGATTTAGGTACGATGATTCAAAGGAAATAAGTCACACAGAAAAAGAAACTTATCATAAGATATCACTTATAGAGGGAATGTAAACTTGGCTACACATGAACTGAATTACAAAACAGAACAGAGTCTCACATTTAGAAAACAAACTTATGCTTTCTTAAGGGGAATGGTGAGTTGGGGTGCTGCGTAAAACCAGAGATTGAAATTAGCACAGATACTATTCCATAATCCAAATATATAATAGACAAGATATACTCCTTGCTCAACGAATTAGACTCAACACCACCTATTCACCGCAGAGGAATATATCTGACAATAAGAATATTAAAACATATGTATCTATATGTCTCTGTAAGAGAATCAAGTGTGTGTAGAGCAGTATACACAGCCGTGAAAAATCAACTAAACCCCATTATTAAAATAAATTTCAAAAACAAAGACAGTGAAGGAGAGAAAGTTCTTAAATAATTCGTTCAGGGCTTGTGATGAAACTTGGATTTACCACATCTACACCCACAGCTGGGTGAGACATAAGGCAGGACATTTGGGGCTGAGAGGATTGGTGAGGTTCGGTGAGCAAATGCAGACCCTTTGAAGTAATACTGTATGCTACCCATTCCCTGGGTCCCAACTCTCCTGGTTTAAGGGATTCTTCCTGCAGCTAAAACATGCATGGGAAACCCAGAGGATTGTACACCATGTGATCGGGCAACGTTTCTAAAACCCATCTCATTTTTTGTCCCCTGGTACACGGGTTCACCATTCCAGACGCTTTACTAAACATCTCCCCACGTGGAGAGTCAGTGTCTTAAAACTCCTGTTTGGCACAGTTAGCAATTTCTGCGGAGGTTGAACGGGAATAGGGAGAACCAATGAGAGACTAGCTGTAGGTGTTTGGACGGTCACATTTCACTCTAATTTCCCACCAGGAAGAGGAATTAACAAAAGGCTCAGCGTGCCGTGATGAAACAAGATTAGGGCCTGAAGCAATCCTGCAGTTCTGCGGCCAGCGCACAAGAAAGCGAGTTGAAGAAAGGACCTCAGGGGCACTGTAATTCATAAACCTGCAGAGTTATAAATGACAGCTATCGTCCAAAAATATATTGAGGTAAGGCTGCGAAGAGGACTTGAAAGCATGGCACAATTGCAGGAAATATATTTCAGGAGGTAGATGGAAACTGCATTTAAAGCATATGAAAAGCGGCAGAACTTTGACAATGATGCACTTGGCCAAAAACGGCGTATGCGTTTTTTTCCTGAATACATGCAGGAAAAAACGCATATGCTCTTTTTGTCCAAATAAGCAAGCCTGCAACGGAGATCTGCACTACAATGAAGTCTCACTTCCCACCGGTCAAAAGGGCCATCTGAAAAAAGTGTAAAAACCAGAAAGGCAGGACAGGCCATGGAGAACTGGGAGCCTTGTTATGCTGATGGGCGGGATGTAAATTGCCAACAGCCACTCTGGAGAAGTGTATGGTGTTTCCTGAAACCTCTAAAAAACAAAGCTACAGAGCCTAGGTTGCTTCCACTTATGGTCCTATAGCTTAGGAAAATTAAAATCAACAAGACACAGCCACCCCAAAGTTTAGGGCTGCTGTGTTTACAAGAACCTCGACTACGGTACAATTTAAATATCCCAGAAAGAGGAAAAGGGATAAAGAAGTTGTGGTACTTATGTACAATGGAATATCACTCAGCAATGAAATCAATATCATCAGGCCCATAGGAGCATAATGAGTGGATTTAGGTACGATGATTCTAAGGAAATAAGTCACACAGATAAAGAAACTTATCATAAGATATCACTTATAGAGGGAATGTAAACTTGGCTACACATGAACTGAATTACAAAACAGAACAGAGTCTCACATTTAGAAAACAAACATGTTTGCTTAAGGGGAAAGGTGAGTTGGGGTGCTGCATAAATCCAGAGATTGAAATGAGCACAGATACCGTTCCATAAGCCAAATATGTAATAGACAAGACCTACTCCTTGCTCAGCGAAGTGGACTCAACACCCCCTATTCACCGCAGAGGAATATATCTGAGTAGTAAGAATCTTAAAACCTATGTATTTATATGTCTCCGTAAGAGAATCAAGTGTGTGTACAGACGCATAAACACAGCAGTGAAAATTAGCTCAACCCCATTATAAAAATAAACTTCAAAAACAAAAGAGAAAGACAGTGAAAGAGAGAGAAATTCTTAAATAATTCGTTCAGGCTTGTGATGAAACCTGGATTTACCACATCTACACCCACAGCTGGGTGAGACATAAGGCTGGACACTTGGGGCTGAGAGAATTGGTGAGATTCGGTGAGCAAATGCAGACCCTTTGAAGTAGTACTGCGTGCTACCCATTCCATGGGTCCCAACTCTCCAGGTTTAAGGGATTCTTCCTACACCTAAAACATGCGTGGGAAACCCAGAGGATGGTCCACAGTGTGATTGGGCAAGGTTTCTAAAACGCATCTCATTATTCGTCCTCTGGTACTTGGGTTCGCCATTCCAGACGCTTTAGTAACAATCTCCCCACTTGGAGAGTCAGTGCTTGTAACCTCCTGTTTGGCACACTCTGCAATTTCTGCGGAGGATGAACGGGAATAGGGAGAACCAATGAGAGACTAGCTGTAGTTGTTTGGACGGGCACATTTCACTCTAATTTCCCACCAAGAAGAAGAATTAACCAAAGGCTCAGCGTGCCACGCTGGAACTAGATTAGGGCCTGAAGCAATCCTGCCGTTTTGCGTCCAGCTCACAAAAAAGCGAGTTGGAAAAAGGAGCTCAGGGTCACTGCAATTCACAAACTTTCAGAGTTATAAAGGACAACTATCGTCCAAAAATATATTGAGGTAAGGCTGCGAAGAGGACTTGAAAGCAAGGCATAATTGCAGGAAACAGATTTCAGGAGGTAGATTGGAATTGCATTTAAAGCATATGAAAAGCGGCAGAACTTCGACAATGATGCACTTGGCCAAAAAATGCATATGCGTTTTTTCCTGAATATATCCAGGAAAAAACGCATACGGCCATTTTTGCCAACCAAGGAAGCGTGCAATGGAAATCCGCACTACAATGAAGTCTCACTTCCCACCGGTCAAATGGGCCATCTGAAAAAAGTGTAAAATCCAGAAAGGCAGGACAGGCCATGGAGAACTGGGAGCCTTGTTAGGCTGATGGGCGGGATGTAAATGGCCAACAGCCACTCTGGAGAAGTGTATGGTGTTTCCTGAAACATCTAAAAAACAAAGCTACAGAGACTCGGGCACTTCCACTTATGGTCCTATAGCTTAGGGAAATTAAAATCAAAAAGACACAGCCACCCCAAAGTTTAGGGCTGCTGTGTTTACAAGAACCTCGACAACGGAACAACTTAAATATCCCAGAAAGAGAAAAATGGATAAAGAAGTTGTGGTACTTACATACAATGGAATATCACTCCGCAATGAAATCAATGTCATCAGGCCCGTAGCAGCATAATGAGTGGATTTAGGTTCGATGATTCTGAGTGAAATAAGTCACACAGAAAAAGAAACTAGTCATAAGATAACACTTATAGAGGGAATGTAAACTTGGCTACACATGAACTGAATTACAAAACAGAACAGAGTCTCACATTTAGAAAACCAACTTATGCTTGCTTAAGGGGAAAGGTGAGTTGGGGTGCTGCATAAATCCAGCGATTGAAATGAGCACAGATACCGTTCCATAAGCCAGTAATAGACAAGATATACTCCTTGTTCAACGAAGTGGACTCAACACCCCCTATTCACCGCAGAGGAATATATCTGAGTAGTAAGAATCTTAAAACCTATGTATTTATATGTCTCCGTAAGAGAATCAAGTGTGCATCGAGCGGCATAAACACAGCAGTGCAAATCAGCTAAACCCCATTATAAAAATAAATTTCAAAATCAAAACACAAAGACAGTGAAAGAGAGAGAAATTCTTAAATAACTCGTTCAGGCTTGTGATGAAACCTGGATTTACCACATCTACACCCACAGCTGAGTGAGGCATAAGGCTGGACACTTGGGGCTGTGAGGATTGGTGAGGTTCGGTGAGCAAATGCAGACCCTTTGAAGTAGTACTGCGTGCTACCCATTCCATGGGTCCCAACCCTCCAGGTTTAAGGGATTCTTCCTACAGCTAAAACATGCGTGGGAAACCCAGAGGATGGTCCACAGTGTGATCGGGCAAGGTTTCTAAAACGCATCTCATTATTCGTCCTCTGGTACTCGGGTTCGCCATTCCAGACGCTTTACTAACAATCTCCCCACTTGGAGAGTCAGTGCTTGTAACCTCCTGTTTGGCACATCGTTTGGCAGCGATGCACTTGGCCAAAAAGGGCGTATACGTTTTTTCCTGAGTATATTCAGGATAAAATGCATACACACTTTTTGGCCCACCAAGCAAGCGGGAAATTCAAATCTGCACTACAAAGAAGTCTCATCCTAACACGTACCCTAACCCTATCCCGCTACCATACCCTAACCTGTACCTGAGACCGTACCCGTTCCCTAACCCTAACCCTTACCCTAAGCTGTACACGAACACTAACCCGTACGCTAACATGTACCCTAACAGTAACACATAGCCATACACTAAACTTTATCCTAACCCTACCCCGTATCCTAACCCTTTCCCTAAACCGTACCATAACCCGTATCCTAATCCTAACCCATCCCCTAACACTAACCCATAACCTAACCCGTACCCTAATCCTAACCCATACACTAACACGTACCCTAACCTTAACCCATTGTCATACCCTAACCTGCAACCTAATCTGTACCCATTCCCTAACCCTAACCCTTACACTATCCCGTACCATAATCCTAACCTGTACACTAACACTAAACTGTACCCTAACACTTACCCTACTCCTAACCCGTGGTCATACCCTAAACTGTACCCCAAACTATACCTGTCCCCTAACCCTAACCCTAAACCTTACCCTAAACCGTACCCTAATCCTAACCCGTACACTAACACTAAACTGTACCCTAACACGTACCCTAACCCTAACCCTTTGTTGTTCCCTATCCTGTACCCTAAACTGTACCCCTTCCTTAACACTAAACCTAACCCTAACCCGTACCTAACACTAACCCATACACTAAACCTAACCATAACCCTGAACGTAAACCGTACCTGAATCCTAACCCATACCCTAACACTAACCCATACCTTAACCCGTACCCTAACACTAAACCATAGCCATACCCTAAACTGTACCCTAACACTAACCCGTACCATAACCATAACCCTAAACCATACTCTAAGCCATACAATAATCCTAACCCGTACCCTAACCCTAAATCTTACCCTAAACCCTAATCCTTACCCCTAGCTTAATTTTGTTTTTTTGTATTTAAAAAAATATTTTCTTGGGTTAAAACAAACTAGCAGAACAACAAAATAGAGGGCTTCGCTGGTGGTGCGGTGGTTAGAATCTGCCTGCTAATGCAGGGGACACAGGTTCGAGCCCTGGTCTGGGAGGATCCCACATGCCATGGAGCAACTAGGCCCATAAGCCACAACCAGTGAGCCCTCGCATCTGGAGCCTGTGCTCTGCAACAAGAGAGGCCGCAATAGTGAGAGGCCCGCGCACCGAGATCAAGAGTGGCCCCCCACTTGCCACAACTAGAGAAAGCCCTCACACGGAAACTCAGACCCAACACAACAAAAATAAATAAATAAATAATAAACTCCTACCCCCCCCAAAAAAAAGAACAACAAAATAAAACAGAAAGTAACCTGAGTGTCCCTCAAAAAGCTAAGTCTGAAATAGTTGGTACTTCTGTTCTATGGAATGTTATGTAGCCTATAAAAAGTGTGAGAGCTAAATCTGTTTTTCTACAGTGAGAAGCATGATATTCCAGATGTATAGAACACCTGGATAAAATGAGAAATCTACACATTATGCTGGTCGTTTCAGTAAATGGGAAAGGATGGCAAGTGGTAAAATATTATCTTTTCCTTTAATTTTTTAAATTTCACTTGTTACAAAGAACTTCAATTATAATTGTACTTTAAAAAAGTAACAATGGAAATTTAAAAGAAAAAATATATATTGTGTGTTCAGTTACGTTTCATAGAATTATGAAATGCTCCACCCTCTGGCCATTACCTGAAAAAACAGCTTTAAAACCTATGCTAATTGTCACTTCATATGAACAAGTCCTGCAGGGCTGTAAAGGAAACCTGTCTTCATCATGTCTTGCGGGAGGTAAAGGCCAAAGTATTTCAAAATGTGGCACATATTTCAAGAAAACCATTTGAAGAACTAAGCTGTAATAACCGTTTGAAAAATAAAAGGACATGCCTGAAAGCTCAGTTTCAAAGGATTATGAGACACATGCAAATCCAACCACACAGAGGTATCAGCTCACACCATTCAGAATAACCATCAGGAAAGAAACTACAAACGATCAATGCTGAAGAGGTTGTGGAGAAATGCATACCCTTAATTTGAAGTGGGACGTAACCTGGTAAGAGTCACTAATGGGAACAGGGTGGAGGTGCCTTTAAAAGGTAAATATTGAGCTATTATATGATCCAGCAGGCCCACTCCTGGGCCTATAACATAAGAAGACAGAATTGGAAAGACACAGGCAGGCAAATCTGCACTGCAGCAGTATTACAATAGCCAAGACATGGAAGCAACCAAAAGTCCATCAACAGATGAGTGGACAAAGAGGAACTGTTACATGTAGAGATGGAATATTAGCTCGGGAAAAAAGTGAAACAATGCCATTTGCAGCACCATAGATGAGTCTAGAGGTAACCATGCAACTTGTAGTAAGTGAGAAAGCGAAAGACACCTAACGTATATCACTTATAGGTGTTACCTGAAAATTGATAACAATGAAGATATTTCCACAGAGAAAGGCAATCACAGATTCATTGAACAAACTTATGGTTCCCCAAATCGAAAGGTGTGAGGATTGGATACATTACGATATTGGGGTTAACATAGATATAGAAACACATGTGAAATATATAATCACCAAAGACCTACGGAATACCAAGAGAAGACTACTCAACATTGTGTCATAACCTACCTGGGAAAAGGTTCCGAAGAAGAATAGATATATGTATGTGTGTGAAAGAACCACATCTTGCACACCTAGAACAAAAAAAAAAAACATTGTAATCAAATTTGCTGCGATAAAAAATAAAAATTAAATTAAAAATATGAACAAGAAATAATGAGACATAAACTGAAAGGAATTTTTCCTGGCACATCCCATTCTAATTTTCAACCTAGAACAGGACTTCCATTAAGGCTCTGTTGCCCTGGTAACCAGATTTGGTAAAGGAGAAATGCTGCCGCCTTGTGACTGTTTCACACAACAGCAGCTTTAAACCAAGAGGTAATGGTCACTTAATATTCAAAATATGTGCAGCACTGTAAAGGACACCGGGCCTCAAAAATGTCCTGGGGTCGTAATCGACCAGAAAATTCAAAAGACGTCAACATTTCAAGAAGACAATGTCAAGAGGCATATTTTACGCACATTTTGTCTTTTCTTTTTTTTCTCTTTAAAATAAAAGGGAATTGAAAAATGCGCAACATCAGCAATGAATAAAGCCATGCAAATCCAATTACAGAAATGTTCACCTCACAGCCGTCAGAATGTTCTTCAGCAAAAAGTCTACAAAGAATAAATGCTGAAGGGGTTTCAGAGAACTGTGTACCCTCCAGCTGCTGGGGGGGATGTAAACTGGTAACAGCCAGTAGTGAGAACATAATGGAGGTGCGTTTAAGGGTAAAAATTGAGCTACCATGTGATCTGGTAGGTCCTTTGATGTGCCTATCACCTGAGCAGAGCAGAATGGAAAATACACAGACTGGCAATCCTGCACTGCAGGAATATTTAACATAGCCAAGACTTGGAAGAAACCAAAATGTCCATCAACAGAAAAATGCACAAAGAGGAAGTGGTCCATGTAAACAATGGAATATAAGCCATGGAAAACAATGAAACAGTGCCGTTTGCACCACCATATAAGGACCTAGAGATAATCACTCAAATTAAAGAAAGAAAGTGAAAGACAGATATCCTATGACATCACTTCTAGGTGTTACCTAAAAGTTGATACTCATGAACTTATTTCCAAGAGAAGGAAAAGCATGGATTAAGAAAAAAAAATTATGTTTAACCAATGGAAAAGTGTAAGGAATGTGTGAATTAGGATATGAGGGTTAACAGACATGTACTAATACATATGAAATATATAATCACAAAATACCTATGGAATACCAAGAGAGGTCTAGGCAACACTCTGTAATAACCTACATGGTAAAGAATGCAAAGATAAATGACAGATACATTGATATAATGAACCAGATTCTGTACACCTAGGAGAAACAAAATATTTTTATCAAGTTTGCTCTGATAATTAATAAAAATTAAATTTATAAAACAAACAAGAAGTAAGGAGATATAAGCTCTTGGGGATGTGCTCTGGCACATTCCACTCTAATTTGCAGCCTACTAACATGATTTCCAGGAAGGCTCTGCTGCCCAAAAACCCAGAGTTGGAAATGTAGAAATTCTGCTGCCTTGTGGCCGTTTTCCGCAAGAGCGGCGTTAAGCCCACAGCTTATGTTCTCTTAACATTCACAAGGACTCAGGGCTGCAAAGGACACCTGCTCTAAACAACTGTGCTGAGGTAGGGAATGGACAATAAAATTCAAAACTGGCAAATTTTTCAAGACGATAGTATGAAGAGTTAAGTTTGACTCACTCTCTTGTTTAAAAAAAGGAAAATGGGTGAAAGCTCAACCTCAGGAATTATTAGACTCATGCAAATCTAATGTACAAAAAGGTTTCAACTCACACCAGTTGACTGACCATCAGCAAAAGGTCTACAAACAATAAATTCTGAAGGGGTTTTAGAGAACTGTGTACCCTCTAGCTGCTGGTGAGATGTAACGTGGTAAGAGCCAATAATGAGAACAGAAAGGAGCTACGATTAAAAGTAAAAGTTGAGGTACCATTCGATGCAGCAGTCACACCACTGGGCCTCTCACCTGAGAAGACCAGAATCGAGAAGACGCGGGCTGCAAAAGCTGCACTGCAGCCTTATTCACAATAGCCAAGACAGTGAAGCCACCAAAATGTCCATCAACAGATGTATGGATGAAGAAGAAGTGGTCCACGTTCACAATAGAATATTAGCCATGGAAAACAATGAAACACTGCTATTTGAGGTGCCATAGATGAGCTTGGAGATAATCACAGAATATGAGGTAAGTCAGAAAGCAAAAGACCTATATCCTATGATATCACTTATAGGCGTTATCTAATAACTAACACAAATGAACATATTTCCACAGAGAAAGACACTCACAGACTTAGAAATTAAGTATGCTTATCTAAAAGGAAAGGTGGGCAGAATGGATAAATTAAGATTAACGTTACCATACGTATACAAATACATATAATAAATATATATCAAAAAGACGGACCATATAGCAAGGGAGGTCTATGGAACACTGTAATATTTTACATGGGAAGAGGATCTGAACATGAATAGACATATATATTGTACAAATGAACCAGATTGTGTACATCTGGACAAACAATATCTAATCATTACCCCGATTAAATAAATTTTAAAAACCAAGATGTAATGAGACATAAACTTATGGGCGTTCCTCCTGGCACATTCCATTCTAACTTAAAACCTAGGACCACGACTTCCAGAAAGGCTCTGCTGCCCTAGTACCCAGATTTGGGAAAGGACAAATGCTGCCTCCTTGTGGCCGTTTCCCACAACAGCAGCTTTAAACCCAGTGCTAATGGTCACTAAATATTCACCAAACTTGCAGTTCTGTAATGACATCTGCCCTCCAAAAAAATCCTGGGGTCGAATATCCACCAAAAATTCAAAAGAGGGCAACCTTCCAAGAAGACAGCTTCAAGAGATAGATTGTACTCACACTTGATTTTTAACAGAAAGGAAAAAGGCGTGGAAAATGATGAATTTTAGGAATTTTTAAAGTCATGCAAACCCAAATTACAAAAACCTATCAGGTCACAACAGTCAGATTGGCCATTAGCAAAAATGCTGCAAACTATAAATGCTGAAGGGATTGTGGAGAAGTTCGTACCCTCGGCTCTAAGGGAGACATGGTAAGAGCCACTAATGAAAACACAATGGAGGTGCTTTGAAAAGGTAAACATTGAGCTACTAGTCAATCAGTCATACCCACTGCTGGGACTATCACCTGAGAAAATGAGAATCAAAAAGTCACAAGCTGGCAATCTTGCACTCCAGCAATATTTAATATAGCCAACACTTGGAAGCAACGAAAATGTCCCTCAACAGAGCAATGCACCAAGAAGTGGTCCATATACAAAATGGAATATTATTCCGATAAAAATATAAATTAAATTAAAAAAACAAACAAAAGTAAGGAGACATCAGCCTTTGGGGGTTTATCCGGGCACATTCCACTCTAATTTATAACCGAGGAAGACCACCGGCCGGAAGCTCTGTTTCCCTAGTACCAGCATGGGGAACAAAGAAAGGCTGCCGCAATCTGGCCGTTACCTGCAAAAGCAGCTTTAAAGCCTGTGCTAATGGTCACTTCATGTGAACAAGTACTGCAGGGCTGTAAATGAAACCTGCCCTCAAAATGTTTTGAGGGAGGTAATGGCCAATAAATTTCAAAATGTAACACATACTTTAGAAAACACTTTGAAGAGCTAAGCTGTAATCACAGTTTGAAAAATAAAAAGGACATGACTTAAAGCTCAATTTCAAAGGATTATGAGTCATATGCAAATTCAACCACAAAGAGGTATCAGCTCACACCAGTCAGAATATCCATCAGCAAGAAAACTACAAACAATAAATGCTGAAGCCATAAAAAGAAACGAAATTGAGCTATTTGTAATGAGGTGGATAGACCTAGAGTCTGTCATACACAGTGAAGTAAGTCAGAAAGAGAGAGACAAATACCGTATGCTAACACATATACCTGGAATTTAAGGGAAAAAATGTCATGAAGAACCTAGGGGTAAAACAGGAATAAAGACAGAGATCTACTAGAGAATGGACTTGAGGATATGGGGAGGGGGAAGGGTAAGCTGTGACAAAGGGAGAGAGAGGCATGGACATATATACACTACCAAACGTAAGGTAGATAGCTAGTGGGAAGCAGCAGCATGGCACAGGGAGATCAGCTCGGTGCTTTGTGACTGCCTGGAGGGGAGGGAGGGTGGGAGGGAGGGAGATGCAAGAGGGAAGTGATATGGGAACATATGTATATGTATAACTGATTCATTTTGTTGTAAAGCACAAGCTAGCACACCATTGTAAAGCAATTATACTTCAATAAAGATATTAAAAATAAATAAATAAATAAATGCTGAAGGTGTTGTGGAGAAATGCATACCCTCAACTTTAAGTGGGATGTAACCTGGAAAGAGCCAATAATGAGCACAGAATCGTGGTGCATTTAAACGGTAAACCCCGAGATACCATATGATACAGGATGCCCACTCCTGGGCCTATAACATAAGAAGACAGAATTGTAAAGACACAGGCAGGCAAATGTGCAGTGCAGCAGTATTACAATAGCCAAGACATGGAGGCAACCAAAAAGTCCATCAACAGGTGAGTGGACAAAGAAGAACTGGTACATGTACAGATGGAATATTATCTAGGGAAAAAAATGAAACAATGCCATTTGCAGCACCGTAGATGATTCTAGAGGTAATCAGGCAAATTGTACTAAGTCAGACAGCAAAAGACACATATCCTATAATATCACTTATAGGTGTTAGCTAAAAATTGATACCAATGAAGATATTTCCACAGAGAAAGGCAATCACAGATTCATTAAACAAAGTTATGGTTCACCAAATGGAAAGGTGTGAGGACTGGATACATTAGGATATTGGGGTTAACATAGATATAGAAACACATGTGAAATATATAATCACCAAAGACCTATGGAATACCAAGAGAAGACTACTCAACATTGTGTCACAAGCTACATGAGAAAACGATCTGAAGAAGTATAGATACATGTATATGTGTAAAAGAACCACATCTTACACACCTAGAACAAACAAAACATTTTAATCAAATTTGCTCTGATAAAAAATAAACATTAAAAAAAGAACAAGAAAAAAAAGAGAGAAAAAAAGGGGAAAAAAAGAACGAGAAGTAATGAGACATACACTTAAGGGGCTTTTTGCTGGCACATTGCATTCTAATTTACAACCAGAACACGACTTCCATTAAAGCTCTGTCATCACTAATAAAGCAGCTTTATAAGCAATGTTGAAGGTAGCTTAAAAGAATTCTCACTAATTATTGACAGTAACAAGAAAACAAACAAAAGTAAAAATCTCACGGCAAAAAGTATACATAGAGTAAGGGTAGTAGATCAAACACTTATTAAACTTCTGTAAAGAATAAAAGACAACAGTAGTATTTTTTTTTAAAGAGAGGGGCCAAATAAATCAGAACTGAAAGAGATGATGTTACAAGAGCCACCACAGAAATACAAAGTATCCTAAGATACACACAGGGTAACTCAGGGCTCAGACTGGACAGAGCCCACTCTCCATTCCCCTGTACATGACTTACAGGAGCCTCAGGAACTGAGGAGGGGGTCCTTGAGGAGAGGCACAAGATAGAAGATGTTAGGCATTAACATGACTGCATTCATTTTAAACGTGCCTGAACTACATTCACATGAGATGATTTTGTCCTGTTTGTACATCAGCACCTCTAGTCGGAACTGCAGATCTTTGGTTTCACCACCTCTATGACAGCATTAGCTTCACCTGCTGTGGACTGTCTCCTATAGGATTTCTAGAACCACAAAACATCGAAGCTTCACAGGACCCAGAGTCTGTGCGACTCCACTCAGAGTCTCAACTGCATTCAGAGACTCAGAGTCTCAACAGAGACTCCACTCTTGGAGGACACACACAAAGTAGTGTGCACATCAGGACCCAAGGGAAGGAGCAGTCACCCCGTAGGTGAATGATCATACCTAGCTGCTAGTTTTAGAGGGTCTCCTGCAGAGGTGGGGTGTGGCTGCAGCTCACCATGGGGACAACGACACTGACAGCAGAAGTTCTGGGAAATACTCCTTGGCGTGAACTCTCCCAGAGTCCACCATTAGCCCCACCAAGAGCAAGGTAGGCTCCAGTGCTGGGTCGCCTCAGTCCAAACAACCAACAGGGAGGGAACCCAGCCCCATGCATCAGCAGACAAGTGGATTAAACTTTTTATTAAACTTTTATTTAATCCACAGACAAGCAGATTAAAGCTCTGCCCACCAGAACAACACCCAGCTCTACCCACCACCAGTCCCTCGCATAAGGAAGCTTGCACAAGCCTCTCAGATAGACTCAATCACTGGAGAGCAGACAGCAGAAGCAAGAAGAACTACAATTCTGCAGCCTGTGGAAGGAAAACCACATTCACAGAAAGATAGAGAAAATGAAAAGGCAGAGGACTTTATACCAGATCAAGGAACAAGATAAATCCTCAGAAAAACAACGAAATGAAGTGGGGATAGGTAACCTTCCAGTAAAAGAATTCAGAATAATGATAGTGAAGATGATCCAAAACCTTAGAAAAATAATGGAGGCAAAGATCGAGAAGATGCAAGAAATGCTTAACAAAGACCTAGAAGAATTAAGGAACAAACACCTAGAAGAATTAAAGAACAAACAAACAGAGATGAACAATACAATAACTGAAATGAAAAATACACTAGAAGGAATCAGTAGCAGAATAACTGTGACAGAAGAACGGATAAGTGACCTGGAAGACAGAAAGGTGGAAATCACTGCCATGGAACAAAATAAAGAAAAAGAATGAAAATAAATGAAGACAACCTAAGAGACTTCTGGGACAACATTAAATGCAACAACATTCGCATTATAGGGGTCCCAGATGGAGAACAGAGAGAGAAAGGACTCGAGAAAATATCTGAAGAGATTATAGTTGAAAACTTCCCTAGCATGGGAAAAGAAATAGCCACCGAAGTCCACGAAGCGCAGAGAGTCCCAGGCAGGATAAACCAAAGGAGAAAAATGCCGAGACACACAGTAATCAAATTGAAAAAATTAAAGACAAAGAAAAATTATTGAAAGCAACAAGGGAAAAATGACAACATACAACGGAATTCCCATAAGGTTAACAGCTGATTTCTCAGCAGAAAATCTACAAGCCAGAAGGGAGTGGCATGATAAATTTAACGTGATGAAAGGGAAGAACCTACCACCAAGAGTACTCCACCCAGCAAGTATCTCATTCAGATTTGATGGAGAAATCAAAAGCTTTACAGACAAGCAAAAGCTAAGAGAATTCAGCACCACGAAACCAGCTCTACAACAAATGCTAAAGGAACTTCTCTAAGTGGGAAACACAAGAGAAGAAAAGGACCCACTAAGACAAACCCATAACAATTAAGAAAATAATAATAGGAACATACATATTGATAATTACCTTAAACGTGAATGGATTAAATGCTCCAACCAAATGACACAGGCTCACTGAATGGATACAAAAACAAGATCCATATATATGCTGTCTACAAGAGACCCATTTCAGACCTAGGGACACATACAGACTGAAAGTGAGAGGATGGAAAAATATATTCCATGCAAATGAAAATCAAAAGAAAGCTGGAGTAGCAATACTCATATCAGATAAAATAGATTTTAAAATAAAGAATGTTACAAGAGACAAGGAAGGACACTACATAATGATCAAGGGATCAATCCAAGATATAACAATTATAAATATATATGTACCCAACACAGGAACACCTCAATACATAAGGCAACTGCTAACAGCTATAAAAGAGGAAATCAACAGTAACACAATAATAGCAAGGGACTTTAACACCTCACTTACACCAATGGAGATCATCCAGACAGAAAATTAATAAGGAAACACAAGCTTTAAATGACACAATAGACCAGATAGATTTAATGGATATTTATAGGACATTCCATCCAAAAACAGCAGACTACAAGTTCTTCTCAATGGCACACGGAACATTCTCCGGGATAGATCACATCTTGGGTCACAAATAAAGCCTCAGTAAATTTAAGAAAACTGAAATCATATCAAGCAGCTGTTCCGACCACAATGCTATGAGATTAGAAATCAATTACAGGGAAAGTAACGTAAAAAACAAACACATGGAGGCTAAACAATACATTTCTAAATAACCAAGAGATCACTGAGGAAATCAAAGAGGAAATCAAAAAATACCTAGAGACAAATGACAACAAAAACACGATGATCCAAAACCTATGGGATGCAGCAAAAACAGTTCTAAGAGGGAAGTTTATAGCAATAAAAGCCTACCTCAAGAAACCAGAAAAATCTCAAATAAACAATCTAACCCTACACCTAAAGGAACTAGAGAATGAAGAACAAAACCCAAAGTTAATAGAAGGAAAGAAATCATAAAGATCAGAGCAGAAATAAATGAAATAAAAACAATAGCAAAGATCAATAAAACTAAAAGCTGGTTCTTTGAGAAGATAAACAAAAATGATAAACCTTTAGCCAGACTCAAGTAAAAGAGGGAGAGGACTCAAATCAATAAAATTAGAAATGAAACAGGAGAAGTTGTAACAGACACCACAGAAATACAAAGCATCCTAAGAGACCTCTACAAGCAACTCTATGCCAATAAAATGGACAACCTGGAAGAAATGGACAAATTCTTAGAAAGGTATAACCTTCCAAGACTGAACCGGGAAGAAATAGAAAATATGAACAGACCAATCACAAGTAATGAAATTGAAAGTGTGATTAAAAATCTTCCAACAAACAAAAGTCCAGAACGAGATGGCATCAGAAGTGAATTCTATCAAACATTTAGACAAGAGCTAACACCCAATCTTCTCAAACTCTTCAGAACTTTTCAGGGGAAGGAACACTCCCAAACTCATTATATGAGGCCACAATCACCCTGATACCAAAACCAGACAAAGATACTACAGAAAAAGAAAATTAGAGACCAATATCACTGATTAATATAGATGTAAAAATCCTCAACAAAATACTAGGAAACAGAATTAAACAACACATTAAAAGGATCATGCACCATGATCAGGTGGGGTTTATCCCAGGGATGCAAGAATTCTTCAATATACACAAATCAATCAATGTGATACACCATATTAACAAATTGTAGAATAAAAATATGATCATCCCAATAGATGCAGGAAAAGCTTTTGACAAAATTCAACACCAATTTATGATTAAAAGTCTCCAAAAAGTGGGCATAGAGGGAATCTACCTCAACATAATAAAGGCAGTATATGACAAACCCACAGCAAACATCATTCTCAATAGTGAAAAACTAAAAGCATTTCCTCTAAGATCAGGAACAAGACAAGGATGTCCACTCTCACCACTATTACTCAACATAGTTTTTGGAAGTCCTAGACACAGTAATCAGAGAAGAAAAAGAAATAAAAGGAATACAAATTGGAAAAGAAGAAGTAAAATTGTCACTGTTTGCAAATGACACGATACTACACATAGTGAATCCTAAAGATGCCACCAGAAAACTACCAGAGCTAATCAATGAATTTGGTAAAGTTGCAGGATACAAAATTAATGCACAGAAATCTCTTGCATTCCTATACACTAACAATGAAAGATCAGAAAGAGAAATTAAGGAAACAATCTCATTCACCATTGCAACAAAAAGAATAAAATACGGAGGAATGACCCTACATAAGGAGGTAAAAGACCTGTACTCAGAAAACTATAAGACACTGCTGAAAGAAATCAAAGATGATATAAACATATGGAGGTATAAACCATGTTCTTGGATTAGAAGAATCAATATTGTGAAAATGACTATAGTACCCAAAGCAAGCTACAGATTCAATGCAATCCCTATCAAATACCACTGGCATTTTCTACAGAACTAGAACAAAAAAATCTTAAAATTTGTATGGAGACACAAAAGACCCCGAATAGCCAAAGCAGTCTTGAGGGAAATTAAAAGAGCTGGAGGAATCAGACTTCCTAACTTCAGACTATACTACAAAGCTACATTAATCAAGACTATATGGTACTGGCACAAAAACAGAAATATAGATCAATTGAACAAGATAGAAAGCCCAGAGATAAACCTACGTACCTATGGCTAACTCATCTATGACAAAGGAGGCAAAGATATACAACGAAGAAAAGACAGTCTCTTCAGTAAGTGGTGCTGGGAAAACTGGACAACTACACGTGAAAGAATGAAATTAGAACACTCCATAACACCATACACAAAAATAAACTCAAAATGAATTAGAGATCTAAATGTTAGACCAGACACTATAAAATTATTAGAGGAAAACATAGGCAGAACACTCTATGACATAAATCACAGCAAGATCCTTTTTGACCCACCTCCTAGAGAAGTGGAAATAAAAACAAAAATAAACAAATGGGACCTAATGAAACTTCAAAGCTTTTGCACAGCAAAGGAAAACATAAACAAGACGAAAATACAACCCTCAGAATGGGAGAAAATGTTTTCAAATGAAGCAAATGACAAAAGATTAATCTCCAAAATTTACAAGCAGCTCGTGTAGCTCAATATCACAAAAACAAACAACACAATCCAAAAATGGGCAGAAGACCTAAATAGACATTTCTCCAAAGGAGATATACAGATTGCCAATAAACACGTGAAAGGATGCTGAACATCACTAATCATTAGAGAAATGCAAATCAAAACTACAGTGAGGTATCAACTCCCAGCAGTCAGAATGGCAATCATCAAAAAATCTACAAACAATAAATGCTGGAGAGGCATTTACTGGAGAAAAGGGAACGTTCTTGCACTGTTGCTGGGAATGTAAATTGCTATACCCACTAGGGATAACAGTATAGAGGTTCCTGAAAAAACTAAAAATAGAAGTACCATACGACCCAGCAATCCAACTACTGGGCATTTGCCCTGAGAAAACCATAATTCAAAAAGAGTTATATACAACAATGTTCATTGCAGTTCTACTTACAATAGCCAGGACATGGAAGCAACCTAAGTGTCCATCGACAGATAAATGGATAAAGAATATCTGGCACATATATAAATGGAATATTACTCAGCCATAAAAAGAAACAAAACTGAGTTATTTGTAGTGAGGGGGATGGACTTAGAGTCTGTCCTACACAGTGAAGTAAGTCAGAAAGAGAAAAATAAATACCGTGTACTAACAGAGATATATGGAATCTAAAGAAAAAAGTTTATGAAGAACCTAGGGGCAGGACAGGATTAAGGACACAGACATAGAGAAAGGACTTGAGGACACGGGGAGGGGGAAGGGTAAGCTGGGACGAAGTGAGAGAGTGCCATGGACATATATACATTACCAAATGTAACATCGATAGCTACTGGGAAGCAGCCACATAGCACAGGGAGATCAGCTCGGTGCTTTGCGACCACCTAAAGGGGTGGGATGTGGAGGGTGGGAGGGAGATGTAAGAGGGAGGGGATATGGTGATATATGTATATGTATAATTGACTCACTTTGTTATACAGCAGAAACTAACACTCCATTGTAAAGCAATTATACTCCAATAAAGGTGTAAAAGGAAAATAAAAAAGAAAGAAGCCCAGAGATAAACCTACACACCTATGGTCAACTAATCTATGACAAAGTAGGCAAGACTATACAATGGAGAAAAGACAGTGTCTTCAATCAGTGGTGCTGGGAAAAATGGACAGCTACATGTAAAAGAATGAAATTAGAACACCCCCTAACACCATACACAAAAATAAATTCAAAATGGATTAGAGACCTTAATGTAAGACCGGACAGTATAAAACTCTTAGAGGAAAACATAGGAAGAATACTCTAACATAAATCACAGCAAGATCTTTTTTGATCCACCTCCTAGAGTAATGACATAAAAAAGAAAACTAAACAAATGGGACCTAATGAAACGTAAAAGCTTTTGCAAAGCAATGGAAACTACAAACACAAAAAGACAACCCTCAGAATGGGAGAATATATTTGCAACTGAATCAATGGACAAAGGATTAATCTCCAATATATATAAACAGCTGATGCAGCTCAATATTAAAAAAACAAACAACCCAATACAAAAATGGGCAGAAGATCTAAATAGACATTTCTTCCAAAAAGATGTAGAGATGGCCAAGGAGCACATGAAAAGCTGCTCTACATCACTAATTATTAGAGAAATGCAAATCAAAACTACAATGAGGTATCACCTCACACCTGTTAGAATGGGCATCATCAGAAAATCTACAAACAACAAATGCTGGAGAGGGTGTGGAGAAAAGGAACCCTCTTCCACGATTGGTGGGAATGTAAATTGATAGTCACTATGGAGAACAGTATGGAGGTTCCTTAAAAAACTAAAAATAGAATTACCATATGATCCAGCAACCCACTACTGGGCATATACCCAGAGAAAACCATAAATCAAAAAGACACATTCACCACAATGTTCATTGCAGCACTATTTACAATAGCCAGGTAATGGAAGCAACCTAAATGCCCACAGACAGACGAATGGATAAAGATGTGGTACATATATAAAATGGACTATTAGCCATAAAAAGGAATGAAATTGGGTCATTTGTAGAGACGTCGATGGATCTAGAGACTGTCATACAGAGTGAAGTAAGTCAGAGAGAGAAAAACAAATATTGTATATTAACGCATATATGTGGAACCTAGAAAAATGGTACAGATGAACCGGTTTGAAGGGCAGAAATAGAGACACAGATGTAGAGAACAAATGTATGGACACAAAGAGGGGAAAGCCATGGGGGGGTGGCGGTGGGAGGAGTTGGGAGATTGGGATTGACATGTATACATTTATATGTATAAAATAGATAACCAATAAGAACCTGCTGTATAAAAATAAATAAAATAAAATGAAAAATAAAATTTTTTAAAAAATGGAAAAAAGTTATTCCTTTCACATACATGTATTTATATGAATGAATTATTTCCATGCTTACATCCATAAGTACAAAAAAGAGGAATAAAACCTACCTTGAAACAAAAAAGAAAAAAACAAAACAGAACCCACCAGTTATACAGATGAAAACCCTATCAGGGCACTTGCTTCAGTGGTAGACAATTCTGAAGTTGGTCAGAGGTGGGGAATCATCTCGCATGCAGCCAGCAGCCCCCCCGCAAGGAGTGTCCTCATTACAAGCCTGGGGGACCGTGCCGAGGCATCTGTGAGTAAACGTGAGATGAGCCCCAGGCCAGCTGCTGCTGAACTGTTCCCAACCTTCCCAGGTAAAACACCTGAATATGTACAAGGACTTGAAAGCCTAGAGGAAGGGCCATGGAGCCACACGAGTGACAGCATGCCAGCCGACTTGGTGCCTGCAGGCCAGCCAGTATGGTACTGGCCCTGGGTGCTCTTCTGGAAGATTTCCATTTCCCTGCCTGAGATACCCGTCCTGTCCCTGCCCCCACTGCTTTTTTCCTTCCTCACCTCTGCCCAGGGAGAAATTCCAGCAGCAGGTATGGGTGACACATCCTCTTCTTTAGCAGGTGGCAGCCTGGCAACTGCTGCAGAAAGTCCAGCAGAGCCCCACTCACACTGGGCCACCCACAAAGCTGTGGCCTCTCACTCCCTCCCACCAGCCCAGCCCCGAGACTGCTGACAGGGCAGAGAAAATGGCGTCAGGCACGGCTGCAGGGGCTCTTGCTGCCTGGAGTGGTATTTATATTGATCTCAACCCAGGCACACCTGGGGAGGGCTGGCCGGCACGGTAAGGCTGCCCAGGTCAGCCAATCATCACCCCTCAGGGGCTCACAGTTGCAGAAAATGGAACTTGCTGAACCGGCCAGGTCCAAGGAACAGGTGTGGGCTCCTGAGAGTCAAGATAGACAAGGGGCTGCAGCTTTGGCTTGTTTTCTAATCATTTTATCTGGCCCATGAGTGGGAGACAACTTCAAGAAAACACTCTCCTAATGAGAGGAACCCAGGAGTCAGGGAGAGGAGGGGTGGGTGGTGGTTGGAGACAGAGGCCTGGTGCCCCGGGTGCAGTGGAAGTCTCTGGAAGACCAGGTGGAGGGAGGCCGTACAGAGTGATGCCCAGGGTCACAGACCTGTCGCAGCTGCTGTTTGTTAGTTCAAGTCCTGCTCTGAGGTGCTCTGTGTCAGCTCTGAGTGACAGGTGAGCTGGGGGTGCTCTGCAATGAGGGCTATGTGCATGGTTCCTGTGTGCCCAGCCCTGCCACGGTACCTGCAAGGGTAGCTCTGTATCCGGGGATTGGTCTGACCACGAGAGCCCCATGGGCTGCTGGGGACCTGGTAAAGAATATCAGGACAGTCAGTGAAGCCACCGAGGATATACCTCCAGCTGCTCCTAATTCCTACACCCTGCTGGTCATTCTACCAACCACCAGGACATGGTATTCTGTATTAGTCTTCAATGATGCCTTCTTTTGTATTCCATTAGTCCCAGAGTCACAAGAAATTTTGGCTTGTGAGTGGCAGGACTCAACATACAACTAAAACAATACTTCCGGGCCGTCTGGCCCCAAGGGTGCAAAAATTCCCACACCGTCTTTGGGGAAAGCTTAGGTAAAGACCTAAAAGTTCTACCTCTGGAAAAGGAAACCCTCCTTCAATACGCAGATGACATTCTGATCGCCAGCCCTACTAAGGAGGCCTCTGAACTACCAAGCCAATAAAGGATAGAAGTCGTCCAAAAAGAAGCTCAAATATCACAGACTGCGGTGACCTGCCTGGGCTTCATTCTCACAGAAGGTCGGAGAAGCCCATCCCAGGAAAGGGAAGAAACCATTTTCAGCCTTACCCCTTTCTAAAACTAGAAGACAGCTTAGGGGTTCCTGGGGAGGCCAGGGTTTGCTGCTTCTGGATCCCTAACTATAGTCTACTAGCTGGGCCTCTATATGAAACACTGAAAGGAAAAGATGATGATCCTTTTGAATAGAATCCAGAAGTGGCCTTTCAAGAATGGAAAGAGCAGTCAATTCAGACCCTTGCCCTGGAACTCCCTAATTTAGCTAAACCCTTTGACCTTTACATTCCCGGTGAAAGGTGAATCGCCATTGGAGAATTAGTGCAAAAACTGGGACCACTTGAAATGGAACAATGCAAGAATGCCATCCAGGTAGGATAAACTACGGTCACCAAGGGGCTTGACCCACTGCCACATCTGGCCAAGATACTGGCGGTAACAAAAAACCTGGAAATCAGCAACCCAAAAGGCCACCTCCCTCCTAAGGGAAAAGGACCCCACGTGGTGATCCTAACCACCAACCATGCCCTGAAGTTGCAGGGTTCGCTCTGTGGGCACACCGACCTCGAGTGAGGAGGCCTTCCAACTCCAACATCCAGAGAGATAACCGGGGGCAACAGGGCACCATGACGACTCGTGTGAACATCACTTGACCTGGAGTTTTTCTCATAAAACAACAAGAGTGTGTCCCAAAACAGTAGACTACTGCTTGCAGGACTTACTGTACCCAGAGGGGAGCTAATAATCTTGGCGGGGGAACCGTATATCACACTGTCACCATAGAAAAGCCTACAGACACCGTGATGATGGTGGCCAATAAGACCGGCTGGACTCCTGTTTACTTCAAAAGGCTGTTGACTCAGTGGCCATCATGGTCCTTGATCACCACTGACCCTGGACTGTCTGGGAGTTGAGTGGGCAGGGCTCTGACACCTGGTGCTGTTTGTACGTTAATTCAGGGACCTAATTGAAGAAAGCACAGACTACTGGTCAGAGCATCTAGGCTGGCAGAAACGGTCAGCCTATGGTGGCCGAACAAATGTGGGGTGGGGTGAAACCGGCCCCCACAGCGTCTCTGCACATCTCTTTCCTGGACCCTTAAAGGTCATTAGAATCTATAACACTTCCAATGCTGGTGTTCAGGTGGACGAGCAAGGAGGCAGGGGGCCTGGGGACAATCAACGTCACCTGGAGGCTGCTGGGGAGAAGTTCTGACCCTCGCCCCTGGGTATGAGGGCTCCCAACTCAGCACTCAGCAGTTACAGAAGAAGGGTCTGCACCCTCAGAACTCCAAGAATGAGGAATGGGACAAAAGGCAGAGGAGGGGTTTGTCCCCAGCAAAGCCCATTAAAAATCCCTGGGAGATAAAAATAGAATCTGTGCAATAAAGTCAAGTCTAACTTTTTTATCCTTTGTGCTTTGTCTAATTTCATGTACTCCTAGGGTCTCGCATGCAGAGGCTCCACACCCGGCGCTTCAGACCAGATTTCCTAGTGCAGAATGGCTGGGTCGACACCTCAGCTCCTGGGGCCCAGTGCAGACTCCACGATATAGAGCCTGAGCTGCAGCCAACCCAGCCCTTGAAAGCTCTGTCCCCTCCCTCCCAATGACTCTGACAGGATCTCTACACAGCAGCCCAGCCCACAGCCCACGGGGTAGTGCATGCTCTCACCTCTCCATTCTCTGATCAAAATATAAAGTTTCCTTTGCTTGTGAACCAAACTCAGTGTCGATCTGTTGGCCCCAATGACACTGGGCAGGGGGACACTTGTTGGGGTCCACTCTGGAGGATCAGTAACAGAAATTGAGACTATTGTAACCTCAATGAACAGATGTGTGAGCCAAACTGTAGTTAACATAGAACAGTGTATAAGGCTCGGGTAAAATAAGATGTTTCTAACACTTCCATTTGATATTTCCATCACTTTATTATAAGCAAGTTCAGTGAAAGGGTTTGTCTTATTTGTCAGGTCAATATTAGAGAAACGAAGTGATTTCTTTCCAAGGATGTACATCTAATAATCTTGGTTAAACCTTCAATCTTGTTTTAAATGCTTTTCCATTGAAAATGATACCTCTCTTTCAGCTCCCCCATTTCTGAGAAGTATAAAATCTTATAATTTATTATTACCAAAGGGGAAAGGTGGGAGGAGGGATAAATTAACAGTTTGGGATTAACACATACACACTGCTATGTATAAAATAGATCATCAACAAGGAACTACTGTATAGCACAGGGAACTACACTCAACATTTTGCAATAACCTATAAGGGGAAATAATCTGAAAAAGAATAGATATTTTTATTGACATCATCTATCAATGACAGTTAAAGTGTAACCTAAGGGAAGCTGGTGGTGAGTGCTTCTGACCCTGAAGACTTCAATCATCTAAAGTTTGGACTCTGCCTACTTCCCAAGGCCCTTAATGAACATATGTGTAGCCATAGCTTAAAAAATTCCCCAGTTTGGGTTTCGGGGAGACACTGATTTTGAAAAAGTCCTGGTGTTCTCCTTACATGAATGGGACTCTTCCTACTGCTAAAACATGTCTGTCACACCCAGAGGATAGTATACCGTCTGATCGGGAAGAGTTTGGAAAAGGCATCTCATCTCCTCAACTCCTGGTGCTCGGGTTCACCCCTCCAGCGTCTTTACTAACAGTCTCCCCACTTGGAGATGTCAGCACTGTCAACATCCTGTTGCGTACAGTTTGGAATTTGTCCAGAGGATGAAGCGGAAAGATGAGGAACAATGAGAGACAAGTCCTAGGTGTTCAGACAGGCACATGTCACTCTAATTTCCAATCAGGAAGACGAATTGACCAAAGGCTAGGGTTGCCCATGGAAACAGTATAGGGCTTGAGGAAATCCTGCTGCTTTGTGGCCAGTTCCCATAAACACAAGTTGAACAATGGAACTCAGGGGCAGTAAAATTCACGAAACTGCAGAGTTGAAAATATCCATCACTGAAAAATGTCTTGAGGAAAGTCAGAGAAAAGGACTTGTAAGCAAGGGAGAATGGCAGGAAAGGGATTTGAGGAGGTAGAAAGGACTCGCCATTAAGCACAAGAAAAGGAGCTGAACATTGCCAACATTGCAGTTGGCCAAAAAGGGTGTATGCGTTTTTTTCTGTATATATTCAAGAAAAGGGCATACACTTTTTTAGCCAACCAAACAGGTGGGCACTGGAAATCAATACTACAAAAGATATCACTTCGCATCAGTCACAAGAGCCATCCTCATAAAGCGTAAACAACAGAAATGCAGGACAGGGCAACGAGAAGAGGGAGCCCTGTGAGACTTATAGTGGAAATGTATATTGCCAACGGCCATTCTGGAGAAGTATATTGTGTTTACTAAAGCATCTAAAAAATGAGCTACAGAGCATAGGGCACTTGCACTCATGGGCGTATATCTTGGGAAAAACAAAAATCAAGAGGACACAGGCACCCCAATGTTTACCCCCTCTCTGTTTAAAAGATCCTCGACTAGGATATAACTTAAATGTCTCTGGAGGGAAAAAATGGATAGAGATGTGGTACTTAGGTAGAGTGGAATATTACTCAGCCTGGAAATCAATGAAATATGGCCAGTTGTAACAACTCCAGAGGAGTTACGTATGATCATTCTAAGTGACAGAATTCAAAAAGAAAAAGACACATATCATAAGATATCACTTAAAGGTGGAATCCAAAATGGCTACACATGAAATAAATTACAAAACAAAAACATAGTCAAATATGTACAAAACACGCATAAGGCTGCTAAACGGGAAAGGTGGGGAGGGGTGAGGCATCATCCAGGAGGTTAAAATTAGCAAAGATACCATTCCAAATACCAAACTGATAATCAACAAGGCCTACACGGTAGCTAAAAGAACTACACTCAGCACACTCAAGTCACCGGAAAAGAATATATACGACTGGTAAGAATCTGAAAAAGAATTTACTGATGTCTCTCTGTACGTGAATCAAGTGGATGTACAGCAGCAAGAAACAGAGCTTTGAAAATCAGCTGTAACCAATATAGTAATAAATTGAAAAAAATAAACGACAGAGAGACAGAGAAAACCTCTTACAACTTTTCCTCAGGGACGGTGATGCAACATGGATTGAACACGTCTAGACCCACAGCAGGATGAGACATAAGGCTGGAAACTGTTCGCGCTAAGAGAAATGTGAGGTTGGGTGAGGAAATGCACACCCTTTAAAGTAATACTACCTGGTGCCCATTCAATGGGTCCCAAATCTGCAGGTTCAAGGGATCTTCCTACAGCTAAAACATGCATGGAAAACCCAGAGGACTGTACACCATGTGATCGGGAGATGTGTCTAAAATGCAGCTCATTTATCCTCTCCTGGTGCTCCTGTTCACCATTCCAGCCACGTTACTTAGAATCTCCCCACTTGGAGAATCAGCACATTTCAACTTCTGTTTCACACATTTTGCAAATTGTGAGGAGGATGAACGGGAAGAGGGGGAACCAATGAGAGAATAGTTGTAGGGGTTTGGACGGGCACATATCACTCTAATTTCCCATTAAGAATAAGAATTAAAAAAAGGCTCAGCCCACCTCGCTGGAGCCAAAATAGGGCCTGAAGCAATCCTGCGGGTTTGAGGCCAGCTCACAAAAGAGCAACTTAAAAAATGGAGCTCAGGGTCACTGCAATTCACAAACCTGCAGAGTTATAAATGAAAACTAACGTCCAAAATTATGTTGAGGTAAGGCAAAGAAGAGGATCTGAATGCAAGACAGAATTGCAAGAAACAGATTTCAAGAGATAGATTGGACTCGTCTTTAAAGCACATGAAAAGCGGCAGAATTTCGACAATGATGCAGTTGGCCCAAAAGGGCGTATGCGTTTTTTCCTGATTATATCCAGGAAAAAACGCATATGCACCTTATGGGCAAGAAAACAAGCAAGCAATGCAAATGTGCACAACAAAGAAGTCTCACTTCCCACAGGTCAAAAGGGCCATCCTAAAAAATTGTAAAAACCAGAAATGCAGGACAGGCCATGGAGAACAGGGAGCCTTTATACGCTGATGGGCAGTGTGTGAACTGCCGAGAGCCACTCTGGAGGAGTGTATGGTGGTTCCTAAATCATCTAAAAAACAGAGCTACGGAGCATAGGACACTTCCAATCATGGGAGTATATCTAGGGAAGTCTAAAAATCAACAAGACACAAGCACACCACAGTTTAGGGCTACTCTGTTTACAAGAACCTCAACTTCAGTACACCTTAAATATCCCAGGAAAGAGAACAATGGATAAAGAAGATGTGGTACTTATGTACAATGGAATATCTCTTCACCATGAAATCAATGTAATAAGGCTAGTAGAAGGATAAAGAGTGGATTTAGGTCCGATAATACTACTTGAAATAAGTCAAACAGAAAAAGAAACATATCATAAGATATCACTTATAGAGGGAGGGTAAATATGGCTGCACAAGAAATGAATTACAGAACAGAACAGTGTCTCACATTTAGAAAACACACTTATGTCAGCTTAAGGGGAAAGGAGAGGTGGGGTGATGCATAAAACCAGAGTTTGAAATTAGCACAGATACCGTTCAATAAACCAAATAGGTATTAGACAAGATCTACACCTTGCTCAATGAACTGGCCTCAACACACCCTATACACCGCAGAGAAATATATCTGAGTAATAAGAATCTTAAAACCCATGTATTGATATATCTCCATAAGGGAATCAAGTGTGTGCAGAGTGGCACAAACACAGCAGTGAAGATGAGCTAAACCCCATTATAGAAATAAATTTTAAAAACAAAACGCAGAAACAATGAAAGAGAGAAAAATTCTTACAAAATTCGCTCAGGGGCTGTGATGCAACCTGGATTGACCACATATAAACCCACAGCTGGATAAGATATAAGGCTGGACACTTGGGGCTGAGAGGATTGGTGAGCTTTGGTGAGCAACTGCCGAAAGTTTAATGCAATACTTCATGCTACTCAGTCCAAGGGTCCCAACACTCCAGGTTGAAGGGAATCTTCCTACAGCTAAACCATGCTTGGGAAACCCAGCGACTGGTATACCATATGATCGGGAAAGGTTTCTAAAACACACCTCATTGTTCCTCTCCTGGGGCTCCGGATCGACATTCCAGCCGCTTTACTAACAACAACCTCACATGGAGAGTCAATGCCTTTAAGTTCCAGTATCGCACAGTCTGCAGATAGTGTGGAGGATGAATGGGTTAGGGGGAACCAGTGAGAAACTAATGTAGTGGTTTCAATGGGCGCATGTCACTCTAATTTCACATCAGTAAGAAGAATTAACCAAAGACACAGGAAGGTGTCCCACAAGAAGAATAGGGCCTGAAGGAATCCTGCGGTTATGAGGCAAGATCACAAAAATAAGAGCTGAAAAATGGAGCTCAGGGCCACTGCAATTCAAAAACGTGCAGAGTTATAAAGGCCAACAATTTTCAAAAAGGATATTGAGGAAAGGCTATGAAGAGGCATTGAAAGAAAGGCAGAATTGCAGGAAACCGATTTCAGGAGGTAGACTGGAATTGCATTTAAAGCATAGGAAATGAGGCAGAACGTCGACAATGATGCACTTGGCCAAAAGGGCGTATGTGTTTTTTCCTGAATATATTCAGGAAAAAACGCATATGCACTTTTTGTACAACCAAGCAAGCTTGCAAAGCAAATCTGCACTACAATGAAGTCTCACTTCCCACTGGTTAAAAGGGCCATCTGAGAAAAGTGTAAAATCCAGAAAGGCAGGACAGGCCATGGAGAACTGGGAGCCTTGTTATGCTGATGGGCGGGATGTAATTTGCCAACAGCCACTCGGGAGAAGTGTATGGTGTTTCCTGAAACATCTAAAAAACAAAGCAACAGAGCCTAGGGCACTTCCACTTATGGTCCTATAGCTTAGGGAAATTAAAATCAAAAAGACACAGCCACCCCAAAGTTTGGGACAACTCTGTTTACAAGAACCTCATTTACGGTACAAGTTCAATATCGCAGAAAGTGAAAAATGGATAAAGAAGTTGTGGTACTTACGTAGAATGCAATATCACTCAACAATGAAATCTATGTCATCAGGCCCGTAGCAGCATAATGAGTGGATTCAGGTATGATGATTCTAACTGAAATAAGTCACACAGAAAAAGAAACATCATAAGATATCAGTAATACACGGAATGTAAACTTGGCTATACAGGAACTGAATTCCAAAACAGAACAGGGTCTCAAATTTAGAAAACCAACTGATGCTTGCTTAAGGGGAAAGGTGAGTTGGGGTGCTGCATAAAACCAGAGATTGAAATGAGCACAGATAAAGTTCCTTAAGCCAAATATGGAATAGACAAGAGCTACTCCTTGCTCAACGAAATGGACTCAACACCGCATATTAAACGCCTAAGAATGTACCTGACTAGTAAGTATCTTAAAACCTATGGATTGCTATGTCTCCGAAAGAGAATCAAGCATGTGTACAGGGGCATAAACGCAGCAGTGATAGGATTGGAGAGGTTCAGTGAGCAAATGAAGACCCTTTGAAGTCATATTGCATGGTACCCATTCCACGGGTTTCAACTACCCAGGTTTAAGGTATTCTTCCTTCAGCTAAAACATGCATGTGGAACCTAGAGTATGATCAACCATGTGATCGGGAGACGTGTTCAAATATGTCTCAGTTTTCGTACCCTGGTACTCGGGTGCAACATTCCAGATGCTTTACTAACACTCTCCCGACTTGGAGAGTCAGTCCCTTTAACCTCCTGTTTGGCCCAGTTTGCAATTTCTGTGGAAGATGAACAGGAATAGGGAGAACCAATGAGAGACTAGCTGGAGGTGTCTGGACGGGCAAATTTAACTCTCATTTCCCACCAGGAAGAGGAAATAACCAAAGGCTCAGCGTGCCGTGCCGGAACCAGATTAGGGCCTGAAGCCATCCTGCTGTGTTGCGGCCAGCTCACAAGAAAGCGAGTTCAAGAAAGGAGCTCTGGGGCACTGTAATGCACAAACCTGCAGAGTTATAAATGACAGCTATCGTCCAAAAATATACTGAAGTAAGGCTCCCAAGAGGACTTGAAAGTGGGGCAGAATTGCAGGAAACTGATTTCAGGAGGTAGACTGGAATTGCATTTAAAGCATAGGAAAAGAGGCAGAACGTCCACAATGATGCACTTGGCCAAAAAAGGTGTATGCGTTTTTTCCTGAATATATTCAGGAAAAAACGCATACGCCCTTTTTGGCCAACCAAGTAAGCTTGCAAAGGAAATCTGCACTACAATGAAGTCTCACTTCCCCCCGGTCAAAAGGGCCATCTGAAAAAAGTGTAAATCCAGAAAGGCAGGACAGGCCATGGAGAACTGGGAGCCTTGTTATGCTGATGGGCGGGATGTAAATTGCCAACAGACACTGGGGAGAAGTGTATGGTGTTTCCTGAAACATCTAAAAAACAAAGCAACAGAGCCTAGGGCACTTCCACTTATGGTCCTATAGCTTAGGGAAATTAAAATCAAAAAGACACAGCCACCCCAAAGTTTGGGACGCCTCTGTTTACAAGAACCTCGTTTACCGTACAAGTTCAATATCACAGAAAGTGAAAAATGGATAAAGAACTTGTGGTACTTACCTACAATGCAGTATCACTCAACAATGAAATCTATGTCATCAGGCCCGTAGCAGCATAATGAGTGGATTCAGGTACGATGATTCTAACTGAAATAAGTCACACAGAAAAAGAAACATCATAAGATATCAGTAATACACGGAATGTAAACTTGGCTACACAGGAACTGAATTCCAAAACAGAACAGGGTCTCAAATTTAGAAAACCAACTTATGCTTGCTTAAGGGGAAAGGTGAGTTGGGGTGCTGCATAAAACCAGAGATCGAAATGAGCACAGATAAAGTTCCTTAAGCCAAATATGGAATAGACAAGAGCTACTCCTTGCTCAATGAAATGGACTCAACACCGCATATTAAACGCCTAAGAATGTACCTGACTAGTAAGTATCTTAAAACCTATGGATTACTATGTCTCCGAAAGAGAATCAAGCATGTGTACAGGGGCATAAATGCAGCAGTGATAGGATTGGAGAGGTTCGGTGAGCAAATGAAGACCCTTTGAAGTCATATTGCATGGTACTCATTCCACGGGTTTCAACTACCCAGGTTTAACGGATTCTTCCTTCAGCTAAAACATGCATGTGGAACCTAGAGTATGATCAACCATGTGATCGGGAGACGTGTTCAAATATGTCTCAGTTTTCATACCCTGGTACTCGGGTGCAACATTCCAGACACTTAACTAATACTCTCCCAACTTGGAGAGTCAGTCCCTTTAACCTCCTGTTTGGCCCAGTTTGCAATTTCTGCGGAAGATGAACAGGAATAGCGAGAACAAATGAGAGACTAGCTGGAGGTGTCTGGACGGGCAAATTTAACTCTCATTTCCCACCAGGAAGCGGAATTAACGAAAGGCTCAGCATGCCATGCCGGAACCAGATTAGGGCCTGAAGCCATCCTGCGGTGTTGCGGCCAAGTCACAAGAAAGCGAGTTGAAGAAAGGAGCTCAGGGGCACTGTAATTCACAAACCTGCAGAGTTATAAATGACAGCTATCGTCCAAAAATATACTGAAGTAAGGCTGCCAAGAGGACTTGAAAGCGGGGCAGAATTGCAGGAAACCGATTTCAGGAGGTAGACTGGAATTGCATTGAAAGCATAGGAAAAGAGGCAGAACGTCCCCAATGATGCACTTGGCCAAAAAGGGCGTATGCGTTTTTTCCTGAATATATTCAGGAAAAAACGCATACGCCCTTTTTGGCCAACCAAGCAAACTTGCAAAGGAAATCTGTACGACAATGGAGTCTCACTTCCCCCCGGTCAAAAGGGCCATCTGAAAAAAGTGTAAAATCCAGAAAGGCAGTACAGGCCATGGAGAACTGGGAGCCTTGTTATGCTGATGGGTGGGATGTAAATTGCCAACAGACACTGGGGAGAAGTGTATGGTGTTTCCTGAAACATCTAAAAAACAAAGCAACAGAGCCTAGGGCACTTCCACTTATGGTCCTATAGCTTAGGGAAATTAAATTCAAAAAGACACAGCCACCCCAAAGTTTGGGACGCCTCTGTTTACAAGAACCTCGTTTACCGTACAAGTTCAACATCGCAGAAAGTGAAAAGTGGATAAAGAAGTTGTGGTATTTACTTACAAAGCAATATCACTCAGCAATGAAATCTATGTCATCAGGCCCTTAGTAGCACAATGAGTGGATTCAGGTATGATTATTCTAACTGAAATAAGTCACACAGAAAAAGAAACATCATAAGATATCAGTAATACACGGAATGTAAACTTGGCTACACAGGAACTGAATTACAGAACAGAACAGGGTCTCAAATTTAGAAAACCAACTTATGCTTGCTTAAGGGGAAAGGTGAGTTGGGGTGCTGCATAAAACCAGAGATCGAAATGAGCACAGATAAATTTCCTTAAGCCAAATATGCAATAGACAAGAGCTACTCCTTGCTCAACGAAATGGACTCAACACACCATATTAAACGCCTAAGAATGTACCTGACTAGTAAGTATCTTAAAACCTATGGATTGCTATGTCTCTGAAAGAGAATCAAGCATGTGTACAGGGGCATAAACGCAGCAGTGATAGGATTGGAGAGGATCGATAGCAAATGAAGACCCTTTGAAGTCATATTGCATGGTACCCATTCCACGGGTTTCAACTACCCAGGTTTAAGGTATTCTTCCTTCAGCTAAAACATGCATGTGGAACCTAGAGTATGATCAACCATGTGATCGGGAGACGTGTTCAAATATGTCTCAGTTTTTGTACCCTGGTACTCGGGTGCAACATTCTAGATGCTTTACTAACACTCTCCCGACTTGGAGAGTCAGTCCCTTTAACCTCCTGTTTGGCCCAGTTTGCAATTTCTGCGGAAGATGAACTGGAATAGCGAGAACCAATGAGACACTAGCTGGAGGTGTCTGGATGGGCAAATTTAACTCTCATTTCCCACCAGGAAGAGGAATTAACCAAAGGCTAAGCGTGCCGTGCCGGAACGAGATTAGGGCCTGAAGCCATCCTGCGGTGTTGCGGCCAGGTCACAAGAAAGCGAGTTGAAGAAAGGAGCTCAGGGGCACTGTAATTCACAAACCTGCAGAGTTATAAATGACAGCTATCGTCCAAAAATATACTGAAGTAAGGCTGCCAAGAGGACTTGAAAGCGGGGCAGAATTGCAGGAAACCGATTTCAGGAGGTAGACTGGAATTGCATTGAAAGCATAGGAAAAGAGGCAGAACGTCCACAATGATGCACTTGGCCAAAAAGGGCGTATGCGTTTTTTCCTGAATATATTCAGGAAAAAACGCATACGCCCTTTTTGGCCAACCAAGCAAGCTTGCAAAGGAAATCTGCACTACAATGAAGTCTCACTTCCCCCCGGTCAAAGGGGCCATCTGAAAAAAGTGTAAAATCCAGAAAGGCAGGACAGGCCATGGAGAACTGGGAGCCTTGTTATGCTGATGGGTGGGATGTAAATTGCCAACAGACACTGGGGAGAAGTGTATGGTGTTTCCTGAAACATCTAAAAAACAAAGCAACAGAGCCTAGGGCACTTCCACTTATGGTCCTATAGCTTAGGGAAATTAAAATCAAAAAGACACAGCCACCCCAAAGTTTGGGACGCCTCTGTTTACAAGAACCTCGTTTACCGTACAAGTTCAATATCACAGAAAGTGAAAAATGGATAAAGAACTTGTGGTACTTACCTACAATGCAGTATCACTCAACAATGAAATCTATGTCATCAGGCCCGTAGCAGCATAATGAGTGGATTCAGGTACGATGATTCTAACTGAAATAAGTCACACAGAAAAAGAAACATCATAAGATATCAGTAATACACGGAATGTAAACTTGGCTACACAGGAACTGAATTCCAAAACAGAACAGGGTCTCAAATTTAGAAAACCAACTTATGCTTGCTTAAGGGGAAAGGTGAGTTGGGGTGCTGCATAAAACCAGAGATCGAAATGAGCACAGATAAAGTTCCTTAAGCCAAATATGGAATAGACAAGAGCTACTCCTTGCTCAATGAAATGGACTCAACACCGCATATTAAACGCCTAAGAATGTACCTGACTAGTAAGTATCTTAAAACCTATGGATTACTATGTCTCCGAAAGAGAATCAAGCATGTGTACAGGGGCATAAATGCAGCAGTGATAGGATTGGAGAGGTTCGGTGAGCAAATGAAGACCCTTTGAAGTCATATTGCATGGTACTCATTCCACGGGTTTCAACTACCCAGGTTTAACGGATTCTTCCTTCAGCTAAAACATGCATGTGGAACCTAGAGTATGATCAACCATGTGATCGGGAGACGTGTTCAAATATGTCTCAGTTTTCATACCCTGGTACTCGGGTGCAACATTCCAGACACTTAACTAATACTCTCCCAACTTGGAGAGTCAGTCCCTTTAACCTCCTGTTTGGCCCAGTTTGCAATTTCTGCGGAAGATGAACAGGAATAGCGAGAACAAATGAGAGACTAGCTGGAGGTGTCTGGACGGGCAAATTTAACTCTCATTTCCCACCAGGAAGCGGAATTAACGAAAGGCTCAGCATGCCATGCCGGAACCAGATTAGGGCCTGAAGCCATCCTGCGGTGTTGCGGCCAAGTCACAAGAAAGCGAGTTGAAGAAAGGAGCTCAGGGGCACTGTAATTCACAAACCTGCAGAGTTATAAATGACAGCTATCGTCCAAAAATATACTGAAGTAAGGCTGCCAAGAGGACTTGAAAGCGGGGCAGAATTGCAGGAAACCGATTTCAGGAGGTAGACTGGAATTGCATTGAAAGCATAGGAAAAGAGGCAGAACGTCCCCAATGATGCACTTGGCCAAAAAGGGCGTATGCGTTTTTTCCTGAATATATTCAGGAAAAAACGCATACGCCCTTTTTGGCCAACCAAGCAAACTTGCAAAGGAAATCTGTACGACAATGGAGTCTCACTTCCCCCCGGTCAAAAGGGCCATCTGAAAAAAGTGTAAAATCCAGAAAGGCAGTACAGGCCATGGAGAACTGGGAGCCTTGTTATGCTGATGGGTGGGATGTAAATTGCCAACAGACACTGGGGAGAAGTGTATGGTGTTTCCTGAAACATCTAAAAAACAAAGCAACAGAGCCTAGGGCACTTCCACTTATGGTCCTATAGCTTAGGGAAATTAAATTCAAAAAGACACAGCCACCCCAAAGTTTGGGACGCCTCTGTTTACAAGAACCTCGTTTACCGTACAAGTTCAACATCGCAGAAAGTGAAAAGTGGATAAAGAAGTTGTGGTATTTACTTACAAAGCAATATCACTCAGCAATGAAATCTATGTCATCAGGCCCTTAGTAGCACAATGAGTGGATTCAGGTATGATTATTCTAACTGAAATAAGTCACACAGAAAAAGAAACATCATAAGATATCAGTAATACACGGAATGTAAACTTGGCTACACAGGAACTGAATTACAGAACAGAACAGGGTCTCAAATTTAGAAAACCAACTTATGCTTGCTTAAGGGGAAAGGTGAGTTGGGGTGCTGCATAAAACCAGAGATCGAAATGAGCACAGATAAATTTCCTTAAGCCAAATATGCAATAGACAAGAGCTACTCCTTGCTCAACGAAATGGACTCAACACACCATATTAAACGCCTAAGAATGTACCTGACTAGTAAGTATCTTAAAACCTATGGATTGCTATGTCTCTGAAAGAGAATCAAGCATGTGTACAGGGGCATAAACGCAGCAGTGATAGGATTGGAGAGGATCGATAGCAAATGAAGACCCTTTGAAGTCATATTGCATGGTACCCATTCCACGGGTTTCAACTACCCAGGTTTAAGGTATTCTTCCTTTAGCTAAAACATGCATGTGGAACCTAGAGTATGATCAACCATGTGATCGGGAGACGTGTTCAAATATGTCTCAGTTTTTGTACCCTGGTACTCGGGTGCAACATTCTAGACGCTTTACTAACACTCTCCCGACTTGGAGAGTCAGTCCCTTTAACCTCCTGTTTGGCCCAGTTTGCAATTTCTGCGGAAGATGAACAGGAATAGCGAGAACCAATGAGACACTAGCTGGAGGTGTCTGGATGGGCAAATTTAACTCTCATTTCCCACCAGGAAGAGGAATTAACCAAAGGCTAAGCGTGCCGTGCCGGAACGAGATTAGGGCCTGAAGCCATCCTGCGGTGTTGCGGCCAGGTCACAAGAAAGCGAGTTGAAGAAAGGAGCTCAGGGGCACTGTAATTCACAAACCTGCAGAGTTATAAATGACAGCTATCGTCCAAAAATATACTGAAGTAAGGCTGCCAAGAGGACTTGAAAGCGGGGCAGAATTGCAGGAAACCGATTTCAGGAGGTAGACTGGAATTGCATTGAAAGCATAGGAAAAGAGGCAGAACGTCCACAATGATGCACTTGGCCAAAAAGGGCGTATGCGTTTTTTCCTGAATATATTCAGGAAAAAACGCATACGCCCTTTTTGGCCAACCAAGCAAGCTTGCAAAGGAAATCTGCACTACAATGAAGTCTCACTTCCCCCCGGTCAAAGGGGCCATCTGAAAAAAGTGTAAAATCCAGAAAGGCAGGACAGGCCATGGAGAACTGGGAGCCTTGTTATGCTGATGGGTGGGATGTAAATTGCCAACAGACACTCGGGAGAAGTGTATGGTGTTTCCTGAAACATCTAAAAAACAAAGCAACAGAGCCTAGGGCACTTCCACTTATGGTCCTATAGCTTAGGGAAATTAAAATCAAAAAGACACAGCCACCCCAAAGTTTGGGACGCCTCTGTTTACAAGAACCTCGTTTACCGAACAAGTTCAACGTCGCAGAAAGTGAAAAATGGATAAAGAAGTTGTGGTATTTACTTACAAAGCAATATCACTCAGCAATGAAATCTATGTCATCAGGCCCTTAGTAGCACAATGAGTGGATTCAGGTATGATGATTCTAACTGAAATAAGTCACACAGAAAAAGAAACATCATAAGATATCAGTAATACACGGAATGTAAACTTGGCTACACAGGAACTGAATTCCAGAACAGAACAGCGTCTCAAATTTAGAAAACCAACTTATGCTTGCTTAAGGGTAAAGGTGACTTGGGGTACTGCATAAAACCAGAGATCGAAATGAGCACAGATAATGTTCCTTAAGCCAAATATGGAATAGACAAGAGCTACTCCTTGCTCAACGAAATGGACTCAACACCGCATATTAAACGCCTAAGTATGTACCTGACTAGTAAGTATCTTAAAACCTATGGATTGCTATGTCTCCGAAAGAGAATCAAGCATGTGTACAGGGGCATAAATGCAGCAGTGATAGGATTCGAGAGGTTCGGTGAGCAAATGAAGACCCTTTGAAGTCATATTGCATGGTACCCATTCCACGCGTTTCAACTACACAGGTTTAAGGTATTCTTCCTTCAGCTAAAACATGCATGTGGAACCTACAGTATGATCAACCATGTGATCGGGAGACGTGTTCAAATATGTCTCAGTTTTCGTACCCTGGTACTCGGGTGCAACATTCCAGACGCTTTATTAACACTCTCCCGTCTTGGAGAGTCAGTCCCTTTAACCTCCTGTTTGGCCCAGTTTGCAATTTCTGCGGAAGATGAACAGGAATAGCGAGAACCAATGAGAGACTAGCTGGAGGTGTCAGGACGGGCAAATTTAACTCTCATTTCCCACCAGGAAGAGGAATTAACCAAAGGCTCAGCGTGCCGTGCCGGAACCAGATTAGGGCCTGAAGCCATCCTGCGGTGTTGCGGCCAGCTCACAAGAAAGCGAGTTGAAGAAAGGAGCTCAGGGGTACTGTAATTCACAAACCTGCAGAGTTATAAATGACAGCTATCGTCCAAAAATAGACTGAAGTAAGGCTGCCAAGAGGACTTGAAAGCGGGGCAGAATTGCAGGAAACCGATTTCAGGAGGTAGACTGGAATTGCATTGAAAGCATAGGAAAAGAGGCAGAACGTCCACAATGATGCACTTGGCCAAAAAGGGCGTATGCGTTTAATCCTGAATATATTCAGGAAAAAACGCATACGCCCTTTTTGGCCAACCAAGCAAGCTTGCAAAGGAAATCTGCACTACAATGAAGTCTCACTTCCCCCCGGTCAAAAGGGCCATCTGAAAAAAGTGTAAAATCCAGAAAGGCAGGACAGGCCATGGAGAACTGGGAGCCTTGTTATGCTGATGGGCGTGATGTAAATCGCCAACAGACACTCGGGAGAAGTGTATGGTGTTTCCTGAAACATCTAAAAAACAAAGTAACAGAGCCTAGGGCACTTCCACTTATGGTCTTATAGCTTAGGGAAATTAAAATCAAAAAGACACAGCCACCCCAAAGTTTGGGACGCCTCTGTTTACAAGAACCTCGTTTACCGTAGAAGTTCAATATCACAGAAAGTGAAAAATGGATAAAGAACTTGTGGTATTTACTTACAAAGCAATATCACTCAGCAATGAAATCTATGTCATCAGACCCTTAGCAGCACAATGAGTGGATTCAGGTATGATGATTCTAACTGAAATAAGTCACACAGAAAAAGAAACATCATAAGATATCAGTAATACACGGAATGTAAACTTGGCTACACAGGAACTGAATTACAGAACAGAACAGGGTCTCAAATTTAGAAAACCAACTTATGCTTGCTTAAGGGGAAAGGTGAGTTGGGGTGCTGCATAAAACCAGAGATTGAAATGAGCACAGATAACGTTCCTTAACCCAAATATGGAATAGACAAGAGCTACTCCTTGCTCAACGAAATGGACTCAACACCGCATATTTAACGCCTAAGAATGTACCTGACTAGTAAGTATCTTAAAACCTATGGATTGCTATGTCTCTGAAAGAGAATCAAGCATGTGTACAGGGGCATAAACGCAGCAGTGATAGGATTGGAGAGGTTCGGTGAGCAAATGAAGACCCTTTGAAGTCATATTGCATGGTACCCATTCCACGGGTTTCAACTACCCAGGTTTAAGGTATTCTTCCTTCAGCTAAAACATGCATGTGGAACCTAGAGTATGATCAACCTTGTGATCGGGAGACGTGTTCAAATATGTCTCAGTTTTCGTACCCTGGTACTCGGGTGCAACATTCCAGACGCTTTACTAACACTCTCCCGAATTGGAGAGTCAGTCCCTTTAACCTCCTGTTTGGCCCAGTTTGCAATTTCTGCGGAAGATGAACAGGAATAGGGAGAACCAATGAGAGACTAGCTGGAGGTGTCTGGATGGGCAAATTTAACTCTCATTTCCCACCAGGAAGAGGAATTAACCAAAGGCTCAGCGTGCCGTGCCAGAACCAGATTAGGGCCTGAAGCCATCCTGCGGTGTTGCGGCCAGCTCACAAGAAAGTGAGTTGAAGAAAGGAGCTCAGGGGTACTGTAATTCACAAACCTGCAGAGTTATAAATGAGAGCTATCGTCCAAAAATATACTGAAGTAAGGCTGCCAAGAGGACTTGAAAACGCGGCAGAATTGCAGGAAACCGATTTCAGGAGGTAGACTGGAATTGCATTGAAAGCATAGGAAAAGAGGCAGAACTTCCACGATGATGCACTTGGCCAAAAAGGGCGTATGCGTTTTTTCCTGAATATATTCAGGAAAAAACGCATACGCACTTTTTGGCCAACCAAGCAAGCTTGCAAAGGAAATCTGCACTACAATGAAGTCTCACTTCCCCCCGGTCAAAAGGGCCATCTGAAAAAAGTGTAAAATCCAGAAAGGCAGGACAGGCCATGGAGAACTGGGAGCCTTGTTATGCTGATGGGCGTGATGTAAATCGCCAACAGACACTCAGGAGAAGTGTATGGTGTTTCCTGAAACATCTAAAAAACAAAGCAACAGAGCCTAGGGCACTTCCACTTATGGTCTTATAGCTTAGGGAAATTAAAATCAAAAAGACACAGCCACCCCAAAGTTTGGGACGCCTCTGTTTACAAGAACCTCGTTTACAGTACAAGTTCAACATCGCAGAAAGTGAAAAATGGATAAAGAACTTGTGGTATTTACTTACAAAGCAATATCACTCAGCAATGAAATCTATGTCATCAGGCCCTTCGCAGCACAATGAGTGGATTCAGGTATGATGATTCTAACTGAAATAAGTCACACAGAAAAAGAAACATCATAAGATATCAGTAATACACGGAATGTAAACTTGGCTACACAGGAACTGAATTACAGAACAGAACAGGGTCTCAAATTTAGAAAACCAACTTATGCTTGCTTAAGGGTAAAGGTGAGTTGGGGTGCTGCATAAAACCAGAGATCAAAATGAGCACAGATAAAGTTCCTTAAGCCAAATATGGAATAGACAAGAGCTACTCCTTGCTCAACGAAATGGACACAACACACCATATTAAACGCCTAAGAATGTACCTGACTAGTAAGTATCTTAAAACCTATGGATTGCTATGTCTCCAAAAGAGAATCAAGGATGGGTACAGGGGCATAAACGCAGCAGTGATAGGATTGGAGAGGATCGGTGAGCAAATGAAGACCCTTTGAAGTCATATTGCATGGTACCCATTCCACGGGTTTCAACTACCCAGGTTTAAGGTATTCTTCCTTCAGCTAAAACATGCATGTGGAACCTAGAGTATGATCAACCATGTGATTGGGAGACGTGTTCAAATATGTCTCCGTTTTCTTACCCTGGTACTCGGGTGCAACATTCCAGACGCTTTACTAACACTCTCCCGACTTGGAGAGTCAGTCCCTTTAACCTCCTGTTTGGCCCAGTTTGCAATTTCTGCGGAAGATGAACAGGAATAGCGAGAACCAATGAGAGACTAGCTGGAGGTGTCAGGACGGGCAAATTTAACTCTCATTTCCCACCAGGAAGAGGAATTAACCAAAGGCTCTGCGTGCCGTGCCGGAACCAGATTAGGGCCTGAAGCCATCCTGCGGTGTTGCGGCCAGCTCACAAGAAAGCGAGTTGAAGAAAGGAGCTCAGGGGCACTGTAATTCACAAACCTGCAGAGTTATAAATGACAGCTATCGTCCATAAATATACTGAAGTAAGGCTGCCAAGAGGACTTGAAAGCGGGGCAGAATTGCAGGAAACCGATTTCAGGAGGTAGACTGGAATTGCATTGAAAGCATAGGAAAAGAGGCAGAACGTCCACAATGATGCACTTGGCCAGAAAGTGCGTATGCGTTTTTTCCTGAATATATTCAGGAAAAAACGCATACGCCCTTTTTGGCCAACCAAGCAAGCTTGCAAAGAAATCTGCACTACAATGAAGTCTCACTTCCCCCCGGTCAAAAGGGCCATCTGAAAAAAGTGTAAAATCCAGAAAGGCAGGACAGGCCATGGAGAACTGGGAGCCTTGTTATGCTGATGGGCGGGATGGAAATTGCCAACAGACACTCGGGAGAAGTGAATGGTGTTTCATGAAACATCTAAAATAAAACGCAATAGAGCCTAGGGCACTTCCACTTATGGTCCTACAGCTTAGGGAAATTAAAATCAAAAAGACACAGCCACCCCAAAGCTTGGGACGCATTTGTTTACAAGAACCTCGTTTACCATACAAGTTCAGTATCACGGAAAGTGAAAAATGGATAAAGAACATGTGGTACTTACGTACAATGCAGTATCACTCGTCAATGAAATCTATGTCATCAGGCCCGTAGCAGCATAATGAGTGGATTCAGGTACGATGATTCTAACTGAAATAAGTCACACAGAAAAAGAAACACCATAAGATATCACTAATACACGGAATGTAAACTTGGCTACACAGGAACTGAATTCCAAAACAGAACAGGGTCTCAAATTGAGAAAACCAACTTATGCTTGCTTAAGGGGAAAGGTGAGTTGGGGTGCTGCATAAAACCAGAGATTGAAATGAGCACAGATAAAGTTCCTTAAGCCAAATATGGAATAGACAAGAGCTACTCCTTGCTCAACGAAATGGACTCAACACCGCATATTAAACGCCTAAGAATGTACCTGACTAGTAAGTATCTTAAAACCTATGGATTGCTATGTCTCCAAAAGAGAATCAAGCATGTGTACAGGGGCATAAACGCAGCAGTGATAGGATTGGAGAGGTTCGGTGAGCAAATGAAGACCCTTTGAAGTCATATTGCATGGTACCCATTCCACGGGTTTCAACTACCAAGGTTTAAGGTATTCTTCCTTCAGCTAAAGCATGCATGTGGAACCTAGAGTATGATCAACCATGTGATCGGGAGACGTGTTCAAATATGTCTCAGTTTTCGTACCCTGGTACTCGGGTGCAACATTCCAGACGCTTTACTAACACTCTCCCGACTTGGAGAGTCAGTCCCTTAAACCTCCTGTTTGGCCCAGTTTGCAATTTCTGCGGAAGATGAACAGGAATAGCGAGAACCAATGAGAGACTAGCTGGAGGTGTCTGGACGGGCAAATTTAACTCTCATTTCCCACCAGGAAGAGGAAATAACCAAAGGCTCAGCGTGCCGTGCCGGAACCAGATTAGGGCCTGAAGCCATCCAGCGGTGTTTTGGCCAGCTCACAAGAAAACGAGTTGAAGAAAGGAGCTCTGGGGCACTGTAATGCACAAACCTGCAGAGTTATAAATGACAGCTATCGTCCAAAAATATACTGAAGTAAGGCTGCCAAGAGGACTTGAAAGCGGGGCAGAATTGCAGGAAACCGATTTCAGGAGGTAGACTGGAATTGCATTGAAAGCATAGGAAAAGAGGCAGAACGTCCACAATGATGCACTTGGCCGAAAAGGGCGTATGCGTTTTTTCCTGAATATATTCAGGAAAAAACGCATACGCCCTTTTTGGCCAACCAAGCAAGCTTGCAAAGGAAATCTGCACTACAATGAAGTCTCACTTCCCCCCAGTCAAAAGGGCCATCTGAAAAAAGTGTAAAATCCAGAAAGGCAGGACAGGCCATGGAGAACTGGGAGCCTTGTTATGCTGATGGGCGGGATGTAAACTGCCAACAGACACTTGGGAGAAGTGTACGGTGTTTCCTGAAACATCTAAAAAACAAAACAACAGAGCGTAGGGCACTTCCACTTATGGTCCTATAGCTTAGGGAAATTAAAATCAAAAAGACACAGCCACTCCTAAGTTTGGGACTCCTCTGTTTACAAGAACCTTGTTTACCATACAAGTTCAATATCACAGAAAGTGAAAAATGGATAAAGAACTTGTGGTACTTACGTACAATGCAGTATCACTCAGCAATGAAATCTATGTCATCAGGCCCGTAGCAGCATAATGAGTGGATTCAGGTACGATGATTCTAACTGAAATAAGTCACACAGAAAAAGAAACATCATAAGATATCAGTAATACACGGAATGTAAACTTGGCTACACAGGAACTGAATTCCAAAACAGAACAGGGTCTCAAATTTAGAAAACCAACTGATGCTTGCTTAAGGGGAAAGGTGAGTTGGGGTGCTGCATAAAACCAGAGATTGAAATGAGCACAGATAAAGTTCCTTAAGCCAAATATGGAATAGACAAGAGCTACTCCTTGATCAACGAAATGGACTCAACACCGCATATTAAACGCCTAAGAATGTATCTGACTAGTAAGTATCTTAAAACCTATGGATTGCTATGTCTCCAAAAGAGAATCAAGCGTGTGTACAGGGGTATAAACGCAGCAGTGATAGGATTGGAGAGGTTCGGTGAAAAAATGAAGACCCTTTGAAGTCATATTGCATGGTACCCATTCCACGGGTCTCAACTCTCCAGGTTTAAGGTATTCTTCCTTCAGCTAAAACATGCATGTGGAACACAGAGTATGATCAACCGTGTGAACGGAGACGTGTTCAAATATGTCTCCGTTTTCCTCCCCTGGTACTCGGGTGCAACATTCCAGACGCTTTACTAACACTCTCCCCACTTGGAGAGTCAGCGCCTTTAACCTCCTGTTTGGCCCAGTTTGCAACTTCTGCGGAAGATGAACAGGAATAGGGAGAACCAATGAGAGACTAGCTGGAGGTGTCTGGACGGGCAAATTTAACTCTCATTTCCCACCAGGAAGAGGAAATAACCAAAGGCTCAGCGAGCCGTGCCGGAACCATATTAGGGCGTGAAGCCATCTTGCGGTGTTGCGGCCAGCTCACAAGAAAGCAAGTTGAAGAAAGGAGCTCAGGGGCACTGTAATTCACAAACCTGCAGAGTTATAAATGACAGCTATCGTCCAAAAATATACTGAAGTAATGCTGCCAAGAGGACTTGAAAGCGGGGCAGAATTGCAGGAAGCCGATTTCAGGAGGTAGACTGGAATTGCATTGAAAGCATAGGAAAAGAGGCAGAACGTCCACAATGATGCACTTGGCCAAAAATGGCGTATGCGTTTTTTCCTGAATATATTCAGGAAAAAACGCATACGCCCTTTTTGGCCAACCAAGCAAGCTTGCAAAGGAAATCTGCACTACAATGAAGTCTCAGTTCACCCCGGTCAAAAGGGCCATCTGAAAAATGTGTAAAATCCAGAAAGGCAGGACACGCCATGGAGAACTGGGAGCCTTGTTATGCTGATGGGCGGGATGTAAAGTGCCAACAGACACTCGGGAGAAGTGTATGGTGTTTCCTGAAACATCTAAAAAACAAAGCAACAGAGCCTAGGGCACTTCCACTTATGGTCCTACAGCTTAGGGAAATTAGAATCAAAAAGACACAGCCACCCCAAAGTTTGGGACGCCTCTGTTTACAAGAACCTCGTTTACAGTACAAGTTCAATATCACAGAAAGTGAAATATGGATAAAGAAGTTGTGATATTTACTTACAAAGCAATATCACTCAGCAATGAAATCTATGTCATCAGGTGCTTAGCAGCACAATGAGTGGATTCAGGTATGATGATTCTAACTGAAATAAGTCACACAGAAAAAGAAACATCATAAGATATCAGTAATACACGGAATGTAAACTTGGCTACACAGGAACTGAATTACAGAACAGAACATGGTCTCAAATTTAGAAAACCAACTTATGCTTGCTTAAGGGTAAAGGTGACTTGGGGTGCTGCATAAAACCAGAGATCGAAATGAGCACAGATAAAGTTCCTTAAGCCAAATATAGAATAGAAAAGAGCTACTCCTTGCTCAACGAAATGGACTCAACACCGCATATTAAACGCCTAAGAATGTACCTGACTAGTAAGTATCTTAAAACCTATGGATTGCTATGTCTCCGAAAGAGAATCAAGCATGTGTACAGAGGCATAAATGCAGCAGTGATAGGATTGGAGAGGTTCAGTGAGCAAATGAAGACCCTTTGAAGTCATATTGCATGGTACCCATTCCACGGGTTTCAACTACCCAGGTTTAAGGTATTCTTCCTTCAGCTAAAACATGCATGTGGAACCTAGAGTATGATCAACCATGTGATCGGGAGACGTGTTCAAATATGTCTCAGTTTTCGTAGCCTGGTACTCGGGTGCAACATTCCAGACGCTTTACTAACACTCTCCCGACTTGGAGAGACAGTCCCTTTAACCTCCTGTTTGGCCCAGTTTGCAATTTCTGCGGAAGATGAACAGGAATAGCGAGAACCAATGAGAGACTAGCTGGAGGTGTCTGGACGGGCAAATTTAACTCTCATTTCCCACCAGGAAGAGGAATTAACCAAAGGCTCAGCGTGCCGTGCCGGAACCAGATTAGGGCCTGAAGCCATCCTGCGGTGTTGCGGCCAGCTCACAAGAAAGCGAGTTGAAGAAAGGAGCTCAGGGGCACTGTAATTCACAAACCTGCAGAGTTATAAATGACAGCTATCGTCCAAAAATATACTGAAGTAATGCTGCCAAGAGGACTTGTAAGCGGGGCAGAATTGCAGGAAGCCGATTTCAGGAGGTAGACTGGAATTGCATTGAAAGCATAGGAAAAGAGGCAGAACGTCCACAATGATGCACTTGGCCAAAAAGGGCGTATGCGTTTTTTCCTGAATATATTCCTGAATATATTCAGGAAAAAAGGCATACGCCCTTTTTGGCCAACCAAGCAAACTTGCAAAGGAAATCTGCACTACAATGAAGTCTCACTTCCCCCCGGTCAAAAGGGCCATCTGAAAAAAGTGTAAAATCCAGAAAGGCAGGACAGGCCATGGAGAACTGGGAGCCTTGTTATGCTGATGGGCGGGATGTAAATTGCCAACAGACACTCGGGAGAAGTGTATGGTGTTTCCTGAAACATCTAAAAAACAAAGCAACAGAGCCTAGGGCACTTCCACTTATGGTCCTATAGCTTAGGGAAATTAAAATCAAAAAGACACAGCCACCCCAAAGTTTGGGACGCCTCTGTTTACAAGACTTCGTTTACAGTACAAGTTCAACATCGCAGAAAGTGAAAAATGGATAAAGAACTTGTGGTACTTACGTACAATGCAGTATCACTCAGCAATGAAATCTATGTCATCAGGCCCATAGCAGCATAATGAGTAGATTCAGGTACGATGATTCTAACTGAAATAAGTCACACAGAAAAAGAAACATCATAAGATATCAGTAATACACGGAATGTAAACTTGGCTACACAGGAACTGAATTACAGAACAGAACAGGGTCGCAAATTTAGAAAACTAACTTATGCTTGCTTAAGAGGAAAGGTGAGTCGGGGTGCTGCATAAAACCAGAGATTGAAATGAGCACAGATAAAGTTCCTTAAGCCAAATATGGAATAGACAAGAGCTACTCCTTGCTCAACGAAATGGACTCAACACCGCATATTAAACGCCTAAGAATGTACCTGACTAGTAGGTATCTTAAAACCTATGGATTGCTATGTCTCCGAAAGAGAATCAAGCATGTGTGCAGGGGCATAAACGCAGCAGTGATAGGATTGGAGAGGTTCGGTGAGCAAATGAAGACCCTTTGAAATCATATTGCATGGTACCCATTCTACGGGTTTCAACTACCCAGGTTTAAGGTATTCTTCCTTCAGCTAAAACATGCATGTGGAACCTAGATTATGATCAACCGTGTGATCGGGATATGTGTTCAAATATGTCTCAGTTTTCGTACCCTGGTACTCGGGTGCAACATTCCAGACGCTTTACTAACACTCTCCCGACTTGGAGAGTCAGTCCCTTTAACCTCCTGTTTGGCCCAGTTTGCAATTTCTGCGGAAGATGAACAGGAATAGCGAGAACCAATGAGAGACTAGCTGGAGGTGTCTGGACGGGCAAATTTAACTCTCATTTCCCACCAGGAAGAGGAATTAACCAAAGGCTCAGCGTGCCATTCCGGAACCATATTAGGGCCTGAAGCCATCCTGCGGTGTTGCGGCCAGCTCACAAGAAAGCGAGTTGAAGAAAGGAGCTCAGGGGCACTGTAATTCACAAACCTGCAGAGTTATAAATGACAGCTATCGTCCAAAAATAGACTGAAGTAACGCTGCCAAGAGGACTTGAAAGCGGGGCAGAATTGCAGGAAACCGATTTCAGGATGTAGACTGGAATTGCATTGAAAGCATAGGAAAAGAGCCAGAGCGTCCACAATGATGCACTTGGGCAAAAAGGGTGTATGCGTTTTTTCCTGAATATATTCAGGAAAAAACGCATACGCACTTTTTATCCAACCAAGCAAACTTGCAAAGGAAATCTGCACTACAATGAAGTCTCACTTCCCCCCGGTCAAAAGGGCCATCTGAAAAAAGTGTAAAATCCAGAAAGGCAGGACAGGCCATGGAGAACTGGGAGCCTTGTTATGCTGATGGGCGGGATGTAAATTGTCAACAGACACTCGGGAGAAGTGTATGGTGTTTCCTGAAACATCTAAAAAACAAAGCAACAGAGCCTAGGGCACTTCCACTTATGGTCCTATAGCTTAGGGAAATTAAAATCAAAGAGACACAGCCACCCCAAAGTTTGGAACGCCTCTGTTTACAAGCACCTCGTTTACCGTACAAGTTCAATATCACAGAAAGTGAAAAATGGATAAAGAACTTGTGGTTCTTACGTACAATGCAGTATCACTCAGCAATGAAATCTATGTCATCAGGCCCGTAGCAGCATAATGAGTGGATTCAGGTACGATGATTCTAACTGAAATAAGTCACACAGAAAAAGAAACATCATAAGATATCACTAATACACGGAATGTAAACTTGGCTACACAGGAACTGAATTACAGAACACAACAGGGTCTCAAATTTAGAAAACCAACTTATGCTTGCTTAAGGGGAAAGGTGAGTTGGGGTGCTGCATAAAACCAGAGATTGAAATGAGCACAGATAAAGTTCCTTAAGCCAAATATGGAATAGACAAGAGCTACTCCTTGCTCAACGAAATGGACTCAACACCGCATATTAAACGCCTAAGAATGTACCTGACTAGTAAGTATCTTAAAACCTATGGATTGCTATGTCTCCAAAAGAGAATCAAGCATGTGTACAGGGGCATAAAGGCAGCAGTGATAGGATTGGAGAGGTTCGGTGAGCAAATGAAGACCCTTTGAAGTCATATTGCATGGTACCCATTCCACGGGTCTCAACTCTCCAGTTTTAAGGTATTTTTCCTTCAGCTAAAACATGCATGTGGAACCCAGTGTATGATCAACCGTGTGAACGTGAGACGTGTTCAAATATGTCTCAGTTTTCCTCCCCTGGTACTCGGGTGCAACATTCCAGACGCTTTACTAACACTCTCCCAACTTGGAGAGTCAGCGCCTTTAACCTCCTGTTTGGCCCAGTTTGCAATTTCTGCGGAAGATGAACAGGAATAGGGAGAACCAATGAGAGACTAGCTGGAGGTGTCTGGACGGGCAAATTTAACTCTCATTTCCCACCAGGAAGAGGAAATAACCAAAGGCTCAGCGTGCCATGCTGGAACCAGATTAGGGCCTGAAGCCATCCTGCGGTGTTGCGGCCAGCTCAAAAGAAAGCGAGTTGAAGAAAGGAGCTCAGGGGCACTGTAATTCACAAACCTGCAGAGTTATAAATGACAGCTATCGTCCAAAAATATACTGAAGTAAGGCTGCCAAGAGGACTTGAAAGCGGGGCAGAATTGCAGGAAACCGATTTCAGGAGGTAGACTGGAATTGCATTGAAAGCATAGGAAAAGAGGCAGAACGTCCACAATGATGCACTTGGCCAAAAAGGGCGTATGCGTTTTTTCCTGAATATATTCAGGAAAAAACGCATACGCCCTTTTTGGCCACCCAAGCAAGCTTGCAAAGGAAATCTGCACTACAATGAAGTCTCACTTCCCCCTGGTCAAAAGGGCCATCTGCAAAAAGTGTAAAATCCAGAAAGGCAGGACAGGCCATGGAGAACTGGGAGCCTTGTTATGCTGATGGGTGGGATGTAAATTGCTAACAGACACTGAGGAGAAGTGTATGGTGTTTCCTGAAACATCTAAAAAACAAAGCAACGGAGCGTAGGGCACTTCCACTTATGGTCCTATAGCTTAGGGAAATTAAAATCAAAAAGACACAGCGAGCTCAAAGTTTGGAACGGCTCTCTTTACAAGAACCTCGTTTACAGTACAAGTTCAACATCGCAGAAAGTGAAAAATGGATAAAGAAGTTGTGGTATTTACTTACAAAGCAATATCACTCAGCAATGAAATCTATGTCATCAGGCCCTTAGCAGCACAATGAGTGGATTCAGGTACGATGATTCTAACTGAAATAAGTCACACAGAAAAAGAAACATCATAAGGTATCAGTAATACACGGAATGTAAACTTGGCTACACAGGAACTGAATTACAGAACAGAACAGGGTCTCAAATTTAGAAAACCACCTTATGCTTGCTTAAGGGGAAAGGTGAGTTGGGGTGCTGCATAAAACCAGAGATTGAAATGAGCACAGATAAAGTTACTTAAGCCAAATATGGAATAGACAAGAGCTACTCCTTGCTCAACGAAATGGACACAACACCCCATATTAAACGCCTAAGAATGTACCTGATTAGTAAGTATCTTAAAACCTATGGATTGCTATGTGTCCAAAAGAGAATCAAGCGTGTGTGCAGGGGCATAAACGCAGCAGTGATAGGATTGGAGAGGTTCGGTGAGCAAATGAAGACCCTTTGAAATCATGTTGCATGGTACCCATTCCACGGGTTTCAACTACCCAGGTTTAAGGTATTCTTCCTTCAGCTAAAACATGCATGTGGAACCTAGAGTATGATCAACCGTGTGATCGGGAGACGTGTTCAAATATGTCTCAGTTTTCGTACCCTGGTACTCGGGTGCAACATTCCAGACGCTTTACTAACACTCTCCCGACTTGGAGAGTCAGTCCCTTTAACCTCCTGTTTGGCCCAGTTTGCAATTTCTGCGGAAGATGAACAGGAATAGCGAGAACCAATGAGAGACTAGCTGGAGGTTTCTGGACGGGCAAATTTAACTCTCATTTCCCACCAGGAAGAGGAATTAACCAAAGGTTCAGCGTGCCGTGCCAGAACCAGATTAGTGCCTGAAGCCATCCTGCGGTGTTGTGGCCAGCTCACAAGAAAGCGAGTTGAAGAAAGGAGCTCAGGGGCACTGTAATTCACAAACCTGCAGAGTTATAAATGACAGTTATCGTCCAAAAATATAGTGAACTAAGGCTGCCAAGAGGACTTGAAAGCGGGGCAGAATTGCAGGAAACCGATTTCAGGAGGTAGACTGGAATTGCATTGAAAGCATAGGAAAAGAGGCAGAACGTCCACAATGATGCACTTGGCCAAAAAGGGCGTATGCGTTTTTTCCTGAATATATTCAGGAAAAAACGCATACGCACTTTTTGGCCAACCAAGCAAGCTTGCAAAGGAAATCTGCACTACAATGAAGTCTCACTTCCCCCCGGTCAAAAGGGCCATCTGAAAAAAGTGTAAAATCCAGAAAGGCAGGACAGGCCATGGAGAACTGGGAGCCTTGTTATGCTGATGGGCGGGATGTAAATTGCCAACAGACACTCCGGAGAAGTGTATGGTGTTTCCTGAAACATCTAATAAACAAAGCAACAGAGCCTAGGGCACTTCCACTTATGGTCCTATAGCTTAGGGAAATTAAAATCAAAAAGACACAGCCACCCCAAAGTTTGGGAAGCCTCTGTTTACAAGAACCTCGTTTACCGTACAAGTTCAATATCACAGAAAGTGAAAAATGGATAAAGAACTTGTGGTACTTACGTACAATGCAGTATCACGCAGCAATGAAATCTATGTCATCAGGCCCGTAGCAGCATAATTAGTGGATTCAGGTACGATGATTCTAACTGAAATAAGTCACACAGAAAAAGAAACATCATAAGATATCACTAATACACGGAATGTAAACTTGGCTACACAGGAAATGAATTACAGAACACAAAAGGGTCTCAAATTTAGAAAACCACCTCATGCTTGCTTAAGGGGAAAGGTAAGTTGGGGTGCTGCATAAAACCAGAGATTGAAATGAGCACAGATAAAGTTCCTTAAGCCAAATATGGAATAGACAAGAGCTACTCCTTGCTTAACGAAATGGACTCAACACCCCATATTAAACGCCTAAGAATGTAACTGACTAGTAAGTATCTTAAAACCTATGGATTGCTATGTCTCCAAAAGAGAATCAAGCATGTGTACAGGGGCATAAACGCAGCAGTGACAGGATTGGAGAGGTTCGGTGAGCAAATGAAGACCCTTTGAAGTCATGTTGCATGGTACCCATTCCATGGGTTTCAACTACCCAGGTTTAAGGTATTCTTCCTTCAGCTAAAACATGCATGTGGAACCTAGAGTATGATCAACCATGTGATCGGGAGACGTGTTCAAATATGTCTCAGTTTTCGTACCCTGGTACTCGGGTGCAACATTCCAGAGGCTTTACTAACACTCTCCCGACTTGGAGAGTCAGTCCCTTTAACCTCCTCTTTCGCCCAGTTTGCAATTTCTGCGGAAGATGAACAGGAATAGGGAGAACCAATGAGAGACTAGCTGGAGGTGTCTGGACGGGCAAATTTAACTCTCATTTCCCACCAGGAAGAGGAATTAACCAAAGGCTTAGCGTGCCGTGCCGGAACCAGATTAGGGCCTGAAGCCATCCTGCGGTGTTGCGGCCAGCTCACAAGAAAGCGAGTTGAAGAAAGGAGCTCAGGGGCACTGTAATTCACAAACCTGCAGAGTTATAAATGACAGCTATCGTCCAAAAATATACTAAAGTAAGGCTTCCAAGAGGACTTGAAAGCGGGGAAGAATTGCAGGAAACCGATTTCAGGAGGTAGACTGGAATTGCATTGAAAGCATAGGAAAAGAGGCAGAACGTCCACAATGATGCACTTGGCCAAAAAGGGCGTATGCGATTTTTCCTGAATATATTCAGGAAAAAACGCATACGCCCTTTTTGGCCAACCAAGCAAGCTTGCAAAGGAAATCTGCACTACAATGAAGTCTCACTTCCCCCCGGTCAAAAGGGCCATCTGAAAAAAGTGTAAAATCCAGAAAGGCAGGACAGGCCATGGAGAACTGGGAGCCTTGTTATGCTGATGGGCGGGATGTAAATTGCCAACAGACACTTGGGAGAAGTGTATGGTGTTTCCTGAAACATCTAAAAAACAAAACAACAGAGCCTAGGGCACTTCCACTTATGGTCCTATAGCTTAGGGAAATTAAAATCAAAAAGACACAGCCACCCCTATGTTTGGGACACCTCTGTTTACAAGAACCTCATTTACCTTACAAGTTCAATATCACAGAAAGAGAAAAATGGATAAAGAACTTGTGGTACTTACGTACAATGCAGTATCACTCAGCAATGAAATCTATGTCATCAGGCCCGTAGCAGCATAATGAGTGCATTCAGGTATGATGATTCTAACTGAAATAAGTCACACAGAAAAAGAAACATCATAAGATATCACTAATCCACGGAATGTAAACTTGGCTACACAGGAACTGAATTACAGAACACAACAGGGTCTCAAATTTAGAAAACCAACTTATGCTTGCTTAAGGGGAAAGGTGAGTTGGGGTGCTGCATAAAACCAGAGATTGAAATGAGCACAGATAAAGTTCCTTAAGCCAAATATGGAATAGACAAGAGCTACTCCTTGCTCAACGAAATGGACTCAACACCGCATATTAAACGCCTAAGAATGTACCTGACTAGTAAGTATCTTAAAACCTATGGATTGCTATGTCTCCGAAAGAGAATCAAACATGTGTACAGGGGCATAAACGCAGCAGGGATAGGATTGGAGAGGTTCGGTGAGCAAATGAAGACCCTTTGAAGTCATATTGCATGGTACTCATTCCACGGGTCTCAACTCTCCAGTTTTAAGGTATTCTTCCTTCAGCTAAAACATGCATGTGGAACCCAGTGTATGATCAACCGTGTGAACGTGAGACGTGTTCAAATATGTCTCAGTTTTCCTCCCCTGGTACTCGGGTGCAACATTCCAGACGCTTTACTAACACTCTCCCAACTTGGAGAGTCAGCGCCTTTAACCTCCTGTTTGGCCGAGTTTGCAATTTCTGCGGAAGATGAACAGGAATAGGGAGAACCAATGAGAGACTAGCTGGAGGTGTCTGGACGGGCAAATTTAACTCTCATTTCCCACCAGGAAGAGGAAATAACCAAAGGCTCAGCGTGCCATGCTGGAACCAGATTAGGGCCTGAAGCCATCCTGCGGTGTTGCGGCCAGCTCAAAAGAAAGCGAGTTGAAGAAAGGAGCTCAGGGGCACTGTAATTCACAAATCTGCAGAGTTATAAATGACAGCTATCGTCCAAAAATATACTGAAGTAAGGCTGCCAAGAGGACTTGAAAGCGGGGCAGAATTGCAGGAAACCGATTTCAGGAGGTAGACTGGAATTGCATTGAAAGCATAGGAAAAGAGGCAGAACGTCCACAATGATGCACTTGGCCAAAAAGGGCGTATGCGTTTTTTCCTGAATATATTCAGGAAAAAACGCATACGCCCTTTTTGGCCACCCAAGCAAGCTTGCAAAGGAAATCTGCACTACAATGAAGTCTCACTTCCCCCTGGTCAAAAGGGCCATCTGCAAAAAGTGTAAAATCCAGAAAGGCAGGACAGGCCATGGAGAACTGGGAGCCTTGTTATGCTGATGGGTGGGATGTAAATTGCTAACAGACACTGAGGAGAAGTGTATGGTGTTTCCTGAAACATCTAAAAAACAAAGCAACGGAGCGTAGGGCACTTCCACTTATGGTCCTATAGCTTAGGGAAATTAAAATCAAAAAGACACTGCGAGCTCAAAGTTTGGAACGGCTCTCTTTACAAGAACCTCGTTTACAGTACAAGTTCAACATCGCAGAAAGTGAAAAATGGATAAAGAAGTTGTGGTATTTACTTACAAAGCAATATCACTCAGCAATGAAATCTATGTCATCAGGCCCTTAGCAGCACAATGAGTGGATTCAGGTACGATGATTCTAACTGAAATAAGTCACACAGAAAAAGAAACATCATAAGGTATCAGTAATACACGGAATGTAAACTTGGCTACACAGGAACTGAATTACAGAACAGAACAGGGTCTCAAATTTAGAAAACCAACTTATGCTTGCTTAAGGGGAAAGGTGAGTTGGGGTGCTGCATAAAACCAGAGATTGAAATGAGCACAGATAAAGTTACTTAAGCCAAATATGGAATAGACAAGAGCTACTCCTTGCTCAACGAAATGGACACAACACCCCATATTAAACGCCTAAGAATGTACCTGATTAGTAAGTATCTTAAAACCTATGGATTGCTATGTGTCCAAAAGAGAATCAAGCGTGTGTGCAGGGGCATAAACGCAGCAGTGATAGGATTGGAGAGGTTCGGTGAGCAAATGAAGACCCTTTGAAGTCATGTTGCATGGTACCCATTCCACGGGTTTCAACTACCCAGGTTTAAGGTATTCTTCCTTCAGCTAAAACATGCATGTGGAACCTAGAGTATGATCAACCGTGTGATCGGGAGACGTGTTCAAATATGTCTCAGTTTTCGTACCCTGGTACTCGGGTGCAACATTCCAGACGCTTTACTAACACTCTCCCGACTTGGAGAGTCAGTCCCTTTAACCTCCTGTTTGGCCCAGTTTGCAATTTCTGCGGAAGATGAACAGGAATAGCGAGAACCAATGAGAGACTAGCTGGAGGTGTCTGGACGGGCAAATTTAACTCTCATTTCCCACCAGGAAGAGGAATTAACCAAAGGTTCAGCGTGCCGTGCCAGAACCTGATTAGTGCCTGAAGCCATCCTGCGGTGTTGTGGCCAGCTCACAAGAAAGCGAGTTGAAGAAAGGAGCTCAGGGGCACTGTAATTCACAAACCTGCAGAGTTATAAATGACAGTTATCGTCCAAAAATATAGTGAACTAAGGCTGCCAAGAGGACTTGAAAGCGGGGCAGAATTGCAGGAAACCGATTTCAGGAGGTAGACTGGAATTGCATTGAAACCATAGGAAAAGAGGCAGAACGTCCACAATGATGCACTTGGCCAAAAAGGGCGTATGCGTTTTTTCCTGAATATATTCAGGAAAAAACGCATACGCCCTTTTTGGCCAAACAAGCAAGCTTGCAAAGGAAATCTGCACTACAATGAAGTCTCACTTCCCCCCGGTCAAAAGGGCCATCTGAAAAAAGTGTAAAATCCAGAAAGGCAGGACAGGCCATGGAGAACTGGGAGCCTTGTTATGCTGATGGGCGGGATGTAAATTGCCAACAGACACTCCGGAGAAGTGTATGGTGTTTCCTGAAACATCTAATAAACAAAGCAACAGAGCCTAGGGCACTTCCACTTATGGTCCTATAGCTTAGGGAAATTAAAATCAAAAAGACACAGCCACCCCAAAGTTTGGGAAGCCTCTGTTTACAAGAACCTCATTTACCGTACAAGTTCAATATCACAGAAAGTGAAAAATGGATAAAGAACTTGTGGTACTTACGTACAATGCAGTATCACGCAGCAATGAAATCTATGTCATCAGGCCCGTAGCAGCATAATTAGTGGATTCAGGTACGATGATTCCAACTGAAATAAGTCACACAGAAAAAGAAACATCATAAGATATCACTAATACACGGAATGTAAACTTGGCTACACAGGAAATGAATTACAGAACACAACAGGGTCTCAAATTTAGAAAACCACCTCATGCTTGCTTAAGGGGAAAGGTAAGTTGGGGTGCTGCATAAAACCAGAGATTGAAATGAGCACAGATAAAGTTCCTTAAGCCAAATATGGAATAGACAAGAGCTACTCCTTGCTTAACGAAATGGACTCAACACCCCATATTAAACGCCTAAGAATGTACCTGACTAGTAAGTATCTTAAAACCTATGGATTGCTATGTCTCCGAAAGAGAATCAAGCATGTGTACAGGGGCATAAATGCAGCAGTGATAGGATTGGAGAGGTTCGGTGAGCAAATGAAGACCCTTTGAAGTCATATTGCATGGTACCCATTCCACGGGTTTCAACTACCCAGGTTTAAGGTATTCTTCCTTCAGCTAAAACATGCGTGTGGAACCTAGAGTATGATCAACCATGTGATCGGGAGACGTGTTCAAATATGTCTCAGTTTTCGTACCCTGGTTCTCAGGTGCAACATTCCAGACGCTTTACTAACACTCTCCCGACTTGGAGAGTCAGTCCCTTTAACCTCCTGTTTGGCCCAGTTTGCAATTTCTGCGGAAGATGAACAGGAATAGCGAGAACCAATGAGAGACTAGCTGGAGGTGTCTGGACGGGCAAATTTAACTCTCATTTCCCACCAGGAAGAGGAATTAACCAAAGGCTCAGCGTGCCGTGCCGGAACCAGATTAGGGCCTGAAGCCATCCTGCGGTGTTGCGGCCAGCTCACAAGAAAGCGAGTTGAAGAAAGGAGCTCAGGGGCACTGTAATTCACAAACCTGCAGAGTTATAAATGACAGCTATCGTCCAAAAATATACTAAAGTAAGGCTGCCAAGAGGACTTGCAAGCGGGGCAGAATTGCAGGAAACTGATTTAAGGAGGTAGACTGGAATTGCATTGAAAGCATAGGAAAAGAGGCAGAACGTCCACAATGATGCACTTGGCCAAAAAGGGCGTATGCGATTTTTCCTGAATATATTCAGGAAAAAACGCATACGCCCTTTTTGGCCAACCAAGCAAGCTTGCAAAGGAAATCTGCACTACAATGAAGTCTCACTTCCCCCCGGTCAAAAGGGCCATCTGAAAAAAGTGTAAAATCCAGAAAGGCAGGACAGGCCATGGAGAACTGGGAGCCTTGTTATGCTGATGGGCGGGATGTAAATTGCCAACAGACACTCCGGAGAAGTGTATGGTGTTTCCTGAAACATCTAAAAAACAAAACAACAGAGCCTAGGGCACTTCCACTTATGGTCCTATAGCTTAGGGAAATTAAAATCAAAAAGACACAGCCACCCCTATGTTTGGGACACCTCTGTTTACAAGAACCTCGTTTACCTTACAAGTTCAATATCACAGAAAGAGAAAAATGGATAAAGAACTTGTGGTACTTATGTACAATGCAGTATCACTCAGCAATGAAATCTATGTCATCAGGCCCGTAGCACCATAATGAGTGCATTCAGGTATGATGATTCTAACTGGAATAAGGCACACAGAAAAAGAAACATCATAAGATATCACTAATCCACGGAATGTAAACTTGGCTACACAGGAACTGAATTACAGAACACAACAGGGTCTCAAATTTAGAAAACCAACTTATGCTTGCTTAAGGGGAAAGGTGAGTTGGGGTGCTGCATAAAACCAGAGATTGAAATGAGCACAGATAAAGTTCCTTAAGCCAAATATGGAATAGACAAGAGCTACTCCTTGCTCAACGAAATGGACTCAACACCGCATATTAAACGCCTAAGAATGTACCTGACTAGTAAGTATCTTAAAACCTATGGATTGCTATGTCTCCAAAAGAGAATCAAGCATGTGTACAGGGGCATAAACGCAGCAGTGATAGGATTGGAGAGGTTCGGTGAGCAAATGAAGACCCTTTGAAGTCATATTGCATGGTACCCATTCCACGCATTTCAAATACCCAGGTTTAAGGTATTCTTCCTTCAGCTAAAACATGCGTTTGGAACCTAGAGTATGATCAACCATGTGATCGGGAGACGTGTTCAAATATGTCTCAGTTTTCGTACCCTGGTACTCGGGTGCAACATTCCAGATGCTTTACTAACACTCTCCCGACTTGGAGAGTCAGTCCCTTTAACCTCCTGTTTGGCCCAGTTTGCAATTTCTGCGGAAGATGAACAGGAATAGCGAGAACCAATTAGAGACTAGCTGGAGGTGTCTGGACGGGCAAATTTAACTCTCATTTCCCACCAGGAAGAGGAATTAACCAAAGGCTCAGCGTGCCGTGCCGGAACCAGATTAGGGCCTGAAGCCATCCTTCGGTGTTGCGGCCAGGTCACAAGAAAGTGAGTTGAAGAAAGGAGCTCAGGGGCACTGTAATTCACAAACCTGCAGAGTTATAAATGACAGCTATCGTCCAAAAATATACTGAAGTAAGGCTGCCAAGAGGACTTGAAAGCGGGGCAGAATTGCAGGAATCCGACTTCAGGAGGTAGACTGGAATTGCATTGAAAGCATAGGAAAAGAGGCAGAACGTCCACAGTGATGCACTTGGCCAAAAAGGGCGTATGCGTTTTTTCCTGAATATATTCAGGAAAACACGCATACACACTTTTTGGCCAACCAAGCAAGCTTGCAACGGAAATCTGCACTACAATGAAGTCTCACTTCCCCCCGGTCAAAAGGGCCATCTGAAAAAAGTGTAAAATCCAGAAAGGCAGGACAGGCCATGGAAAACTGGGAGCCTTGTTATGCTGATGGGCGGGATGTAAATTGCCAACAGACACTCGGGAGAAGTGTATGGTGTTTCCTGAAACATCTAAGAAACAAAGCAACACAGCCTAGGGCACTTCCACTTATGGTCCTATAGATTAGGGAAATTAAAATCAAAAAGACACAGCCACCCCAAAGTTTGGGACGCCTCTGTTTAGAAGAACCTCGTTTACCATACAAGTTCAATATCACAGAAAGTAAAAATGGATAAAGAACTTGTGGTACTTACATACAATGCAGTATCACTCAGCAATGAAATCTATGTCATCAGGCCCATAGCAGCATAATGAGTGGATTCAGGTACGATGATTCTAACTGAAATAAGTCACACAGAAAAAGAAACATCATAAGATATCAGTAATACACGGAATGTAAACTTGGCTACACAGGAACTGAATTACAGAACACAACAGGGTCTCAAATTTAGAAAACCAACTTATGCTTGCTTAAGGGGAAAGGTGAGTTGGGGTGCTGCATAAAACCAGAGATTGAAATGAGCACAGATAAAGTTCCTTAAGCCAAATACGGAATAGACAAGAGCTACTCCATGCTCAACGAAATGGACTCAACACCGCATATTAAACGCCTAAGAATGTACCTGACTAGTAAGTATATTAAAACCTATGGATTGCTATGTCTCCAAAAGAGAATCAAGCATGTGTACAGGGGCATAAACGCAGCAGTGATAGGATTGGAGAGGTTCGGTGAACAAATGAAGACCCTTTGAAGTCATATTGCATGGTACCCATTCCACGGGTCTCAACTCTCCAGTTTTAAGGTATTCTTCCTTCAGCTAAAACATGCATGTGGAACCCAGTGTATGATCAACCGTGTGAACGTGAGACGTGTTCAAATATGTCTCAGTTTTCCTCCCCTGGTACTCGGGTGCAACATTCCAGAGGCTTTACTAACACTCTCCCAACTTGGAGAGTCAGCGCCTTTAACCTCCTGTTTGGCCCAGTTTGCAATTTCTGCGGAAGATGAACAAGAATAGGGAGAACCAATGAGAGACTAGCTGGAGGTGTCTGGACGGGCAAATTTAACTCTCATTTCCCACCAGGAAGAGGAAATAACCAAAGGCTCAGCGTGCCATGCTGGAACCAGATTAGGGCCTGAAGCCATCCTGCGGTGTTGCGGCCAGCTCAAAAGAAAGCGAGTTGAAGAAAGGAGCTCAGGGGCACTGTAATTCACAAACCTGCAGAGTTATAAATGACAGCTATCGTCCAAAAATATACTGAAGTAAGGCTGCCAAGAGGACTTGAAAGCGGGGCAGAATTGCAGGAAACCGATTTCAGGAGGTAGACTGGAATTGCATTGAAAGCATAGGAAAAGAGGCAGAACGTCCACAATGATGCACTTGGCCAAAAAGGGCGTATGCGTTTTTTCCTGAATATATTCAGGAAAAAACGCATACGCCCTTTTTGGCCAAACAAGCAAGCTTGCAAAGGAAATCTGCACTACAATGAAGTCTCACTTCCCCCTGGTCAAAAGGGTCATCTGAAAAAAGTGTAAAATCCAGAAAGGCAGGACAGGCCATGGAGAACTGGGAGCCTTGTTATGCTGATGGGTGGGATGTAAATTGCTAACAGACACTGAGGAGAAGTGTATGGTGTTTCCTGAAACATCTAAAAAACAAAGCAACGGAGCGTAGGGCACTTCCACTTATGGTCCTATAGCTTAGGGAAATTAAAATCAAAAAGACACAGCGAGCTCAAAGTTTGGAACGGCTTTCTTTACAAGAACCTCGTTTACAGTACAAGTTCAACATCGCAGAAAGTGAAAAATGGATAAAGAACTTGTGGTACTTACGTACAATGCAGTATCACGCAGCAATGAAATCTATGTCATCAGGCCCTTAGCAGCACAATGAGTGGATTCAGGTACGATGATTCTAACTGAAATAAGTCACACAGAAAAAGAAACATCATAAGGTATCAGTAATACACGGAATGTAAACTTGGCTACACAGGAACTGAATTACAGAACAGAACAGGGTCTCAAATTTAGAAAACCAACTTATGCTTGCTTAAGGGGAAAGGTGAGTTGGGGTGCTGCATAAAACCAGAGATTGAAATGAGCACAGATAAAGTTACTTAAGCCAAATATGGAATAGACAAGAGCTACTCCTTGCTCAACGAAATGGACACAACACCCCATATTAAACGCCTAAGAATGTACCTGATTAGTAAGTATCTTAAAACCTATGGATTGCTATGTGTCCAAAAGAGAATCAAGCGTGTGTGCAGGGGCATAAACGCAGCAGTGATAGGATTGGAGAGGTTCGGTGAGCAAATGAAGACCCTTTGAAGTCATGTTGCATGGTACCCATTCCACGGGTTTCAACTACCCAGGTTTAAGGTATTCTTCCTTCAGCTAAAACATGCATGTGGAACGTAGAGTATGATCAACCGTGTGATCGGGAGACGTGTTCAAATATGTCTCAGTTTTCGTACCCTGGTACTCGGGTGCAACATTCCAGAGGCTTTACTAACACTCTCCCGACTTGGAGAGTCAGTCCCTTTAACCTCCTGTTTGGCCCAGTTTGCAATTTCTGCGGAAGATGAACAGGAATAGCGAGAACCAATGAGAGACTAGCTGGAGGTGTCTGGACGGGCAAATTTAACTCTCATTTCCCACCAGGAAGAGGAATTAACCAAAGGTTCAGCGTGCCATGCCAGAACCAGATTAGTGCCTGAAGCCATCCTGCGGTGTTGCGGCCAGGTCACAAGAAAGCGAGTTGAAGAAAGGAGCTCAGGGGCACTGTAATTCACAAACCTGCAGAGTTATAAATGACAGTTATCGTCCAAAAATATAGTGAACTAAGGCTGCCAAGAGGACTTGAAAGCGGGGCAGAATTGCAGGAAACCGATTTCAGGAGGTAGACTGGAATTGCATTGAAAGCATAGGAAAAGAGGCAGAGTGTCCACAATGATGCACTTGGCCAAAAAGGGCGTATGCGTTTTTTCCTGAATATATTCAGGAAAAAACGCATACGCCCTTTTTGGCCAACCAAGCAAGCTTGCAAAGGAAATCTGCACTACAATGAAGTCTCACTTCCCCCCGGTCAAACAGGCCATCTGAAAAAAGTGTAAAATCCAGAAAGACAGGACAGGCCATGGAGAACTGGGAGCCTTGTTACGCTGATGGACGGGATGTATATTGCCAACAGAAACTCGGGAGAAGTGTATGGTGTTTCCTGAAACATCTAAACAACAAAGCAACAGAGCCTAGGGCACTTCCACTTATGGTCCTATAGCTTAGGGAAATTAAAATCAAAAAGATACAGCCACCCCAATGTTTGGGACGCCTCTGTTTACAAGAACCTCGTTTACCGTACAAGTTCAATATCACAGAAAGTGAAAAATGGATAAAGAACTTGTGGTACTTACGTACAATGCAGTATCACTCAGCAATGAAATCTATCTCATCAGGCCCGCAGCAGCATAATGAGTGGATTCAGGTACGATGATTCTAACTGAAATATTTCACACAGAAAATGAAACATCATAATATATCACTAATACACGGAATGTAAACTTGGCTATACAGGAAATGAATTACAGAACAGAACAGGGTCTCAAATTTAGAAAACCACCTTATGCTTGCTTAAGGGGAAAGGTGAGTTGGGGTGCTGCATAAAACCAGAGATTGAAATGAGCACAGATAAAGTTCCTTAAGCCAAATATGGAATAGACAAGAGCTACTCCTTGCTCAACGAAATGGACTCAACACCCCATATTAAACGCCTAAGAATGTACCTGACTAGTAAGTATCTTAAAACCTATGGATTGCTATGTCTCCGAAAGAGAATCAAGCATGTGTACAGGGGCATAAATGCAGCAGTGATAGGATTGGAGAGGTTCGGTGAGCAAATGAAGACCCTTTGAAGTCATATTGCATGGTACCCATTCCACGGGTTTCAACTACCCAGGTTTAAGGTATTCTTCCTTCAGCTAAAACATGCGTGTGGAACCTAGAGTATGATCAACCATGTGATCGGGAGACGTGTTCAAATATGTCTCAGTTTTCGTACCCTGGTTCTCAGGTGCAACATTCCAGACGCTTTACTAACACTCTCCCGACTTGGAGAGTCAGTCCCTTTAACCTCCTGTTTGGCCCAGTTTGCAATTTCTGCGGAAGATGAACAGGAATAGCGAGAACCAATGAGAGACTAGCTGGAGGTGTCTGGACGGGCAAATTTAACTCTCATTTCCCACCAGGAAGAGGAATTAACCAAAGGCTCAGCGTGCCGTGCCGGAACCAGATTAGGGCCTGAAGCCATCCTGCGGTGTTGCGGCCAGCTCACAAGAAAGCGAGTTGAAGAAAGGAGCTCAGGGGCACTGTAATTCACAAACCTGCAGAGTTATAAATGACAGCTATCGTCCAAAAATATACTAAAGTAAGGCTGCCAAGAGGACTTGCAAGCGGGGCAGAATTGCAGGAAACTGATTTAAGGAGGTAGACTGGAATTGCATTGAAAGCATAGGAAAAGAGGCAGAACGTCCACAATGATGCACTTGGCCAAAAAGGGCGTATGCGATTTTTCCTGAATATATTCAGGAAAAAACGCATACGCCCTTTTTGGCCAACCAAGCAAGCTTGCAAAGGAAATCTGCACTACAATGAAGTCTCACTTCCCCCCGGTCAAAAGGGCCATCTGAAAAAAGTGTAAAATCCAGAAAGGCAGGACAGGCCATGGAGAACTGGGAGCCTTGTTATGCTGATGGGCGGGATGTAAATTGCCAACAGACACTCCGGAGAAGTGTATGGTGTTTCCTGAAACATCTAAAAAACAAAACAACAGAGCCTAGGGCACTTCCACTTATGGTCCTATAGCTTAGGGAAATTAAAATCAAAAAGACACAGCCACCCCTATGTTTGGGACACCTCTGTTTACAAGAACCTCGTTTACCTTACAAGTTCAATATCACAGAAAGAGAAAAATGGATAAAGAACTTGTGGTACTTATGTACAATGCAGTATCACTCAGCAATGAAATCTATGTCATCAGGCCCGTAGCAGCATAATGAGTGCATTCAGGTATGATGATTCTAACTGGAATAAGGCACACAGAAAAAGAAACATCATAAGATATCACTAATCCACGGAATGTAAACTTGGCTACACAGGAACTGAATTACAGAACACAACAGGGTCTCAAATTTAGAAAACCAACTTATGCTTGCTTAAGGGGAAAGGTGAGTTGGGGTGCTGCATAAAACCAGAGATTGAAATGAGCACAGATAAAGTTCCTTAAGCCAAATATGGAATAGACAAGAGCTACTCCTTGCTCAACGAAATGGACTCAACACCGCATATTAAACGCCTAAGAATGTACCTGACTAGTAAGTATCTTAAAACCTATGGATTGCTATGTCTCCAAAAGAGAATCAAGCATGTGTACAGGGGCATAAACGCAGCAGTGATAGGATTGGAGAGGTTCGGTGAGCAAATGAAGACCCTTTGAAGTCATATTGCATGGTACCCATTCCACGCATTTCAAATACCCAGGTTTAAGGTATTCTTCCTTCAGCTAAAACATGCGTGTGGAACCTAGAGTATGATCAACCATGTGATCGGGAGACGTGTTCAAATATGTCTCAGTTTTCGTACCCTGGTACTCGGGTGCAACATTCCAGACGCTTTACTAACACTCTCCCGACTTGGAGAGTCAGTCCCTTTAACCTCCTGTTTGGCCCAGTTTGCAATTTCTGCGGAAGATGAACAGGAATAGCGAGAACCAATTAGAGACTAGCTGGAGGTGTCTGGACGGGCAAATTTAACTCTCATTTCCCACCAGGAAGAGGAATTAACCAAAGGCTCAGCGTGCCGTGCCGGAACCAGATTAGGGCCTGAAGCCATCCTTCGGTGTTGCGGCCAGGTCAAAAGAAAGTGAGTTGAAGAAAGGAGCTCAGGGGCACTGTAATTCACAAACCTGCAGAGTTATAAATGACAGCTATCGTCCAAAAATAGACTGAAGTAAGGCTGCCAAGAGGACTTGAAAGCGGGGCAGAATTGCAGGAATCCGACTTCAGGAGGTAGACTGGAATTGCATTGAAAGCATAGGAAAAGAGGCAGAACGTCCACAGTGATGCACTTGGCCAAAAAGGGCGTATGCGTTTTTTCCTGAATATATTCAGGAAAAAACGCATACACACTTTTTGGCCAACCAAGCAAGCTTGCAACGGAAATCTGCACTACAATGAAGTCTCACTTCCCCCCGGTCAAAAGGGCCATCTGAAAAAAGTGTAAAATCCAGAAAGGCAGGACAGGCCATGGAAAACTGGGAGCCTTGTTATGCTGATGGGCGGGATGTAAATTGCCAACAGACACTCGGGAGAAGTGTATGGTGTTTCCTGAAACATCTAAGAAACAAAGCAACACAGCCTAGGGCACTTCCACTTATGGTCCTATAGATTAGGGAAATTAAAATCAAAAAGACACAGCCACCCCAAAGTTTGGGACGCCTCTGTTTAGAAGAACCTCGTTTACCATACAAGTTCAATATCACAGAAAGTAAAAATGGATAAAGAACTTGTGGTACTTACATACAATGCAGTATCACTCAGCAATGAAATCTATGTCATCAGGCCCATAGCAGCATAATGAGTGGATTCAGGTACGATGATTCTAACTGAAATAAGTCACACAGAAAAAGAAACATCATAAGATATCAGTAATACACGGAATGTAAACTTGGCTACACAGGAACTGAATTACAGAACACAACAGGGTCTCAAATTTAGAAAACCAACTTATGCTTGCTTAAGGGGAAAGGTGAGTTGGGGTGCTGCATAAAACCAGAGATTGAAATGAGCACAGATAAAGTTCCTTAAGCCAAATACGGAATAGACAAGAGCTACTCCATGCTCAACGAAATGGACTCAACACCCCATATTAAACGCCTAAGAATGTACCTGACTAGTAAGTATATTAAAACCTATGGATTGCTATGTCTCCAAAAGAGAATCAAGCATGTGTACAGGGGCATAAACGCAGCAGTGATAGGATTGGAGAGGTTCGGTGAACAAATGAAGACCCTTTGAAGTCATATTGCATGGTACCCATTCCACGGGTCTCAACTCTCCAGTTTTAAGGTATTCTTCCTTCAGCTAAAACATGCATGTGGAACCCAGTGTATGATCAACCGTGTGAACGTGAGACGTGTTCAAATATGTCTCAGTTTTCCTCCCCTGGTACTCGGGTGCAACATTCCAGAGGCTTTACTAACACTCTCCCAACTTGGAGAGTCAGCGCCTTACCCTCCTGTTTGGCCCAGTTTGCAATTTCTGCGGAAGATGAACAAGAATAGGGAGAACCAATGAGAGACTAGCTGGAGGTGTCTGGACGGGCAAATTTAACTCTCATTTCCCACCAGGAAGAGGAAATAACCAAAGGCTCAGCGTGCCATGCTGGAACCAGATTAGGGCCTGAAGCCATCCTGCGGTGTTGCGGCCAGCTCAAAAGAAAGCGAGTTGAAGAAAGGAGCTCAGGGGCACTGTAATTCACAAACCTGCAGAGTTATAAATGACAGCTATCGTCCAAAAATATACTGAAGTAAGGCTGCCAAGAGGACTTGAAAGCGGGGCAGAATTGCAGGAAACCGATTTCAGGAGGTAGACTGGAATTGCATTGAAAGCATAGGAAAAGAGGCAGAACGTCCACAATGATGCACTTGGCCAAAAAGGGCGTATGCGTTTTTTCCTGAATATATTCAGGAAAAAACGCATACGCCCTTTTTGGCCAAACAAGCAAGCTTGCAAAGGAAATCTGCACTACAATGAAGTCTCACTTCCCCCCGGTCAAAAGGGTCATCTGAAAAAAGTGTAAAATCCAGAAAGGCAGGACAGGCCATGGAGAACTGGGAGCCTTGTTATGCTGATGGGTGGGATGTAAATTGCTAACAGACACTGAGGAGAAGTGTATGGTGTTTCCTGAAACATCTAAAAAACAAAGCAACGGAGCGTAGGGCACTTCCACTTATGGTCCTATAGCTTAGGGAAATTAAAATCAAAAAGACACAGCGAGCTCAAAGTTTGGAACGGCTTTCTTTACAAGAACCTCGTTTACAGTACAAGTTCAACATCGCAGAAAGTGAAAAATGGATAAAGAACTTGTGGTACTTACGTACAATGCAGTATCACGCAGCAATGAAATCTATGTCATCAGGCCCTTAGCAGCACAATGAGTGGATTCAGGTACGATGATTCTAACTGAAATAAGTCACACAGAAAAAGAAACATCATAAGGTATCAGTAATACACGGAATGTAAACTTGGCTACACAGGAACTGAATTACAGAACAGAACAGGGTCTCAAATTTAGAAAACCAACTTATGCTTGCTTAAGGGGAAAGGTGAGTTGGGGTGCTGCATAAAACCAGAGATTGAAATGAGCACAGATAAAGTTACTTAAGCCAAATATGGAATAGACAAGAGCTACTCCTTGCTCAACGAAATGGACACAACACCCCATATTAAACGCCTAAGAATGTACCTGATTAGTAAGTATCTTAAAACCTATGGATTGCTATGTGTCCAAAAGAGAATCAAGCGTGTGTGCAGGGGCATAAACGCAGCAGTGATAGGATTGGAGAGGTTCGGTGAGCAAATGAAGACCCTTTGAAGTCATGTTGCATGGTACCCATTCCACGGGTTTCAACTACCCAGGTTTAAGGTATTCTTCCTTCAGCTAAAACATGCATGTGGAACGTAGAGTATGATCAACCGTGTGATCGGGAGACGTGTTCAAATATGTCTCAGTTTTCGTACCCTGGTACTCGGGTGCAACATTCCAGAGGCTTTACTAACACTCTCCCGACTTGGAGAGTCAGTCCCTTTAACCTCCTGTTTGGCCCAGTTTGCAATTTCTGCGGAAGATGAACAGGAATAGCGAGAACCAATGAGAGACTAGCTGGAGGTGTCTGGACGGGCAAATTTAACTCTCATTTCCCACCAGGAAGAGGAATTAACCAAAGGTTCAGCGTGCCATGCCAGAACCAGATTAGTGCCTGAAGCCATCCTGCGGTGTTGCGGCCAGGTCACAAGAAAGCGAGTTGAAGAAAGGAGCTCAGGGGCACTGTAATTCACAAACCTGCAGAGTTATAAATGACAGTTATCGTCCAAAAATATAGTGAACTAAGGCTGCCAAGAGGACTTGAAAGCGGGGCAGAATTGCAGGAAACCGATTTCAGGAGGTAGACTGGAATTGCATTGAAAGCATAGGAAAAGAGGCAGAGTGTCCACAATGATGCACTTGGCCAAAAAGGGCGTATGCGTTTTTTCCTGAATATATTCAGGAAAAAACGCATACGCCCTTTTTGGCCAACCAAGCAAGCTTGCAAAGGAAATCTGCACTACAATGAAGTCTCACTTCCCCCCGGTCAAACAGGCCATCTGAAAAAAGTGTAAAATCCAGAAAGACAGGACAGGCCATGGAGAACTGGGAGCCTTGTTACGCTGATGGACGGGATGTATATTGCCAACAGAAACTCGGGAGAAGTGTATGGTGTTTCCTGAAACATCTAAACAACAAATCAACAGAGCCTAGGGCACTTCCACTTATGGTCCTATAGCTTAGGGAAATTAAAATCAAAAAGATACAGCCACCCCAATGTTTGGGACGCCTCTGTTTACAAGAACCTCGTTTACCGTACAAGTTCAATATCACAGAAAGTGAAAAATGGATAAAGAACTTGTGGTACTTACGTACAATGCAGTATCACTCAGCAATGAAATCTATCTCATCAGGCCCGCAGCAGCATAATGAGTGGATTCAGGTACGATGATTCTAACTGAAATATTTCACACAGAAAATGAAACATCATAATATATCACTAATACACGGAATGTAAACTTGGCTATACAGGAAATGAATTACAGAACAGAACAGGGTCTCAAATTTAGAAAACCACCTTATGCTTGCTTAAGGGGAAAGGTGAGTTGGGGTGCTGCATAAAACCAGAGATTGAAATGAGCACAGATAAAGTTCCTTAAGCCAAATATGGAATAGACAAGAGCTACTCCTTGCTCAACGAAATGGACTCAACACCCCATATTAAACGCCTAAGAATGTACCTGACTAGTAAGTATCTTAAAACCTATGGATTGCTATGTCTCCGAAAGAGAATCAAGCATGTGTACAGGGGCATAAATGCAGCAGTGATAGGATTGGAGAGGTTCGGTGAGCAAATGAAGACCCTTTGAAGTCATATTGCATGGTACCCATTCCACGGGTTTCAACTACCCAGGTTTAAGGTATTCTTCCTTCAGCTAAAACATGCGTGTGGAACCTAGAGTATGATCAACCATGTGATCGGGAGACGTGTTCAAATATGTCTCAGTTTTCGTACCCTGGTTCTCAGGTGCAACATTCCAGACGCTTTACTAACACTCTCCCGACTTGGAGAGTCAGTCCCTTTAACCTCCTGTTTGGCCCAGTTTGCAATTTCTGCGGAAGATGAACAGGAATAGCGAGAACCAATGAGAGACTAGCTGGAGGTGTCTGGACGGGCAAATTTAACTCTCATTTCCCACCAGGAAGAGGAATTAACCAAAGGCTCAGCGTGCCGTGCCGGAACCAGATTAGGGCCTGAAGCCATCCTGCGGTGTTGCGGCCAGCTCACAAGAAAGCGAGTTGAAGAAAGGAGCTCAGGGGCACTGTAATTCACAAACCTGCAGAGTTATAAATGACAGCTATCGTCCAAAAATATACTAAAGTAAGGCTGCCAAGAGGACTTGCAAGCGGGGAAGAATTGCAGGAAACCGATTTCAGGAGGTAGACTGGAATTGCATTGAAAGCATAGGAAAAGAGGCAGAACGTCCACAATGATGCACTTGGCCAAAAAGGGCGTATGCGATTTTTCCTGAATATATTCAGGAAAAAACGCATACGCCCTTTTTGGCCAACCAAGCAAGCTTGCAAAGGAAATCTGCACTACAATGAAGTCTCACTTCCCCCCGGTCAAAAGGGCCATCTGAAAAAAGTGTAAAATCCAGAAAGGCAGGACAGGCCATGGAGAACTGGGAGCCTTGTTATGCTGATGGGCGTGATGTAAATTGCCAACAGACACTTGGGAGAAGTGTATGGTGTTTCCTGAAACATCTAAAAAACAAAGCAACAGAGCCTAGGGCACTTCCACTTATGGTCCTATAGCTTAGGGAAATTAAAATCAAAAAGATACAGCCACCCCAATGTTTGGGATGCCTCTGTTTACAAGAACCTCGTTTACCGTACAAGTTCAATATCACAGAAAGTGAAAAATGGATAAAGAACTTGTGGTACTTACGTACAATGCAGTATCACTCAGCAATGAAATCTATGTCATCAGGCCCGCAGCAGCATAATGAGTGGATTCAGGTACGATGATTCTAACTGAAATATTTCACACAGAAAATGAAACATCATAAGATATCACTAATACACGGAATGTAAACTTGGCTACACAGGAAATGAATTACAGAACAGAACAGGGTCTCAAATTTAGAAAACCAACTTATGCTTGCTTAAGGGGAAAGGTGAGTTGGGGTGCTGCATAAAACCAGAGATTGAAATGAGCACAGATAAAGTTCCTTAAGCCAAATATGGAATAGACAAGAGCTACTCCTTGCTCAACGAAATGGACTCAACACCCCATATTAAACGCCTAAGAATGTACCTGACTAGTAAGTATCTTAAAACCTATGGATTGCTATGTCTCCGAAAGAGAATCAAGCATGTGTACAGGGGCATAAATGCAGCAGTGATAGGATTGGAGAGGTTCGGTGAGCAAATGAAGACCCTTTGAAGTCATATTGCATGGTACCCATTCCACGGGTTTCAACTACCCAGGTTTAAGGTATTCTTCCTTCAGCTAAAACATGCGTGTGGAACCTAGAGTATGATCAACCATGTGATCGGGAGACGTGTTCAAATATGTCTCAGTTTTCGTACCCTGGTTCTCAGGTGCAACATTCCAGACGCTTTACTAACACTCTCCCGACTTGGAGAGTCAGTCCCTTTAACCTCCTGTTTGGCCCAGTTTGCAATTTCTGCGGAAGATGAACAGGAATAGCGAGAACCAATGAGAGACTAGCTGGAGGTGTCTGGACGGGCAAATTTAACTCTCATTTCCCACCAGGAAGAGGAATTAACCAAAGGCTCAGCGTGCCGTGCCGGAACCAGATTAGGGCCTGAAGCCATCCTGCGGTGTTGCGGCCAGCTCACAAGAAAGCGAGTTGAAGAAAGGAGCTCAGGGGCACTGTAATTCACAAACCTGCAGAGTTATAAATGACAGCTATCGTCCAAAAATATACTAAAGTAAGGCTGCCAAGAGGACTTGCAAGCGGGGAAGAATTGCAGGAAACCGATTTCAGGAGGTAGACTGGAATTGCATTGAAAGCATAGGAAAAGAGGCAGAACGTCCACAATGATGCACTTGGCCAAAAAGGGCGTATGCAATTTTTCCTGAATATATTCAGGAAAAAACGCATACGCCCTTTTTGGCCAACCAAGCAAGCTTGCAAAGGAAATCTGCACTACAATGAAGTCTCACTTCCCCCCGGTCAAAAGGGCCATCTGAAAAAAGTGTAAAATCCAGAAAGGCAGGACAGGCCATGGAGAACTGGGAGCCTTGTTATGCTGATGGGCGTGATGTAAATTGCCAACAGACACTTGGGAGAAGTGTATGGTGTTTCCTGAAACATCTAAAAAACAAAGCAACAGAGCCTAGGGCACTTCCACTTATGGTCCTATAGCTTAGGGAAATTAAAATCAAAAAGATACAGCCACCCCAATGTTTGGGATGCCTCTGTTTACAAGAACCTCGTTTACCGTACAAGTTCAATATCACAGAAAGTGAAAAATGGATAAAGAACTTGTGGTACTTACGTACAATGCAGTATCACTCGTCAATGAAATCTATGTCATCAGGCCCGTAGCAGCATAATGAGTGGATTCAGATACGATGATTCTAACTGAAATAAGTCACACAGAAAAAGAAACATCATAAGATATCACTAATACACGGAATGTAAACTTGTCTACACAGGAAATGAATTACAGAACAGAACAGGGTCTCAAATTTAGAAAACCACCTTATTCTTGCTTAAGGGGAAAGGTGAGTTGGGGTGCTGCATAAAACCAGAGATTGAAATGAGCACAGATAAAGTTCCTTAAGCCAAATATGGAATAGACAAGAGCTACTCCTTGCTCAACGAAATGGACTCAACACCGCATATTAAACGCCTAAGAATGTACCTGACTAGTAAGTATCTTAAAACCTATGGATTGCTATGTCTCCAAAAGAGAATCAAGCATGTGTACAGGGGCATAAACGCAGCAGTGATAGGATTGGAGAGGTTCGGTGAGCAAATGAAGACCCTTTGAAGTCATATTGCATGGTACCCATTCCACGGGTTTCAACTACCCAGGTTTAAGGTATTCTTCCTTCAGCTAAAACATGCATGTGGAACCTAGAGTATGATCAACCATGTGATCGGGAGACGTGTTCAAATATGTCTCAGTTTTCGTACCCTGGTACTCGGGTGCAACATTCCAGACGCTTTACTATCACTCTCCCGACTTGGAGAGTCAGTCCCTTTAACCTCCTGTTTGGCCCAGTTTGCAATTTCTGCGGAAGATGAACAGGAATAGCGAGAACCAATGAGAGACTAGCTGGAGGTGTCTGGACGGGCAAATTTAACTCTCATTTCCCACCAGGAAGAGGAATTAACCAAAGGCTCAGCGTGCCGTGCCGGAACCAGATTAGAGCCTGAAGCCATCCTGCGGTGTTGCGGCCAGCTCACAGGAAAGCGAGTTGAAGAAAGGAGCTCAGGGGCACTGTAATTCACAAACCTGCAGAGTTATAAATGACAGCTATCGTCCAAAAATATACTGAAGTAAGGCTGCCAAGAGGACTTGAAAGCGGGGCAGAATTGCAGGAAACCGATTTCAGGAGGTAGACTGGAATTGCATTGAAAGCATAGGAAAAGAGGCAGAGTGTCCACAATGATGCACTTGGCCAAAAAGGGCGTATGCGTTTTTTCCTGAATATATTCAGGAAAAAACGCATACGCCCTTTTTGGCCAACCAAGCAAGCTTGCAAAGGAAATCTGCACTACAATGAAGTCTCACGTCCCCCCGGTCAAACGGGCCATCTGAAAAAAGTGTAAAATCCAGAAAGGCAGGACAGGCCATGGAGAACTGGGAGCCTTGTTATGCTGATGGGCGGGATGTAATTTGCCAACAGCCACTCGGGAGAAGTGTATGGTGTTTCCTGAAACATCTAAACAACAAAGCAACAGAGCCTAGGGCACTTCCACTTATGGTCCTATAGCTTAGGGAAATTAAAATCAAAAAGATACAGCCACCCCAATGTTTGGGACGCCTCTGTTTACAAGAACCTCGTTTACCGTACAAGTTCAATATCACAGAAAGTGAAAAATGGATAAAGAACTTGTGGTACTTACGTACAATGCAGTATCACTCGTCAATGAAATCTATGTCATCAGGCCCGTAGCTGCATAATGAGTGGATTCAGGTACGATGATTCTAACTGAAATAAGTCACACAGAAAAAGAAACATCATAAGATATCACTAATACACGGAATGTAAACTTGGCTACACAGGAAATGAATTACAGAACAGAACAGGGTCTCAAATTTACAAAACCACCTTATGCTTGCTTAAGGGGAAAGGTGAGTTGGGGTGCTGCATAAAACCAGAGATTGAAATGAGCACAGATAAAGTTCCTTAAGCCAAATATGGAATAGACAAGAGCTACTCCTTGCTCAACGAAATGGACTCAACACCCCATATTAAACGCCTAAGAATGTACCTGACTAGTAAGTATCTTAAATCCTATGGATTGCTATGTCTCCAAAAGAGAATCAAGCATGTGTACTGGGGCATAAATGCAGCAGTGATAGGATTGGAGAGGTTCGGTGAGCAAATGAAGACCCTTTGAAATCATATTGCATGGTACCCATTCCACGGGTTTCAACTACCCAGGTTTAAGGTATTCTTCCTTCAGCTAAAACATGCATGTGGAACCTAGAGTATGATCAACCATGTGATCGGGAGACGTGTTCAAATATGTCTCAGTTTTCGTACCCTGGTACTCGGGTGCCACATTCCAGACGCTTTACTAACACTCTCCCGACGTGGAGAGTCAGTCCCTTTAACCTCCTGTTTGGCCCAGTTTGCAATTTCTGCGGAAGATGAACAGGAATAGCGAGAACCAATGAGAGACTAGCTGGAGGTGTCTGGACGGGAAAATTTAAGTCTCATTTCCCACCAGGAAGAGGAATTAACCAAAGGCTCACCGTGCCATGCCAGAACCAGATTAGGGCCTCAAGCCATCCTGCGGTGTTGCGGCCAGCTCACAAGAAAGCGAGTTGAAGAAAGGAGCTCAGGGGCACTGTAATTCACAAACCTGCAGAGTTATAAATGACAGCTATCGTCCAAAAATATACTAAAGTAAGGCTGCCAAGAGGACTTGAAAGCGGGGCAGAATTGCAGGAAACCGATTTCAGGAGGTAGACTGGAATTGCATTGAAAGCATAGGAAAAGAGGCAGAACGTCCACAATGATGCACTTGGCCAGAAAGTGCGTATGCGTTTTTTCCTGAATATATTCAGGAAAAAACGCATACGCCCTTTTTGGCCAACCAAGCAAGCTTGCAAAGGAAATCTGCACTACAATGAAGTCTCACTTCCCCCCGGTCAAAGGGGCCATCTGAAAAAAGTGTAAAATCCAGAAAGGCAGGACAGGCCATGGAGAACTGGGAGCCTTGTTATGCTGATAGGCGGGATGTAAATTGCCAACAGAAACTCGGGAGAAGTATGGTGTTTCCTGAAACATCTAAAAAACAAAGCAACAGAGCCTAGGGCACTTCCACTTATGGTCCTATAGCTTAGGGAAATTAAAATCAAAAAGATACAGCCAGCCCAGTGTTTGGGACGCCTCTGTTTACAAGAACCTCGTTTACCGTACAAGTTCAATATCACAGAAAGTGAAAAATGGATAAAGAACTTGTGGTACTTACGTACAATGCAATATCACTCAGCAATGAAATCTATGTCATCAGGCCCTTAGCAGCACAATGAGTGGATTGAGCCACGATGATTCTAAGTGAAATAAGTCACACAGAAAAAGAAACATCATAAGGTATCACTAATACACGGAATGTGAACTTGGCTACACATGAACTGAATTACAAAACAGAACAGGGTCTCAAGTTTAGAAAACCAACTTATGCCTGCTTAAGGGGGAAGGTGAGTTGGGGTGCTGCATAAAAGCAGAGATTGAAATGAGCACAGATAAAGTTCCTTAAGCCAAATATGTAATAGACAAGACCTACCCCTTGCTCAATGAAATGGATTCAATAATGAGGTATCACCTCACACCTGGTAGAACAGGCATCATAGAAAATCTACAAAAAAATAATGCTGGAAAGGGTGTGGAGAAAAGGAACCCTCTTCCACTATTGTTGGGAATATAAATTGATACAGTCATTATGGAGAACAATATGGAATTTCTTAAGAAACTAACAATAGAATTACCATATGATACAGCAATCCCAGTACTGGACATATACCCAGACAAAACCATAAATCAAAAAGAGTCATTCACCGCAATGTTCATTGCATCACTATTTACAATATCGAGGTAATGGAAGCAACCTAAATGCCCACAGACAGACGAATGCATAAAGCTGTGGTACATATATAAAATGGAATATTACTAAGCCATGAAAAGGAATGAAATTGGGTCATTTGTAGAGACGTCGATGGATCTAGAGACTGTCATACAGAGTGAAGTAAGTCAGAAAGAGAAAAACAAATCTTGTATATTCATGCATATATGTGGAACCTAGAAAAACTGTACAGATTAACCATTTTGCAAGGCATAAATAGAGCAACAGATGTAGACAACAAACGTATGGACAACAAGGGGGGAAAGCTGTTGGGGGGGTGGTGGTGGGAGGAGTTGAGAGACTGGGATTGGCATGTATACATTTATATGTATAAAATAGATAACCAATAAGAACCTGCTGTATAAAAATATAAAATAAAATTCAAAATTAAAAAGAAATAAAATTTAAAAAATAAAACAGAAAAAACAATTATTCCCTGCACATACATGTATTTATATGAATAAATTATTTCCATGCTTATATATGTAAATACAAAAAAGAGGAATAAAATCTACCTTGAACCAAAAACGAAAAAGAGAAAAAAAACACAGAACCCACCAGTTCCACAGAGGAAAACCGTATCAGGGCACTTGCTCCAGTTGTAAACAATTCTGAAGTTGGTCAGTGGTGGGGAATCGTCTCCCATTCAGCCAGCAGCCCCCACGCAACAAGCGTCCTCATTGCAAAGCTGGGGCACCGTGCCGAGGCATCTGTGAGTAAACGTGAGCTGAGCCCCAGGCCAGTTGCTGCTGAACTATTCCCACCCGTCCCAGGTAAAACACCTGAATATATACAAGGACTTGAAAGCCTAGAGGAAGGACCATAGAGCCACACGAGTGACAGCATGCCGGCCGACTTGCTGCCTGCAGGCCAGCCAGGATGGTCCTGGCCCTGGGTGCTCTTCTGGAAGATTTCCATTTCCCTGCCTGAGATACCCGTCCTGTCCCTGCCCCCACTGCTTTTTTCCTTCCTCACCTCTGCCCAGGGAGAAATTCCAGCAGCAGGTATGGGTGACACATCCTCTTCTTTAGCAGGTGGCAGCCTGGCAACTGCTGCAGAAAGTCCAGCAGAGCCCCACTCACACTGGGCCACCCACAAAGCCGTGGCCTCTCACTCCCTCCCACCAGCCCAGCCCCGAGACTGCTGACAGGGCAGAGAAAATGGCGTCAGGCACGGCTGCAGGGGCTCTTGCTGCCTGGAGTGGTATTTATATTGATCTCAACCCAGGCACACCTGGGGAGGGCTGGCCGGCACGGTAAGGCTGCCCAGGTCAGCCAATCATCACCCCTCAGGGGCTCACAGTTGCAGAAAATGGAACTTGCTGAACCGGCCAGGTCCAAGGAACAGGTGTGGGCTCCTGAGAGTCAGGATAGACAAGGGGCTGCAGCTTTGGCTTGTTTTCTAATCATTTTATCTGGCCCATGAGTGGGAGACAACTTCAAGAAAACCCTCTCCTAATGAGAGGAACCCAGGAGTCAGGCAGAGGAGGGGTGGGTGGTGGTTGGAGACAGAGGCCTGGTGCCCCGGGTGCAGTGGAAGTCTCTGGAAGACCAGGTGGAGGGAGGCCTCACGGAGTGATGCCCAGGGTCACAGACCTGTCGCAGCTGCTGTTTGTTAGTTCAAGTCCTGCTCTGAGGTGCTCTGTGTCAGCTCTGAGCGACAGGTGAGCTGGGGGTGCTCTGCAATGAGGGCTATGTGCACGGTTCCTGTGTGCCCAGCCCTGCCACGGTACCTGCAAGGGTAGCTCTGTATCCTGGGAGGGGCCTGACCACGAGAGCCCCGTGGGCTGGGGTGGGGGTGGGGTACCTGCCCAGGTGAGCTCCATATTCTGGGATTGGTCTGACCACGAGAGCCCCATGGGTTGCTGGGGACCCGGTAAAGGATGTCAGGACAGTCAGTGAAGCCACCGAGGATATACCTCCAGTTGCTCCTAATTCCTACACCCTGCTGGTCATTCTACCAACCACCAGGACATGGTATTCTGTATTAGTCTTCAATGATGCCTTCTTTTGTATTCCATTAGTCCCAGAGTCACAAGAAATTTTGGCTTGTGAGTGGCAGGACTCAACATACAACTAAAACAATACTTCCGGGCCGTCTGGCCCCAAGGGTGCAAAAATTCCCACACCATCTTTGGGGAAAGCTTAGCTAAAGACCTAAAAGTTCTACCTCTGGAAAAGGAAACCCTCCTTCAATATGCAGACGACATTCTGATCGCCAGCCCTACTAAGGAGGCCTCTGAACTACCAAGCCAATAAAGGATAGAAGTTGTCCAAGAAAAAGCTCAAATATCACAGACTGCGGTGACCTGCCTGGGCTTCATTCTCACAGAAGGTCAGAGAAGCCCATCCCAGGAAAGGGAAGAAACCATTTGCAGCCTTACCCCTTTCTAAAACTAGAAGACAGCTTAGGGGTTCCTGGGGAGGCCAGGGTTTGCTGCTTCTGGATCCCTAACTACAGTCTACTAGCTGGGCCTCTATATGAAACACTGAAAGGAAAAGGTGATGATCCTTTTGAATAGAATCCAGAAGTGGCCTTTCAAGAATGGAAAGAGCAGTCAATTCAGACCCTTGCCCTGGAACTCCCTAATTTAGCTAAACCCTTTGACCTTTACATTCCCGGTGAAAGGTGAATCGCCATTGGAGAATTCGTGCAAAAACTGGGACCACTTGAAATGGAACAATGCAAGAATGCCATCCAGGTAGGATAAACTACGGTCACCAAGGGGCTTGGCCCACTGCCACATCTGGACAAGATACTGGCGGTATCTAAAAACCTGGAAATCAGCAGCCCAGAAGGCCACCTCCCTCCTAAGGGAAAAGGACCCCACGTGGTGATCCTAACCACCAACCATGCCCTGAAGTTGCAGGGTTCGCTCTGTGGGCACACCGACCTTGAGTGAGGAGGCCCTCCAACTCCAACATCCAGAGAGATAACCGGGGGCAACAGGGCACCATGACGACTCGTGTGAACATCACTTGACCTAGAGTTTCTCTCATAAAACAACAAGAGTGTGTCCCAAAAGAGTAGACTACTGCTTGCAGGACTTACTGTACCCAGAGGGGAGCTAATAATCTTGGCGGGGGAACCGTATATCACACTGTCACCATAGAAAAGCCTACAGACATCGTGATGATGGTGGCCAATAAGACCAGCTGGACTCCTGTTTACTTCAAAAGGCTGTTGACTCAGTGGCCATCATGGTCCTTGATCACCACTGACCCTGGACTGTCTGGGAGTTGAGCGGACAGGGCTCTGACACCTGGTGCTGTTTGTACGTTAATTCAGGGGCCTAATTGAAGAAAGCGCAGACTACTGGTCAGAACATCTAGGCTGGCAGAAACGGTCAGCCTAAGGTGGCCGAACAAATGTGGGGTGGGGTGAAACCGGCCCCCACAGCGTCTCTGCACATCTCTTTCCTGGACCCTTAAAGGTCATTAGAATCTATAACGCTTCCAATGCTGGTGCTCAGGTGGACGAGCAGGGAGGCAGGGGTCCTGGGGACAATCAACGTCACCGGGAGGCTGCTGGGGAGAAGCTCTGACCCTCGCTCCAGGGTATGAGGGCTCCCAACTCAGCACTCAGCAGTTACAGAAGAAGGGTCTGCACCCTCAGCACTCCAAGAATGAGGAACGGGACAAAAGGCAGAGGAGGGGTTTGTCCCCAGCAAAGCCCATTAAAAATCCCTGGGAGATAAAAATAGAATCTGGGCAATAAAGTCAAGTCTAACCTTTTTTATCCTTTGTGCTTTGTCTAATTTCACGTGCTCCTAGGGTCCCGCATGCAGAGGTTCCACACCCGGCGCTTCAGACCAGATTTCCTAGTGCAGAATGGTTGGGTCGACACCTCAGCTCCTGGGGCCCAGTGCAGACTCCACGATATAGAGCCTGAGCTACAGCCAACCCGGCCCTCGAGAGCTCTGCCGCCTCCCCTCCCTCCCACTGACTCTGACAGGATCTCTACACAACAGCCCAGCCCACAGCCCACGAGGTAGTGCATGCTCTCACCTTTCCATCCTCTGATCAAAATATAAAGTTTCCTTTGCTTGTGAACCAAACTCAGTCTCGATCTGTTGGCCCCAATGACACTGGGCAGGGGGACACTTGTTGGGGTCCACTCTGGAGGATCAGTAACAGAAATTGAGACTATTGTAACCTCAATGAACAGATGTGTGAGCCAAACTGTAGTTAACATAGAACAGTGTATAAGGCTCGGGTAAAATAAGATGCTTCTAACACTTCCATTTGATATTTCCATCACTTTTTATAAGCAAGTTCAGTGAAAAGGTTTGTCTTATTTGTCAGGTCAATATTAGAGAAACGAAGTGATTTCTTTCCAAGGATATACATCTAATAATCTTGGTTAAACCTTCAATCTTGTTTTAAATGCTTTTCCATTGAAAATGATACCTCTCTTTCAGCTCCCCCATTTCTGAGAAGTATAAAATCTTATAATTTATTATTACCAAAGGGGAAAGGTGGGAGGAGGGATAAATTAACAGTTTGGAATGAACACATACACACTGCTATGTATAAAATAGATCATCAACAAGGAACTACTGTATAGCACAGGGAACTACACTCAACATTTTGCAATAACCTATAAGGGGAAATAATCTGAAAAAGAATAGATATTTTTATTGACATCATCTATCAATGACAGTTAAAGTGTAGCCTAAGGGAAGCTGGTGGTGAGTGCTTCTGACCCTGAAGACTTCAATCATCTAAAGTTTGGACTCTGCCTACTTCCCAAGGCCCTTAATGAACATATGTGTAGCCGTAGCTTAAAAACTTCCCCAGTTTGGGTTTCGGGGAGACACTGATTTTGAAAAAGCCCTGGTGTTCTCCTTACATGAATGGGACTCTTCCTACTGCTAAAACATGTCTGTCACACCCAGAGGATGGTATACCGTCTGATCGGGAAGAGTTTGGAAAAGGCATCTCATCTCCTCATCTCCTGGTGCTCGGGTTCACCCCTCCAGCGTCTTTACTAACAGTCTCCCCACTTGGAGATGTCAGCACTGTCAACATCCTGTTGCGTACAGTTTGGAATTTGTCCAGAGGATGAAGCGGAAGGATGAGGAACAATGAGAGACAAGTCCTAGGTTTTCAGACAGGCACATGTCACTCTAATTTCCAATCAGGAAGACGAATTGACCAAAGACTAGGGTTGCCCATGGAAACAGTATAGGGCTTGAGGAAATCCCGCTGCTTTGTGGCCAGTTCCCATAAACACAAGTTGAACAATGGAACTCAGGGGCAGTAAAATTCACAAAACTGCAGAGTTGAAAATATCCATCACTGAAAAATGTCTTGAGGAAAGTCAGAGAAAAGGACTTGTAAGCAAGGGAGAATGGCAGGAAAGGGATTTGAGGAGGTAGAAAGGACTCACCATTAAGCACAAGAAAAGGAGCTGAACATTGCCAACATTGCAGTTGGCCAAAAAGGGTGTATGCGTTTTTTTCTGTATATATTCAAGAAAAGGGCATACACTTTTTTAGCCAACCAAACAGGGGGGCACTGGAAGTCAATACTACAAAAGATATCACTTCGCATCAGTCAGAAGAGCCATCCTCATAAAGCGTAAACAACAGAAATGCAGGACAGGGCAACGAGAAGAGGGAGCCCTGTGAGACTTATAGTGGAAATGTATATTGCCAACGGCCATTCTGGAGAAGTGTATTGTGTTTACTAAAGCATCTAAAAAATGAGCTACAGAGCATAGGGCACTTGCACTCATGGGCGTATATCTTGGGAAAAACAAAAATCGAGAGGACACAGGCACCCCAATGTTTACCCCCTCTCTGTTTAAAAGATCCTTGACTAGGATATAACTTAAATGTCTCTGGAGGGAAAAAATGGATAGAGATGTGGTACTTAGGTAGAGTGGAATATTATTCAGCCTGGAAATCAATGAAATATGGCCAGTTGTAACAACTCCGGAGGAGTTACGTATGATCATTCTAAGTGACAGAATTCAAAAAGAAAAAGACACATATCATAAGATATCACTTAAAGGTGGAATCCAAAATGGCTACACATGAAATAAATTACAAAACAAAAACATAGTCAAATATGTAGAAAACACGCATAAGGCTGCTAAACGGGAAAGGTGGGGAGGGGTGAGGCATCATCCAGGAGGTTGAAATTAGCAAAGATACCATTCCAAATACCAAACTGATAATCAACAAGGCCTACACGGTAGCTAAAAGAACTGCACTCAGCACACTCAAGTCACCGGAAAAGAATATATACGACTGGTAAGAATCTGAAAAAGAATTTATTGATGTCTCTCTGTACGTGAATCAAGTGGATGTACAGCAGCAAGAAACAGAGCTTTGAAAATCAGCTGTAACCAATATAGTAATAAATTGAAAAAAATAAACGACAGAGAGACAGAGAAAACCTCTTACAACTTTTCCTCAGGGACGGTGATGCAACATGGATTGAACACATCTAGACCCACAGCAGGATGAGACATAAGGCTGGAAACTGTTTGCGCTAAGAGAAATGTGAGGTTGGGTGAGGAAATGCACACCCTTTAAAGTAATACTACCTGGTACCCATTCAATGGGTCCCAAATCTGCAGGTTCAAGGGATCTTCCTACAGCTAAAACATGCATGGAAAACCCAGAGGACTGTACACCATGTGATCGGGAGATGTGTCTAAAATGCACCTCATTTATCCTCTCCTGGTGCTCCTGTTCACCATTCCAGCCACGTTACTTAGAATCTCCCCACTTGGAGAATCAGCCCATTTCAACTTCTGTTTCACACATTTTGCAAATTGTGAGGAGGATGAACGGGAAGAGGGGGAACCAATGAGAGAATAGTTGTAGGGGTTTGGACGGGCACATATCACTCTAATTTCCCATTAAGAATAAGAATTAAAGAAAGGCTCAGCCTGCCTCGCCGGAGCCAAAATAGGGCCTGAAGCAATCCTGCGGGTTTGAGGCCAGCTCACAAAAGAGCAACTTAAAAAATGGAGCTCAGGGTCACTGCAATTCACAAACCTGCAGAGTTATAAATGAAAACTAACGTCCAAAAATATGTTGAGGTAAGGCAAAGAAGAGGATCTGAATGGAAGACAGAATTGCAAGAAACAGATTTCAAGAGATAGATTGGACTCGTCTTTAACGCACATGAAAAGCGGCAGAATTTCGACAATGATGCAGTTGGTCCAAAAGGGCGTATGCGTTTTTTCCTGATTATATCCAGGAAAAAACGCATACGCACTTTATGGGCAACGAAGCAAGCAAGCAATGCAAATGTGCACAACAAAGAAGTCTCACTTCCCACCGGTCAAAAGGGCCATCCTAAAAAATTGTAAAAACCAGAAATGCAGGACAGGCCATGGAGAACAGGGAGCCTTTATACGCTGATGGGCAGTGTGTGAACTGCCGAGAGCCACTCTGGAGAAGTGTATGGTGGTTCCTAAATCATCTAAAAAACAGAGCTACAGAGCATAGGACACTTCCAATCATGGGAGTATATCTAGGGAAGTCTAAAAATCAACAAGACACAAGCACACCACAGTTTAGGGCTACTCTGTTTACAAGAACCTCAACTTCAGTACACCTTAAATATCCCAGGAAAGAGAACAATGGATAAAGAAGATGTGGTACTTATGTACAATGGAATATCTCTTCACCATGAAATCAATGTAATAAGGCTAGTAGAAGGATAAAGAGTGGATTTAGGTCCGATAATACTACTTGAAATAAGTCAAACAGAAAAAGAAACATATCATAAGATATCACTTATAGAGGGAGGGTAAATATGGCTGCACAAGAAATGAATTACAGAACAGAACAGTGTCTCACATTTAGAAAACACACTTATGTCAGCTTAAGGGGAAAGGAGAGGTGGGGTGATGCATAAAACCAGAGTTTGAAATTAGCACAGATACCGTTCAATAAACCAAATAGGTATTAGACAAGATCTACACCTTGCTCAATGAACTGGCCTCAACACACCCTATACACCGCAGAGAAATATATCTGAGTAATAAGAATCTTAAAACCCATGTATTGATATATCTCCATAAGGGAATCAAGTGTGTGCAGAGCGGCACAAACACAGCAGTGAAAATGAGCTAAACCCCATTATAGAAATAAATTTTAAAAACAAAACGCTGAAACAATGAAAGAGAGAAAAATTCTTACAAAATTCGCTCAGGGACTGTGATGCAACCTGGATTGACCACATATAAACCCACAGCTGGATAAGACATAAGGCTGGACACTTGGGGCTGAGAGGATTGGTGAGCTTTGGTGAGCAACTGCCGAAAGTTTAATGCAATACTTCATGCTACTCAGTCCAAGGGTCCCAACACTCCAGGTTGAAGGGAATCTTCCTACAGCTAAACCATGCTTGGGAAACCCAGCGACTGGTATACCATATGATCGGGAAAGGTTTCTAAAACGCACCTCATTTTTCCTCTCCTGGGGCTCCGGATCGACATTCCAGCCGCTTTACTAACAACATCCCCACATGGAGTCAATGCCTTTAAGTTCTGGTATCGCACAGTCTGCAGTTAGTGCAGAGGATGAATGGGAATAGGGGGAACCAGTGAGAAACTAGCTGTAGCGGTTTCAATGGGCACATGTCACTCTAATGTCACATCAGTAAGAAGAATTAACCAAAGGCACAGCAAGGTGCCCCAGAAGAAAAATAGGGCCTGAAGGAATCCTGTGGTTATGGGGCAAGACCACAAAAATAAGAGCTGAAAAGTGGGGCTAAGGGCCACTGCAATTCAAAAACCTGCAGAGTTATAAAGGCCAACTATTTTCAAAAAATATATTGAGGTAATGCTATGAAGAGACATTGAAAGCAAGGCAGAATTGCAGGAAACCGATTTCAGGAGGTAGACTGGAATTGCATTGAAAACATATGAAGAGAGTCAGAACCTCGACAATGATGCACTTGGCCAAAAAGGCGTATGTGTTTTTTCCTGAATATATTCAGGAAAAAATGCATACGCACTTTTTGGCCAACCAAGCAAGCTTGCAAAGGAAATCTGCACTACAATGAAGTCTCACTTCCACATGGTCAAAAGAGCCATCTGAAAAAAGTGTAAAATCCATAAAGGTACGACAGGCAATGGAGAACTGGGAGCCTTCTTATGCTGATGGGCGGGATGTAAATTGCCAACAGCCACTCTGGAGAAGTGTATGGTGTTTCCTGAAACATCTAAAAGAAAAAGCAACAGAGCCTAGGGCACTTCCACTTATGGTCCTATAGATTAGGGAAATTAAAATAAAAATGACACAGCCACCCCAAAGTTAGGGACGGCTCTGTTTACAAGAACCTCGTTTATGGTACAAGTTCAATATCGCAGAAAGTGAAAAATGGATAAAGAAGTTGTGGTACTTACGTACAATGCAATATCACTCAGCAATGAAATCTATGTCATCAGGCCCGTAGCACCATAAAGAGTGGATTCAGGTATGATGATTCGAACTGAAATAAGTCACACAGAAAAGAAACATCATAAGGTATCACTAATACACAGAATGTGAACTTCGCTACACATGAACTGAATTACAAAACAGAACAAGGTCTCAAATTTAGAAAACCAACTTATGCTTGCTTAAGGGGAAAGGTGAGTTGGGGTGCTGCATAAAACCAGAGATTGAAATGAGCACAGATAAAGCTCCTTAAGCCAAATATGGAATAGACAAGAGCTATTCCTTGCTCAACGAAATGGACTCAACACCCCATATCAAACGCCTAAGAATGTACCTAACTAGTAAGTATCTTAAAACCTAGGGATTGCTATGTCTCCGAAACAGAATCAAGCGTGTGTACTGGGGCATAAATACAGCAGTGATAGGATTGGAGAGGTTCGGTGAGCAAATGAAGACCCTTTGAAGTCATATTGCATGGTACCCATTCCACGGGTCTCAACTCTCCAGGTTTAACGTATTCTTCCTTCAGCTAAAACATGCATGTGGAACTCAGAGTATGATCAACCGTGTGATCGGGAGACGTGTTCAAATATGTCTCAGTTTTTGTCCCCTGGTACTCGTGTGCAACATTCCAGACGCTTTACTAACACTCTCCCGACTTGGAGAGTCAGTCCCTTTAACCTCCTGTTTGGCCCAGTTTGCAATTTCTGCGGAAGATGAACAGGAATAGCGAGAACCAATGAGAGACTAGCTGGAGGTGTCTGGACGGGCAAATTTAACTCTCATTTCCCACCAGGAAGAGGAATTAACCAAAGGCGCAGCGTGCCGTGCCGGAACCAGATTAGGGCCTGAAGCCATCCTGCGGTGTTGCGGCCAGGTCACAAGAAAGCGAGTTGAAGAAAGGAGCTCACGGGCACTGTAATTCACAAACCTGCAGAGTTATAAATGACAGCTATGGTCCAAAAATATACTGAAGTAAGGCTGCCAAGAGGACTTGAAAGCGGGGCAGAATTGCAGGAAACCGATTTCAGGAGGTAGACTGGAATTGCATTGAAAGCATAGGAAAAGAGGCAGAACGTCCACAATGATGCACTTGGCCAAAAAGGGCGTATGCGTTTTTTCCTGAATATATTCAGGAAAAAACGCATACGCACTTTTTGGCCAACCAAGCAAACTTGCAAAGGAAATCTGCACTACAATGAAGTCTCACTTCCCCCTGGGCAAAAGGACCATCTGAAAAAAGTGTAAAATCCAGAAAGGCAGGACAGGCCATGGAGAACTGGGAGCCTTGTTATGCTGATGGGCGGGATGTAATTTGCCAACAGACACTCGAGAGAAGTGTATGGTGTTTCCTGAAACATCTAAAAAACAAAGCAACAGAGCCTAGGGCACTTCCACTTATGGTCCTATAGCTTAGGGAAATTAAAATCAAAAAGACACAGCCACCCCAATGTTTGGGATGTCTCTGTTTACAACAACCTCGTTTACCATACAAGTTCAATATCACAGAAAGTGAAAAATGGATAAAGAACTTATGGTACTTACGTACAATGCAGGATCACTCAGCAATGAAATCTATGTCATCAGGCCCGTAGCAGCATAATGAGTGGATTCAGGTACAATGATTCTAACTGAAATAAGTCACACAGAAAAAGAAACATCATAAGATATCAGTAATACACGGAATGTAAACTTGGCTACACAGGAACTGAATTCCAAAACAGAACAGGGTCTCAAATTTAGAAAACCAACTTATGCTTGCTTAAGGGGAAAGGTGAGTTGGGGTGCTGCATAAAACCAGAGATTGAAATGAGCACAGATAAAGTTCCTTAAGCCAAATATGGAATAGACAAGAGCTACTCCTTGCTCAACGAAATGGACTCAACACCGCATATTAAACGCCTAAGAATGTACCTGACTAGTAAGTATCTTAAAACCTATGGATTGTTATGTCTCCAAAAGAGAATCAAGCGTGTGTACAGGGGCATAAACGCAGCAGTGATACGATTGGAGAGGTTCGGTGAGCAAATGAAGACCCTTTGAAGTCATATTGCATGGTACCCATTACACGGGTCTCAACTCTCCAGGTTTAAGGTATTCTTCCTTCAGCTAAAACATGCATGTGGAACCCAGAGTATGATCAACCGTGTGAACGGGAGACGTGTTAAAATATGTCTCCGTTTTCCTCCCCTGGTACTCGGGTGCAACATTCCAGACACTTTACTAACACTCTCCCCACTTGGAGAGTCAGCGCCTTTAACCTCCTGTTTGGCCCAGTTTGCAAATTCTGCGGAAGATGAACAGGAATAGCGAGGACCAATGAGAGACTAGTTGGAGGTGTCTGGACGGGCAAAATTAACTCTCATTTCCCACCAGGAAGAGGAAATAACCAAAGGCTCAGCATGCCGTGCCGGAACCAGATTAGGGCCTGAAGCCATCCTGCGGTGTTGCGGCCAGGTCACAAGAAAGCGAGTTGAAGAAAGGAGCTCAGGGGCACTGTAATTCACAAACCTGCAGAGTTATAAATGAGAGCTATCGTCCAAAAATATACTGAAGTAAGGCTGCCAAGAGGACTTGAAAGCGGGGCAGAATTGCAGGAAACTGATTTCAGGAGGTAGACTGGAATTGCATTGAAAGCATAGGAAAAGAGGCAGAACGTCCACAATGATGCACTTGGTCAAAAAGGGCATATGCGTTTTTTCCTGAATATATTCAGGAAAAAACACATGCGCCCTTTTTGGCCAACCAAGCAAGCTTGCAAAGGAAATCGGCACTACAATGAAGTCTCACTTCCCCCCGGTCAAAAGGGCCATCTGAAAAAAGTGTAAAATCCAGAAAGGCAGGACAGGCCATGGAGAACTGGGAGCCTTGTTATGCTGATGGGCGGGATGTCAATTGCCAACAGACATTCAGGAGAAGTGTATGGTGTTTCCTGAAACATCTAAAAAACAAAGCAACAGAGCCTAGGGCACTTCCACTTATGGTCCTATAGCTTAGGGAAATTAAAATCAAAAAGACACAGCCACCCCAATGTTTGGGATGCCTCTGTATACAAAAACCTCGTTTACAGTACAAGTTCAACATCGCAGAAAGTGAAAAATGGATAAAGAAGTTGTGGTATTTACTTACAAAGCAATATCACTCAGCAATGAAATCTATGTCATCAGGCCCGTAGCAGCACAATGAGTGGATTCAGGTATGATGATTCTAACTGAAATAAGTCACACAGAAAAAGAAACATCATAAGATATCAGTAATACACGGAATGTAAACTTGGCTACACATGAACTGAATTACAGAACAGAACAGGGTCTCAAATTTAGAAAACCAGCTTATGCTTGCTTAAGGGGAAAGGTGAGTTGGGGTGCTGCATAAAAGCAGAGTTTGAAATGAGCACAGAAAAAGTTCCTTAAGCCAAATATGGAATAGACAAGAGCTACTGCTTGCTCAACGAAATGGACTCAACACCGCATATTAAACGCCTAAGAATGTACCTGACTAGTAAGTATCTTAAAACCTATGGATTGCTATGTCTCCTAAAGAGAATCAAGCATGTGTACAGGGGCATAAACGCAGCAGTGATAGGATTGGAGAGGTTCGGTGAGCAAATGAAGACCCTTTGAAGTCATATTGCATGGTACCCATTCCACGGGTCTCAACTCTCCAGGTTTAAGGTATTCTTCCTTCAGCTAAAACATGCATGTGGAACCCAGAGTATGATCAACCGTGTGAACGGGAGACGTGTTCAAATATGTCTCAGTTTTCCTCCCCTGGTACTCGGGTGCAACATTCCAGACGCTTTACTAACACTCTCCCCACTTGGAGAGTCAGTCCCTTTAACCTCCTGTTTGGCCCAGTTTGCAATTTCTGCGGAAGATGAACAGGAATAGCGAGAACCAATGAGACACTAGCTGGAGGTGTCTGGACGGGCAAATTTAACTCTCATTTCCCACCAGGAAGAGGAATTAACCGAAGGCTCAGCGTGCCCTGGCGGAACCAGATTAGGGCCTGAAGCCATCCTGCGGTGTTGCGGCCAGCTCAAAAGAAAGCGAGTTGAAGAAAGGAGCTCAGGGGCACTGTAATTCACAAACCTGCAGAGTTATAAATGACAGCTATCGTCCAAAAATATACTGAAGTAAGGCTGCCAAGAGGACTTGAAAGCGGGGCAGAATTGCAGGAAACCGATTTCAGGAGGTAGACTGGAATTGCATTGAAAGCATAGGAAAAGAGGCAGAACGTCCACAATGATGCACTTGGCCAAAAAGGGCGTATGCGTTTTTTCCTGAATATATTCAGGAAAAAACGCATACGCCCTTTTTGGCCAACCAAGCAAGCTTGCAAAGGAAATTTGCACTACAATGAAGTCTCACTTCCTCCCGGTCAAACAGGCCATCTGAAAAAAGTGTAAAATCCAGAAAGGCAGGACAGGCCATGGAGAACTGGGAGCCTTGTTATGCTGATGGGCAGGATGTAAATTGCCAACAGACACTCGGGAGAAGTGTATGGTGTTTCCTGAAACATCTAAACAACAAAGCAACAGAGCCTAGGGTATTTCCACTTATGGTCCTATAGCTTAGGGAAATTAAAATCAAAAAGATACAGCCGCCCCAAAGTTTGGGACGCCTCTGTTTACAAGAACCTCGTTTATCGTACAAGTTCAATATCACAGAAAGTGAAAAATGGATAAAGAACTTGTGGTACTTACGTACAATGCAGTATCACTCGTCAATGAAATCTATGTCATCAGGCACTTAGCAGCATAATTAGTGGATTCAGGTATGATGATTCTAACTGAAATAAGTCACACAGAAAAAGAAACATCATAAGATATCACTAATACACGGAATGTAAAGTTGGCTACACAGGAAATGAATTACAGAACAGAACAGGGTCTCAAATTTAGAAAACCACCTTATGCTTGCTTAAGGGGAAAGGTGAGTTGGGGTGCTGCATAAAACCAGAGATTGAAATGAGCACAGATAAAGTTCCTTAAGCCAAATATGGAATAGACAAGAGCTATTCCTTGCTCAACGAAAAGGACTCAACACCCCATATTAAACGCCTAAGAATGTACCTGACTAGTAAGTATCTTAAAACCTATGGATTGCTATGTCTCCAAAAGAGAATCAAGCATGTGTACAGGGGCATAAACGCAGCAGTGATAGGATTGGAGAGATTTGGTGAGCAAATGAAGACCCTTTGAAGTCATATTGCATGGTACCCATTCCACAGGTTTCAACTACCCAGTTTTAAGGTATTCTTCCTTCAGCTAAAACATGCATGTGGAACCTAGAGTATGATCAACCATGTGATCGGTCGACGTGTTCAAATATGTCTCAGTTTTCGTACCCTGGTACTCGGGTGCAACATTCCAGACACTTTACTAACACTCTCCCGACTTGGAGAGTCAGTCCCTTTAACCTCCTGTTTGGCCCAGTTTGCAATTTCTGCGGAAGATGAACAGGAATAGCGAGAACCAATGAGAGACTACCTGGAGGTGTCTGGACGGGCAAATTTAACTCTCATTTCCCACCAGGAAGAGGAAATAACCAAAGGCTCAGCGTGCCGTGCCGGAACCAGATTAGGACCTGAAGCCATCCTGCGGTGATGCGGCCTGCTCAAAAGAAAGCGAGTTGAAGAAAGGAGCTCAGGGGCACTGTAATTCACAAACCTGCAGAGTTATAAATGACAGCTATCGTCCAAAAATATACTGAAGTAAGGCTTCCAAGAGGACTTGAAAGCGGGGCAGAATTGCAGGAAACCGATTTCAGGAGGTAGACTGGAATTGCATTGAAAGCATAGGAAAAGAGGCAGAACGTCCACAGTGATGCACTTGGCCAAAAAGTGCGTATGCGTTTTTTCCTGAATATATTCAGGAAAAAACGCATACGCCCTTTTTGGCCAACCAAGCAAGCTTGCAAAGGAAATCTGCACTACAATGAAGTCTCACTTCCCCCCGGTCAAAAGGGCCATCTGAAAAATGTGTAAAATCCAGAAAGGCAGGACAGGCCATGGAGAACTGGGAGCCTTGTTATGCTGATGGGCGGGATGTAAATTGCCAACAGACACTTGGGAGAAGTGTATGGTGTTTCCTGAAACATCTAAAAAACAAAGCAACAAAGCCTAGGGCACTTCCACTTATGGTCCTATAGCATAGGGAAATTAAAATCAAAAAGACACAGCCACCCCAAAGTTTGGGACGCCTCTGTTTACAAGAACCTCGTTTACAGTACAAGTTCAACATCGCAGAAAGTGAAAAATGGATAAAGAAGTTGTGGTATTTACTTACAAAGCAATATCACTCAGCAATGAAATCTATGTCATCAGGCACTTAGCAGCACAATGAGTGGATTCAGGTATGATGATTCTAACTGAAATAAGTCACACAGAAAAAGAAACATCATAAGATATCAGTAATACACGGAATGTAAACTTGGCTACACAGGAACTGAATTCCAAAACAGAACAGGGTCTCAAATTTAGAAAACCAACTTATGCTTGCTTAAGGGGAAAGGTGAGTTGGGGTGCTGCATAAAACCAGAGATTGAAATGAGCACAGATAAAGTTCCTTAAGCCAAATATGGAATAGACAAGAGCTACTCCTTGCTCAACGAAATGGACTCAACACCGCATATTAAACGCCTAAGAATGTACCTGACTAGTAAGTATCTTAAAAATATGGATTGCTATGTCTCAGAAAGAGAATCAAGCATATGTACAGGGGCATAAACGCAGCAGTGATAGGATTGGAGAGGTTCGGTGAGCAAATGAAGACCCTTTGATGTCATATTGCATGGTACCCATTCCACGGGTTTCAACTACCCAGGTTTAAGGTATTCTTCCTTCAGCTAAAACATGCATGTGGAACCTAGAGTATGATCAACATGTGATCGGGAGACGTGTTCAAATATGTCTCAGTTTTCGTACCCTGGTACTCGGGTGCAACATTCCAGATGCTTTACTAACACTCTCCCGACTTGGAGAGTCAGTCCCTTTAACCTCCTGTTTGGCCCAGTTTGCAATTTCTGCGGAAGATGAACAGGAATAGCGAGAACCAATGAGAGACTAGCTGGAGGTGTCTGGACGGGCAAATTTAACTCCCATTTCCCACCAGGAAGAGGAATTAACCAAAGGCTCAGCGTGCCGTGCCGGAACCAGATTAGGGCCTGAAGCCATCCTGCGGTGTTGCGGCCAGGTCACAAGAAAGTGAGTTGAAGAAAGGAGCTCAGGGGCACTGTAATTCACAAACCTGCAGAGTTATAAATGACAGCTATCGTCCAAAAATATACTGAAGTAAGGCTGCCAAGAGGACTTGAAAGCGGGGCAGAATTGCAGGAAACCGATTTCAGGAGGTAGACTGGAATTGCATTGAAAGCATAGGAAAAGAGGCAGAACGTCCACAATGATGCACTTGGCCAAAAAGGGCGTATGCGTTTTTTCCTGAATATATTCAGGAAAAAACGCATACGCCCTTTTTGGCCAACCAAAAGTGTAAAATCCAGAAAGGCAGGACAGGCCATGGAGAACTGGGAGCCTTGTTATGCTGATGGGCAGGATGTAAATTGCCAACAGACAATCGGGAGAAGTGTATGGTGTTTCCTGAAACATCTAAAAAACAAAGCAACACAGAAAGTGAAAAATGGATAAAGAACTTGTGGTACTTACGTACAATGCAGTATCACTCAGCAATGAAATCTATGTCATCAGGCCCGTAGCAGCATAATGAGTGGATTTATGTACGATGATTCTAACTGAAATAAGTCACACAGAAAATGAAACATCATAAGATATCACTAATACACGGAATGTAAACTTGGCTACACAGGAACTGAATTCCAAAACAGAACAGGGTCTCAAATTTAGAAAACCAACTTATGCTTGCTTAAGGGGAAAGGTGAGTTTGGGTGCTGCATAAAACCAGAGATTGAAATGAGCACAGATAATGTTCCTTAAGCCAAATATGGAATAGACAAGAGCTACTCCTTGCTCAACGAAATGGACTCAACACCGCATATTAAACGCCTAAGAATGTACCTGACTAGTAAGTATCTTAAAACCTATGGATTGCTATGTCTCCAAAAGAGAAACAAGCGTGTGTACAGGGGCATAAACACAGCAATGATAGGATTGGAGAGGTTCGGTGAGCAAATGAAGACCCTTTGAAGTCATATTGCATGGTACCCATTCCACGGGTCTCAACTCTCCAGGTTTAAGGTATTCTTCCTTCACCTAAAACATGCATGTAGAGCCCAGAGTATGATCAACCGTGTGAACGGGAGACGTGTTCAAATATGTCTCAGTTTTCGTACCCTGGTACTCGGGTGCAACATTCCAGACCCTTTACTAACACTCTCCCCACTTGGAGAGTCAGCGCCTTTAACCTCCTGTTTGGCCCAGTTTGCAAATTCTGCGGAAGATGAACAGGAATAGCGAGAACCAATGAGAGACTAGCTGGAGGTGTCTGGATGGGCAAATATAACTCTCATTTCCCACCAGTAAGAGGAAATAACCAAAGGCTCAGCATGCCGTGCGGGAACCAGATTAGGGCCTGAAGCCATCCTGCGGTGTTGTGGCCAGCTCAAAAGAAAGCGAGTTGAAGAAAGGAGCTCAGGGGCACTGTAATTCACAAACCTGCAGAGTTATAAATGACAGCTATCATCCAAAAATATACTGAAGTAAGGCTGCCAAGAGGACTTGAAAGCGGGGCAGAATTGCAGGAAACCGATTTCAGGAGGTAGACTGGAATTGCATTGAAAGCATAGGAAAAGAGGCAGAACGTCTACAATGATGCACTTGGCCAAAAAGTGCGTACGCGTTTTTTCCTGAATATATTCAGGAAAAAACGCATACGCCCTTTTTGGCCAACCAAGCAAGCTTGCAAAGGAAATCTGCACTACAATGAAGTCTCAATTCCCCCCGGTCAAAAGGGCCATCTGAAAAAAGTGTAAAATCCAGAAAGGCAGGACAGGCCATGGAGAACTGGGAGCCTTGTTATGCTGATGGGCGGGATGTAAATTGCCAACAGACACTGGGGAGAAGTGTATGGTGTTTCCTGAAACATCTAAAAAACAAAGCAACAGAGCCTAGGGCACTTCCACTTATGGTCCTATAGCTTAGGGAAATTAAAATCCAAATGACACAGCCACCCCAAAGTTTGGGACACCTCTTTTTACAAGAACCTCGTTTACAGTACAAGTTCAACATTGCAGAAAGTGAAAAATGGATAAAGAAGTTGTGGTATTTACTTACAAGGCAGTATCACTCAGCAATGAAATCTATGTCATCAGCCCCGTAGCAGCATAATGAGTGGATTTATGTACGATGATTCTAACTGAAATAAGTCACACAGAAAATGAAACATCATAAGATATCACTAATACACGGAATGTAAACTTGGCTACACAGGAACTGAATTCCAAAACAGAACAGGGTCTCAAATTTAGAAAACCAACTTATGCTTGCTTAAGGGGAAAGGTGAGTTTGGGTGCTGCATAAAACCAGAGATTGAAATGAGCACAGATAATGTTCCTTAAGCCAAATATGGAATAGACAAGAGCTACTCCTTGCTCAACGAAATGGACTCAACACCGCATATTAAACGCCTAAGAATGTACCTGACTAGTAAGTATCTTAAAACCTATGGATTGCTATGTCTCCAAAAGAGAAACAAGCGTGTGTACAGGGGCATAAACACAGCAATGATAGGATTGGAGAGGTTCGGTGAGCAAATGAAGACCCTTTGAAGTCATATTGCATGGTACCCATTCCACGGGTCTCAACTCTCCAGGTTTAAGGTATTCTTCCTTCACCTAAAACATGCATGTAGAGCCCAGAGTATGATCAACCGTGTGAACGGGAGACGTGTTCAAATATGTCTCAGTTTTCGTACCCTGGTACTCGGGTGCAACATTCCAGACCCTTTACTAACACTCTCCCCACTTGGAGAGTCAGCGCCTTTAACCTCCTGTTTGGCCCAGTTTGCAAATTCTGCGGAAGATGAACAGGAATAGCGAGAACCAATGAGAGACTAGCTGGAGGTGTCTGGATGGGCAAATATAACTCTCATTTCCCACCAGTAAGAGGAAATAACCAAAGGCTCAGCATGCCGTGCGGGAACCAGATTAGGGCCTGAAGCCATCCTGCGGTGTTGTGGCCAGCTCAAAAGAAAGCGAGTTGAAGAAAGGAGCTCAGGGGCACTGTAATTCACAAACCTGCAGAGTTATAAATGACAGCTATCATCCAAAAATATACTGAAGTAAGGCTGCCAAGAGGACTTGAAAGCAGGGCAGAATTGCAGGAAACCGATTTCAGGAGGTAGACTGGAATTGCATTGAAAGCATAGGAAAAGAGGCAGAACGTCTACAATGATGCACTTGGCCAAAAAGTGCGTACGCGTTTTTTCCTGAATATATTCAGGAAAAAACGCATACGCCCTTTTTGGCCAACCAAGCAAGCTTGCAAAGGAAATCTGCACTACAATGAAGTCTCAATTCCCCCCGGTCAAAAGGGCCATCTGAAAAAAGTGTAAAATCCAGAAAGGCAGGACAGGCCATGGAGAACTGGGAGCCTTGTTATGCTGATGGGCGGGATGTAAATTGCCAACAGACACTGGGGAGAAGTGTATGGTGTTTCCTGAAACATCTAAAAAACAAAGCAACAGAGCCTAGGGCACTTCCACTTATGGTCCTATAGCTTAGGGAAATTAAAATCCAAATGACACAGCCACCCCAAAGTTTGGGACACCTCTTTTTACAAGAACCTCGTTTACAGTACAAGTTCAACATTGCAGAAAGTGAAAAATGGATAAAGAAGTTGTGGTATTTACTTACAAGGCAGTATCACTCAGCAATGAAATCTATGTCATCAGCCCCGTAGCAGCATAATGAGTGGATTCAGGTACGATGATTCTAACTGAAATAAGTCACACAGAAAAAGAAATATCATAAGATATCACTAATACACGGAATGTAAACTTGGTTACACAGGAACTGAATTCCAAAACAGAACAGGGTCTCAAATTTAGAAAACCAACTTATGCTTGCTTAAGGGGAAAGGTGAGTTGGGGTGCTGCATAAAACCAGAGATTGAAATGAGCACAGATAAAGTTCCTTAAGCCAAATATGGAATAGACAAGAGCTACTCCTTGCTCAATGAAATGGACTCAACAACGCATATTAAACGCCTAAGAATTTACCTGACTAGTAAGTATCTTAAAACCTATGGATTGCTATGTCTCCGAAAGAGAATCAAGCATGTGTACAGGGGAATAAACTCAGCAGTGATAGGATTGGAGAGGTTCGGTGAGCAAATGAAGACTCTTTGAAGTCATATTGAATGGTACCCATTCCACGGGATTCAACTACCCAGGTTTAAGGTATTCTTCCTTCAGCTAAAACATGCATGTGGAACCTAGAGTATGATCAACCATGTGATCGGGAGACGTGTTCAAATATGTCTCAGTTTTCGTACCCTGGTACTCGGGTGCAACATTCCAGACGCTTTACTAACACTCTCCTGACTTGGAGAGTCAGTCCCTTTAACCTCCTGTTTGGCCCAGTTTTCAATTTCTGCGGAAGATGAACAGGAATAGCGAGAACCAATGAGAGACTAGCTGGAGGTGTCTGGACGGGCAAATTTAACTCTCATTTCCCACCAGGAAGAGGAATTAACCAAAGGCTCAGCGTGCCGTGCCGGAACCAGATTAGGGCCTGAAGCCATCCTGCGGTGTTGCGGCCAGCTCACAAGAAAGCGAGTTGAAGAAAGGAGCTCAGGGGCACTGTAATTCACAAACCTGCAGAGTTATAAATGACAGCTATCGTCCAAAAATATACTGAAGTAAGGCTGCCAAGAGGACTTGAAAGCGGGGCAGAATTGCAGGAAACCGATTTCAGGAGGTAGACTGGAATTGCATTGAAAGCATAGGAAAAGAGGCAGAACGTCCACAATGATGCACTTGGCCAAAAAGGGCGTATGCGTTTTTTCCTGAATATATTCAGGAAAAAACGCATACGCCCTTTTTGGCCAACCAAGCAAGCTTGCAAAGGAAATCTGCACTACAATGAAGTCTCACTTCCCCCCGGTCAAAAGGGCCATCTGAAAAAAGTGTAAAATCCAGAAAGGCAGGACAGGCCATGGAGAACTGGGAGCCTTGTTATGCTGATGGGTGGGATGTAAATTGCCAACAGACACTAGGGAGAAGTGTATGGTGTTTCCTGAAACATCTAAAAAACAAAGCAACAGAGCCTAGGGCACTTCCACTTATGGTCCTATAGCTTAGGGAAATTAAAATCAAAAAGGCACAGCCAGCCCAAAGTTTGGAACGGCTCTGTTTACAAGAACCTCGTTTACAGTACAACTTCAACATAACAGAAAGTGAAAAATGGATAAAGAAGTTGTGGTATTTACTTACAAAGCAATATCACTCAGCAATGAAATCTATGTCATCAGGCCCTTAGCAGCACAATGAGTGAATTCAGGTATCATGATTCTAACGGAAATAAGTCACACAGATAAAGAAACATCATAAGATATCAGTAATACACGGAATGTAAACTTGGCTACACAGGAACTGAATTACAGAACAGAACATGGTCTCAAATTTAGAAAACCAACTTATGCTTGCTTAAGGGTAAAGGTGAGTAGGGGTGCTGCATAAAACCAGAGATTGAAATGAGCACAGATAAAGTTCCTTAAGCCAAATACGGAATAGACAAGAGCTACTCCTTGCTCAACGAAATGGACTTAACACCGCATATTAAACGCCTAAGAATGTACCTGACTAGTAAGTATCTTAAAACCTATGGATTGCTATGTCTCCAAAAGAGAATCAAGCGTGTGTACAGGGGCATAAACGCAGCAGTGATAGGATTGGAGAGGTTCGGTGAGCAAATGAAGACCCTTTGAAGTCATATTGCATGGTACCCATTCCACGGGTCTCAACTCTCCAGGTTTAAGGTATTCTTCCTTCAGCTAAAACATGCATGTGGAACCCAGTGTATGATCAACCGTGTGAACGGGAAACGTGTTCAAATATGTCTCAGTTTTCCTCCCCTGGTACTCGAGTGCAACATTCCAGACGCTTTACTATCACTCTCCCAACTTGGAGAGTCAGCGCCTTTAACCTCCTGTTTGGCCCAGTTTGCAATTTCTGCGGAAGATGAACAGGAATAGGTAGAACCAATGAGAGACTAGCTGGAGGTGTCTGGACGGGCAAATTTAACTCTCATTTCCCACCAGGAAGAGGAAATAACCAAAGGCTCAGCATGCCGTGCCGAAACGAGATTAGGGCCTGAAGCCATCCGGCGGTGTTGCGGCCAGCTCACAAGAAAGCGAGTTGAAGAAAGGAGCTCAGGGGCACTGTAATGCACAAACCTGCAGAGTTATAAATGACAGCTATCGACCAAAAATATACTGAAGTAAGGCTGCCAAGAGGACTTGAAAGCGGGGCAGAATTGCAGGAAACCGATTTCAGGAGGTAGACTGGAATTGCATTGAAAGCATAGGAAAAGAGGCAGAACGTCCACAATGATGCACTTGCCCAAAAAGGGCGTATGCGTTTTTTCCTGAATATATTCAGGAAAAAACGCATACGCACTTTTTGGCCAACCAAGCAAGCTTGCAAAGGAAATCTGCACTACAATGAAGTCTCACTTCCCCCCGGTCAAAAGGGCCATCTGAAAAAAGTGTAAAATCCAGAAAGGCAGGACAGGCCATGGAGAACTGGGAGCCTTGTTATGCTGATGGGCGGGATGTAAATTGCCAACAACCACTCGGGAGAAGTGTATGGTGTTTCCTGAAACATCTAAAAAACAAAGCAACAGAGCCTAGGGCACTTCCACTTATGGTCCTATAGCTTAGGGAAATTAAAATCAAAAAGACACAGCCACCCCAAAGTTTGGGACGCTTCTGTTTACAAGAACCTCGTTTACCGTACAAGTTCAGTATCACAGAAAGTGAAACATGGATAAAGAACTTGTGGTACTTACGTACAATGCAGTATTACTCAGCAATCAAACCTATGTCATCAGGCCCGTAGCAGCATAATGAGTGGATTCAGGTACGATGATTCTAACTGAAATAAGTCACACAGAAAAAGAAACATCATAAGATATCACTAATACACGGAATGTAAACTTGGCTACACAGGAACTGAATTCCAAAACAGAACAGGGCCTCAAATTAGAAAACCAACTTATGCTTGCTTAAGGGGAAAGGTAAGTTGGGGTGTTGCATAAAACCAAGGATTGAAATGAGCACAGATAAACTTCCTTAAGCCAAATATGGAATAGACAAGAACTACTCCTTGCTCAGCGAAATGGACTCAACACCCCATATTAATCGCCTAAGAATGTACCTGACTAGTAAGTATCTTAAAACCTATGGATTGCTATGTCTCCAAAAGAGAATCAAGCGTGTGTACAGAGGCATAAACGCAGCAGTGATAGGATTGGAGAGGTTCGGTGAGCAAATGAAGACCCTTTGAAGTCATATTGCATGGTACCCATTACACGGGTTTCAACTACCCAGGTTTAAGGTATTCTTCCTTCAGCTACAACATGCATGTGGAACCCAGAGTATGATCAACCGTGTGAACGGGAGTTGTGTTCAAATATGTCTCAGTTTTCCTCCCCTGGCACTCGGGTGCAACATTCCAGACGCTTTACTAACACTCTCCCCACCTGGAGAGTCAGCGCCTTTAAACTCCTGTTTGCCCCAGTTTGCAATTTCTGCGGAAGATGAACAGGAATAGCGAGAACCAATGAGAGACTAGCTGGAGGTGTCTGGACGGGAAAATTTAACTCTCATTTCCCACCAGGAAGAGGAAATAATCAAAGGCTCAGCGTGCCGTGCCGGAACCAGATTAGGGCCTGAAGCCATCCTGCGGTGTTGCAGCCAGGTCACAAGAAAGCGCGTTGAAGAAAGGAGCTCAGGGGCACTGTAATTCACAAACCTGCAGAGTTATAAATGACAGCTATCGTCCAAAAATATACTGAAGTAAGGCTGCCAAGAGGACTTGAAAGCGGGGCAGAATTGCAGGAAACCGATTTCAGGAGGTAGACTGGAATTGCATTGAAAGCATAGGAAAAGAGGCAGAGTGTCCACAATGATGCACTTGCCCAAAAAGGGCGTATGCGTTTTTTCCTGAATATATTCAGGAAAAAACGCATACGCCCTTTTTGGCCAACCAAGCAAACTTGCAAAGGAAATCTGCACTACAATGAAGTCTCACTTCCCCCCGGTCAAAAGGGCCATCTGAAAAAAGTGTAAAATCCAGAAAGGCAGGACAGGCCATGGAGAACTGGGAGCCTTGTTATGCTGATGGGCGGGATGTAAATTGCCAACAGACACTCGGGAGAAGTGTATGGTGTTTCCTGAAACATCTAAAAAACAAAGCAACAGAGCCTAGGGCACTTCCACTTATGGTCCTATAGCTTAGGGAAATTAAAATCAAACAGACACAGCCACCCCAAAGTTTGGGACGCCTCTGTTTACAAGAAGCTCGTTTACGGTACAAGTTCAATATCACAGAAAGTGAAAAATGGATAAAGAACTTGTGGTACTTACGTACAATGCAGTATCACTCAGCAATGAAGTCTATGTCATCAGGCCCATAGCAGCATAATGAGTGGATTCAGGTATGATGATTCTAACTGAAATAAGTCACACAGAAAAAGAAACATCATAAGATATCACTAATACACGGAATGTAAACTTGGCTACACAGGAACTGAATTCCAAAACAGAACAGGGTCTCAAATTTAGAAAACCAACTTATGCTTGCTTAAGGGGAAAGGTGAGTTGGGGTGCTGCATAAAACCAGAGATTGAAATGAGCACAGATAAAGTTCCTTAAGCCAAATATGGAATAGACAAGAGCTACTCCTTGCTCAACGAAATGGACTCAACACCCCATATTAAACGCCTAAGAATGTACCTGACTAGTAAGTATCTTAAAACCTATGGATTGCTATGTCTCTAAAAGAGAATCAAGCATGTGTACAGGGGCATAAACGCAGCAGTGATAGGATTGGAGAGGTTCAGTGAGCAAATGAAGACCCTTTGAAGTCATATTGCATGGTACCCATTCCAAGGGTCTCAACTCTCCAGGTTTAAGGTATTCTTCCTTCAGCTAAAACATGCATGTGGAACCCAGAGTATGATCAACCATGTGAACGGGAGACGTGTTCAAATATGTCTCAGTTTTCCTCCCCTGGTACTCGGGTGCAACATTCCAGACGCTTTACTAACACTCTCCCCACTTGGAGAGTCAGCGCCTTTAACCTCCTGTTTGGCCCAGTTTGCAATTTCTGTGGAAGATGAACAGGAATAGCGAGAACCAATGAGAGACTAGCTGGAGGTGTCTGGACGGGCAAATTTAACTCTCATTTCCCACCAGGAAGAGGAAATAACCAAAGGCTCAGCGTGCCGTGCCGGAACCAGATTAGGGCCTGAAGCCATCCTGCGGTGTTGCGGCCAGCTCACAAGAAAGCGAGTTGAAGAAAGGAGCTCAGGGGCACTGTAATTCACAAACCTGCAGAGTTATAAATGACAGCTATCGTCCAAAAATATACTGAAGTAAGGCTGCCAAGAAGACTTGAAAGCAGGGCAGAATTGCAGGAAACCGATTTCAGGAGGTAGACTGGAATTACATTGAAAGCATAGGAAAAGAGGCAGAACGTCCACAATGATGCACTTGGCCAAAATGGGCGTATGCGTTTTTCCTGAATATATTCAGGAAAAAACGCATACGCCCGTTTTGGCCAACCAAGCAAGCTTGCAAAGGAAATCTGCACTACAATGAAGTCTCACTTCCCCCCGGTCAAAAGGGCCATCTGAAAAAAGTGTAAAATCCAGAAAGGCAGGACAGGCCATGGAGAACTGGGAGCCTTGTTATGCTGATGGGCGGGATGTAAATTGCCAACAGACACTCGGGAGAAGTGTATGGTGTTTCCTGAAACATCTAAAAAACAAAGCAACAGAGCCTAGGGCACTTCCACTTATGGTCCTATAGCTTAGGGAAATTAAAATCAAAAAGACACAGCCACCCCAATGTTTGGAACGGCTCTGTTTACAAGAACCTCGTTTACAGTACAAGTTCAACATCGCAGAAAGTGAAAAATGGATAAAGAACTTGTGGTATTTACTTACAAAGCAATATCACTCAGCAATGAAATCTATGTCATCAGGCCCTTAGCAGCACAATGAGTGGATTCAGGTATGATGATTCTAACTGAAATAAGTCACACAGAAAAAGAAACATCATAAGATATCAGTAATACACGGAATGTAAACTTGGGTACACAGGAACTGAATTACAGAACAGAACAGGGTCTCAAATTTAGAAAACCAACTTATGCTTGCTTAAGGGGAAATGTGAGTTGGGGTGCTGCATAAAACCAGAGATTGAAATGAGCACAGATAAAGTTCCTTAAGCCAAATATGGAATAGACAAGAGCTACTCCTTGCTCAACGAAATGGACTCAACACCGCATATTAAATGCCTAAGAATGTACCTGAGTAGTAAGTATCTTAAAACCTATGGAATGCTATGTCTCCGAAAGAGAATCAAGCGTGTGTACAGGGGCATAAACGCAGCAATGATAGGATTGGAGAGGTTCGGTGAGCAAATGAAGACCCTTTGAAATCATATTGCATGGTACCCATTACATGGGTCTCAACTCTCCAGGTTTAAGGTATTCTTCCTTCAGCTAAAACATGCATGTGGAACCCAGAGTATGATCAACCATGTGAACGGGAGACGTGTTCAAATATGTCTCAGTTTTCGTACCCTGGTACTCGGGTGCAACATTCCAGACACTTTACTAACACTCTCCGCACTTGGAGAGTCAGCGCCTTTAACCTCCTGTTTGGCCCAGTTTGCAATTTCTGCAGAAGATGAACAGGAATAGCGAGAACCAATGAGAGACTAGCTGGAGGTGTCTGGACGGGCAAATTTAACTCTCATTTCCCACCAGGAAAAGGAAATAACCAAAGGCTCTGCGTGCCGTGCCGGAAGCAGATTAGGGCCTGAAGCCATCCTGCGGTGTTGAGGCCAGCTCACAAGAAAGCGAGTTGAAGAAAGGAGCTCAGGGGCACTGTAATGCACAAACCTGCAGAGTTATAAATGACAGCTATCGTCCAAAAATATACTGAAGTAAGGCTGCCAAGAGGACTTGAAAGCGGGGCAGAATTGCAGGAAACCGATTTCAGGAGGTAGACTGGAATTGCATTGAAAGCATAGGAAAAGAGACAGAACGTCCACAATGATGCACTTGGCCAAAAAGGGCGTATGCGTTTTTTCCTGAATATATTCAGGAATAAACGCATACGCCCTTTTTGGCCAACCAAGCAAACTTGCAAAGGAAATCTGCACTACAATGAAGTCTCACTTCCCCCCGGTCAAAAGGGCCATCTGAAAAAAGTGTAAAATCCAGAAAGGCAGGACAGGCCATGGAGAACTGGGAGCCTTGTTATGCTGATGGGCGTTATGTAAATTGCCAACAGACATTCAGGAGAAGTGTATGGTGTTTCCTGAAACATCTAAAACACAAAGCAACAGAGCCTAGGGCACTGCCACTTATGGTCCTATAGCTTAGGGAAATTAAAATCAAAAAGACACAGCCACCCCAAAGTTTGGGACGCCTCTGTTTACAAGAAACTCGTTTACAGTACAAGTTCAATATCACAGAAAGTGAAAAATGGATAAAGAACTTGTGGTACTTACGTACAATGCAGTATCACTCAGCAATGAAATCTATGTCATCAGGCCCACAGCAGAATAATGAGTGGATTCAGGTATGATGATTCTAACTGAAATAATTCACACAGAAAAAGAAACATCGTAAGATATCACTAATACACGGAATGTAAACTTGGCTACACAGGAACTGAATTCCAAAACAGAACAGGGTCTCAAATTTAGAAAACCAACTTATGCTTGCTTAAGGGTAAAGGTGAGTTGGGGTGCTGCATAAAACCAGAGATTGAAATGAGCACAGATAAAGTTCCTTAAGCCAAATATGGAATAGACAAGAGCTACTCCTTGCTCAACGAAATGGACTCAACACCCCATATAAAACGCCTAAGAATGTACCTGACTAGTAAGTATCTTAAAACCTATGGATTGCTATGTCTCCGAAAGAGAATCAAGCATGTGTACAGGGGCATAAACGCAGCAGTGATAGGATTGGAGAGGTTCGGTGAGCAAATGAAGACCCTTTGAAGTCATATTGCATGGTACCCATTCCACGGGTTTCAACTACCCAGGTTTAAGGTATTCTTCCTTCAGCTAATACATGCATGTGGAACCTAGAGTATGATCAACCATGTGATCGGGAGACGTGTTCAAATATGTCTCAGTTTTCGTACCCTGGTACTCGGGTGCAACATTCCAGACGCTTTACTAACACTCTCCCCACTTGGAGAGTCAGCGCCTTTAACCTCCTGTTTGGCCCAGTTTGCAATTTCTGTGGAAGACGAACAGGAATAGCGAGAACCAATGAGAGACTAGCTGGAGGTGTCTGGACGGGCAAATTTAACTCTCATTTCCCACCAGGAAGAGGAATTAACCAAAGGCTTAGCGTGCCGTGCCGGTACCACATTCGGGCCTGAAGACATCCTACGGTGTTGCAGCCAGCTCACAAGAAAACGAGTTGAAGAAAGGAGCTCAGGGGCACTGTAATTCACAAACCTGCAGAGTTATAAATGACAGCTATCGTCCAAAAATATACTGAAGTAAGGCTGCCAAGAGGACTTGAAAGCGGGGCAGAATTGCAGCAAACCAATTTCAGGAGGTAGACTGGAACTGCATTGAAAGCATAGGAAAAGAGGCAGAGCGTCCACAATGATGCACTTGGCCAAAAAGGGCGTATGCGTTTTTTCCTAAATATATTCAGGAAAAAACGCATACGCCCTTTTTGGCCAACCAAGCAAGCTTGCAAAGGAAATCTGCACTACAGTGAAGTCTCACTTCCCCCCGGTCAAAAGGGCCATCTGAAAAAAGTGTAAAATCCAGAAAGGCAGGACAGGCCATGGAGAACTGGGAGCCTTGTTATGCTCATGGGCGGGATGTAAATCGCCAAAAGACACTCGGGAGAAGTGTATGGTGTTTCCTGAAACATCTAAAAAACAAAGCAATAGAGCCTAGGGCACTTCCACTTATGGTCCTATAGCTTAGGGAAATTAAAATCAAAAAGACACAGCCACCCCAAAGTTTGGGACGCCTCTGTTTACAAGAACCTCATTTACCGTACAAGTTCAGTATCATGGAAAGTGAAAAATGGATAAAGAACATGTGGTACTTACGTACAATGCAGTATCACTCAGCAATGAAATCTATGTCATCAGGCCCGTAGCAGCATAATGAGTGGATTCATGTACGATGATTCTAACTGAAATAAGTCACACAGAAATAGAAACATCATAAGATATCACTAACACACAGAATGTAAACTTGGCTACACAGGAACTGAATTCCAAAATAGAACAGGGTGTCAAATTTAGAGAACCAACTTATGCTTGCTTAAGGGGAAAGGTGAGTTGGGGTGCTGCATAAAACCAGAGATTGAAATGAGCACAGATAAAGTTCCTTAAGCCAAATATGGAATAGACAAGAGCTACTCCTTGCTCAACGAAATGGACTCAACACCCCATATTAAACGCCTAAGAATGTACCTGACTAGTAAGTATCTTAAAACCTATGGATTGCTATGTCTCCGAAAGAGAATCAAGCCTGTGCACAGGGGCATAAACGCAGCAGTGATAGGATTGGAGAGGTTCGGTGAGCAAATGAAGACCCTTTGAAGTCATATTGCATGGTACCCATTCCACGGGTCTCAACTCTCCAGGTTTAAGGTATTCTTCCTTCAGCTAAAACATGCATGTGGAACCCAGAGTATGATCAACCGTGTGAATGGGAGACGTGTTCAAATATGTCTCAGTTTTCCTCCCCTGGTACTCGGGTGCAACATTCCAGACGCTTTACCAGCACTGTCCCCACTTGGAGAGTCAGCGCCTTTAACCTCCTGTTTGGCCCAGTTTGCAATTTCTGTGGAAGATGAACAGGAATAGCAAGAACCAATGAGAGACTAGCTGGAGGTGTCTGGACGGGCAAATTTAACTCTCATTTCCCACCAGGAAGAGGAAATAACCAAAGGCTCAGCGTGCCATGCCGGAACCAGATTAGGGCCTGAAGCCATCCTGCGGTGTTGAGGCCAGCTCACAAGAAAGTGAGTTGAAGAAAGGAGCTCAGGTGCACTGTAATTCACAAACCTGCAGAGTTATAAATGACAGCTATCATCCAAAAATATACTGAAGTAAGGCTGCCAAGAGGACTTGAAAGCGGGGCAGAATTGCAGGAAACCGATTGAAGGAGGTAGACTGGAATTGCATTGAAAGCATAGGAAAAGAGGCAGAACGTCCACAATGATGCACTTGGCCAAAAAGGGCGTATGCGTTTTTTCCTGAATATATTCAGGAAAAAACGCATACGCACTTTTTGGCCAACCAAGCAAGCTTGCAAAGGAAATCTGCACTACAATGAAGTCTCACTTCCCCCCGGTCAAAAGGGCCATCTGAAAAAAGTGTAAAATCCAGAAAGGCAGGACAGGCCATGGAGAACTGGGAGCCTTGTTATGCTGATGGGCGGGATGTAAATTGCCAACAGACACTGGGGAGAAGTGTATGGTGTTTCCTGAAACATCTAAAAAACAAAGCAACACAGCCTAGGGCACTTCCACTTATGGTCCTATAGCTTAGGGAAATTAAAATCAAAAAGACACAGCCAGCCCAAAGTTTGGAACGGCTCTGTTTACAAGAAACTCGTTTACCGTAAAAGTTCAATATCACAGAAAGTGAAAAATGGATAAAGAACTTGTGGTACATATGTACAATGCAGTATCACTCAGCAATGAAATCTATGTCATCAGGCTCGTAGCATCATAATGAGTCGATTCAGGTACGATGATTCTAACTGAAATAAGTCACACAGAAAAAGAAACATCATAAGATATCAGTAATACACGGAATGTAATCTTGACTACACAGGAACTGAATTCCAAAACAGAACAGGGTCTCAAATTTAGAAAACCAACTTATGCTTGCTTAAGGGTAAAGGTGAGTTGGGGTGCTGCATAAAACCAGAGATTGAAATGAGCACAGATAAAGTTCCTTAAGCCAAATATGGAATAGACAACAGCTACTCCTTGCTCAACGAAATGGACTCAACACCGCATATTAAACGCCTAAGAATGTACCTGACTAGTAAGTATCTTAAAACCTATGGATTGCTATGTCTCCAAAAGAGAATCAAGCATGTGTACAGGGGCATAAACGCAGCAGTGATAGGATTGGAGAGGTTCGGGGAGCAAATGAAGACCCTTTGAAGTCATATTGCATGGTACCCATTACACGGGTCTCAACTACCCAGGTTTAAGGTATTCTTCCTTCAGCTAAAACATGCATGTGGAACCTAGAGTATGATCAACCATGTGATCGGGAGACGTGTTCAAATATGTCTCAGTTTTCATACCCTGGTACTCGGGTGCAACATTCCAGACGCTTTACTAACACTCTCCCCACTTGGAGAGTCAGCGCCTTTAACCTCCTGTTTGGCCCAGTTTGCAATTTCTGCGGAAGATGAACAGGAATAGCGAGAACCAATGAGAGGCTAGCTGGAGGTGTCTGGACGGGCAAATTTAACTCTCATTTCCCACCAGGAAGAGGAATTAACCAAAGGCTCAGCGTGCCATGCCGGAACCAGATTAGGGCCTGAAGCCATCCTGCGGTGTTGCGGCCAGTTCACAAGAAAGCGAGTTGAAGAAAGGAGCTCAGAGGCACTGTAATTCACAAACCTGCAGAGTTATAAATGACAGCTATCGTCCAAAAATATACTGAAGTAAGGCTGCCAAGAGGACTTGAAAGCGGGGCAGAATTGCAGGAAACCGATTTCAGGAGGTAGACTGGAATTGCATTGAAAGCATAGGAAAAGAGGCAGAACGTCCACAATGATGCACTTGGCCAAAAAGGGCGTATGCTTTTGTTCCATGAATATATTCAGGAAAAAAAGCATACGCCCTTTTTGGCCAACCAAGCAAGCTTGCAAAGGAAATCTGCACTACAATGAAGTCTCACTTCCCCCCGGTCAAAAGGGCCATCTGAAAAAAGTGTAAAATCCAGAAAGGCAGGACAGGCCATGGAGAACTGGGAGCCTTGTTATGCTGATGGGCGGGATGTAAATTGCCAACAGACACTCGGGAGAAGTGTATGGTGTTTCCTGAAACATCTAAAAAACAAAGCAACAGAGCCTAGGGCACTTCCACTTATGGTCCTATAGCTTAGGGAAATTAAAATCAAAAATACACAGCCACCCCAAAGTTTGGAATGGCTCTGTTTACAAGAACCTCGTTTACAGTACAAGTTCAACATCGCAGAAAGTGAAAAATGGATAAAGAAGTTGTGGTATTTACTTACAAAGCAATATCACTCAGCAATGAAATCTATGTCATCAGTCCCTTAGCAGCACAATGAGTGGATTCAGGTATGATGATTCTAACTGAAATAAGTCACACAGAAAAAGAAACATCATAAGATATCACTAATACACGGAATGTAAACTTGGCTACACAGGAACTGAATTCCAAAACAGAACAGGGTCTCAAATTTAGAAAACCAACTTATGCTTGCTTAAGGGTAAAGGTGAGTTGGGGTGCTGCATAAAACCAGAGATCGTAATGAGCACAGATAAAGTTCCTTAAGCCAAATATGGAATAGACAAGAGCTACTCCTTGCTCAACGAAATGGACTCAAAACCCCATATTAAACGCCTAAGAATGTACCTGACTAGTAAGTATCTTAAAACCTATGGATTGCTATGTCTCCAAAAGAGAATCAAGCGTGTGTACAGGGGCATAAACGCAGCTGTGATAGGATTGGAGAGGTTCGGTGAGTAAATGAAGACCCTTTGAAGTCATATTGCATGGTACGCATTCCACGGTCTCAACTCTCCAGGTTTAAGGTATTCTTCCTTCAGCTAAAACATGCATGTGGAACCCAGAGTATGATCAACCGTGTGAACGGGAGACGTGTTCAAATATGTCTCAGTGTTCCTCCCCTGGTACTCGGGTGCAACCTTCCAGACGCTTTACTAACACTCTCCCCACTTGGCGAGTCAGTGCCTTTAACCTCCTGTTTGGCCCAGTTTGCAATTTCTGCGGAAGATGCACAGGAATAGCGAGAACCAATGAGAGACTAGCTGGAGGTGTCTGGACGGGCCAATTTAACTCTCATTTCCCACCAGGAAGAGGAAGTAACCAAAGGCTCAGCGTGCCGTGCCGGAACCAGATTAGGGCCTGAAGCCATCCTGCGGTGTTGCAGCCATGTCACAAGAAAGCGAGTTGAAGAAAGGAGCTCAGGGGCACTGTAATTCACAAACCTGCAGAGTTATAAATGACAGCTATCGTCCAAAAATATACTGAAGTAAGGTTGCCAAGAGGACTTGAAAGTGGGGCAGAATTGCAGGAAACCGATTTCAGGAGGTAGACTGGAATTGCATTGAAAGCATAGGAAAAGAGGCAGAACGTCCACAATGATGCACTTGGCCAAAAAGGGCGTATGCGTTTTTTCCTGAATATATTCAGGATAAAACGCATACGCCCTTTTTGGCCAACCAAGCAAACTTGCAAAGGAAATCTGCACTACAATGAAGTCTCACTTCCCCCCGGTCAAAAGGGCCATCTGAAAAAAGTGTAAAATCCAGAAAGGCAGGACAGGCCATGGAGAACTGGGAGCCTTGTTATTCTGATGGGCTGGATGTAAATTGCCAACAGACACTCGGGAGAAGTGTATGGTGTTTCCTGAAACATCTAAAAAACAAAGCAACAGAGCCTAGGGCACTTCCACTTATGTTCCTATAGCTTAGGGAAATTAAAATCAAAAAGACACAGCCACCCCAAAGTTTGGGACGCCTCTGTTTACAAGAACCTCATTTACCGTACAAGTTCAATATCACAGAAAGTGAAAAATGGATAAAGAACTTGTGGTACATATGTACAATGCAGTATCACTCAGCAATGAAATCTATGTCATCAGGCCCATAGCACATAATGAGTGGATTCAGGTACGATGATTCTAACTGAAATAAGTCACACAGAAAAAGAAACATCATAAGATATCAGTAATACACGGAATAACTTGGCTACACAGGAACTGAATTCCAAAACAGAACAGGGTCTCAAATTTAGAAAACCAACTTATGCTTGCTTAAGGGGAAAGGTGAGTTGGGGTGCTGCATAAAACCAGAGATTGAAATGAGCACAGATAAAGTGCCTTAAGCCAAATATGGAATAGACAAGAGCTACTCCTTGCTCAACGAAATGGACTCAACACCGCATATTAAACGCCTAAGAATGTACCTGACTAGTAAGTATCTTAAAACCTATGGATTGCTATGTCTCCAAAAGAGAATCAAGCGTGTGTACAGGGGCATAAACGCAGCAGTGATAGGATTGGAGAGGTTCGGTGAGCAAATGAAGACCCTTTGAAGTCATATTGCATGGTACCCATTCCACGGGTTTCAACTACCCAGGTTTAAGGTATTCTTCCTTCAGCTAAATCATGCATGTGGAACCTAGAGTATGATCAACCGTGTGAACGAGAGACGTGTTCAAATATGTCTCAGGTTTCCTCCCCTGGTACTCGGGTGCAACATTCCAGACGCTTTACTAATACTCTCCCGACTTGGAGAGTCAGTCCCCTTAACCTCCTGTTTGGCCCAGTTTGCAATTTCTGCGGAAGATGAACAGGAATAGCGAGAACCAATGAGAGACTAGCTGGAGGTGTCTGGACGGGCAAATTTAACTCTCATTTGCCACCAGGAAGAGGAAATAACCAAAGGCTCAGCGTGCCGTGCCGGAACCAGATTAGGGACTGAAGCCATCCTGCGGTGTTGCGGCCAGCTCACAAGAAAGCGAATTGAATAAAGGAGCTCATGGGCACTGTAATTCACAAACCTGCAGAGTTATAAATGACAGCTATCGTCCAGAAATATACTGAAGTAAGGCTGCCAAGAGAACTTGAAAGCAGGGCAGAATTGCAGGAAACCGATTTCAGGAGGTAGACTGGAATTGCATTGAAAGCATAGGAAAAGAGGCAGAACGTCCACAATGATGTACTTGACCAAAAAGGGCGTATGCGTTTTCTCCTGAATATATTCAGGAAAAAACGCATACGCCCTTTTTGGCCAACCAAGCAAGCTTGCAAAGGAAATCTGCACTACAATGAAGTCTCACTTCCCCCCGGTCAAAAGGGCCATCTGAAAAAAGTGTAAAATCCAGAAAGGCAGGACAGGCCATGGAGAACTGGGAGCCTTGTTATGCTGATGGGCGGGATGTAAATTGCCAACAGACACTGGGGAGAAGTGTATGGTGTTTCCTGAAACACCTAAAACACAAAGCAACAGAGCCTAGGGCACTTCCACTTATAGTCCTATAGCTTAGGGAAATTAAAATAAAAAAGACACAGCCACCCCAAAGTTTGGGATGCCTCTGTTTACAAGAACCTTGTTTACCGTACAAGTTCAATATCACAGAAAGTGAAAAATGGATAAAGAACTTGTGGTACATATGTACAATGCAGTATCACTCAGCAATGAAATCTATATCATCAGGCCCGTAGCAGCATAATGAGTGGATTCAGGTACGATGATTCTAACTGAAATAAGTCACACAGAAAAAGAAACATCATAAGATATCACTAAAACATGGAATGTAAACTTGGCTACACAGGAACTGAATTACAGAACAGAACAGGGTCTCAAATTTAGAAAACCAACTTATGCTTGCTTAAGGGGAAAGGTGAGTTGGGGTGCTGCATAAAACCAGAGATTGAAATGAGCACAGATAAAGTTCCTTAAGCCAAATATGGAATAGACAAGAGCTACTCCTTGCTCAACGAAATGGACTCAACACCGCATATTAAACGCCTAAGAATGTACCTGACTAGTAAGTATCTTAAAACCTATGGATTGCTATGTCTCCGAAAGAGAATCAAGCATGTGTACAGGGGCATAAACGCAGCAGTGATAGGATTGGAGAGGTTCGGTGAGCAAATGAAGACCCTTTGAAGTCATATTGCATGGTACCCATTCCACGGGTCTCAACTCTCCAGGTTTAAGGTATTCTTCCTTCAGCTAAAACATGCATGTGGAACCCAGAGTATGATCAACCGTGTGAATGGGAGACGTGTTCAAATATGTCTCAGTTTTCCTCCCCTGGTACTCGGGTGCAACATTCCAGACGGTTTACTAACAATCTACCCACTTGGAGAGTCAGCGCCTTTAACCTCCTGTTTGGCCCAGTTTGCAATTTCTGCGGAAGATGAACAGGAATAGCGAGAACCAATGAGAGACTAGCTGGAGGTGTCTGGACAGGCAAATTTAACTCTCATTTCCCACCAGGAAGAGGAATGAACCAAAGGCTCAGTGTGCCGTGCTGGAACCAGATTAGGGCCTGAAGCCATCCTGCGGTGTTGCGGCCAGCTCACAAGAAAGCGAGTTGAAGAAAGGAGCTCAGGGGCAATGTAATTCACAAACCTGCAGAGTTATAAATGACAGCTATCGTCCAAAATTATACTGAAGTAAGGCTGCCAAGAGGACTTGAAAGTGGGACAGAATTGCAGAAAACCGATTTCAGGAGGTAGACTGGAATTGCATTGAAAGCATAGGAAAAGAGGCACAACGTCCACAATGATGCACTTGGCCAAAAAGGGCGTATGTGTTTTTTCCTGAATATATTCAGGAAAAAACGTATACGCACTTTTTCCAACCAAGCAAACTTGCAAAGGAAATCTGCTCTACAATGAAGTCTCACTTCCCCCCTGTCAAAAGGGCCACCTCAAAAAAGTGTAAAATCAGAAGGGCAGGACAGGCAATGGAGAACTGGGAGCCTTGTTATGCTGATGGGCGGGATGTACATTGCCAAAAGACACTCGGGAGAAGTGTATGGTGTTTCCTGAAACATCTAAAAAACAAAGCAACAGAGCGTAGGGCACTTCCACTTATGGTCTTATAGCTTAGGGAAATTAAAATCAAAACGACACAGCCACCCCAAAGTTTGGGACGCCTCTGTTTACAAGAACCTCGTTTACCGTACAAGTTCAATATCACAGAAAGTGAAAAATGGATAAAGAACTTGTGCTACTTACGTATAATGCAGTATCACTCAGCAATGAAATCTATGTCATCAGGCCCGAAGCAGCATAATGAGTGGATTCAGGTATGATGATTCTAACTGAAATAAGTCACACAGAAAAAGAAACATCATAAGATATCACTAATACACGGAACGTAAACTTGGCTACACAGGAACTGAATTACAGAACAGAACAGGGTCTCAAATTTAGAAAACCAACTTATGCTTGCTTAAGGGGAAAGGTGAGTTGGGGTGCTACATAAAACCAGAGATTGAAATGAGCACAGATAAACTTCCTTAAGCCAAATATGGAATAGACAACAGCTACTCCTTGCTCAACGAAATGGACTCAACACCGCATATTAAACACCTAAGAATGTACCTGACTAGTAAGTATCTTAAAACCTATGGATTGCTATGTCTCCGAAAGAGAATCAAGCATGTGTACAGGGGCATAAACGCAGTAGTGATAGTATTTGGAGAGGTTCGGTGAGAAAGTGAAGACCCTTGAAGTTATATTGCATGGTACCCATTCCACGGGTTTCAACTACCCAGGTTTAAGGTATTCTTCCTTCAGCTAAAACATGCATGTGGAACCCAGAGTATGATCAACCGTGTGATCGGGAGACGTGTTCAAATATGTCTCAGTTTTCGTACCCTGGTACTCGGGTGCAATATTCCAGACGCTTTACTAACACTCTCCCGACTTGGAGAGTCAGTCCCTTTAACCTCCTGTTTGGCTCAGTTTGCAATTTCTGCGGAAGATGAACAGGTATAGCGAGAACCAATAAGAGACTAGCTGGAGGTGTCTGGACGGGCAAATTTAACTCTCATTTCCCACCAGGAAGAGGAATTAACCAAAGGCTCAGCGTGGCGTGCCGGAACCAGATTAGGGCCTGAAGCCATCCTGCGGTGTTACGGACAGGTCACAAGAAAGCGAGTTGAAGAAAGGAGCTCAGGGGCACTGTAATTCACAAACCTGCAGAGTTATAAATGACAGCTATCGTCCAAAAATATACTGAAGTAAGGCTGCCAAGAGGACTTGAAAGCGGGGCAGAATTGCAGAAAACCGATTTCAGGAGGTAGACTGGAATTGCATTGAAAGCATAGGAAAAGAGGCAGAACGTCCACAATGATGCACTTGGCCAAAAAGGGCGTATGCGTTTTTTCCTGAATATATTCAGGAAAAAACGCATACGCCCTTTTTGGCCAAAGCAAGCTTGCAAAGGAAATCTGCACTACAATGAAGTCTCACTTCCCCCCGGTCAAAAGGGCCATCTGAAAAAAGTGTAAAATCCAGAAAGGCAGGACAGGCCATGGAGAACTGGGAGCCTTGTTATGCTGATGGGCGGGATGTAAATTGCCAACAGACACTCGGGAGAAGTGTATGGTGTTTCCTGAAACACCTAAAAAACAAAGCAACAGAGCCTAGGGCACTTCCACTTATAGTCCTATAGCTTAGGGAAATTAAAATCAAAAAGACACAGCCACCCCAAAGTTTGGGATGCCTCTGTTTACAAGAACCTCGTTTACCGTACAAGTTCAATATCACAGAAAGTGAAAAATGGATAAAGAACTTGTGGTACATACGTACAATGCAGTATCACTCAGCAATGAAATCTATATCATCAGGCCCGTAGCAGCATAATGAGTGGATTCAGGTACGATGATTCTAACTGAAATAAGTCACACAGAAAAAGAAACATCATAAGATATCACTAAAACATGGAATGTAAACTTGGCTACACAGGAACTGAATTATAGAACAGAACAGGGTCTCAATTTAGAAAACCAACTTATGCTTGCTTAAGGGGAAAGGTGAGTTGGGGTGCTGCATAAAACCAGAGATTGAAATGAGCACAGATAAAGTTCCTTAAGCCAAATATGGAATAGACAAGAGCTACTCCTTGCTCAACGAAATGGACTCAACACCGCATATTAAACGCCTAAGAATGTACCTGACTAGTAAGTATCTTAAAACCTATGGATTGCTCTGTCTCCGAAAGAGAATCAAGCATGTGTACAGGGGCATAAACGCAGCAGTGATAGGATTGGAGAGGTTCGGTGAGCAAATGAAGACCCTTTGAAGTCATATTGCATGGTACCCATTCCATGGGTCTCAACTCTCCAGGTTTAAGGTATTCTTCCTTCAGCTAAAACATGCATGTGGAACCCAGAGTATGATCAACCGTGTGAATGGGAGACGTGTTCAAATATGTCTCAGTTTTCCTCCCCTGGTACTCGGGTGCAACATTCCAGACGCTTTACTAACAATCTACCCACTTGGAGAGTCAGCGCCTTTAACCTCCTGTTTGGCCCAGTTTGCAATTTCTGCGGAAGATGAACAGGAATAGCGAGAACCAATGAGAGACTAGCTGGAGGTGTCTGGACAGGCAAATTTAACTCTCATTTCCCACCAGGAAGAGGAATGAACCAAAGGCTCAGTGTGCCGTGCCGGAACCAGATTAGGGCCTGAAGCCATCCTGCGGTGTTGCGGCCAGCTCACAAGAAAGCGAGTTGAAAAAAGGAGCTCAGGGGCAATGTAATTCACAAACCTGCAGAGTTATAAATGACAGCTATCGCCAAAATTATACTGAAGTAAAGCTGCCAAGAGGACTTGAAAGTGGGGCAGAATTGCAGAAAACCGATTTCAGGAGGTAGACTGGAATTGCATTGAAAGCAATGGAAAAGAGGCACAACGTCCACAATGATGCACTTGGCCAAAAAGGGCGTATGTGTTTTTTCCTGAATATATTCAGGAAAAAACGCATACGCACTTTTTGTCCAACCAAGCAAACTTGTAAAGGAAATCTGCTCTACAATGAAGTCTCACTTCCCCCCTGTCAAAAGGGCCACCTGAAAAAACTGTAACATCCAGAAAGGCAGGACAGGCCATGGAGAACTGGGAGCCTTGTTATGCTGATGGGCGGGATGTACATTGCCAACAGACACTCGGGAGAAGTGTATGGTGTTTCCTGAAACATCTAAAAAACAAAGCAACAGAGCCTAGGGCACTTCCACTTATGGTCCTATAGCTTAGGGAAATTAAAATCAAAACGACACAGCCACCCCAAAGTTTGGGACGCCTCTGTTTACAAGAACCTCGTTTACCGTACAAGTTCAATATCACAGAAAGTGAAAAATGGATAAAGAACTTGTGCTACTTACGTACAATGCAGTATCACTCAGCAATGAAATCTATGTCATCAGGCCCGAAGCAGCATAATGAGTGGATTTAGGTATGATGATTCTAACTGAAATAAGTCACACAGAAAAAGAAACATCATAAGATATCAGTAATACACGGAATGTAAACTTGGCTACACAGGAACTGAATTACAGAACAGAACAGGGTCTCAAATTTAGAAAACCAACTTATGCTTGCTTAAGGGGAAAGGTGAGTTGGGGTGCTACATAAAACCAGAGATTGAAATGAGCACAGATAAACTTCCTTAAGCCAAATATGGAATAGACAACAGCTACTCCTTGCTCAACGAAATGGACTCAACACCGCATATTAAACACCTAAGAATGTACCTGACTAGTAAGTATCTTAAAACCTATGGATTGCTATGTCTCCGAAAGAGAATCAAGCATGTGTACAGGGGCATAAACGCAGTAGTGATAGGATTTGGAGAGGTTAGGTGAGAAAGTGAAGACCCTTGAAGTTATATTGCATGGTACCCATTCCACGGGTTTCAACTACCCAGGTTTAAGGTATTCTTCCTGCAGCTAAAACATGCATGTGGAACCTAGAGTATGATCAACCATGTGATCAGGAGACGTGTTCAAATATGTCTCAGTTTTCGTACCCTGGTACTCGGGTGCAACATTCCAGACGCTTTACTAACACTCTCCCGACTTGGAGAGTCAGTCCCTTTAACCTCCTGTTTGGCTCAGTTTGCAATTTCTGCGGAAGATGAACAGGTATAGCGAGAACCAATAAGAGACTAGCTGGAGGTGTCTGGACGGGCAAATTTAACTCTCATTTCCCACCAGGAAGAGGAATTAACCAAAGGCTCAGCGTGCCGTGCCAGAACCAGATTAGGGCCTGAAGCCATCCTGCGGGGTTGCGGCCAGCTCACAAGAAAGCGAGTTGAAGAAAGGAGCTCAGGGGCACTGTAATTCACAAACCTGCAGAGTTATAAATGACAGCTATCGTCCAAAAATATACTGAAGTAAGGCTGCCAAGAGGACTTGAAAGCGGGGCAGAATTGCAGGAAACCGATTTCAGGAGGTAGACTGGAATTGCATTGAAAGCATAGGAAAAGAGGCAGAACGTACACAATGATGCACTTGGCCAAAAAGGGCGTATGCGTTTTTTCCTGAATATATTCAGGAAAAAACGCATACGCCCTTTTTGGCCAACCAAGCAAGCTTGCAAAGGAAATCTGCACTACAATGAAGTCTCACTTCCCCCCGGTCAAAAGGGCCATCTGAAAAAAGTGTAAAATCCAGAAAGGCAGGACTGGCCATGGAGAACTGGGAGCCTTGTTATGCTGATGGGCGGGATGTAAATTGCCAACAGACACTCGGGAGAAGTGTATGGTGTTTCCTGAAACATCTAAAAAACAAAGCAACAGAGCCTAGGGCACTTCCACTTATGGTCCTATAGCTTAGGGAAATTAAAATCAAAAAGACACAGCCACCTCAAACTTTGGGACGCCTCTGTTTACAAGAACCTCATTTACCGTACAAGTTCAATATCACAGAAAGTGAAAAATGGATAAAGAACTTGTGGTACTTACGTACAATGCAGTATCACTCAGCAATGAAATCTATGTCATCAGGCCCGCAGCAGCATAATGAGTGGATTCAGGTACGATGATTCTAACTGAAATAAGTCACACAGAAAAAGAAACATCATAAGATATCAGTAATACACGGAATGTAAACTTGGCTACAGAGGAACTGAATTACAGAACAGAACAGGGTCTCAAATTTAGAAAACCAACTTATGCTTGCTTAAGGGGAAAGGTGAGTTGGGGTGCTGCATAAAACCAGAGATTGAAATGAGCACAGATAAACTTCCTTAAGCCAAATATGGAATAGACAAGAGCTACTCCTTGCTCAATGAAATGGACTCAACACCCCATATAAAACGCCTAAGAATGTACCTGACTAGTAAGTATCTTAAAACATATGAATTGCTATGTCTCCAAAATAGAATCAAGTGTGTGTACAGGGGCATAAACGCAGCAGTGATAGGATTGGAGAGGTTCGGTGAGCAAATGAAGACCCTTTGAAGTCATATTGCATGGTACCCATTCCACGGGTCTCAACTCTCCAGGTTTAAGGTATTCTTCCTTCAGCTAAAACATGCATGTGGAACCCAGAGTATGATCAACCGTGTGAACGGGAGACGTGTTCATATATATCTCAGTTTTACTCACCTGGTACTCGGGTGCAACATTCCAGACGCTTTACTAACACTCTCCCCACTTGGAGAGTCAGCGCCTTTAAACTCCTGTTTGGCCCAGTTTGCAATTTCTGCGGAAGATGAACAGGAATAGGGAGAACCAATGAGAGACTAGCTGGAGGTGTCTGGACGGGAAAATTTAACTCTCATTTCCCACCAGGAAGAGGAAATAACCAAAGGCTCAGCGTGCTGTGCCGGAACCAGATTAGGGCCTGAAGCCATCCTGCAGTGTTGCGGCCAGCTCAAAAGAAAGCGAGTTGAGGAAAGGAGCTCAGGGGCACTGTAATTCACAAACCTGCAGAGTTATAAATGACAGCTATCGTCCAAAAATACACTGAAGTAAGGCTGCCAAGAGGACTTGAAAGCGGGGCAGAATTGCAGGAAACCGATTTCAGGAGGTAGACTGGAATTGCATTGAAAGCATAGGAAAAGAGGCAGAACGTCCACAATGATGCACTTGGCCAAAAAGGGTGTATGCGTTTTTTCCTGAATATATTCAGGAAAAAACGCATACGCACTTTTTGGCCAACCAAGCAAGCTTGCAAAGGAAATCTGCACTACAATGAAGTCTCACTTCCCCCCGGTCAAAAGGGCCATCTGAAAAAAGTGTAAAATCCAGAAAGGCAGGACAGGCCATGGAGAACTGGGAGCCTTGTTATGCTGATGGGCGGGATGTAAATTGCCAACAGACACTCGGGAGAAGTGTATGGTGTTTCCTGAAACATCTAAAAAACAAAGCAACAGAGCCTAGGGCACTTCCACTTATGGTCCTATAGCTTAGGGAAATTAAAATCAAAAAGACACAGCCACCCCAAAGTTTGGGACACCTCTGTTTACAAGAACCACGTTTACCGTACAAGTTCAATATCACAGAAAGTGAAAAATGGATAAAGAACTTGTGGTACTTACGTACAATGCAGTATCACTCAGCAATGCAATCTATGTCATCAGGCCCGCAGCAGCATAATGAGTGGATTCAGGTACGATGATTCTAACTGAAATAAGTCACACAGAAAAAGAAACATCATAAGATATCACTAATACACGGAATGTAAACTTTGCTACACAGGAACTGAATTCCAAAACAGAACAGGGTCTCAAATTTAGAAAACCAACTTATGCTTGCTTAAGGGGAAAGGTGAGTTGGGGTGCTGCATAAAACCAGAGATTGAAATGAGCACAGATAAAGTTCCTTAAGCCAAATATGGAATAGAAAAGAGCTACTCCTTGCTCAACGAAATGGACTCAACACCGCATATTAAACGCCTAAGAATGTACCTGACTAGTAAGTATCTTAAAACCTATGGATTGCTATGCCTCCGAAAGAGAATCAAGCGTGTGTACAGGGGCATAAACGCAGCAGTGATAGGATTGGAGAGGTTCGGTGAGCAAATGAAGACCCTTTGAAGTCATATTGCATGATACCCATTGCACGGGTCTCAACTACCCAGGTTTAAGGTATTCTTCCTTCAGCTAAAACATGCAAGTGGAACCCAGAGTATGATCAACCATGTGATAGGGAGACGTGTTCAAATATGTCTCAGTTTTCGTACCCTGGTACTCGGGTGCAACATTCCAGACGCTTTACTAACACTCTCCCCACTTGGAGAGTCAGTTCCTTTAACATCCTGTTTGGCCCAGTTTGCAATTTCTGCGGAAGATGAACAGGAATAGCGAGAACCAATGAGAGACTAGCTGGAGGTGTCTGGACGGGCAAATTTAACTCTCATTTCCCACCAGGAAGAGGAAATAACCAAAGGCTCAGCGTGCCGTGCCAGAACCAGATTATGGCCTGAAGCCATTCTGCGGTGTTGCGGCCAGCTCACAAGAAAGCGAGTTGAAGAAAGGAGCTCAGGGGCACTGTAATTCACAAACCTGCAGAGTTATAAATGACAGCTATCGTCCAAAAATATACTGAAGTAAGGCTGCCAAGAGGACTTGAAAGCGGGGCAGAATTGCAGGAAACCGATTTCAGGAGGTAGACTGGAATTGCATTGAAAGCATAGGAAAAGAGGCAGAACGTCCACAATGATGCACTTGGCCAAAAAGGGCGTATGCGTTTTTTCCTGAATATATTCAGGAAAAAACGCATACGCCCTTTTTGGCCAACCAAGCAAGCTTGCAAAGGAAATCTGCACTTCAATGAAGTATCACTTCCCCCCGGTCAAAAGGGCCATCTGAAAAAAGTGTAAAATCCAGAAAGGCAGGACAGGCCATGGAGAACTGGGAGCCTTGTTATGCTGATGGGCGGGATGTAAATTGCCAACAGACACTCGGGAGAAGTGTATGGTGTTTCCTGAAACATCTAAAAAACAAAGCAACAGAGCCTAGGGCACTTCCACTTATGGTACTATAGCTTAGGGAAATTAAAATCAAAAAGACACAGCCACCCCAAAGTTTGGGACGCCTCTGTTTACAAGAACCTCGTTTACAGTACAAGTTCAACATCGCAGAAAGTGAAAAATGGATAAAGAAGTTGTGGTATTTACTTACAAAGCAATATCACTCAGCAATGAAATCTATGTCATCAGGCCCTTAGCAGCACAATGAGTGGATTCAGGTATGATGATTCTAACTGAAATAAGTCACACAGAAAAAGAAACATCATAAGATATCAGTAATACACGGAATGTAAACTTGGCTACACAGGAACTGAATTCCAAAATAGAACAGGGTCTCAAATTTAGAAAACCAACTTATGCTTGCTTAAGGGGAAAGGTGAGTTGGGGTGCTGCATAAAACCAGAGATTGAAATGAGCACAGATGAAGTTCCTTAAGCCAAATATGGAATAGACAAGAGCTACTCCTTGCTCAACGAAATGGACTCAACACCGCATATTAAACACCTAAGAATGTACCTGACTAGTAAGTATCTTAAAACCTATGGATTGCTATGTCTCCAAAAGAGAATCAAGCGTGTGCACAGGGGCATAAGCGCAGCAGTGAGAGGATTGGAGAGGTTCGGTGAGCAAATGAAGACCCTTTGAAGTCATATTGCAAGGTACCCATTCCACGGGTTTCAAATCTCCAGGTTTAAGGTATTCTTCCTTCAGCTAAAACATGCATGTGGAACCCAGAGTATGATCAACCGTGTGAACGGGAGACGTGTTCAAATATGTCTCAGTTTTCCTCCCCTGGTACTCGGGTGCAACATTCCAGACGCTTTACAAACACTCTCCCGACTTGGAGAGTCAGTCCCTTTAACCTCCTGTTTGGCCCAGTTTGCAATTTCTGCGGAAGATTAACAGGAACAGCGAGAACCAATGAGAGGCTAGCTGGAGGTGTCTGGACGGGCAAATTTAACTCTAATTTCCCACCAGGAAGAGGAATTAACCAAAGGCTCAGCGTGCCGTGCCGGAACCAGATTAGGGCCTGAAGCCATCCTGCGGGGTTGCGGCCAGGTCACAAAAAAGCGAGTTGAAGAAAGGAGCTCAGAGACACTGTAATGCACAAACCTGCAGAGTTATAAATGACAGCTATCGTCCAAAAATATACTGAAGTAAGGCTGCCAAGAGGACTTGAAAGCGGGGCAGAATTGCAGGAAACCGATTTCAGGAGGTAGACTGGAATTGCATTGAAAGCATAGGAAAAGAGGCAGAACGTCCACAATGATGCACTTGGCCAAAAAGGGCATATGCGTTTTTTCCTGAATATATTCAGGAAAAAACGCATACGCACTTTTTGGCCAACCAAGCAAGCTTGCAAAGGAAATCTGCACTACAATGAAGTCTCACTTCCCCCCGGTCAAAAGGGCCATCTGAAAAAAGTGTAAAATCCAGAAAGGCAGGACAGGCCATGGAGAACTGGGAGCCTTGTTATGCTGATGGGCGGGATGTAAATTGCCAACAGACACTCGGGAGAAGTGTATGGTGTTTCCTGAAACATCTAAAAAACAAAGCAACAGAGCCTAGGGCACTTCCACTTATGGTCCTATAGCTTAGGGAAATTAAAATCAAAAAGACACAGCCACCCCAAAGTTTGGGACGCCTCTGTTTACAAGAACCACGTTTACCGTACAAGTTCAATATCACAGAAAGTGAAAAATGGATAAAGAACTTGTGGTACTTACGTACAATGCAGTAACACTCAGCAATGAAATCTATGTCATCAGGCCCGCAGCAGCATAATGAGTGGATTCAGGTACGATGATTCTAACTGAAATAAGTCACACAGAAAAAGAAACATCATAAGATATCACTAACACACAGAATGTAAACTTGGCTACACAGGAACTGAATTCCAAAATAGAACAGGGTGTCAAATTTAGAGAACCAACTTATGCTTGCTTAAGGGGAAAGGTGAGTTGGGGTGCTGCATAAAACCAGAGATTGAAATGAGCACAGATAAAGTTCCTTAAGCCAAATATGGAATAGACAAGAGCTACTCCTTGCTCAACGAAATGGACTCAACACCCCATATTAAACACCTAAGAATGTACCTGACTAGTAAGTATCTTAAAACCTATGGATTGCTATGTCTCCAAAAGAGAATCAAGCGTGTGCACAGGGGCATAAGCGCAGCAGTGATACGATTGGAGAGGTTCGGTGAGCAAATGAAGACCCTTTGAAGTCATATTGCAAGGTACCCATTACACGGGTTTCAACTCTCCAGGTTTAAGGTATTCTTCCTTCAGCTAAAACATGCATGTGGAACCCAGAGTATGATCAACCGTGTGAACGGGAGACGTGTTCAAATATGTCTCAGTTTTCCTCCCCTGGTACTCGGGTGCAACATTCCAGACGCTTTACTAACACTCTCCCCACTTGGAGAGTCAGCGCCTTTAACCTCCTGTTTGGCCCAGTTTGCAATTTCTGCGGAAGATGAACATGAATAGCGAGAACCAATGAGAGACTAGCTGGAGGTGTCTGGACGGGCAAATTTAACTCTCATTTCCCACCAGGAAGAGGAAATAACCAGAGGCTCAGCGTGCCGTGCCGGAACCAGATTAGGGTCTGAAGCCATCCTGCGGTGTTGCGGCCAGCTCAAAAGAAAGCGAGTTGAAGAAAGGAGCTCAGGGTCACTGTAACTCACAAACCTGCAGAGTTATAAATGACAGCTATAGTCCAAAAATATACTGAAGTAAGGCTGCCAAGAGGACTTGAAAGCGGGGCAGAATTGCAGGAAACCGATTTCAGGAGGTAGACTGGAATTGCATTGAAAGCATAGGAAAAGAGGCAGAACGTCCACAATGACGCACTTGGCCAAAAAGGGCGTATGCGTTTTTTCCTGAATATATTCAGGAAAAAACGCATACGCCCTTTTTGGCCAACCAAGCAAGCTTGCAAAGGAAATCTGCACTACAATGAAGTCTCACTTCCCCTCGGTCAAAAGGGCCATCTGAAAAAAGTGTAAAATCCAGAAAGGCAGGACAGGCCATGGAGAACTGGGAGCCTTGTTATGCTGATGGGCGGGATGTAAATTGCCAACAGACACTCGGGAGAAGTGTATGGTGTTTCCTGAAACATCTAAAAAACAAAGCAACAGAGCCTAGGGCACTTCCACTTATGGTCCTATAGCTTAGGGAAATTAAAATCAAAAAGACACAGCCACCCCAAAGTTTGGAACGGTTCCGTTTACAAGAACGTCGTTTACAGTACAAGTTCAACATCGCAGAAAGTGAAAAATGGATAAAGAAGTTGTGGTATTTACTTACAAAGCAATATCACTCAGCAATGAAATCTATGTCATCAGGACCTTAGCAGCACAATGAGTGGATTCAGGTATGATGATTCTAACTGAAATAAGTCACACAGAAAAAGAAACATCATAAGATATCAGTAATACACGGAATGTAAACTTGGCTACACAGGAACTGAATTCCAGAACAAAACAGGGTCTCAAATTTAGTAAACCAACTTATGCTTGCTTAAGGGGAAAGGTGAGTTGGGGTGCTGCATAAAACCAGAGATCGAAATAAGCACAGATAAAGTTCCTTAAGCCAAATATGGAATAGACAAGAGCTACTCCTTGCTCAACGAAATGGACTCAACACCGCAATATTAAACGCCTAAGAATGTACCTGAGTAGTAAGTATCTTAAAACCTATGGATTGCTAAGCCTCCGAAAGAGAATCAAGCATGTGTACAGGGGCATAAACGCAGCAGTGATAGGATTGGAGAGGTTCGGTGAGCAAATGAAGACCCTTTGAAGTCATATTGCATGATACCCATTGCACGGGTCTCAACTACCCAGGTTTAAGGTATTCTTCCTTCAACTAAAACATGCAAGTGGAACCCAGAGTATGATCAACCATGTGATAGGGAGACGTGTTCAAATATGTCTCAGTTTTCGTACCCTGGTACTCGGGTGCAACATTCCAGACGCTTTACTAACACTCTCCCCACTTGGAGAGTCAGTTCCTTTAACCTCCTGTTTGGCCCAGTTTGCAATTTCTGCGGAAGATGAACAGGAATAGCGAGAACCAATGAGAGACTAGCTGGAGGTGTCTGGACGGGAAAATTTAACTCTCATTTCCCACGAGGAAGAGGAAATAACCAAAGGCTCAGCGTGCCGTGTCGGAACCAGATTATGGCCAGAAGCCATCCTGCGGTGATGCGGCCAGCTCACAAGAAAGCGAATTGAAGAAAGGAGCTCAGGGGCACTGTAATTCACAAACCTGCAGAGTTATAAATGACAGCTATCGTCCAAAAATATACTGAAGTAAGGCTGCCAAGAGGACTTGAAAGCGGGGCAGAATTGCAGGAAACCGATTTCAGGAGGTAGACTGGAATTACATTGAAAGCATAGGAAAAGTGGCAGAACATCCACAATGATGCACTTGGCCAAAAAGGGCGTATGCGTTTTTTCCTGAATATATTCAGGAAAAAACGCATACGCCCTTTTTGGCCAACCAAGCAAGCTTGCAAAGGAAAGCTGCACTACAGTGAAGTCTCACTTCCCCCCAGTCAAAAGGGCCATCTGAAAAACGTGTAAAATCCAGAAAGGCAGGACAGGCCATGGAGAACTGGGAGCCTTGTTATGCTGATGGGCGGGATGTAAATTGCCAACAGACACTGGGGACAAGTGTATGGTGTTTCCTGAAACATGTAAAAAACAAAGCAACAGAGCCTAGGGCACTTCCACTTATGGTCCTATAGCTTAGGGAAATTAAAATCAAAAAGACACAGCCACCCCAAAATTTGGGACGCCTCTGTTTACAAGAACCTCGTTTACAGTACAAGTTCAATATCACAGAAAGTGAAAAATGGATAAAGAACTTGTGGTACTTACGTACAATGCAGTATCACTCAGCAATGAAATCTATGTCATCAGGCCCGCAGCAGCATAATGAGTGGATTCAGGTACGATGATTCTAACTGAAATAAGTCACACAGAAAAAGAAACATCATAAGGTATCACTAATACACGGAATGTAAACTTGGCTACACAGGAACTGAATTACAAAACAGAACAGGGTCTCAAATTTAGAAAACCAACTTATGCTTGCTTAAGGGGAAAGGTGAGTTGGGGTGCTGCATAAAACCAGAGATTGAAATGAGCACTGATAAACTTCCTTAAGCCAAATATGGAATAGACAAGAGCTACTCCTTGCTCAATGAAATGGACTCAACACCCCATATTAAAGGCCTAAGAATGTACCTGACTAGTAAGTATCTTAAAACATATGGATTGCTATGTCTCCGAAAGAGAATCAAGCATGTGTACAGGGGCATAAACGCAGCAGTGATAGGATTGGAGAGGTTCGGTGAGCAAATGAAGACCCTTTCAAGTCATATTGCATGGTACCCATTCCACGGGTTTCAACTACCCAGGTTTAAGGTATTCTTCCTTCAGCTAAAACATGCATGTGGAACCTAGAGTATGATCAACCATGTGATCGAGAGACGTGTTCAAATATGTCTCAGTTTTCCTCCCCTGGTACTCGGGTGCAACATTCCAGACGCTTTACAAACACTCTCCCGACTTGGAGAGTCAGTGCCTTTAACCTCCTGTTTGGCCCAGTTTGCAATTTCTGCGGAAGATTAACAGGAACAGCGAGAACCAATGAGAGGCTAGCTGGAGGTGTCTGGACGGGCAAATTTAACTCTAATTTCCCACCAGGAAGAGGAATTAACCAAAGGCTCAGCGTGCCGTGCCGGAACCAGAGTAGGGCCTGAAGCCATCCTGCGGGGTTGCGGCCAGGTCACAAGAAAGCGAGTTGAAGAAAGGAGCTCAGGGGCACTGTAATTCACAAACCTGCAGAGTTATAAATGACAGCTATCGTCCAAAAATATACTGAAGTAAGGCTGCCAAGAGCACTTGAAAGCGGCGCAGAATTGCAGGAAACCGATTTCAGCAGGTAGACTGGAATTGCATTGAAAGCATAGGAAAAGAGGCAGAACGTCCACAATGATGCACTTGGCCAAATAGGGCGTATGCGTTTTTTCCTGAATATATTCAGGAAAAAACGCATACGCCCTTTTTGGGAAACCAAGCAAGCTTGCAAAGGAAATCTGCACTACAATGAAGTCTCACTTCCCCCCGGTCAAAAGGGCCATCTGAAAAAAGTGTAAAATCCAGAAAGGCAGGACAGGCCATGGAGAACTGGGAGCCTTGTTATGCTGATGGGCGGGATGTAAATTGCCAACAGACACTCGGGAGAAGTTTATGGTGTTTCCTGAAACATCTAAAAAACAAGGCAACAGAGCCTAGGGCACTTCCACTTATGGTCCTATAGCTTAGGGAAATTAAAATCAAAAAGACACATCCACCCCAAAGTTTGGGACGCCTCTGTTTACAAGAACCTCGTTACAGTACAAGGTCAACATCGCAGAAAGTGAAAAATGGATAAAGAAGTTGTGGTATTTACTTACAAAGCAATATCACTCAGCAATGAAATCTATGTCATCAGGCCCTTAGCAGCACAATGAGTGGATTCAGGTATGATGATTCTAACTGAAATAAGTCACACAGAAAAAGAAACATCATAAGATATCACTAATACACGGAATGTAAACTTGGCTACACAGGAACTGAATTCCAAAACAGAACAGGGTCTCAAATTTAGAAAACCAACTTATGCTTGCTTAAGGGGAAAGGTGAGTTGGGGTGCTGCATAAAACCAGAGATTGAAATGAGCACAGATAAAGTTCCTTAAGCCAAATATGGAATAGACAAGAGCTACTCCTTGCTCAACGAAATGGACTCAACACCCCATATTAAACACCTAAGAATGTACCTGACTAGTAAGTATCTTAAAACCTATGGATTGCTATGTCTCCAAAAGAGAATCAAGCGTGTGCACAGGGGCATAAGTGCAGCAGTGATAGGATTGGAGAGGTTCGGTGAGCAAATGAAGACCCTTTGAAGTCATATTGCAAGGTACCCATTCCACGGGTTTCAACTCTCCAGGTTTAAGGTATTCTTCCTTCAGCTAAAACATGCATGTGGAACCCAGAGTATGATCAACCGTGTGAACGGGAGACGTGTTCAAATATGTCTCAGTTTTCCTCCCCTGGTACTCGGGTGCAACATTCCAGACGCTTTACTAACACTCTCCCCACTTGGAGAGTCAGCGCCTTTAACCTCCTGTTTGGCCCAGTTTGCAATTTCTGCGGAAGATGAACAGGAATAGCGAGAACCAATGAGAGACTAGCTGGAGGTGTCTGGACGGGCAAATTTAACTCTCATTTCCCACCAGGAAGAGGAAATAACCAAAGGCTCAGCGTGCCGTGCCGGAACCAGATTAGGGTCTGAAGCCATCCTGCGGTGTTGCGGTCAGGTCACAAGAAAGCGAGTTGAAGAAAGGAGCTCAGGGGCACTGTAATTCACAAACCTGCAGAGTTATAAATGACAGCTATCGTCCAAAAATATACTGAAGTAAGGCTGCCAAGAGGACTTGAAAGCGGGGCAGAATTGCAGGAAACCGATTTCAGGAGGTAGACTGGAATTGCATTGAAAGCATAGGAAAAGAGGCAGAACGTCCACAATGATGCACTTGGCCAAAAAGGGCGTATGCGTTTTTTCCTGAATATATTCAGGAAAAAACGCATACGCCCTTTTTGGCCAACCAAGCAAGCTTGTAAAGGAAATCTGCACTACAATGAAGTCTCACTTCCCCCCAGTCAAACGGGCCATCTGAAAAAGTGTAAAATCCAGAAAGGCAGGACAGGCCATGGAGAACTGGGAGCCTTGTTATGCTGATGGGCGGGATGTAAATTGCCAACAGACACTCGGGAGAAGTGTATGGTGTTTCCTGAAACATGTAAAAAACAAAGCAACAGAGCCTAGGGCACTTCCACTTATGGTCCTATAGCTTAGGGAAATAAAATCAAAAAGACACAGCCACCCCAAAGTTTGGGACGCCTCTGTTTACAAGAACCTCGTTTACAGTACAAGTTCAATATCACAGAAAGTGAAAAATGGATAAAGAACTTGTGGTACTTACGTACAATGCAGTATCACTCAGCAATGAAATCTATGTCATCAGGCCCGCAGCAGCATAATGAGTGGATTCAGGCACGATGATTCTAACTGAAATAAGTCACACAGAAAAAGAAACATCATAAGGTATCACTAATACACGGAATGTAAACTTGGCTACACAGGAACTGAATTCCAAAACAGAATAGGGTCTCAAATTTAGAAAACCAACTTATGCTTGCTTAAGGGGAAAGGTGAGTTGGGGTGCTGCATAAAACCAGAGATTGAAATGAGCACAGATAAAGTTCCTTAAGCCAAATATGGAATAGACAAGAGCTACTCCTTGCTCAACGAAATGGACTCAACACCCCATATAAAACGCTTAAGAATGTACCTGACTAGTAAGTATCTTAAAACCTATGAATTGCTATGTCTCAAAAATAGAATCAAGTGTGTGTACAGGGGCATAAACGCAGCAGTGATAGGATTGGAGAGGTTCGGTGAGCAAATGAAGACCCTTTGAAGTCATATTGCATGGTACCCATTCCACGGGTCTCAACTCTCCAGGTTTAAGGTATTCTTCCTTCAGCTAAAACATGCATGTGGAACCCAGACTATGATCAACCATGTGAACGGGAGACGTGTTCATATATGTCTCAGTTTTACTCACCTGGTACTCGGGTGCAACATTCCAGACGCTTTACTAACACTCTCCCCACTTGGAGAGTCAGTCCTTTTAACCTCCTGTTTGGCCCAGTTTGCAATTTCTGCGGAAGATGAACAGGAATAGCGAGAACCAATGAGAGACTAGCTGGAGGTGTCTGGACGGGAAGATTTAACTCTCATTTCCCACCAGGAAGAGGAAATAACCAAAGGCTCAGCGTGCTGTGCCGGAACCAGATTAGGGCCTGAAGCCATCCTGCGGTATTGCGGCCAGCTCAAAAGAAAGCGAGTTGAGGAAAGGAGCTCAGGGGCACTGTAATTCACAAACCTGCAGAGTTATAAATGACAGCTATCGTCCAAAAATATACTGAAGAAAGGCTGCCAAGAGGACTTGAAAGCGGGGCAGAATTGCAGGAAACCGATTTCAGGAGGTAGACTGGAATTGCATTGAAAGCATAGGAAAAGAGGCAGAACGTCCACAATGATGCACTTGGCCAAAAAGGGCGTATGCGTTTTTTCCTGAATATATTCAGGAAAAACGCATACGCACTTTTTGGCCAACCAAGCAAGCTTGCAAAGGAAATCTGCACTACAATGAAGTCTCACTTCCCCCCGGTCAAAAGGGCCATCTGAAAAAAGTGTAAAATCCAGAAAGGCAGGACAGGCCATGGAGAACTGGGAGCCTTGTTATGCTGATGGGCGGGATGTAAATAGCCAACAGACACTCCGGAGAAGTGTATGGTGTTTCCTGAAACATCTAAAAAACAAAGCAACAGAGCCTAGGGCACTTCCACTTATGGTCCTATAGCTTAGGGAAATTAAAATCAAAAAGACACAGCCACCCCAAAGTTTGGGACGCCTCTGTTTACAAAAACCTCGTTTACCGTACAAGTTCAATATCACAGAAAGTGAAACATGGATAAAGATCTTGTGGTACTTATGTACAATGCAGTATCACTCAGCAATGAAATCTATGTCATCAGGCCCGCAGCAGCATAATGAGTGGATTCAGGTACGATGATTCTAACTGAAATATGTCACACAGAAAAAGAAACATCATAAGATATCACTAATACACGGAATGTAAACTTGGCTACACAGGAACTGAATTCCAAAACAGAACAGGGTCTCAAATTTAGAAAACCAACTTATGCTTGCTTAAGGGGAAAGGTGAGTTGGGGTGCTGCATAAAACCAGAGATTGAAATGAGCACAGATAAACTTCCTTAAGCCAAATATGGAATAGACAAGAGCTACTCCTTGCTCAACGAAATGGACTCAACACCTCATATAAAACGCCTAAGAATGTACCTGACTAGTAAGTATCTTAAAACCTATGGATTGCTATGTCTCCGAAAGAGAATCAAGCATGTGTACAGGGGCATAAACGCAGCAGTGATAGGATTGGAGAGGTTCGGTGAGCAAATGAAGACCCTTTGAAGTCATATTGCATGGTACCCATTCCACGGGTTTCAACTACCCAGGTTTAAGTTATTCTTCCTTCAGCTAAAACATGCATGTGGAACCTAGAGTATGATCAACCGTGTGATCGGGAGACGTGTTCAAATATGTCTCAGTTTTCGTACCCTGGTACTCGGGTGCAACATTCCAGACGCTTTACTAACACTCTCCCGACTTGGAGAGTCAGTCCCTTTATCCTCCTGTTTGGCCCAGTTTGCAATTTCTGCGGAAGATGAACAGGAATAGCGAGAACCAATGAGAGACTAGCTGGAGGTGTCTGGACGGGCAAATTTAACTCTCATTTCCCACCAGGAAGAGGAATTAACCAAAGGCTCAGCGTGCCGTGCCGGAACCAGATTAGGGCCTGAAGCCATCCTGCGGTGTTGCGGCCAGGTCACAAGAAAACGAGTTGAAGAAAGTAGATCAGGGGCACTGTAATTCACAAACCTGCAGAGTTATAAATGACAGCTATCGTCCAAAAATATATTGAAGTAAGGCTGCCAAGAGGACTTGAATGCGGGGCAGAATTGCAGGAAACCGATTTCAGGAGGTAGACTGGAATTGCATTGAAAGCATAGGAAAAGAGGCAGAGAGTCCACAATGATGCACTTGGCCAAAAAGGGCGTATGCGTTTTTTCCTGAATATATTCAGGAAAAAACGCATACACACTTTTTGGCCAACCAAACAAGCTTGCAAAGGAAATCTGCACTACAATGAAGTCTCACTTCCCCCCAGTCAAACGGGCCATCTGAAAAAGTGTAAAATCCAGAAAGGCAGGACAGGCCATGGAGAACTGGGAGCCTTGTTATGCTGATGGGAGGGATGTAAATTGCCAACAGACACTTGGGAGAAGTGTATGGTGTTTCCTGAAACATCTAAAAAACAAAGCAACAGAGCCTAGGGCACTTCCACTTATGGTCTTATAGCTTAAGGAAATTAAAAACACAAAGATACAGCCACCCCAAGGTTTGGGACGCCTCTGTTTACAAGAACCTCGCTTACAGTACAAGTTCAATATCACAGAAAGTGAAAAATGGATAAAGAACTTGTGGTACTTACGTACAATGCAGTATCACTCAGCAATGAAATCTATGTCATCAGGCCCGAAGCAGCAAAATGAGTGGATTCAGGTACGATGATTCTAACTGAAATAAGTCACACAGAAAAAGAAACATCATAAGATATCAGTAATACACGGAATGTAAACTTGGCTACACAGGAACTGAATTACAGAACAGAACAGGGTCTCAAATTTAGAAAACCACCTTATACTTGCTTAAGGGGAAAGGTTAGTTGGGGTGCTGCATAAAACCAGAGATTGAAATGAGCACAGATAAAGTTCCTTAAGCCAAATATGGAATAGACAAGAGCTACTCCTTGCTCAACGAAATGGACTCAACACCCCATATAAAACGCCTAAGTATGTACCTGACTAGTAAGTATCTTAAAACCTATGGATTGCTATGTCTCCAAAAGAGAATCCATCGTGTGTACAGGGGCATAAACGCAGCAGTGATAGGATTGGAGAGGTTCGGTGAGCAAATGAAGACCCTTTGAAGTCATATTGCATGGTACCCATTCCACGGGTCTCAACTCTCCAGGTTTAAGGTATTCTTCCTTCAGCTAAAACATGCATGTGGAACACAGAGTATGATCAACCATGTGAACGGGAGACGTGTTCAAATATGTCTCTATTTCCTCCCCTGGTACTCGGGTGCAACATTCCAGACGCTTTACTAACACTCTCCCCACTTGGAGAGTCAGTGCCTTTAACCTCCTGTTTGGCCCAGTTTGCAATTTCTGCGGAAGATGAACAGGAATAGGGAGAACCAATGAGAGACTAGCTGGAGGTGTCTGGTCGGGAAAATTTAACTCTCATTTCCCACCAGGAAGAGGAAATAACCAAAGGCTCAGCGTGCTGTGCCGGAACCAGATTAGGGCCTGAAGCCATCCTGCGGTGTTGCGGCCAGCTCAAAAGAAAGCGAGTTGAGGAAAAGAGCTTTGGGGCACTGTAATTCACAAACCTGCAGAGTTATAAATGACAGCTATCGTCCAAAAATATACTGAAGTAAGGCTTCCAAGAGGACTTGAAAACGGGGCAGAATTGCAGGAAATCGATTTCAGGGGGTAGACTGGAATTGCATTGAAAGCATAGGAAAAGAGGCAGAACGTCCACAATGATGCACTTGGCCAAAAAGGGCGTATGCGTTTTTTCCTGAATATATTCAGGAAAAAACGCATACGCCCTTTTTGGCCAACCAAGCAAGCTTGCAAAGAAAATCTGCAGTACAATGAAGTCTCACTTCCCCCCGGTCAAAAGGGCCATCTGAAAAAAGTGTAAAATCCAGAAAGGCAGGACAGGCCATGGGGAACTGGGAGCCTTGTTATGCTGATGGGCGGGATGTAAATTGCCAACAGACACTAGGGAGAAGTGTATGGTGTTTTCTGAAACATGTAAAAAACAAAGCAACAGAGCCTAGTGCACTTCCACTTATCGTCCTATAGCTTAGGGAAATTAAAATCAAAAAGACACAGCCACCCCAAAGTTTGGGACGCCTCTGTTTACAAGAACCTCGTTTACAGTACAAGTTCAACATCGCAGAAAGTGAAAAATGGATAAAGAAGTTGTGGTATTTACTTACAAAGCAATATCACTCAGCAATGAAATCTATGTCATCAGGCCCTTAGCAGCACAATGAGTGGATTCAGGTATGATGATTCTAACTGAAATAAGTCACACAGAAAAAGAAACATCATAAGATATCACTAATACACGGAATGTAAACTTGGCTACACAGGAACTGAATTCCAAAACAGAACAGGGTCTCAAATTTAGAAAACCAACTTATGCTTGCTTAAGGGGAAAGGTGAGTTGGGGTGCTGCATAAAACCAGAGATTGAAATGAGCACAGATAAAGTTCCTTAAGCCAAATATGGAATAGACAAGAGCTACTCCTTGCTCAACGAAATGGACTCAACACCCCATATTAAACACCTAAGAATGTACCTGACTAGTAAGTATCTTAAAACCTATGGATTGCTATGTCTCCAAAAGAGAATCAAGCGTGTGCACAGGGGCATAAGTGCAGCAGTGATAGGATTGGAGAGGTTCGGTGAGCAAATGAAGACCCTTTGAAGTCATATTGCAAGGTACCCATTCCACGGGTTTCAACTCTCCAGGTTTAAGGTATTCTTCCTTCAGCTAAAACATGCATGTGGAACCCAGAGTATGATCAACCGTGTGAACGGGAGACGTGTTCAAATATGTCTCAGTTTTCCTCCCCTGGTACTCGGGTGCAACATTCCAGACGCTTTACTAACACTCTCCCCACTTGGAGAGTCAGCGCCTTTAACCTCCTGTTTGGCCCAGTTTGCAATTTCTGCGGAAGATGAACAGGAATAGCGAGAACCAATGAGAGACTAGCTGGAGGTGTCTGGACGGGCAAATTTAACTCTCATTTCCCACCAGGAAGAGGAAATAACCAAAGGCTCAGCGTGCCGTGCCGGAACCAGATTAGGGTCTGAAGCCATCCTGCGTTGTTGCAGTCAGGTCACAAGAAAGCGAGTTGAAGAAAGGAGCTCAGGGGCACTGTAATTCACAAACCTGCAGAGTTATAAATGACAGCTATCGTCCAAAAATATACTGAAGTAAGGCTGCCAAGAGGACTTGAAAGCGGGGCAGAATTGCAGGAAACCGATTTCAGGAGGTAGACTGGAATTGCATTGAAAGCATAGGAAAAGAGGCAGAACGTCCACAATGATGCACTTGGCCAAAAAGGGCATATGCGTTTTTTCCTGAATATATTCAGGAAAAAACGCATACGCCCTTTTTGGCCAACCAAGCAAGCTTGTAAAGGAAATCTGCACTACAATGAAGTCTCACTTCCCCCCAGTCAAACGGGCCATCTGAAAAAGTGTAAAATCCAGAAAGGCAGGACAGGCCATGGAGAACTGGGAGCCTTGTTATGCTGATGGGCGGGATGTAAATTGCCAACAGACACTGGGGAGAACTGTATGGTGTTTCCTGAAACATGTAAAAAACAAAGCAACAGAGCCTAGGGCACTTCCACTTATGGTCCTATAGCTTAGGGAAATAAAATCAAAAAGACACAGCCACCCCAAAGTTTGGGACGCCTCTGTTTACAAGAACCTCGTTTACAGTACAAGTTCAATATCACAGAAAGTGAAAAATGGATAAAGAACTTGTGGTACTTACGTACAATGCAGTATCACTCAGCAATGAAATCTATGTCATCAGGCCCGCAGCAGCATAATGAGTGGATTCAGGCACGATGATTCTAACTGAAATAAGTCACACAGAAAAAGAAACATCATAAGGTATCACTAATACACGGAATGTAAACTTGGCTACACAGGAACTGAATTCCAAAACAGAACAGGGTCTCAAATTTAGAAAACCAACTTATGCTTGCTTAAGGGGAAAGGTGAGTTGGGGTGCTGCATAAAACCAGAGATTGAAATGAGCACAGATAAACTTCCTTAAGCCAAATATGGAATAGACAAGAGCTACTCCTTGCTCAACGAAATGGACTCAACACCCCATATAAAACGCTTAAGAATGTACCTGACTAGTAAGTATCTTAAAACCTATGAATTGCTATGTCTCAAAAATAGAATCAAGTGTGTGTACAGGGGCATAAACGCAGCAGTGATAGGATTGGAGAGGTTCGGTGAGCAAATGAAGACCCTTTGAAGTCATATTGCATGGTACCCATTCCACGGGTCTCAACTCTCCAGGTTTAAGGTATTCTTCCTTCAGCTAAAACATGCAGGTGGAACCCAGACTATGATCAACCATGTGAACGGGAGACGTGTTCATATATGTCTCAGTTTTACTCACCTGGTACTCGGGTGCAACATTCCAGACGCTTTACTAACACTCTCCCCACTTGGAGAGTCAGTCCTTTTAACCTCCTGTTTGGCCCAGTTTGCAATTTCTGCGGAAGATGAACAGGAATAGCGAGAACCAATGAGAGACTAGCTGGAGGTGTCTGGACGGGAAGATTTAACTCTCATTTCCCACCAGGAAGAGGAAATAACCAAAGGCTCAGCGTGCTGTGCCGGAACCAGATTAGGGCCTGAAGCCATCCTGCGGTATTGCGGCCAGCTCAAAAGAAAGCGAGTTGAGGAAAGGAGCTCAGGGGCACTGTAATTCACAAACCTGCAGAGTTATAAATGACAGCTATCGTCCAAAAATATACTGAAGAAAGGCTGCCAAGAGGACTTGAAAGCGGGGCAGAATTGCAGGAAACCGATTTCAGGATGTAGACTGGAATTGCATTGAAAGCATAGGAAAAGAGGCAGAACGTCCACAATGATGCACTTGGCCAAAAAGGGCGTATGCGTTTTTTCCTGAATATATTCAGGAAAAACGCATACGCCCTTTTTGGCCAACCAAGCAAGCTTGCAAAGGAAATCTGCACTACAATGAAGTCTCACTTCCCCCCGGTCAAAAGGGCCATCTGAAAAAAGTGTAAAATCCAGAAAGGCAGGACAGGCCATGGAGAACTGGGAGCCTTGTTATGCTGATGGGCGGGATGTAAATTGCCAACAGACACTCGGGAGAAGTGTATGGTGTTTCCTGAAACATCTAAAAAACAAAGCAACAGAGCCTAGGGCACTTCCACTTATGGTCCTATAGCTTAGGGAAATTAAAATCAAAAAGACACAGCCACCCCAAAGTTTGGGACGCCTCTGTTTACAAAAACCTCGTTTACCGTACAAGTTCAATATCACAGAAAGTGAAACATGGATAAAGATCTTGTGGTACTTATGTACAATGCAGTATCACTCAGCAATGAAATCTATGTCATCAGGCCCGCAGCAGCATAATGAGTGGATTCAGGTACGATGATTCTAACTGAAATAAGTCACACAGAAAAAGAAACATCATAAGATATCACTAATACACGGAATGTAAACTTGGCTACACAGGAACTGAATTCCAAAACAGAACAGGGTCTCAAATTTAGAAAACCAACTTATGCTTGCTTAAGGGGAAAGGTGAGTTGGGGTGCTGCATAAAACCAGAGATTGAAATGAGCACAGATAAACTTCCTTAAGCCAAATATGGAATAGACAAGAGCTACTCCTTGCTCAACGAAATGGACTCAACACCCCATATAAAACGCCTAAGAATGTACCTGACTAGTAAGTATCTTAAAACCTATGGATTGCTATGTCTCCGAAAGAGAATCAAGCATGTGTACAGGGGCATAAACGCAGCAGTGATAGGATTGGAGAGGTTCGGTGAGCAAATGAAGACCCTTTGAAGTCATATTGCATGGTACCCATTCCACGGGTTTCAACTACCCAGGTTTAAGTTATTCTTCCTTCAACTAAAACATGCATGTGGAACCTAGAGTATGATCAACCGTGTGATCGGGAGACGTGTTCAAATATGTCTCAGTTTTCGTACCCTGGTACTCGGGTGCAACATTCCAGACGCTTTACTAACACTCTCCCGACTTGGAGAGTCAGTCCCTTTATCCTCCTGTTTGGCCCAGTTTGCAATTTCTGCGGAAGATGAACAGGAATAGCGAGAACCAATGAGAGACTAGCTGGAGGTGTCTGGACGGGCAAATTTAACTCTCATTTCCCACCAGGAAGAGGAATTAACCAAAGGCTCAGCGTGCCGTGCCGGAACCAGATTAGGGCCTGAAGCCATCCTGCGGTGTTGCGGCCAGGTCACAAGAAAACGAGTTGAAGAAAGTAGATCAGGGGCACTGTAATTCACAAACCTGCAGAGTTATAAATGACAGCTATCGTCCAAAAATATATTGAAGTAAGGCTGCCAAGAGGACTTGAATGCGGGGCAGAATTGCAGGAAACCGATTTCAGGAGGTAGACTGGAATTGCATTGAAAGCATAGGAAAAGAGGCAGAGAGTCCACAATGATGCACTTGGTCAAAAAGGGCGTATGCGTTTTTTCCTGAATATATTCAGGAAAAAACGCATACACACTTTTTGTTCAACCAAACAAGCTTGCAAAGGAAATCTGCACTACAATGAAGTCTCACTTCCCCCCAGTCAAACGGGCCATCTGAAAAAGTGTAAAATCCAGAAAGGCAGGACAGGCCATGGAGAACTGGGAGCCTTGTTATGCTGATGGGAGGGATGTAAATTGCCAACAGACACTTGGGAGAAGTGTATGGTGTTTCCTGAAACATCTAAAAAACAAAGCAACAGAGCCTAGGGCACTTCCACTTATGGTCTTATAGCTTAGGGAAATTAAAAACACAAAGATACAGCCACCCCAATGTTTGGGACGCATCTGTTTACAAGAACCTCGCTTACAGTACAAGTTCAATATCACAGAAAGTGAAAAATGGATAAAGAACTTGTGGTACTTACGTACAATGCAGTATCACTCAGCAATGAAATCTATGTCATCAGGCCCGAAGCAGCAAAATGAGTGGATTCAGGTACGATGATTCTAACTGAAATAAGTCACACAGAAAAAGAAACATCATAAGATATCACTAATACACGGAATGTAAACTTGGCTACACAGGAACTGAATTCCAAAACAGAACAGGGTCTCAAATTTAGAAAACCACCTTATACTTGCTTAAGGGGAAAGGTTAGTTGGGGTGCTGCATAAAACCAGAGATTGAAATGAGCACAGATAAAGTTCCTTAAGCCAAATATGGAATAGACAAGAGCTACTCCTTGCTCAACGAAATGGACTCAACACCCCATATAAAACGCCTAAGAATGTACCTGACTAGTAAGTATCTTAAAACCTATGGATTGCTATGTCTCCAAAAGAGAATCCATCGTGTGTACAGGGGCATAAACGCAGCAGTGATAGGATTGGAGAGGTTCGGTGAGCAAATGAAGACCCTTTGAAGTCATATTGCATGGTACCCATTCCACGGGTCTCAACTCTCCAGGTTTAAGGTATTCTTCCTTCAGCTAAAACATGCATGTGGAACACAGAGTATGATCAACCATGTGAATGGGAGACGTGTTCAAATATGTCTCTATTTCCTCCTCTGGTACTCGGGTGCAACATTCCAGACGCTTTACTAACACTCTCCCCACTTGGAGAGTCAGCGCCTTTAACCTCCTGTTTGGCCCAGTTTGCAATTTCTGCGGAAGATGAACAGGAATAGGGAGAACCAATGAGAGACTAGCTGGAGGTGTCTGGACGGGAAAATTTAACTCTCATTTCCCACCAGGAAGAGGAAATAACCAAAGGCTCAGCGTGCTGTGCCGGAACCAGATTAGGGCCTGAAGCCATCCTGCGGTGTTGCGGCCAGCTCAAAAGAAAGTGAGTTGAGGAAAGGAGCTTTGGGGCACTGTAATTCACAAACCTGCAGAGTTATAAATGACAGCTATCGTCCAAAAATATACTGAAGTAAGGCTGCCAAGAGGACTTGAAAACGGGGCAGAATTGCAGGAAACCGATTTCAGGGGGTAGACTGGAATTGCATTGAAAGCATAGGAAAAGAGGCAGAACGTCCACAATGATGCACTTGGCCAAAAAGGGCGTATGCGTTTTTTCCTGAATATATTCAGGAAAAAACGCATACGCCCTTTTTGGCCAACCAAGCAAGCTTGCAAAGAAAATCTGCAGTACAATGAAGTCTCACTTCCCCCCGGTCAAAAGGGCCATCTGAAAAAAGTGTAAAATCCAGAAAGGCAGGACAGGCCATGGGGAACTGGGAGCCTTGTTATGCTGATGGGCGGGATGTAAATTGCCAACAGACACTAGGGAGAAGTGTATGGTGTTTTCTGAAACATCTAAAAAACAAAGCAACAGAGCCTAGGGCACTTCCACTTATCGTCCTATAGCTTAGGGAAATTAAAATCAAAAAGACACAGCCACCCCAAAGTTTGGGACGCCTCTGTTTACAAGAACCTCGTTTACAGTACAAGTTCAACATCGCAGAAAGTGAAAAATGGATAAAGAAGTTGTGGTATTTACTTACAAAGCAATATCACTCAGCAATGAAATCTATGTCATCAGGCCCTTAGCAGCACAAAGAGTGGATTCAGGTATGATGATTCTAACTGAAATAAGTCACACAGAAAAAGAAACATCATAAGGTATCACTAATACACGGAATGTAAACTTGGCTACACAGGAACTGAATTCCAAAACAGAACAGTGTCTCAAATTTAGAAAACCAACTTATGCTTGCTTAAGGGGAAAGGTGAGTTGGGGTGCTGCATAAAACCAGAGATTGAAATGAGCACAGATAAAGTTCCTTAAGCCAAATATGGAATAGACAAGAGCTACTCCTTGCTCAACGAAATGGACTCAACACCGCATGTTAAACGCCTAAGAATGTACCTGACTAGTAAGTATCTTAAAACCTATGGATTGCTATGTCTCCGAAAGAGAATCAAGCATATGTACAGGGGCATAAACGCAGCAGTGATAGGATAGGAGAGGTTCGGTGAGCAAATGAAGACCCTTTGGAGTCATATTGCATGGTACCCATTACACGGGTTTCAACTACTCAGGTTTAAGGTATTCTTCCTTCAGTTAAAACATGCATGTGGAACCTAGAGTATGATCAACCATGTGATCGGGAGACGTGTTCAAATATGTCTCAGTTTTCGTAGCCTGGTACTCGGGTGCAACATTCCAGACGCTTTACTAACACTCTCCCGACTTGGAGAGTCAGTCCCTTTATCCTCCTGTTTGGCCCAGTTTGCAATTTCTGCGGAAGATGAACAGGAATAGGGAGAACCAATGAGAGACTAGCTGGAGGTGTCTGGACGGGCAAATTTAACTCTCATTTCCCACCAGGAAGAGGAAATAACCAAAGGCTCAGCGTGCCGTGCCGGAACCACATTAGGGCCGGAAGCCATCCTGTGGTGTTGCGGCCAGGTCACAAGAAAGTGAGTTGAAGAAAGGAGCTCAGGGGCACTGTAATGCACTAACCTGCAGAGTTATAAATGACAGCTATCGTCCAAAAATATACTGAAGTAAGGCTGCCAAGAGGACTTGAAAACGGGGCAGAATTGCAGGAAACCGATTTCAGGAGGTAGACTGGAATTGCATTGAAAGCATAGGAAAAGAGGCAGAACGTCCACAATGATGCACCTGGCCAAAAAGTGCGTATGCGTTTTTTCCTGAATATATTCAGGAAAAAACGCATACGCCCTTTTTGGCCAACCAAGCAAGCTTGCAAAGGAAATCTGCACTACAATGAAGTCTCACTTCCCCCCGGTCAAAAGGGCCATCTGAAAAAAGTGTAAAATCCAGAAAGGCAGGACAGGCCATGGAGAACTGGGAGCCTTGTTATGCTGATGGGCGGGATGTAAATTGCCAACAGACACTCGGGAGAAGTGTATGGTGTTTCCTGAAACATCTAAAAAACAAAGCAACAGAGCCTAGGGCACTTCCACTTATGGTCCTGTAGCCTAGGGAAATTAAAATCAAAAAGACACAGCCACCCCAAAGTTTGGGACGCCTCTGTTTACAAGAACCTCGTTTACAGTACAAGTTCAACATCGCAGAAAGTGAAAAATGGATAAAGATGTTGTGATATTTACTTACAAAGCAATATCCCTCAACAATGAAATCTATGTCATCAGGCCCTTAGCAGCACAATGAGTGGATTCAGGTATGATGATTCTAACTGAAATAAGTCACACAGAAATAGAAACATCATAAGATAAAAGTAATACACGGAATGTAAACTTGGCTACACAGGAACTGAATTACAGAACAGAACAGGGTCTCAAATTTAGAAAACCAACTTATGCTTGCTTAAGGGTAAAGGTGAGTTGAGGTGCTGCATAAAACCAGAGATTGAAATGAGCACAGATAAAGTTCCTTAAGCCAAATATGGAATAGACAAGAGCTACTCCTTGCTCAACGAAATGGACTCAACACCCCATATTAAACGCCTAAGAATGTACCTGACTAGTAAGTATCTTAAAACCAATGGATTGCTATGTTTCCAAAAGAGAATCAAGCGTGTGTACAGGGGCATAAATGCAGCAGTGATAGGATTGGAGAGGTTCGGTGAGTAAATGAGAACCCTTTGAAATCATATTGCATGGTACGCATTCCACGGGTCTCAACTCTCCAGGTTTAAGGTATTCTTCCTTCAGCTAAAACATGCATGTGGAACCCAGAGTATGATCAACCGTGTGAACGGGAGACGTGTTCAAATATGTCTCAGTTTTCCTCCCCTGGTACTCGGGTGCAACATTCCAGACGCTTTACTAACACTCTCCCCACTTGGAGAGTCAGTCCCTTTAATCTCCTGTTTGGCCCAGTTTGCAATTTCTGCGGAAGATGAACAGGAATAGCGAGAACCAATGAGAGACTAGCTGGAGGTGTCTGGACGGGCAAATGTAACTCTCATTTCCCACCAGGAAGAGGAATTAACCAAAGGCGCAGCGTGCCGTGCCGGAACCAGATTAGGGCCTGAAGCCATCCTGCGGTGTTGCGGCCAGGTCACAAGAAAGCGAGTTGAAGAAAGGAGCTCAGGGGCACTGTAATTCACAAACCTGCAGAGTTATAAATGACAGCTATCGTCCAAAAATATACTGAAGTAAGGCTGCCAAGAGGACTTGAAAGCGGGGCAGAATTGCAGGAAACCGATTTCAGGAGGTAGACTGGAATTGCATTGAAAGCATAGGAAAAGAGGCAGAACGTCCACAATGATGCACTTGGCCAAAAAGGGCGTATGCGTTTTTTCCTGAATATATTCAGGAAAAAACGCATACGCCCTTTTTGGCCAACCAAGCAAGCTTGCAAAGGAAATCTGCACTACAATGAAGTCTCACTTCCCCCCCGGTCAAAAGGGCCATCTGAAAAAAGTGTACAATCCAGAAAGGCAGGACAGGCCATGGAGAACTGGGAGCCTTGTTATGCTGATGGGCGGGATGTAAATTGACAACAGACACTAGGGAGAAGTGTATGGTGTTTCCTGAAACATCTAAAAAACAAAGCAACAGAGCCTAAGGCACTTCCACTTATGGTCCTATAGCTTAGGGAAATTAAAATAAAAAAGACACAGCCACCCCAAAGTTTGGGACGCCTCTGTTTACAAGAACCTCGTTTACCGTACAAGTTCAATATCACAGAAAGTGAAAAATGGATAAAGAACTTGTGGTACTTACGTACAATGCAGTATCACTGAGCAATGAAATCTATGTCATCAGGCCCGTAGCAGCATAATGAGTGGATTTAGGTACGATGATTCTAACTGAAATAAGTCAAACAGAAAAAGAAACATCATAAGATATCAGTAATACACGGAATGTAAACTTGGCTACACAGGAACTGAATTCCAAAACAGAACAGGGTCTCAAATTTAGAAAACCAACTTATGCTTGCTTAAGGGTAAAGGTGAGTTGGGGTGCTGCATAAAACCAGAGATTGAAATGAGCACAGATAAAGTTCCTTAAGCCAAATATGGAATAGACAAGAGCTTCTCCTTGCTCAACAAAATGGACTCAACACCACATATTAAACGCCTAAGAATGTACCTGACTAGTAAGTATCTTAAAACCAATGGATTGCTATGTCTCCAAAAGAGAATCAAGCGTGTGTACAGGGGCATAAACGCAGCAGTGATAGGATTGGAGAGGTTCGGTGAGGAAATGAAGACCCTTTGAAGTCATATTGCATGGTACCCATTCCACGGGTTTCAACTACCCAGGTTTAAGGTATTCTTCCTTCAGCTAAAACATGCATGTGGAACCTAGAGTATGATCAACCATGTGATCGGTAGACGTGTTCAAATATGTCTCAGTTTTCGTACCCTGGTACTCGGGTGCAACATTCCAGACGCTTTACTAACACTCTCCCGACTTGGAGAGTCAGTCCCTTTAACCTCCTGTTTGGCCCAGTTTGCAATTTCTGCGGAAGATGAACAGGAATAGCGAGAACCAATGAGAGACTAGCTGGAGGTGTCTGGACGGGAAAATTTAACTCTCATTTCCCACCAGGAAGAGGAAATAACCAAAGGCTCAGCATGCCGTGCCGGAACCAGATTAGGGCCTGAAGCCATTCTGCGGTGTTGCGGCCAGCTCAAAAGAAAGCGAGTTGAAGAAAGGAGCTCAGGGGCACTGTAATTCACAAACCTGCAGAGTTATAAATGACAGCTATCGTCCAAAACTATACTGAAGTAAGGCTGCCAAGAGGACTTGAAAGCGGGACAGAATTGCAGGAAACCGATTTCAGGAGGTAGACTGGAATTGCATTGAAAGCATAGGAAAAGAGACAGAACGTCCACAATGGTGCACTTGGCCAAAAAGGGCGTATGCGTTTTTTCCTGAATATATTCAGGAAAAAACGCATACGCCCTTTTTGGCCAACCAAGCAAGCTTGCAAAGGAAATCTGCACTACAATGAAGTCTCACTTCCCCCCGGTCAAAAGGGACATCTGAAAAAAGTGTAAAATCCAGAAAGGCAGGACAGGCCATGGAGAACTGGGAGCCTTGTTATGCTGATGGGCGGGATGTAAATTGCCAACAGACACTCGGGAGAAGTGTATGGTGTTTCCTGAAACATCTAAAAAACAAAGCAACAGAGCCTAGGGCACTTCCACTTATGGTCCTATAGCTTAGGGAAATTAAAATAAAAAAGACACAGCCACCCCAAAGTTTGGGACGCCTCTGTTTACAAGAACCTCGTTTACCGTACAAGTTCAATATCACAGAAAGTGAAAAATGGATAAAGAACTTGTGGTACTTACGTACAATGCACTATCACTCAGCAATGAAATCTATGTCATCAGGCCCGTAGCAGCATAATGAGTGGATTCAGGTACGATGATTCTAACTGAAATAAGTCACACAGAAAAAGAAACATCATAAGATATCACTAATACACGGAATGTAAACTTGGCTACACAGGAACTGAATTCCAAAACAGAAGAGGGTCTCAAATTTAGAAAACCAACCTATGCTTGCTTAAGGGGAAAGGAGAGTTGGGGTGCTGCATAAAACCAGAGATTGAAATGAGCACAGATAAAGTTCTATAAGCCAAATATGGAATAGACAAGAGCTACTCCTTGCTCAACGAAGTGGACTCAACACCCCATATTCAACGCCTAGGAATATACCTTCCTAGTAAGAATCATAAAAGCTATGGATTTATATATCTCTGTAAGAGAATCAAGAGTGTGTACAGTGGCATTAAAGCAGTGAAAATCAGCTAAATCCCATATTAAAAATAAATTTCTTAAACAAAACACGATGACAGTGAAACAGAGAGCAATACATAAGTAATTCATTCAAGGCTTCTCATGAAACCTGCATTTACCATGTCTACACCAGAGCTTGGTGACACATAAGGCTGGACACTTGGGGCTCATAAGATTGGTGAGGTTCGGTGAGCAAATGCAGACCCTTTGAAGTCATATTGCATGGTACCTATTCCATGGGTCTCAACTCTCCAGGTTTAAGGGATTCTTCCTTCAGCTAAAACATGCATGTGGAACCCAGAGTATGATCCACCATGTGATCGAGAAACGTGTTCAAATGTGTCTCACTTTTCGTTCCCTGGTACTCGGGTACAACATTCCAGACCCTTTACTAACACTCTCCTCACTTGGAGAGTGAGTGCCTTTAACCTCCTGTTTGGCCCAGTTTGCAATTTCTGCAGAAGATGAACAGGAATACGGAGAACCAATGAGAGACTAGCTGGAGGTGTCTGGACGGGCAAATTTAACTCTCATTTCCCACAGGGAAGAGGAATAAACCAAAGGCTCAGCATGCCGTGCCGGAACCAGATTAGGGCGTGAAGCAATCCTGCAGTGTTGTGGCCAGCTCACAAGAAAGCGAGTTGAAGAAAGGAGCTCAGGGGCACTGTAATTCACAAACCTGCAGATTTATAAATGACAGCCATTGTCCGAAAATATACTGAAGTACGGCTGCCAAGAAGACTTGAATGCGGGGCAGAATTGCAGGAAACTGATTTCAGGAGGAATCGGAATTGGATTGCATTTAAAACACAGGAAAAGAGGCAGAACGTGGACAATGATGCACTTGGCCAAAAAGGGCGTATGCGTTTTTTCCTGAATATATTCAGAAAAAACGCATACGCTCTTTTTGGCCAACCAAGCAAGCTTGCAAAGGAAATCTGCACTACAATGAAGTCTCACTTCCCCCCGGTCAAAAGGGACATCTGAAAAAAGTGTAAAATCCAGAAAGGCAGAACAAGCCATGGAGAACTGGGAGCCTTGTTATGCTGATGGGCGGGATGTAAATTGCCAACAGACACTCGGGAGAAGTGTATGGTGTTTCCTGAAACATCTAAAAAACAAAGCAACAGAGCCTAGGGCACTTCCACTTATGGTCCTATAGCTTAGGGAAATTAAAATCAAAAAGACACAGCCACCCCAAAATTTGGGACGGCTCTTTTTACAGGAATCTCTTCTGCAGCACAAGTTAAGTATCCCAGAGAGCAAATAATGGATAAAGAAGTTGCGGTACTTATGTACAACAGAATACCACTCAGCAATGAAATCTATGTCACCAGGCCCGTACCAGCATAATGAGTGGATTGAGCCACGATGATTCTAAGTGAAATAAGTCACACAGAAAAAGAAACGTCATAAGGTATCACTAATACACGGAATGTGAACTTGGCTACACATGAACTGAATTACAAAACAGAACAGGGTCTCAAGTTTAGAAAACCAACTTATGCCTGCTTAAGGGGGAAGGTGAGTTGGGGTGCTGCATAAAAGCAGAGTTTGAAATTAGCACAGATACCATTCCATAAGCCAAATATATAATAGACAAGACCTACCCCTTGCTCAACGAAATGGATTCAACAATGAGGTATCACCTCACACCTGGTAGAACAGGCATCATAGAAAATCTACAAAAAAATAATGCTGGAAAGGGTGTGGAGAAAAGGAACCCTCTTCCACTATTGTTGGGAATATAAACTGATACAGTCATTATGGAGAACAATATGGAATTTCTTAAGAAACTAACAATAGAATTACCATATGATACAGCAATCCCAGTACTGGACATATACCCAGACAAAACCATAAATCAAAAAGAGTCATTCACCGCAATGTTCATTGCATCACTATTTACAATATCGAGGTAATGGAAGCAACCTAAATGCCCACAGACAGACGAATGCATAAAGCTGTGGTACATATATAAAATGGAATATTACTAAGCCATGAAAAGGAATGAAATTGGGTCATTTGTAGAGACGTCGATGGATCTAGAGACTGTCATACAGAGTGAAGTAAGTCAGAAAGAGAAAAACAAATCTTGTATATTCATGCATATATGTGGAACCTAGAAAAACTGTACAGATTAACCATTTTGCAAGGCATAAATAGAGCAACAGATGTAGACAACAAACGTATGGACAACAAGGGGGGAAAGCTGTTGGGGGGGTGGTGGTGGGAGGAGTTGAGAGACTGGGATTGGCATGTATACATTTATATGTATAAAATAGATAACCAATAAGAACCTGCTGTATAAAAATATAAAATAAAATTCAAAATTAAAAAGAAATAAAATTTAAAAAATAAAACAGAAAAAACAATTATTCCCTGCACATACATGTATTTATATGAATAAATTATTTCCATGCTTATATCTGTAAATACAAAAAAGAGGAATAAAATCTACCTTGAACCAAAAACGGAAAAGAGAAAAAAACACAGAACCCACCAGTTCCACAGAGGAAAACCGTATCAGGGCACTTGTTCCAGTTGTAAACAATTCTGAAGTTGGTCAGTGGTGGGGAATCGTCTCCCATTCAGCCAGCAGCCCCCACGCAACAAGCGTCCTCATTGCAAAGCTGGGGCACCGTGCCGAGGCATCTGTGAGTAAACGTGAGCTGAGCCCCAGGCCAGTTGCTGCTGAACTATTCCCACCCGTCCCAGGTAAAACACCTGAATATATACAAGGACTTGAAAGCCTAGAGGAAGGGCCATAGAGCCACACGAGTGACAGCATGCCGGCCGACTTGGTGCCTGCAGGCCAGCCAGGATGGTCCTGGCCCTGGGTGCTCTTCTGGAAGATTTCCATTTCCCTGCCTGAGATACCCGTCCTGTCCCTGCCCCCACTGCTTTTTTCCTTCCTCACCTCTGCCCAGGGAGAAATTCCAGCAGCAGGTATGGGTGACACATCCTCTTCTTTAGCAGGTGGCAGCCTGGCAACTGCTGCAGAAAGTCCAGCAGAGCCCCACTCACACTGGGCCACCCACAAAGCCGTGGCCTCTCACTCCCTCCCACCAGTCCAGCCCCGAGACTGCTGACAGGGCAGAGAAAATGGCGTCAGGCACGGCTGCAGGGGCTCTTGCTGCCTGGAGTGGTATTTATATTGATCTCAACCCAGGCACACCTGGGGAGGGCTGGCCGGCACGGTAAGGCTGCCCAGGTCAGCCAATCATCACCCCTCAGGGGCTCACAGTTGCAGAAAATGGAACTTGCTGAACCGGCCAGGTCCAAGGAACAGGTGTGGGCTCCTGAGAGTCAGGATAGACAAGGGGCTGCAGCTTTGGCTTGTTTTCTAATCATTTTATCTGGCCCATGAGTGGGAGACAACTTCAAGAAAACCCTCTCCTAATGAGAGGAACCCAGGAGTCAGGCAGAGGAGGGGTGGGTGGTGGTTGGAGACAGAGGCCTGGTGCCCCGGGTGCAGTGGAAGTCTCTGGAAGACCAGGTGGAGGGAGGCCTCACGGAGTGATGCCCAGGGTCACAGACCTGTCGCAGCTGCTGTTTGTTAGTTCAAGTCCTGCTCTGAGGTGCTCTGTGTCAGCTCTGAGCGACAGGTGAGCTGGGGGTGCTCTGCAATGAGGGCTATGTGCACGGTTCCTGTGTGCCCAGCCCTGCCACGGTACCTGCAAGGGTAGCTCTGTATCCTGGGAGGGGCCTGACCACGAGAGCCCCGTGGGCTGGGGTGGGGGTGGGGTACCTGCCCAGGTGAGCTCCATATTCTGGGATTGGTCTGACCACGAGAGCCCCATGGGCTGCTGGGGACCTGGTAAAGGATGTCAGGACAGTCAGTGAAGCCACCGAGGATATACCTCCAGTTGCTCCTAATTCCTACACCCTGCTGTTCATTCTACCAACCACCAGGACATGGTATTCTGTATTAGTCTTCAATGATGCCTTCTTTTGTATTCCATTAGTCCCAGAGTCACAAGAAATTTTGGCTTGTGAGTGGCAGGACTCAACATACAACTAAAACAATACTTCCGGGCCGTCTGGCCCCAAGGGTGCAAAAATTCCCACACCATCTTTGGGGAAAGCTTAGCTAAAGACCTAAAAGTTCTACCTCTGGAAAAGGAAACCCTCCTTCAATATGCAGACGACATTCTGATCGCCAGCCCTACTAAGGAGGCCTCTGAACTACCAAGCCAATAAAGGATAGAAGTTGTCCAAGAAAAAGCTCAAATATCACAGACTGCGGTGACCTGCCTGGGCTTCATTCTCACAGAAGGTCAGAGAAGCCCATCCCAGGAAAGGGAAGAAACCATTTTCAGCCTTACCCCTTTCTAAAACTAGAAGACAGCTTAGGGGTTCCTGGGGAGGCCAGGGTTTGCTGCTTCTGGATCCCTAACTACAGTCTACTAGCTGGGCCTCTATATGAAACACTGAAAGGAAAAGATGATGATCCTTTTGAATAGAATCCAGAAGTGGCCTTTCAAGAATGGAAAGAGCAGTCAATTCAGACCCTTGCCCTGGAACTCCCTAATTTAGCTAAACCCTTTGACCTTTACATTCCCGGTGAAAGGTGAATCGCCATTGGAGAATTCGTGCAAAAACTGGGACCACTTGAAATGGAACAATGCAAGAATGCCATCCAGGTAGGATAAACTACGGTCACCAAGGGGCTTGGCCCACTGCCACATCTGGCCAAGATACTGGCAGTATCTAAAAACCTGGAAATCAGCAGCCCAGAAGGCCACCTCCCTCCTAAGGGAAAAGGACCCCACGTGGTGATCTTAACCACCAACCATGCCCTGAAGTTGCAGGGTTCGCTCCGTGGGCACACCGACCTCGAGTGAGGAGGCCCTCCAACTCTAACATCCAGAGAGATAACCAGGGGCAACAGGGCACCATGACGACTCGTGTGAACATCACTTGACCTAGAGTTTCTCTCATAAAACAACAAGAGTGTGTCCCAAAAGAGTAGACTACTGCTTGCAGGACTTACTGCACCCAGAGGGGAGCTAATAATCTTGGCGGGGGAACCGTATATCACACTGTCACCATAGAAAAGCCTACAGACACCGTGATGATGGTGGCCAATAAGACTGGCTGGACTCCTGTTTACTTCAAAAGGCTGTTGACTCAGTGGCCATCATGGTCCTTGATCACCACTGACCCTGGACTGTCTGGGAGTTGAGCGGACAGGGCTCTGACACCTGGTGCTGTTTGTACGTTAATTCAGGGGCCTAATTGAAGAAAGCGCAGACTACTGGTCAGAACATCTAGGCTGGCAGAAACGGTCAGCCTAAGGTGGCCGAACAAATGTGGGGTGGGGTGAAACCGGCCCCCACAGCGTCTCTGCACATCTCTTTCCTGGACCCTTAAAGGTCATTAGAATCTATAACACTTCCAATGCTGGTGCTCAGGTGGACGAGCAGGGAGGCAGGGGTCCTGGGGACAATCAACGTCACCGGGAGGCTGCTGGGGAGAAGCTCTGACCCTCGCTCCAGGGTATGAGGGCTCCCAACTCAGCACTCAGCAGTTACAGAAGAAGGGTCTGCACCCTCAGCACTCCAAGAATGAGGAACGGGACAAAAGGCAGAGGAGGGGTTTGTCCCCAGCAAAGCCCATTAAAAATCCCTGGGAGATAAAAATAGAATCTGGGCAATAAAGTCAAGTCTAACCTTTTTTATCCTTTGTGCTTTGTCTAATTTCACGTGCTCCTAGGGTCCCGCATGCAGAGGTTCCACACCCGGCACTTCAGACCAGATTTCCTAGTGCAGAATGGCTGGGTCGACACCTCAGCTCCTGGGGCCCAGTGCAGACTCCACGATATAGAGCCTGAGCTACAGCCAACCCGGCCCTCGAGAGCTCCGCCGCCTCCCCTCCCTCCCACTGACTCTGACAGGATCTCTACACAACAGCCCAGCCCACAGCCCACGGGGTAGTGCATGCTCTCACCTCTCCATTCTCTGATCAAAATATAAAGTTTCCTTTGCTTGTGAACCAAACTCAGTCTCGATCTGTTGGCCCCAATGACACTGAGCAGGGGGACACTTGTTGGGGTCCACTCTGGAGGATCAGTAACAGAAATTGAGACTATTGTAACCTCAATGAACAGATGTGTGAGCCAAACTGTAGTTAACATAGAACAGTGTATAAGGCTCGGGTAAAATAAGATGTTTCTAACACTTCCATTTGATATTTCCATCACTTTATTATAAGCAAGTTCAGTGAAAAGGTTTGTCTTATTTGTCAGGTCAATATTAGAGAAACGAAGTGATTTCTTTCCAAGGATGTACATCTAATAATCTTGGTTAAACCTTCAATCTTGTTTTAAATGCTTTTCCATTGAAAATGATACCTCTCTTTCAGCTCCCCCATTTCTGAGAAGTATAAAATCTTATAATTTATTATTACCAAAGGGGAAAGGTGGGAGGAGGGATAAATTAACAGTTTGGAATGAACACATACACACTGCTATGTATAAAATAGATCATCAACAAGGAACTACTGTATAGCACAGGGAACTACACTCAACATTTTGCAATAACCTATAAGGGGAAATAATCTGAAAAAGAATAGATATTTTTATTGACATCATCTATCAATGACAGTTAAAGTGTAGCCTAAGGGAAGCTGGTGGTGAGTGCTTCTGACCCTGAAGACTTCAATCATCTAAAGTTTGGACTCTGCCTACTTCCCAAGGCCCTTAATGAACATATGTGTAGCCGTAGCTTAAAAACTTCCCCAGTTTGGGTTTCGGGGAGACACTGATTTTGAAAAAGCCCTGGTGTTCTCCTTACATGAATGGGACTCTTCCTACTGCTAAAACATGTCTGTCACACCCAGAGGATGGTATACCGTCTGATCGGGAAGAGTTTGGAAAAGGCATCTCATCTCCTCATCTCCTGGTGCTTGGGTTCACCCCTCCAGCGTCTTTACTAACAGTCTCCCCACTTGGAGATGTCAGCACTGTCAACATCCTGTTGTGTACAGTTTGGAATTTGTCCAGAGGATGAAGCGGAAGGATGAGGAACAATGAGAGACAAGTCCTAGGTTTTCAGACAGGCACATGTCACTCTAATTTCCAATCAGGAAGACGAATTGACCAAAGGCTAGGGTTGCCCATGGAAACAGTATAGGGCTTGAGGAAATCCTGCTGCTTTGTGGCCAGTTCCCATAAACACAAGTTGAACAATGGAACTCAGGGGCAGTAAAATTCACAAAACTGCAGAGTTGAAAATATCCATCACTGAAAAATGTCTTGAGGAAAGTCAGAGAAAAGGACTTGTAAGCAAGGGAGAATGGCAGGAAAGGGATTTGAGGAGGTAGAAAGGACTCGCCATTAAGCACAAGAAAAGGAGCTGAACATTGCCAACATTGCAGTTGGCCAAAAAGGGTGTATGCGTTTTTTTCTGTATATATTCAAGAAAAGGGCATACACTTTTTTAGCCAACCAAACAGGGGGGCACTGGAAGTCAATACTACAAAAGATATCACTTCGCATCAGTCAGAAGAGCCATCCTCATAAAGCGTAAACAACAGAAATGCAGGACAGGGCAACGAGAAGAGGGAGCCCTGTGAGACTTATAGTGGAAATGTATATTGCCAACGGCCATTCTGGAGAAGTGTATTGTGTTTACTAAAGCATCTAAAAAATGAGCTACAGAGCATAGGGCACTTGCACTCATGGGCGTATATCTTGGGAAAAACAAAAATCGAGAGGACACAGGCACCCCAATGTTTACCCCCTCTCTGTTTAAAAGATCCTTGACTAAGATATAACTTAAGTGTCTCTGGAGGGAAAAAATGGATAGAGATGTGGTACTTAGGTAGAGTGGAATATTATTCAGCCTGGAAATCAATGAAATATGGCCAGTTGTAACAACTCCGGAGGAGTTACGTATGATCATTCTAAGTGACAGAATTCAAAAAGAAAAAGACACATATCATAAGATATCACTTAAAGGTGGAATCCAAAATGGCTACACATGAAATAAATTACAAAACAAAAACATAGTCAAATATGTAGAAAACACGCATAAGGCTGCTAAACGGGAAAGGTGGGGAGGGGTGAGGCATCATCCAGGAGGTTGAAATTAGCAAAGATACCATTCCAAATACCAAACTGATAATCAACAAGGCCTACACGGTAGCTAAAAGAACTGCACTCCGCACACTCAAGTCACCGGAAAAGAATATATACGACTGGTAAGAATCTGATAAAGAATTTATTGATGACTCTCTGTACGTGAATCAAGTGGATGTACAGCAGCAAGAAACAGAGCTTTGAAAATCAGCTGTAACCAATATAGTAATAAATTGAAAAAAATAAACGACAGAGAGACAGAGAAAACCTCTTACAACTTTTCCTCAGGGACGGTGATGCAACATGGATTGAACACATCTAGACCCACAGCAGGATGAGACATAAGGCTGGAAACTGTTTGCGCTAAGAGAAATGTGAGGTTGGGTGAGGAAATGCACACCCTTTAAAGTAATACTACCTGGTACCCATTCAATGGGTCCCAAATCTGCAGGTTCAAGGGATCTTCCTACAGCTAAAACATGCATGGAAAACCCAGAGGACTGTACACCATGTGATCGGGAGATGTGTCTAAAATGCACCTCATTTATCCTCTCCTGGTGCTCCTGTTCACCATTCCAGCCACGTTACTTAGAATCTCCCCACTTGGAGAATCAGCACATTTAAACTTCTGTTTCACACATTTTGCAAATTGTGAGGAGGATGAACGGGAAGAGGGGGAACCAATGAGAGAATAGTTGTAGGGGTTTGGACGGGCACATATCACTCTAATTTCCCATTAAGAATAAGAATTAAAGAAAGGCTCAGCCTGCCTTGCCGGAGCCAAAATAGGGCCTGAAGCAATCCTGCGGGTTTGAGGCCAGCTCACAAAAGAGCAACTTAAAAAATGGAGCTCAGGGTCACTGCAATTCACAAACCTGCAGAGTTATAAATGAAAACTAACGTCCAAAAATATGTTGAGGTAAGGCAAAGAAGAGGATCTGAATGCAAGACAGAATTGCAAGAAACAGATTTCAAGAGATAGATTGGACTCGTCTTTAATGCACATGAAAAGCGGCAGAATTTCGACAATGATGCAGTTGGCCCAAAAGGGCGTATGCGTTTTTTCCTGATTATATCCAGGAAAAAACGCATACGCACTTTATGGGCAACGAAGCAAGCAAGCAATGCAAATGTGCACAACAAAGAAGTCTCACTTCCCACCGGTCAAAAGGGCCATCCTAAAAAATTGTAAAAACCAGAAATGCAGGACAGGCCATGGAGAACAGGGAGCCTTTATACGCTGATGGGCAGTGTGTGAACTGCCGAGAGCCACTCTGGAGAAGTGTATGGTGGTTCCTAAATCATCTAAAAAACAGAGCTACAGAGCATAGGACACTTCCAATCATGGGAGTATATCTAGGGAAGTCTAAAAATCAAGAAGACACAAGCACACCACAGTTTAGGGCTACTCTGTTTACAAGAACCTCAACTTCAGTACACCTTAAATATCCCAGGAAAGAGAACAATGGATAAAGAAGATGTGGTACTTATGTACAATGGAATATCTCTTCACCATGAAATCAATGTAATAAGGCTAGTAGAAGGATAAAGAGTGGATTTAGGTCCGATAATACTACTTGAAATAAGTCAAACAGAAAAAGAAACATATCATAAGATATCACTTATAGAGGGTGGGTAAATATGGCTGCACAAGAAATGAATTACAGAACAGAACAGTGTCTCACATTTAGAAAACACACTTATGTCAGCTTAAGGGGAAAGGAGAGGTGGGGTGATGCATAAAACCAGAGTTTGAAATTAGCACAGATACCGTTCAATAAACCAAATAGGTATTAGACAAGATCTACACCTTGCTCAATGAACTGGCCTCAACACACCCTATACACCGCAGAGAAATATATCTGAGTAATAAGAATCTTAAAACCCATGTATTGATATATCTCCATAAGGGAATCAAGTGTGTGCAGAGTGGCACAAACACAGCAGTGAAGATGAGCTAAACCCCATTATAGAAATAAATTTTAAAAACAAAACGCAGAAACAATGAAAGAGAGAAAAATTCTTACAAAATTCGCTCAGGGGCTGTGATGCAACCTGGATTGACCACATATAAACCCACAGCTGGATAAGACATAAGGCTGGACACTTGGGGCTGAGAGGATTGGTGAGCTTTGGTGAGCAACTGCCGAAAGTTTAATGCAATACTTCATGCTACTCAGTCCAAGGGTCCCAACACTCCAGGTTGAAGGGAATCTTCCTACAGCTAAACCATGCTTGGGAAACCCAGCGACTGGTATACCATATGATCGGGAAAGGTTTCTAAAACACACCTCATTGTTCCTCTCCTGGGGCTCCGGATCGACATTCCAGCCGCTTTACTAACAACAACCTCACATGGAGAGTCAATGCCTTTACGTTCCAGTATCGCACAGTCTGCAGATAGTGTGGAGGATGAATGGGTTAGGGGGAACCAGTGAGAAACTAATGTAGTGGTTTCAATGGGCACATGTCACTCTAATTTCACATCAGTAAGAAGAATTAACCAAAGACACAGCAAGGTGTCCCACAAGAAGAATAGGGCCTGAAGGAATCCTGCGGTTATGAGGCAAGATCACAAAAATAAGAGCTGAAAAATGGAGCTCAGGGCCACTGCAATTCAAAAACGTGCAGAGTTATAAAGGCCAACAATTTTCAAAAAGGATATTGAGGAAAGGCTATGAAGAGGCATTGAAAGAAAGGCAGAATTGCAGGAAACCGATTTCAGGAGGTAGACTGGAATTGCATTTAAAGCATAGGAAATGAGGCAGAATGTCGACAATGATGCACTTGGCCAAAAGGGCGTATGTGTTTTTTCCTGAATATATTCAGGAAAAAACGCATATGCACTTTTTGTACAACCAAGCAAGCTTGCAAAGCAAATCTGCACTACAATGAAGTCTCACTTCCCACTGGTTAAAAGGGCCATCTGAGAAAAGTGTAAAATCCAGAAAGGCAGGACAGGCCATGGAGAACTGGGAGCCTTGTTATGCTGATGGGCGGGATGTAAATTGCCAACAGCAACTCGGGGAGAAGTGTATGGTGTTTCCTGAAACATCTAAAAAACAAAGCAACAGAGCCTAGGGCACTTCCACTTATGGTCCTATAGCTTAGGGAAATTAAAATCAAAAAGACACAGCCACCCCAAAGTTTGGGACAGCTCTGTTTACAAGAACCTCATTTACGGTACAAGTTCAATATCGCAGAAAGTGAAAAATGGATAAAGAAGTTGTGGTACTTACGTAGAATGCAATATCAATCAACAATGAAATCTATGTCATCAGGCCCGTAGCAGCATAATGAGTGGATTCAGGTATGATGATTCTAACTGAAATAAGTCACACAGAAAAAGAAATATCATAAGATATCACTAATACACGGAATAGAAACTTGGCTACACAGGAACTGGATTACAAAACAGAACAGGGTCTCAAATTTAGAAAACCAACTTATGCTTGCTTAAGGGGAAAGGTGAGTTGGGGTGCTGCATAAAACCAGAGATTGAAATGAGCACAGATAAACTTCCTTAAGCCAAATATGGAATAGACAAGAGCTACTCCTTGCTCAACGAAATGACTCAACACCCCATATTAAACAACTAAGAATGTACCTGACTAGTAAGTATCTTAAAACCGATGGATTGCTATGTCTCCAAAAGAGAATCAAGCGTGTGTACAGGGGCATAAACGCAGCAGTGATAGGATTGGAGAGGTTCGGTGAGCAAATGAAGACCCTTTGAAGTCATATTGCATGGTACCCATTCCAAGGGTCTCAACTCTCCAGGTTTAAGGTATTCTTCCTTCAGCTAAAACATGCATGTGGAACCCAGAGTATGATCAACCGTGTGAACAGGAGACGTGTTCAAATATGTCTCAGGTTTCGTACCCTGGTACTCGGGTGCAACATGCCAGACGCTTTACAAACACTCTCCCCACTTGGAGAGTCAGCGCCTTTAACCTCCCGTTTGGCCCAGTTTGCAATTTCTGCGGAAGATGAACAGGAATAGGGAGAACCAATGAGAGACTAGTTGGAGGTGTCTGAACTGGCAAATTTAACTCTCATTTCCCACCAGGAAAAGGAATTAACCAAAGGCTCAGCGTGCCATGCCGGAACCAGATTAGGGCCTGAAGACATCCTGCGGTGTTGCGGCCAGCTCAAAAGAAAGCGAGTTGAAGAAAGGAGCTCAGGGGCACTGTCATTCACAAACCTGCAGAGTTATAAATGACAGCTATCGTCCAAAAATATACTGAAGTAAGGCTGCCAAGAGGACTTGAAAGCGGGGCAGAATTGCAGGAAACCGATTTCAGGAGGTAGACTGGAATTGCATTGAAAGCATAGGAAAAGAGGCAGAACGTCCACAATGATGCACTTGGCCAAAAAGGGCGTATGCGTTTTTTCCTGAATATATTCAGGAAAAAACGCATACGCCCTTTTTGGCCAACCAAGCAAGCTTGCAAAGGAAATATGCACTACAATGAAGTCTCACTTCCCCCCGGTCAAAAGGGCCATCTGAAAAAAGTGTAAAATCCAGAAAGGCAGGACAGGCCATGGAGAACTGGGAGCCTTGTTATGCTGATGGGCGGGATGTAAATTGCCAACAGACACTCGGGAGAAGTGTATGGTGTTTCCTGAAACATCTAAAAAACAAAGCAACAGAGCCTAGGGCACATCCACTTATGGTCCTATAGCTTAGGGAAATTAAAATCAAAAAGACACAGCCACCCCAAAGTTTGGGACGCCTCTGTTTACAAGAACCTCATTTACCGTACAAGTTCAATATCACAGAAAGTGAAAAATGGATAAAGAACTTGTGGTACTTACGTACAATGCAGTATCACTCAGCAATGCAATCTATGTCATCAGGCAGATAGCAGCATAATGAGTGGATTCAGGTACGATGATTCTAACTGAAATAAGTCACACAGAAAAAGAAACATCATAAGATATCACTAATACACGGAATGTAAACTTGGCTACACAGGAACTGAATTACAGAAAAGAACAGGGTCTCAAATTTAGAAAACCAACTTATGCTTGCTTAAGGGGAAAGGTGAGTTGGGGTGCTGCATAAAACCAGAGATTGCAATGAACACAGATAAAGTTCCTTAAGCCAAATATGGAATAGACAAGAGCTACTCCTTGCTCAACGAAATGGACTCAACACCGCATATTAAACCCCTAAGAATGTACCTGACTAGTAAGTATCTTAAAACCTATGGATTGCTATGTCTCCGAAAGAGAATCAAGCATGTGTACAGGGGCATAAATGCAGTAGTGATAGGATTGGAGAGGTTCGGTGAGCAAATGAAGACCCTTTGAAGTCATATTGCATGTTACCCATTCCACGGGTCTCAACTCTCCAGGTTTAAGGTATTCTTCCTTCAGCTAAAACATGCATGTGGAACCCAGAGTATGATCAACCGTGTGAACGGGAGACGTGTTCAAATATGTCTCAGTTTTCCTCCCCTGGTACTCGGGTGCAACATTCCAGACGCTTTACTAACAATCTCCCCACTTGGAGAGTCAGCGCCTTTAACCTCCTGTTTGGCCCAGTTTGCAATTTCTGCGGAAGATGAACAGGAATAGGGAGAACCAATGAGAGACTAGCTGGAGGTGTCTGGACGGGCAAATTTAACTCTCATTTCCCACCAGGAAGAGGAAATAACCAAAGGCTCAGCGTGCCGTGCTAGAACCAGATTAGGGACTGAAGCCATCCAGCGGTGTTGCGGCCAGGTCACAAGAAAGCGAGTTGAAGAAAGGAGCTCAGGGGCACTGTAATTCACAAACCTGCAGAGTTATAAATGACAGCTATCGTCCAAAAATATACTGAAGTAAGGCTGCCAAGAGGACTTGAAAGCGGGGCAGAATTGCAGGAAACCGATTTCAGGAGGTAGACTGGAATTGCATTGAAAGCATAGGAAAAGAGGCAGAACGTCCACAATGATGCACTTGGCCAAAAAGGGCGTATGCGTTTTTTCCTGAATATATTCAGGAAAAAACGCATACGCCCTTTTTGGCCAACCAAGCAAGCTTGCAAAGGAAATCTGCACTACAATGAAGTCTCACTTCTCCCTGGTCAAAAGGGCCATCTGAATAAAGTGTAAAATCCAGAAAGGCAGGACAGGCCATGGAGAACTGGGAGCCTTGTTATGTTGATGGGCGGGATGTAAATTGCCAACAGACACTCGGGAGAAGTGTATGGTGTTTCCTGAAACATCTAAAAAACAAAGCAACAGAGCCTAGGGCACTTCCACTTATGGTCCTATAGCTTAGGGAAATTAAAATCAAAATGACACAGCCACCCCATAGTTAGGGACGGCTCTGTTTACAAGAACCTCGTTTACGGTACAAGTTCAATATCGCAGAAAGTGAAAAATGGATAAAGAAGTTGTGGTACTTACGTACAATGCAATATCACTCAGCAATGAAATCTATGTCATCAGGCCCATAGCACCATAATGAGTGGATTCAGGTATGATGATTCTAACTGAAATAAGTCACACAGAAAAGAAACATCATAAAGTATCACTAATACACAGAATGTGAACTTCGCTACACATGAACTGAATTACAAAACAGAACAGGGTCTCAAATTTAGAAAACCAACTTATGCTTGCTTAAGGGGAAAGGTGAGTTGGGGTGCTGCATAAAACCAGAGATTGAAATGAGCACAGATAAAGTTCCTTAAGCCAAATATGGAATAGACAAGAGCTACTCCTTGCTCAACGAAATGGACTCAACACCCCATATTAAACGCCTAAGAATGTACCTGACTAGTAAGTATCTTAAAACCGATGGATTGCTATGTCTCCAAACGAGAATCAAGCGAGTGTACAGAGGCATAAACGCAGCAGTGATAGGATTGGAGAGGTTCAGTGAGCAAATGAAGACCCTTTGAAGTCATATTGCATGGTACCCATTTCACGGGTCTCAACTCTCCAGGTTTAAGGTATTCTTCCTTCAGCTAAAACATGCATGTGGAACCCAGAGTATGATCAACTGTGTGATCGGGAGACGTGTTCAGATATGTCTCAGTTATCGTCCCCTGGTACTCGGGTGCAACACTCCAGATGCTTTACTAACACTCTCCCCACTTGGAGAGTCAGTGCCTTTAACCTCCTGTTTGGCCCAGTTTGCAATTTCTGCGGAAGATGAACAGGAATAGGGAGAACCAATGAGAGACTAGCTGGAGGTGTCTGGACGGGCAAATTTAACTCTCATTTCCCACCAGGAAGAGGAATTAACCAAAGGCTCAGCATGTCGTGCGGGAACCAGATTGAGGCCTGAAGCCATCCTGCGGTGTTGCGGCCAGCTCACAAGAAAGCGAGTTGAAGAAAGGAGTTCAGGGGCACTGTAATTCACAAACCTGCAGAGTTATAAATGACAGGTATCGTCCAAAAATATACTGAAGTAAGGCTGCCAAGAGGACTTGAAAGCGGGGCAGAATTGCAGGAAACCGATTTCAGGAGGTAGACTGGAATTGCATTGAAAGCATAGGAAAAGAGGCAGAACGTCCACAATGATGCACTTGGCCAAAAAGTGCGTATGCGTTTTTTCCTGAATATATTCAGGAAAAAACGCATACGCCCTTTTGGCCAACCAAGCAAGCTTGCAAAGGAAATCTGCACTACAATGAAGTCTCACTACCCCCCGATCGAAAGGGCCATCTGAAAAAAGTGTAAAATCCAGAAAGGCAGGACAGGCCATGGAGAACTGGGAGCCTTGTTATGCTGATGGGCGGGATGTAAATTGCCAACAGACACTCGGGAGAAGTGTATGGTGTTTCCTGAAACATCTAAAAAACAAAGCAACAGAGCCTAGGGCACTTCCACTTATGGTCCTATAGCTTAGGGAAATTAAAATCAAAAAGACACAGCCACCGCAAAGTTTGGGACGCCTCTGTTTACAAGAACCTCATTTACCGTACAAGTTCAATATCACAGAAAGTGAAAAATGGATAAAGAACTTGTGGTACTTACGTACAATGCAGTATCACTCAGCAATGCAATCTATGTCATCAGGCCCATAGCAGCATAATGAGTGGATTCAGGTACGATGATTCTAACTGAAATAAGTCACACAGAAAAAGAAACATCATAAGATATCACTAATACACGGAATGTAAACTTGGCTACACAGGAACTGAATTACAGAAAAGAACAGGGTCTCAAATTTAGAAAACCAACTTATGCTTGCTTAAGGGGAAAGGTGAGTTGGGGTGCTGCATAAAACCAGAGATTGCAATGAACACAGATAAAGTTCCTTAAGCCAAATATGGAATAGACAAGAGCTACTCCTTGCTCAACGAAATGGACTCAACACCGCATATTAAACCCCTAAGAATGTACCTGACTAGTAAGTATCTTAAAACCTATGGATTGCTATGTCTCCGAAAGAGAATCAAGCATGTGTACAGGGGCATAAATGCAGTAGTGATAGGATTGGAGAGGTTCGGTGAGCAAATGAAGACCCTTTGAAGTCATATTGCATGGTACCCATTCCACGGGTCTCAACTCTCCAGGTTTAAGGTATTCTTCCTTCAGCTAAAACATGCATGTGGAACCCAGAGTATGATCAACCGTGTGAACGGGAGACGTGTTCAAATATGTCTCAGTTTTCCTCCCCTGGTACTCGGGTGCAACATTCCAGACGCTTTACTAACAATCTCCCCACTTGGAGAGTCAGCGCCTTTAACCTCCTGTTTGGCCCAGTTTGCAATTTCTGCGGAAGATGAACAGGAATAGGGAGAACCAATGAGAGACTAGCTGGAGGTGTCTGGACGGGCAAATTTAACTCTCATTTCCCACCAGGAAGAGGAAATAACCAAAGGCTCAGCGTGCCGTGCTAGAACCAGATTAGGGACTGAAGCCATCCAGCGGTGTTGCGGCCAGGTCACAAGAAAGCGAGTTGAAGAAAGGAGCTCAGGGGCACTGTAATTCACAAACCTGCAGAGTTATAAATGACAGCTATCGTCCAAAAATATACTGAAGTAAGGCTGCCAAGAGGACTTGAAAGCGGGGCAGAATTGCAGGAAACTGATTTCAGGAGGTAGACTGGAATTGCATTGAAAGCATAGGAAAAGAGGCAGAACGTCCACAATGATGCACTTGGCCAAAAAGGGCGTATGCGTTTTTTCCTGAATATATTCAGGAAAAAACGCATACGCCCTTTTTGGCCAACCAAGCAAGCTTGCAAAGGAAATCTGCACTACAATGAAGTCTCACTTCTCCCTGGTCAAAAGGGCCATCTGAATAAAGTGTAAAATCCAGAAAGGCAGGACAGGCCATGGAGAACTGGGAGCCTTGTTATGTTGATGGGCGGGATGTAAATTGCCAACAGACACTCGGGAGAAGTGTATGGTGTTTCCTGAAACATCTAAAAAACAAAGCAACAGAGCCTAGGGCACTTCCACTTATGGTCCTATAGCTTAGGGAAATTAAAATCAAAATGACACAGCCACCCCATAGTTAGGGACGGCTCTGTTTACAAGAACCTCGTTTACGGTACAAGTTCAATATCGCAGAAAGTGAAAAATGGATAAAGAAGTTGTGGTACTTACGTACAATGCAATATCACTCAGCAATGAAATCTATGTCATCAGGCCCATAGCACCATAATGAGTGGATTCAGGTATGATGATTCTAACTGAAATAAGTCACACAGAAAAGAAACATCATAAAGTATCACTAATACACAGAATGTGAACTTCGCTACACATGAACTGAATTACAAAACAGAACAGGGTCTCAAATTTAGAAAACCAACTTATGCTTGCTTAAGGGGAAAGGTGAGTTGGGGTGCTGCATAAAACCAGAGATTGAAATGAGCACAGATAAAGTTCCTTAAGCCAAATATGGAATAGACAAGAGCTACTCCTTGCTCAACGAAATGGACTCAACACCCCATATTAAACGCCTAAGAATGTACCTGACTAGTAAGTATCTTAAAACCGATGGATTGCTATGTCTCCAAACGAGAATCAAGCGAGTGTACAGAGGCATAAACGCAGCAGTGATAGGATTGGAGAGGTTCAGTGAGCAAATGAAGACCCTTTGAAGTCATATTGCATGGTACCCATTTCACGGGTCTCAACTCTCCAGGTTTAAGGTATTCTTCCTTCAGCTAAAACATGCATGTGGAACCCAGAGTATGATCAACTGTGTGATCGGGAGACGTGTTCAGATATGTCTCAGTTATCGTCCCCTGGTACTCGGGTGCAACATTCCAGATGCTTTACTAACACTCTCCCCACTTGGAGAGTCAGTGCCTTTAACCTCCTGTTTGGCCCAGTTTGCAATTTCTGCGGAAGATGAACAGGAATAGGGAGAACCAATGAGAGACTAGCTGGAGGTGTCTGGACGGGCAAATTTAACTCTCATTTCCCACCAGGAAGAGGAATTAACCAAAGGCTCAGCATGTCGTGCGGGAACCAGATTGAGGCCTGAAGCCATCCTGCGGTGTTGCGGCCAGCTCACAAGAAAGCGAGTTGAAGAAAGGAGTTCAGGGGCACTGTAATTCACAAACCTGCAGAGTTATAAATGACAGGTATCGTCCAAAAATATACTGAAGTAAGGCTGCCAAGAGGACTTGAAAGCGGGGCAGAATTGCAGGAAACCGATTTCAGGAGGTAGACTGGAATTGCATTGAAAGCATAGGAAAAGAGGCAGAACGTCCACAATGATGCACTTGGCCAAAAAGTGCGTATGCGTTTTTTCCTGAATATATTCAGGAAAAAACGCATACGCCCTTTTGGCCAACCAAGCAAGCTTGCAAAGGAAATCTGCACTACAATGAAGTCTCACTAACCCCCGATCGAAAGGGCCATCTGAAAAAAGTGTAAAATCCAGAAAGGCAGGACAGGCCATGGAGAACTGGGAGCCTTGTTATGCTGATGGGCGGGATGTAAATTGCCAACAGACACTCGGGAGAAGTGTATGGTGTTTTCTGAAACATCTAAAAAACAAAGCAACAGAGCCTAGGGCACTTCCACTTATGGTCCTATAGCTTAGGGAAATTAAAATCAAAAAGATACAGCCACCCCAAAGTTTGGGACGCCTCTGTTTACAAGAACCTTGTTTACCGTACAAGTTCAATATCACAGAAAGTGAAAAATGGATAAAGTACTTGTGGTACTTACGTACAATGCAGTATCACTCAGCAATGAAATCTATGTCATCAGGCCCATAGCAGCATAATGAGTGGATTCAGGTACGATGATTCTAACTGAAATAAGTCACACAGAAAAAGAAACATCATAAGATATCAGTAATACACGGAATGTAAACTTGGCTACACAGGAACTGAATTCCAAAACAGAACAGGGTCTCAAATTTAGAAAACCAACTTATGCTTGCTTAAGGGGAAAGGTGAGTTGGGGTGCTGCATAAAACCAGAGATTGAAATGAGCACAGATAAAGTTCCTTAAGCCAAATATGGAATAGACAAGAGCTACTCCTTGCTCAACGAAATGGACTCAACACCCCATATTAAACACCTAAGAATGTACCTGACTAGTAAGTATCTTAAAACCTATGGATTGCTATGTGTCCGAAAGAGAATCAAGCGTGTGTACAGGGGCATAAACGCAGCAGTGATAGGATTGGAGAGGTTCGGTGAGCAAATGAAGACCCTTTGAAGTCATATTGCATGGTACCCATTCCACGGGTCTCAACTCTCCAGGTTTAAGGTATTCTTCCTTCAGCTAAAACATGCATGTGGAACCCAGAGTATGATCAACCGTGTGAATGGGAGACGTGTTCAAATATGTCTCAGTTTTCCAACCCTGGTACTCGGGTGCAACATTCAAGACGCTTTACTAACACTCTCCCCACTTGGAGAGTCAGCTCCTTTAACCTCCTGTTTGGCCCAGTTTGCAATTTCTGCGGAAGATGAACAGGAATAGGGAGAACCAATGAGAGACTAGCTGGAGGTGTCTGGACGGGCAAATTTAACTCTCATTTACCACCAGGAAGAGGAAATAACCAAAGGCTCAGCGTGCCGTGCCGGAACCAGATTAGGGCCTGAAGCCATTCTGCGGTGTTGCGGCCAGCTCAAAAGAAAGCGAGTTGAAGAAAGGAGCTCAGGGGCACTGTAATTCACAAACCTGCAGAGTTATAAATGATAGCTATCGTCCAAAAATATACTGAAGTAAGGCTGCCAAGAGGACTTGAATGCGGGGCAGAATTGCAGGAAACCGATTTCAGGAGGTAGACTGGAATTGCATTGAAAGCATAGGAAAAGAGGCAGAACGTCCACAATGATGCACTTGGCCAAAAAGGGCGTATGCGTTTTTTCCTGAATATATTCAGGAAAAAACGCATACGCCCTTTTTGGCCAACCAAGCAAGCTTGCAAAGGAAATCTGCACTACAATGAAGTCTCACTTCCCCTCGGTCAAAAGGGCCATCTGAAAAAAGTGTAAAATCCAGAAAGGCAGGACAGGCCATGGAGAACTGGGAGCCTTGTTATGCTGATGGGCGTGATGTAAATTGCAAACAGACACTCGGGAGAAGTGTATGGTGTTTTCTGAAACATCTAAAAAACAAAGCAACAGAGCCTAGGGCACTTCCACTTATGGTCCTATAGCTTAGGGAAATTAAAATCAAAAAGACACAGCCACCCCAAAGTTTGGGACGCCTCTGTTTACAAGAACCTCGTTTACCGTACAAGTTCAATATCACAGAAAGTGAAAAATGGATAAAGAACTTGTGGTACTTACGTACAATGCAGTATCACTCAGCAATGAAATCTATGTCATCAGGCCCGTAGCAGCATAATGAGTGGATTCAGGTACGATGATTCTAACTGAAATAAGTCACACAGAAAAAGAAACATCATAAGATATCACTAATACACGGAATATAAACTTGGCTACACAGGAACTGAATTCCAAAACAGAACAGGGTCTCAAATTTAGAAAACCAACTTATGCTTGTTTAAGGGGAAAGGTGAGTTCGGGTGCTGCATAAAACCAGAGATTGAAATGAGCACAGATAAAGTTCCTTAAGCCAAATATGGAATAGACAAGAGCTACTCCTTGCTCAACGAAATGGACTCAACACCCCATATTAAACGCCTAAGAATGTAACTGACTAGTAAGTATCTTAAAACCTATGGATTGCTATGTCTCCAAAAGAGAATCAAGCGTGTGTACAGGGGTATAAACGCAGCAGTGATAGGATTGGAGAGGTTCGGTGAGCAAATGAAGACCCTTTGAAGTCATATTGCATGGTACCCATTCCACGGGTCTCAACTCTCCAGGTTTAAGGTATTCTTCCTTCAGCTAAAACATGCATGTGGAACCCAGAGTATGATCAACCATGTGAACGGGAGACGTGTTCAAATATGTCTCAGTTTTCCTCCCCTGGTACTTGGGTGCAACATTCCAGACGCTTTACTAACACTCTCCCCACTTGGAGAGTCAGCGCCTTTAACCTCCTGTTTGGCCCAGTTTGCAATTTCTGCAGAAAATGAGCAGGAATAGGGAGAACCAATGAGAGACTAGCTGGAGGTGTCTGGACGGGCAAATTTAACTCTCATTTCCCACCAGGAAGAGGAAATAACCAAAGGCTCAGCGTACCGTGCCGGAACCAGATTAGGGCCTGAAGCCATCCTGCGGTGTTGCGGCCAGCTCCAAAGGAAGCGAGTTGAAGAAAGGAGCTCAGGGGCACTGTAATTCACAAACCTGCAGAGTTATAAATGACAGCTATCATCCAAAAATATACTGAAGTAAGGCTGCCAAGAGGACTTGAAAGCGGGGCAGAATTGCAGGAAACCGATTTCAGGAGGTAGACTGGAATTGCATTGAAAGCATAGGAAAAGAGGCAGAACGTCCACAATGATGCACTTGGCCAAAAAGGGCGTATGCGTTTTTTCCTGAATATATTCAGGAAAAAACGCATACGCCCTTTTTGGCCAACCAAGCAAGCTTGCAAAGGAAATCTGCACTACAATGAAGTCTCACTTCCCCCCGGTCAAAAGGGCCATCTGAAAAAAGTGTAAAATCCAGAAAGGCAGGACAGGTCATGGAGAAATGGGAGCCTTGTTATGCTGATGGGCGGGATGTAAATTGCCAACAGACACTCGGGAGAAGTGTATGGTGTTTCCTGAAACATCTAAAAAACAAAGCAACAGAGCCTAGGGCACTTCCACTTATGGTCCTATACCTTAGGGAAATTAAATTAAAAAAGACGCAGCCACCCCAAAGTTTGGAAGTGCTCTGTTTACAAGAACGTCTTTTACAGTACAAGTTCAACATCGCAGAAAGTGAAAAATGGATAAAGAAGTTGTGGTATTTACTTACAGAGCAATATCACTCAGCAAGGAAATCTATGTCATCAGGCCCTTAGCAGCACAATGAGTGGATTCAGGTATGATGATTCTAACTGAAATAAGTAACACAGAATAAGAAACATCATAAGATATCACTAATACACGGAATGTAAACTTGGCTACACAGGAACTGAATTCGAAAACAGAACCGGATCTCAAATTTAGAAAACCAACTTATGCTTGTTTAAGGGGAAAGATGAGTTGGGGTGCTGCATAAAACCAGAGATTGAAATGAGCACAGATAAAGTTCCTTAAGCCAAATATGGAATAGACAAGAGCTACTCCTTGCTCAACGAAATGGACTCAAAACCCCATATTAAACGCCTAAGAATGTAACTGACTAGTAAGTATCTTAAAACCTATGGATTGCTATGTCTCCGAAAGAGAATCAAGCATGTGTACAGGGACATAAACAGAGCAGTGATAGGATTCGAGAGGTTCGGTGAGAAAATGAAGACCCTTTCAAGTCATATTGCATGGTACCCATTCCACGGGTCTCAACTACCCAGGTTTAAGGTATTCTTCCTTCAGCTAAAACATGCATGTGGAACCTAGAGTATGATCAACCATATAATCGGGAGACGTGTTCAAATATGTCTCAGTTTTCGTACCCTGGTACTCGGGTGCAACATTCCAGATGCTTTACTAACACTCTCCCGACTTGGAGAGTCAGTCCCTTTAACCTCCTGTTTGGCCCAGTTTGCAATTTCTGCGGAAGATGAACAGGAATAGCGAGAACCAATGAGAGACTAGCTGGAGGTGTCTGGACGGGCAAATTTAACTCTCATTTCCCACTAGAAAGAGGAATTAACCAAAGGCTCAGCGTGCCGTGCCGGAACCACATTAGGGCCTGAAGCCATCCTGCGGTGTTGCGGCCAGCTCACAAGAAAGCGAGTTGAAGAAAGGAGCTCAGGGGCACTGTAATTCACAAACCTGCAGAGTTATAAATGACAGGTATCATCCAAAAATATACTGAAGTAAGGCTGCCAAGAGGACTTGAAAGCGGGGCAGAATTGCAAGAAACCGATTTCAGGAAGTAGATTGGAATTGCATTGAAAGCATAGGAAAAGAGGCAGAACGTCCACAATGATGCACTTGGCCAAAAAGGGCGTATGCGTTTTTTCCTGAATATATTCAGGAAAAAACGCATACGCCCTTTTTGGCCAACCAAGCAAGCTTGCAAAGGAAATCTGCACTACAATGAAGTCTCACTTCCCCCGGGTCAAAAGGGCCATCTGAAAAAAGTGTAAAATCCAGAAAGGCAGGACAGGCCATGGAGAACTGGGAGCCTTGTTATGCTGATGGGCGGGATGTAAATTGCCAACAGACACTCGGGAGAATTGTATGCTGTTTTCTGAAACATCTAAAAAACAAAGCAACAGAGCCTAGGGCACTTCCACTTATGGTCCTATAGCTTAGGGAAATTAAAATCAAAAAGACACAGCCACCCCAAAGTTTGGGATGCCTCTGTTTACAAGAACCTCGTTTACCGTACAAGTTCAATATCACAGAAAGTGATAAATGGATAAAGAACTTGTGGTACTTACGTACAATGCAGTAACACTCAGCAATGAAATCTATGTCATCAGGCCCGTAGCAGCATAATGAGTGGATTCAGGTACGATGATTCTAACTGAAATAAGTCACACAGAAAAAGAAACATCATAAGATATCTCTAATACAGGGAATGTAAACTTGGCTACACAGGAACTGAATTCCAAAACAGAACAGGGTCTCAAATTTAGAAAACCAACTTATGCTTGCTTAAGGGGAAAGGTGAGTTGGGGTGCTGCATAAAACCAGAGATTGAAGTGAGCACAGATAAAGTTCCTTAAGCCAAATATGGAATAGACAAGAACTACTGCTTGCTCAACGAAATGGACTCAACACAGCGTATTAAACACCTAAGAATGTACCTGACTAGTAAGTATCTTAAAACCTATGAATTGCTATGTCTCCGAAAGAGAATCAAGCATGTGTACAGGGTCATAAACGCAGCAGTGATAGGACTGGAGAGGTTCGGTGAGCAAATGAAGACCCTTTGAAGTCATATTGCATGGTACCCATTCCATGGGTTTCAACTACCCAGGTTTAAGTTATTCTTCCTTCAGCTAAAACATGCATGTGGAACCCAGAGTATGATCAACCGTGTGAACGGGAGACGTGTTCAAATATGTCTCAGTTTTCCTCCCCTGGTACTCGGGTGCAACATTCCAGACGCTTTACTAACAATCTCCCCACTTGGAGAGTCAGCGCCTTTAACCTCCTGTTTGGCCCAGTTTGCAATTTCTGCGGAAGATGAACAGGAATAGGGAGAACCAATGAGAGACTAGCTGGAGGTGTCTGGACGGGCAAATTTAACTCTCATTTCCCACCAGGAAGAGGAATTAACCAAAGGCTCAGCGTGCCGTGCCGGAACCAGATTAGGGCCTGAAGCCATCCTGTGGTGTTGCAGCCAGGTCACAAGAAAGCGAGTTGAAGAAAGGAGCTCAGGGGCACTGTAATTCACAAACCTGCAGAGTTATAAATGACAGCTATCGTCCAAAAATATACTGAAGTAAGGTTGCCAAGAGGACTTGAAAGCAGGGCAGAATTGCAGGAAACCGATTTCAGGAGGTAGACTGGAATTGCATTGAAAGCATAGGAAAAGAGGCACAACGTCCACAATGATGCACTTGGCCAAAAAGGGCGTATGCGTTTTTTCCTGAATATATTCAGGAAAAAACTCATACGCCCTTTTTGGCCAACAAAGCAAACTTGCAAAGGAAATCTGCACTACAATGAAGTCTCAATTCCCCCCGGTCAAAAGGGCCATCTGAAAAAAGTGTAAAATCCAGAAAGGCAGGACAGGCCATGGAGAACTGGGAGCCTTGTTATTCTGATGGGCTGGATGTAAATTGCCAACAGACACTCGGGAGAAGTGTATGGTGTTTTCTGAAACATCTAAAAAACAAAGCAACAGAGCCTAGGGTACTTCCACATATGGTCCTATAGCTTAGGGAAATTAAAATCAAAAAGACACAGCCACCCCAAAGTTTGGGACGCCTCTGTTTACAAGAACCTCGTTTACCGTACAAGTTCAATATCACAGAAAGTGAAAAATGGATAAAGAACTTGTGGTACTTACGTACAATGCAGTATCACTCAGCAATGAAATCTATGTCATCAGGCCCGTAGCAGCATAATGAGTGGATTCAGGTACGATGATTCTAACTGAAATAAGTCACACAGAAAAAGAAACATCATAAGATATCAGTAATACACGGAATGTAAACTTGGCTACACAGGAACTGAATTCCAAAACAGAACAGGGTCTCAAATTGAGAAAACCAACTTATGCTTGCTTAAGGGGAAAGGTGAGTTGGGGTGCTGCATAAAACCAGAGATTGAAATGAGCACAGATAAAGTTCCTTAAGCCAAATATGGAATAGACAAGAGCTACTCATTGCTCAATGAAATGGACTCAACACCGCATATTAAACGCCTAAGAATGTACCTGACTAGTAAGTATCTTAAAACCTATGGATTGCTATGTCTCCAAAAGAGAATCAAGCGTGTGTACAGGGGCATAAACGCAGCAGTGATAGGATTGGAGAGGTTCGGTGAGCAAATGAAGACCCTTTGAAGTCATATTGCATGGTACCCATTCCACGGGTTTCAACTACCCAGGTTTAAGGTATTCTTCCTTCAGCTAAATCATGCATGTGGAACCCAGAGTATGATCAACTGTGTGAACGAGAGACGTGTTCAAATATGTCTCAGTTTTCCTCCCCTGGTACTCGGGTGCAACATTCCAGATACTTTACTAACACTCTCCCGACTTGGAGAGTCAGTCCCTTTAACCTCCTGTTTAGCCCAGTTTGCAATTTCTGCGGATGATGAACAGGAATAGCGAGAACCAATGAGAGACTAGCTGGAGGTGTCTGGACGGGCAAATTTAACTCTCATTTCCCACCAGGAAGAGGAATTATCCAAAGGCTCAGCGTGCCGTGCCGGAACCAGATTAGGGCCTGAAGCCATCCTGCGGTGTTGCAGCCAGGTCACAAGAAAGCGAGTTGAAGAAAGGAGCTCACGGGCACTGTAATTCACAAACCTGCAAAGTTATAAATGACAGCTATCGTCCAAAATATACTGAAGTAAGGCTGCCAAGAGGACTTGAAAGCGGGGCAGAATTGCAGGAAACCGATTTCAGGAGGTAGACTGGAATTGCATTGAAAGCATAGGAAAAGAGGCAGAACGTCCACAATGATGCACTTGGCCAAAAAGGGCGTATGCGTTTTTTCCTGAATATATTCAGGAAAAAACGCATACGCCCTTTTTGGCCAACCAAGCAAGCTTGCAAAGGAAATCTGCACTACAATGAAGTCTCACTTCCCCCGGGTCAAAAGGGCCATCTGAAAAATGTGTAAAATCCACAAAGACAGGACAGCCCATTGAGAACTGGGAGCCTTGTTATGCTGATGGGCGGGATGTAAATTGCCAACAGACACTCGGGAGAAGTGTATGGTGTTTCCTGAAACATCTAAAAAACAAAGCAACAGAGCCTAGGGCACTTCCACTTATGGTCCTATAGCTTAGGGAAATTAAAATCAAAAAGACACAGCCACCCCAAAGTTTGGGACGCCTCTGTTTACAAGAACCTCGTTTACCGTACAAATTCAATATCACAGAAAGTGAAAAATGGATAAAGAACTTGTGGTACTTACGTACAATACAGTATCACTCAGCAATGAAATCTATGTCATCAGGCCCGTAGCATCATAATCAGTGGATTCAGGTACGATGATTCTAACTGAAATAAGTCACACAGAAAAAGAAACATCATAAGATATCACTAATACACGGAATGTAAACTTGGCTACAGAGGAACTGAATTCCAAAACAGAACAGTGTCTCAAATTAAGAAAACCAACTTATGCTTGCTTAAGGGGAAAGGTGAGTTGTGGTGCTGCATAAAACCAGAGATTGAAAAGTGCACAGATAAAGTTCCTTAAGCCAAATATGGAATAGACAAGAGCTACTCCTTGCTCAACGAAATGGACTCAACACCCCATATTAAACGCCTAAGAATGTACCTGACTAGTAAGTATCTTAAAACCTACGGATTGCTATGTCTCCAAAAGAGAATCAAGCATGTGTACAGGGGCATAAACGCAGCAGTGATAGGATTGGAGAGGTTCGGTGAGCAAATGAAGACCCTTTGAAGTCATATTGCTTGGTACCCATTCCACGGGTCTCAACTACCCAGGTTTAAGGTATTCTTCCTTCAGCTAAAACATGCATGTGGATCCCAGAGTACGATCAACCATGTGATCGGGAGACGTGTTCAAATATGTCTCAGTTTTCGTACCCTGGTACTCGGGTGCAACATTCCAGACGCTTTACTAACACTCTCCCGACTTGGAGAGTCAGTCTCTTTAACCTCCTGTTTGGCCCAGTTTGCAATTTCTACGGAAGATGAACAGGTATAGCGAGAACCAATGAGAGACTAGCTGGAGGTGTCTGGACGGGCAAATTTAACTCTCATTTCCCACCAGGAAGAGGAATTAACCAAAGGCTCAGCGTGCCGTGCCGGAACAAGATGAGGGCCTGAAGCCAACCTGCGGTGTTACGGACAGGTCACAAGAAAGCGAGTTGAAGAAAGGAGCTCAGGGGCACTGTAATTCACAAACCTGCAGAGTTATAAATGACAGCTATCGTCCAAAAATATACTGAAGTAAGGCTGCCAAGAGGACTTGAAAGCGGGGCAGAATTGCAGGAAACCGATTTCAGGAGGTAGACTGGAATTGCATTGAAAGCATAGGAAAAGAGGCAGAACGTCCACAATGATGCACTTGGCCAAAAAGGGCGTATGCGTTTTCTCCTGAATATATTCAGGAAAAAACGCATACGCCCTTTTTGGCCAACCAAGCAAGCTTGCAAAGGAAATCTGCACTACAATGAAGTCTCACTTCCCCCGGGTCAAAAGGGCCATCTGAAAAATGTGTAAAATCCACAAAGACAGGACAGCCCATGGAGAACTGGGAGCCTTGTTATGCTGATGGGCGGGATGTAAATTGCCAACAGACACTCGGGAGAAGTGTATGGTGTCTCCTGAAACATCTAAAAAACAAAGCAACAGAGCCTAGGGCACTTCCACTTATGGTCCTATAGCTTAGGGAAATTAAAATCAAAAAGACACAGCCACCCCAAAGTTTGGGACGCCTCTGTTTACAAGAACCTCGTTTACCGTACAAGTTCAATATCACAGAAAGTGAAAAATGGATAAAGAACTTGTGGTACTTACGTACAATGCAGTATCACTCAGCAATGAAATCTATGTCATCAGGCCCGTAGCAGCATAATGAGTGGATTCAGGTACGATGATTCTAACTGAAATAAGTCACACAGAAAAAGAAACATCATAAGATATCACTAATACACGGAATGTAAACTTGGCTACACAGGAACTGAATTCCAAAACAGAACAGGGTCTCAAATTAAGAAAACCAACTTATGCTTGCTTAAGGGGAAAGGTGAGTTGGGGTGCTGCATAAAACCAGAGATTGAAAAGAGCACAGATAAAGTTCCTTAAGCCAAATATGGAATAGACAAGAGCTACTCCTTGCTCAACGAAATGGACTCAACACCCCATATTAAACGCCTAAGAATGTACCTGACTAGTAAGTATCTTAAAACCTACGGATTGCTATGTCTCCAAAAGAGAATCAAGCATGTGTACAGGGGCATAAACGCAGCAGTGATAGGATTGGAGAGGTTCGGTGAGCAAATGAAGACCCTTTGAAGTCATATTGCATGGTACCCATTACACGGGTCTCAACTACCCAGGTTTAAGGTATTCTACCTTCAGCTAAAACATGCATGTGGATCCCAGAGTACGATCAACCATGTGATAGGGAGACGTGTTCAAATATGTCTCAGTTTTCGTACCCTGGTACTCGGGTGCAACATTCCAGACGCTTTACTAACACTCTCCCGACTTGGAGAGTCAGTCCCTTTAACCTCCTGTTTGGCCCAGTTTGCAATTTCTGCGGAAGATGCACAGGTATAGCGAGAACCAATGAGAGACTAGCTGGAGGTGTCTGGACGTGCAAATTTAACTCTCATTTCCCACCAGGAAGAGGAATTAACCAAAGGCTCAGCGTGCCGTGCCGGAACAAGATGAGGGCCTGAAGCCATCCTGCGGTGTTACGTACGGACAGGTCACAAGAAAGCGAGTTGAAGAAAGGAGCTCAGGGGCACTGTAATTCACAAACCTGCAGAGTTATAAATGACAGCTATCGTCCAAAAATATACTGAAGTAAGGCTGCCAAGAGGACTTGAAAGCGGGGCAGAATTGCAGGAAACCGATTTCAGGAGGTAGACTGGAATTGCATTGAAAGCATAGGAAAAGAGGCAGAACGTCCACAATGATGCACTTGGCCAAAAAGGGCGTATGCGTTTTTTCCTGAATATATTCAGGAAAAAACGCATACGCCCTTTTTGGCCAACCAAGCAAGCTTGCAAAGGAAATCTGCACTACAATGAAGTCTCACTTCCCCCCGGTCAAAAGGGCCATCTGAAAAAAGTGTAAAATCCAGAAAGGCAGGACAGGCCATGGAGAAATGGGAGCCTTGTTATGCTGATGGGCGGGATGTAAATTGCCAACAGACACTCGGGAGAAGTGTATGGTGTTTCCTGAAACATCTATAAAACGAAGCAACAGAGCCTAGGGCACATCCACTTATGGTCCTATAGCTTAGGGAAATTAAAATTAAAAAGACACAGCCACCCCAAAGTTTGGGACGCCTCTGTTTACAAGAACCTCATTTACCGTACAACTTCAATATCACAGAAAGTGAAAAATGGATAAAGAACTTGTGGTACTCACGTACAATGCAGTATCACTCAGCAATGAAATCTATGTCATCAGGCCCATAGCAGCATAATGAGTGGATTCAGGTACAATGATTCTAACTGAAATAAGTCACACAGAAAAAGAAACATCATAAGATATCAGTAATACACGGAATGTAAACTTGGCTACAGAGGAACTGAATTCCAAAACAGAACAGGGTCTCAAATTTAGAAAACCAACTTATGCTTGCTTAAGGGGAAAGGTGAGTTGGGGTGCTGCATAAAACCAGAGATTGAAATGAGCACAGATAAAGTTCCTTAAGCCAAATATGGAATAGACAAGAGCTACTCCTTGCTCAATGAAATGGACTCAACACCCCATATTAAACGCCTAAGAATGTACCTGACTAGTAAGTATCTTAAAACCTATGGATTGCTATGTCTCCAAAAGAGAATCAAGCATGTGTACAGGGGCATAAACGCAGCAGTGATAGGATTGGAGAGGTTCGGTGAGCAAATGAAGACCCTTTGAAGTCATATTGCATGGTACCCATTCCACGGGTCTCAACTCTCCAGGTTTAAGGTATTCTTCCTTCAGCTAAAACATGCATGTGGAACCCAGAGTATGATCAACCGTGTGAACGGGAGACGTGTTCAAATATGTCTCAGTTTTCCTCCCCTGGTACTCGGGTGCAACATTCCAGACGCTTTACTAACAATCTCCCCACTTGGAGAGTCAGCGCCTTTAACCTCCTGTTTGGCCCAGTTTGCAATTTCTGCGGAAGATCAACAGGAATAGGGAGAACCAATGAGAGACTAGCTGGAGGTGTCTGGACGGGCAAATTTAACTCTCATTTCCCACCAGGAAGAGGAAATAACCAAAGGCTCAGCGTTCCATACCGGAACCAGATTAGGGCCTGAAGCCATCCTGCGGTGTTGCGGCCAGCTCAAAAGAAAGCGAGTTGAAGAAAGGAGCTCAGGGGCACTGTAATTCACAAACCTGCAGAGTTATAAATGACAGCTATCGTCCAAAAATATACTGAAGTAAGGCTGCCAAGAGGACTTGAAAGCGGGGCAGAATTGCAGGAAACCGATTTCAGGAGGTAGACTGGAATTGCATTGAAAGCATAGGAAAAGAGACAGAACGTCCACAATGATGCACTTGGCCAAAAAGGGCGTATGCGTTTTTTCCTGAATATATTCAGGAAAAAACGCATACGCCCTTTTTGGACAACCAAGCAAGCTTGCAAAGGAAATCTGCACTACAATGAAGTCTCACTTCCCCCCAGTCAAAAGGGCCATCTGAAAAAAGTGTAAAATCCAGAATGGCAGGACAGGCCATGGAGAACTGGGAGCCTTGTTATGCTGATGGGCGGGATGTAAATTGCCAACAGACACTCGGGAGAAGTGTATGGTGTTTCCTGAAACATCTATAAAACGAAGCAACAGAGCCTAGGGCACTTCCACTTATGGTCCTATAGCTTAGGGAAATTAAAATTAAAAAGACACAGCCACCCCAAAGTTTGGGACGCCTCTGTTTACAAGAACCTCATTTACCGTACAACTTCAATATCACAGAAAGTGAAAAATGGATAAAGAACTTGTGGTACTTACGTACAATGCAGTATCACTCAGCAATGAAATCTATGTCATCAGGCCCATAGCAGCATAATGAGTGGATTCAGGTACGATGATTCTAACTGAAATAAGTCACACAGAAAAAGAAACATCATAAGATATCAGTAATACACGGAATGTAAACTTGGCTACACAGGAACTGAATTCCAAAACAGAACAGGGTCTCAAATTTAGAAAACCAACTTATGCTTGCTTAAGGGGAAAGGTGAGTTGGGGTGCTGCATAAAACCAGAGATTGAAATGAGCACAGATAAAGTTCCTTAAGCCAAATATGGAATAGACAAGAGCTACTCCTTGCTCAACGAAATGGACTCAACACCCCATATTAAACGCCTAAGAATGTACCTGACTAGTAAGTATCTTAAAACCTATGGATTGCTATGTCTCCAAAAGAGAATCAAGCATGTGTACAGGGGCATAAACGCAGCAGTGATAGGATTGGAGAGGTTCGGTGAGCAAATGAAGACCCTTTGAAGTCATATTGCATGGTACCCATTCCACGGGTCTCAACTCTCCAGGTTTAAGGTATTCTTCCTTCAGCTAAAACATGCATGTGGAACCCAGAGTATGATCAACCGTGTGAACGGGAGACGTGTTCAAATATGTCTCAGTTTTCCTCCCCTGGTACTCGGGTGCAACATTCCAGACGCTTTACTAACAATCTCCCCACTTGGAGAGTCAGCGCCTTTAACCTCCTGTTTGGCCCAGTTTGCAATTTCTGCGGAAGATGAACAGGAATAGCGAGAACCAATGAGAGACTAGCTGGAGGTGTCTGGACGGGAAAATTTAACTCTCATTTCCCACCAGGAAGAGGAAATAACCAAAGGCTCAGCGTGCCGTACCGGAACCAGATTAGGGCCTGAAGCCATCCTGCGGTATTGCGGCCAGCTCAAAAGAAAGCGAGTTGAAGAAAGGAGCTCAGGGGCACTGTAATTCACAAACCTGCAGAGTTATAAATGACAGCTATCGTCCAAAAATAGACTGAAGTAAGGCTGCCAAGAGGACTTGAAAGCGGGGCAGAATTGCAGGAAACCGATTTCAGGAGGTAGACTGGAATTGCATTGAAAGCATAGGAAAAGAGGCAGAACGTCCACAATGATGCACTTGGCCAAAAAGGGCGTATGCGTTTTTTCCTGAATATATTCAGGAAAAAACGCATACGCCCTTTTTGGCCAACCAAGCAAGCTTGCAAAGGAAATCTGCACTACAATGAAGTCTCACTTCCCCCCGGTCAAAAGGGCCATCTCAAAAAAGTGTAAAATCCAGAAAGGCAGGACAGGCCATGGAGAACTGGGAGCCTTGTTATGCTGATGGGCGGGATGTAAATTGCCAACAGACACTAGGGAGAAGTGTATGGTGTTTCCTGAAACATCTATAAAACGAAGCAACAGAGCCTAGGGCACTTCCACTTATGGTCCTATAGCTTAGGGAAATTAAAATTAAAAAGACACAGCCACCGCAAAGTTTGGGACGCCTCTGTTTACAAGAACCTCATTTACCGTACAACTTCAATATCACAGAAAGTGAAAAATGGATAAAGAACTTGTGGTACTTACGTACAATGCAGTATCACTCAGCAATGAAATCTATGTCATCAGGCCCATAGCAGCATAATGAGTGGATTCAGGTACGATGATTCTAACTGAAATAAGTCACACAGAAAAAGAAACATCATAAGATATCAGTAATACACGGAATGTAAACTTGTCTACACAGGAACTGAATTCCAAAACAGAACAGGGTCTCAAATTTAGAAAACCAACTTATGCTTGCTTAAGGGGAAAGGTGAGTTGGGGTGCTGCATAAAACCAGAGATTGAAATGAGCACAGATAAAGTTCCTTAAGCCAAATATGGAATAGACAAGAGCTACTCCTTGCTCAACGAAATGGACTCAACACCCCATATTAAACGCCTAAGAATGTACCTGACTAGTAAGTATCTTAAAACCTATGGATTGCTATGTCTCCAAAAGAGAATCAAGCATGTGTACAGGGGCATAAACGCAGCAGTGATAGGATTGGAGAGGTTCGGTGAGCAAATGAAGACCCTTTGAAGTCATATTGCATGGTACCCATTCCACGGGTCTCAACTCTCCAGGTTTAAGGTATTCTTCCTTCAGCTAAAACATGCATGTGGAACCCAGAGTATGATCAACCGTGTGAACGGGAGACGTGTTCAAATATGTCTCAGTTTTCCTCCCCTGGTACTCGGGTGCAACATTCCAGACGCTTTACTAACAATCTCCCCACTTGGAGAGTCAGCGCCTTTAACCTCCTGTTTGGCCCAGTTTGCAATTTCTGCGGAAGATGAACAGGAATAGGGAGAACCAATGAGAGACTAGCTGGAGGTGTCTGGACGGGCAAATTTAACTCTCATTTCCCACCAGGAAGAGGAAATAACCAAAGGCTCAGCGTGCCGTACCGGAACCAGATTAGGGCCTGAAGCCATCCTGCGGTGTTGCGGCCAGCTCAAAAGAAAGCGAGTTGAAGAAAGGAGCTCAGGGGCACTGTAATTCACAAACCTGCAGAGTTATAAATGACAGCTATCGTCCAAAAATATACTGAAGTAAGGCTGCCAAGAGGACTTGAAAGCGGGGCAGAATTGCAGGAAACCGATTTCAGGAGGTAGACTGCAATTGCATTGGAAGCATAGGAAAAGAGGCAGAACGTCCACAATGATGCACTTGGATAAAAAGGGCGTATGCGTTTTTTCCTGAATATATTCAGGAAAAAACACATACGCACTTTTTGGCCAACCAAGCAACCTTGCAAAGGAAATCTGCACTACAATGATGTCTCACTTCCCCCAGGTCAAAAGGGTCATCTGAAAAAAGTGTAAAATCCAGAAGGGCAGGACAGGCCATGGAGAACTGGGAGCCTTGTTATGCTGATGGGCGGGATGTAAATTGCCAACAGACACTCGGGAGAAGTGTATGGTGTTTCCTGAAACATCTATAAAACGAAGCAACAGAGCCTAGGGCACTTCCACTTATGGTCCTATAGCTTAGGGAAATTAAAATTAAAAAGACACAGCCACCCCAAAGTTTGGGACGCCTCTGTTTACAAGAACCTCATTTCCCGTACAAGTTCAATATCACAGAAAGTGAAAAATGGATAAAGAACTTGTGGTACTTACGTACAATGCAGTATCACTCAGCAATGAAATCTATGTTATCAGGCCCATAGCAGCATAATGAGTGGATTCAGGTACGATGATTCTAACTGAAATAAGTCACACAGAAAAAGAAACATCATAAGATATCACTAATACACGGAATGTAAACTTGGCTACACAGGAACTGAATTACAGAACAGAACAGGGTCTCAAATTTAGAAAACCAACTTATGCTTGCTTAAGGGTAAAGGTGAGTTGGGGTGCTGCATAAAACCAGAGATTGAAATGAGCACAGATAACGTTCCTTAAGCCAAATATGGAATAGACAAGAGCTACTCCTTGCTCAATGAAATGGACTCAAAACCGCATATTAAACGCCTCAGAATGTACCTGACTAGTAAGTACCTTAAAACCTATGGATGGCTATGTCTCCGAAAGAGAATCAAGCGTGTGTACAGGGGCATAAACGCAGCAGTGATAGGATTGGAGAGGTTCGGTGAGCAAATGAAGACCCTTTGAAGTCATATTGCATGGTACCCATTCCACGGGTTTCAACTACCCAGGTTTAAGGTATTCTTCCTTCAGCTAAAACATGCATGTGGAACCCAGAGTATGATCAACTGTGTGAACGGGACACGTGTTCAAATATGTGTCAGTTTTTGTACCCTGGTACTCGGGTGCAACATTCCAGATGCTTTACTAACACTCTCCCCACTTGGAGAGTCAGCGCCTTTAACCTCCTGTTTGGCCCAGTTTGCAATTTCTGCGGAAGATGAACAGGAATAGCGAGAACCAATGAGAGACTAGCTGGAGGTGTCTGGACGGGCAAATTTAACTCTCATTTCCCACCAGGAAGAGGAATTAACCAAAGGCTCAGCGTGCCGTGCCAGAACCAGATTAGGGCCTGAAGCCATCCTGCTGTGTTGCGGCCAGGTCACAAGAAAGCGAGTTGAAGAAAGGAGCTCAGGGGCACTGTAATTCACAAACCTGCAGAGTTATAAATGACAGCTATCGTCCAAAATTATACTGAAGTAAGGCTGCCAAGAGGACTTGAAAGTGGGGCAGAATTGCAGAAAACCGATTTCAGGAGGTAGACTGGAATTGCATTGAAAGCATAGGAAAAGAGGCAGAACGTCCACAATGATGCACTTGGCCAAAAAGGGCGTATGTGTTTTTTCCTGAATATATTCAGGAAAAAACGCATACGCACTTTTTGTCCAACCAAGCATACTTGCAAAGGAAATCTGCTCTACAATGAACTCTCACTTCCCCCCGGTCAAAAGGGCCATCTGAAAAAAGTGTAAAATCAGAATGGCAGGACAGGCCATGGAGAACTGGGAGCCTTGTTATGCTGATGGGCGGGATGTAAACTGCCAACAGACACTCAGGAGAAGTGTATGGTGTTTCCTGAAACATCTAAAAAACAAAGCAACAGAGCCTAGGGCACTTCCACTTATGGTCCTATAGCTTAGGGAAATTAAAATCAAAAAGACACAGCCACCCCAAAGTTTGGGACGCCTCTGTTTACAAGAACCTCGTTTACCGTACAAGTTCAATATCACAGAAAGTGAAAAATGGATAAAGAACTTGTGGTACTTACTTACAATGCAGTATCACTCAGCAATGAAATCTGTGTCATCAGGCCCGTAGCAGCATAATGAGTGGATTCAGGTACAATGATTCTAACTGAAATAAGTCACACAGAAAAAGAAACATCATAAGATATCAGTAATACACGGAATGTAAACTTGGCTACAGAGGAACTGAATTCCAAAACAGAACAGGGTCTCAAATTTAGAAAACCAACTTATGCTTGCTTAAGGGGAAAGGTGAGTTGGGGTGCTGCATAAAACCAGAGATTGAAATGAGCACAGATAAAGTTCCTTAAGCCAAATATGGAATAGACAAGAGCTACTCCTTGCTCAACGAAATGGACTCAACACCCCATATTAAACGCCTAAGAATGTACCTGACTAGTAAGTATCTTAAAACCTATGGATTGCTATGTCTCCAAAAGAGAATCAAGCATGTGTACAGGGGCATAAACGCAGCAGTGATAGGATTGGAGAGGTTCGGTGAGCAAATGAAGACCCTTTGAAGTCATATTGCATGGTACCCATTCCACGGGTCTCAACTCTCCAGGTTTAAGGTATTCTTCCTTCAGCTAAAACATGCATGTGGAACCCAGAGTATGATCAACCGTGTGAACGGGAGACGTGTTCAAATATGTCTCAGTTTTCCTCCCCTGGTACTCGGGTGCAACATTCCAGACGCTTTACTAACAATCTCCCCACTTGGAGAGTCAGCGCCTTTAACCTCCTGTTTGGCCCAGTTTGCAATTTCTGCGGAAGATCAACAGGAATAGGGAGAACCAATGAGAGACTAGCTGGAGGTGTCTGGACGGGCAAATTTAACTCTCATTTCCCACCAGGAAGAGGAAATAACCAAAGGCTCAGCGTGCCGTACCGGAACCAGATTAGGGCCTGAAGCCATCCTGCGGTGTTGCGGCCAGCACAAAAGAAAGCGAGTTGAAGAAAGGAGCTCAGGGGCACTGTAATTCACAAACCTGCAGAGTTATAAATGACAGCTATCGTCCAAAAATATACTGAAGTAAGGCTGCCAAGAGGACTTGAAAGCGGGGCAGAATTGCAGGAAACCGATTTCAGGAGGTAGACTGGAATTGCATTGAAAGCATAGGAAAAGAGGCAGAACGTCCACAATGATGCACTTGGCCAAAAAGGGCGTATGCGTTTTTTCCTGAATATATTCAGGAAAAAACGCATACGCCCTTTTTGGCCAACCAAGCAAGCTTGCAAAGGAAATCTGCACTACAATGAAGTCTCACTTCCCCCCAGTCAAAAGGGCCATCTGAAAAAAGTGTAAAATCCAGAAAGGCAGGACAGGCCATGGAGAACTGGGAGCCTTGTTATGCTGATGGGCGGGATGTAAATTGCCAACAGACACTCGGGAGAAGTGTATGGTGTTTCCTGAAACATCTATAAAACGAAGCAACAGAGCCTAGGGCACTTCCACTTATGGTCCTATAGCTTAGGGAAATTAAAATTAAAAAGACACAGCCACCCCAAAGTTTGGGACGCCTCTGTTTACAAGAACCTAATTTACCGTACAACTTCAATATCACAGAAAGTGAAAAATGGATAAAGAACTTGTGGTACTTACGTACAATGCAGTATCACTCAGCAATGAAATCTATGTCATCAGGCCCATAGCAGCATAATGAGTGGATTCAGGTACGATGATTCTAACTGAAATAAGTCACACAGAAAAAGAAACATCATAAGATATCAGTAATACACAGAATGTAAAATTGGCTACAGAGGAACTGAATTCCAAAACAGAACAGGGTCTCAAATTTAGAAAACCAACTTATGCTTGCTTAAGGGGAAAGGTGAGTTGGGGTGCTGCATAAAACCAGAGATTGAAATGAGCACAGATAAAGTTCCTTAAGCCAAATATGGAATAGACAAGAGCTACTCCTTGCTCAACGAAATGGACTCAACACCCCATATTAAACGCCTAAGAATGTACCTGACTAGTAAGTATCTTAAAACCTATGGATTGCTATGTCTCCAAAAGAGAATCAAGCATGTGTACAGGGGCATAAACGCAGCAGTGATAGGATTGGAGAGGTTCGGTGAGCAAATGAAGACCCTTTGAAGTCATATTGCATGGTACCCATTCCACGGGTCTCAACTCTCCAGGTTTAAGGTATTCTTCCTTCAGCTAAAACATGCATGTGGAACCCAAGTATGATCAACCATGTGAACGGGAGACATGTTCAAATATGTCTCAGTTTTCCTCCCCTGGTACTCGGGTGCAACATTCCAGACGCTTTACTAACACTCTCCCCACTTGGAGAGTCAGCGCCTTTAACCTCCTGTTTGGCCCAGTTTGCAATTTCTGTGGAAGATGAACAGGAATAGCGAGAACCAATGAGAGACTAGCTGGAGGTGTCTGGACGGGCAAATTTAACTCTCATTTCCCACCAGGAAGAGGAAATAACCAAAGGCTCAGCGTGCCGTGCCGGAACCAGATTAGGGCCTGAAGCCATCCTGCGGTGTTGCGGCCAGGTCACAAGAAAGCGAGTTGAAGAAAGGAGCTCAGGGGCACTGTAATTCACAAACCTGCAGAGTTATAAATGACAGCTATCGTCCAAAAATAGACTGAAGTAAGGCTGCCAAGAGGACTTGAAAGCGGGGCAGAATTGCAGGAAACCGATTTCAGGAGGTAGACTGGAATTGCATTGAAAGCATAGGAAAAGAGGCAGAACGTCCACAATGATGCACTTGGCCAAAAAGGGCGTATGCGTTTTTTCCTGAATATATTCAGGAAAAAACGCATACGCCCTTTTTGGCCAACCAAGCAAGCTTGCAAAGGAAATCTACACTACAATGAAGTCTCACTTCCCCCCGGTCAAAAGGGCCATCTGAAAAAAGTGTAAAATCCAGAAAGGCAACAGGCCATTGAGAACTGGGAGCCTTGTTATGCTGATGGGCGGGATGTAAATTGCCAACAGACACTTGGGAGAAGTGTATGGTGTTTCCTGAAACATCTAAAAAACAAAGCAACAGAGCCTAGGGCACTTCCACTTATGGTCCTATAGCTTAGGGAAATTAAAATAAAAAAGACACAGCCACCCCAAAGTTTGGAACGGCTCTGTTTACAAGAACCTCGTTTACAGTACAAGTTCAACATCGCAGAAAGTGAAAAATGGATAAAGAAGTTGTGGTATTCACTTACAAAGCAATATCACTCAGCAATGAAATCTATGTCATCAGGCCCTTAGCAGCACAATGAGTGGATTCAGGTATGATGATTCTAACTGAAATAAGTCACACAGAAAAAGAAACATCATAAGATATCAGTAATACATGGAATGGAAACTTGGCTACACAGGAACTGAATTACAGAACAGAACAGGGTCTCAAATTTAGAAAACCAACTTATGCTTGCTTAAGGGTAAAGGTGAGTTGGGGTGCTGCATAAAACCAGAGATTGAAATGAGCACAGATAAAGTTCCTTAAGTCAAATATGGAATAGACAAGAGCTACTCCTTGCTCAACGAAATGGACTGAACACCGCATATTAAACGCCTAAGAATGTACCTGACTAGTAAGTATCTTAAAACCTATGGATTGCTGTCTCCGAAAGAGAATCAAGCATGTGTACAGGGGCATAAACGCAGCAGTGATAGGATTGGAGAGGTTCGGTGAGCAAAAGAAGACCCTTTGAAGTCATATTGCATGGTACCCATTACACGGGTCTTAACTCTCCAGGTTTAAGGTATTCTTCCTTCAGCTAAAACATGCATGTGGAACCCAAGTATGATCAACCATGTGAACGGGAGACGTGTTCAAATATGTCTCAGTTTTCCTCCCCTGGTACTCGGGTGCAACATTCCAGACGCTTTACTAACACTCTCCCCACTTGGAGAGTCAGCGCCTTTAACCTCCTGTTTGGCCCAGTTTGCAATTTCTGCGGAAGATGAACAGGAATAGCGAGAACCAATGAGAGACTAGCTGGAGGTGTCTGGACGGGCAAATTTAACTCTCATTTCCCACCAGGAAGAGGAAATAACCAAAGGCTCAGCGTGCCGTGCCGGAACCAGATTAGGGCCTGAAGCCATCCTGCGGTGTTGCGGCCAGGTCACAAGAAAGCGAGTTGAAGAAAGGAGCTCAGGGGCACTGTAATTCACAAACCTGCAGAGTTATAAATGACAGCTATCGTCCAAAAATAGACTGAAGTAAGGCTGCCAAGAGGACTTGAAAGCGGGGCAGAATTGCAGGAAACCGATTTCAGGAGGTAGACTGGAATTGCATTGAAAGCATAGGAAAAGAGGCAGAACGTCCACAATGATGCACTTGGCCAAAAAGGGCGTATGCGTTTTTTCCTGAATATATTCAGGAAAAAACGCATACGCCCTTTTTGGCCAACCAAGCAAGCTTGCAAAGGAAATCTACACTACAATGAAGTCTCACTTCCCCCCGGTCAAAAGGGCCATCTGAAAAAAGTGTAAAATCCAGAAAGGCAACAGGCCATTGAGAACTGGGAGCCTTCTTATGCTGATGGGCGGGATGTAAATTGCCAACAGACACTTGGGAGAAGTGTATGGTGTTTCCTGAAACATCTAAAAAACAAAGCAACAGAGCCTAGGGCACTTCCACTTATGGTCCTATAGCTTAGGGAAATTAAAATCAAAAAGACACAGCCACCCCAAAGTTTGGAACGGCTCTGTTTACAAGAACCTCGTTTACAGTACAAGTTCAACATCGTAGAAAGTGAAAAATGGATAAAGAAGTTGTGGTATTCACTTACAAAGCAATATCACTCAGCAATGAAATCTATGTCATCAGGCCCTTAGCAGCACAATGAGTGGATTCAGGTATGATGATTCTAACTGAAATAAGTCACACAGAAAAAGAAACATCATAAGATATCAGTAATACACGGAATGGAAACTTGGCTACACAGGAACTGAATTACAGAACAGAACAGGGTCTCAAATTTAGAAAACCAACTTATGCTTGCTTAAGGGTAAAAGTGAGTTGGGGTGCTGCATAAAACCAGAGATTGAAATGAGCACAGATAAAGTTCCTTAAGTCAAATATGGAATAGACAAGAGCTACTCCTTGCTCAACGAAATGGACTCAACACCGCATATTAAACGCCTAAGAATGTACCTGACTAGTAAGTATCTTAAAACCTATGGATTGCTATGTCTCCGAAAGAGAATCAAGCATGTGTACAGGGGCATAAACGCAGCAGTGATAGGATTGGAGAGGTTCGGTGAGCAAATGAAGACCCTTTGAAGTCATATTGCATGGTACCCATTACACGGGTCTTAACTCTCCAGGTTTAAGGTATTCTTCCTTCAGCTAAAACATGCATGTGGAACCCAAGTATGATCAACCATGTGAACGGGAGACGTGTTCAAATATGTCTCAGTTTTCCTCCCCTGGTACTCGGGTGCAACATTCCAGACGCTTTACTAACACTCTCCCCACTTGGAGAGTCAGCGCCTTTAACCTCCTGTTTGGCCCAGTTTGCAATTTCTGCGGAAGATGAACAGGAATAGCGAGAACCAATGAGAGACTAGCTGGAGGTGTCTGGACGGGCAAATTTAACTCTCATTTCCCACCAGGAAGAGGAAATAACCAAAGGCTCAGCGTGCCGTGCCGGAACCAGATTAGGGCCTGAAGCCATCCTGCGGTGTTGCGGCCAGGTCACAAGAAAGCGAGTTGAAGAAAGGAGCTCAGGGGCACTGTAATTCACAAACCTGCAGAGTTATAAATGACAGCTATCGTCCAAAAATAGACTGAAGTAAGGCTGCCAAGAGGACTTGAAAGCGGGGCAGAATTGCAGGAAACCGATTTCAGGAGGTAGACTGGAATTGCATTGAAAGCATAGGAAAAGAGGCAGAACGTCCACAATGATGCACTTGGCCAAAAAGGGCGTATGCGTTTTTTCCTGAATATATTCAGGAAAAAACGCATACGCCCTTTTTGGCCAACCAAGCAAGCTTGCAAAGGAAATCTGCACTACAATGAAGTCTCACTTCCCCCCGGTCAAAAGGGCCATCTGAAAAAAGTGTAAAATCCAGAAAGGCAACAGGCCATTGAGAACTGGGAGCCTTGTTATGCTGATGGGCGGGATGTAAATTGCCAACAGACACTTGGGAGAAGTGTATGGTGTTTCCTGAAACATCTAAAAAACAAAGCAACAGAGCCTAGGGCACTTCCACTTATGGTCCTATAGCTTAGGGAAATTAAAATCAAAAAGACACAGCCACCCCAAAGTTTGGAACGGCTCTGTTTACAAGAACCTCGTTTACAGTACAAGTTCAACATCGCAGAAAGTGAAAAATGGATAAAGAAGTTGTGGTATTCACTTACAAAGCAATATCACTCAGCAATGAAATCTATGTCATCAGGCCCTTAGCAGCACAATGAGTGGATTCAGGTATGATGATTCTAACTGAAATAAGTCACACAGAAAAAGAAACATCATAAGATATCAGTAATACACGGAATGGAAACTTGGCTACACAGGAACTGAATTACAGAACAGAACAGGGTCTCAAATTTAGAAAAACAACTTATGCTTGCTTAAGGGTAAAGGTGAGTTGGGGTGCTGCATAAAACCAGAGATTGAAATGAGCACAGATAAATTTCCTTAAGCCAAATATGGAATAGACAAGAGCTACTCCTTGCTCAACGAAATGGACTCAACACCGCATATTAAACGCCTAAGAATGTACCTGACTTGTAAGTATCTTAAAACCTATGGATTGCTATGTCTCTGAAAGAGAATCAAGCATGTGTACAGGGGCATAAACGCAGCAGTGATAGGATTGGAGAGGTTCGGTGAGCAAATGAAGACCCTTTGAAGTCATATTGCATGGTACCCATTACACGGGTCTCAACTCTCCAGGTTTAAGGTATTCTTCCTTCAGCTAAAACATGCATGTGGAACCCAAGTATGATCAACCATGTGAACGGGAGACGTGTTCAAATATGTCTCAGTTTTCCTCCCCTGGTACTCGGGTGCAACATTCCAGACGCTTTACTAACACTCTCCCCACTTGGAGAGTCAGCGCCTTTAACCTCCTGTTTGGCCCAGTTTGCAATTTCTGAGGAAGATGAACAGGAATAGCGAGAACCAATGAGAGGCTAGCTGGAGGTGTCTGGACGGGCAAATTTAACTCTCATTTCCCACCAGGAAGAGGAAATAACCAAAGGCTCAGCGTGCCGTACCGGAACCAGATTAGGGCCTGAAGCCATCCTGCGGTGTTGCGGCCAGGTCACAAGAAAGCGAGTTGAAGAAAGGAGCTCAGGGGCACTGTAATTCACAAACCTGCAGAGTTATAAATGACAGCTATCGTCCAAAAATAGACTGAAGTAAGGCTGCCAAGAGGACTTGAAAGCGGGGCAGAATTGCAGGAAACCGATTTCAGGAGGTAGACTGGAATTGCATTGAAAGCATAGGAAAAGAGGCAGAACGTCCACAATGATGCACTTGGCCAAAAAGGGCGTATGCGTTTTTTCCTGAATATATTCAGGAAAAAACGCATACGCCCTTTTTGGCCAACCAAGCAAGCTTGCAAAGGAAATCTACACTACAATGAAGTCTCACTTCCCCCCGGTCAAAAGGGCCATCTGAAAAAAGTGTAAAATCCAGAAAGGCAACAGGCCATTGAGAACTGGGAGCCTTGTTATGCTGATGGGCGGGATGTAAATTGCCAACAGACACTTGGGAGAAGTGTATGGTGTTTCCTGAAACATCTAAAAAACAAAGCAACAGAGCCTAGGGCACTTCCACTTATGGTCCTATAGCTTAGGGAAATTAAAATCAAAAAGACACAGCCACCCCAAAGTTTGGAACGGCTCTGTTTACAAGAACCTCGTTTACAGTACAAGTTCAACATCACAGAAAGTGAAAAATGGATAAAGAAGTTGTGGTATTTACTTACAAAGCAATATCACTCAGCAATGAAATCTGTGTCATCAGGCCCTTAGCAGCACAATGAGTGGATTCAGGTATGATGATTCTAACTGAAATCAGTCACACAGAAAAAGAAACATCATAAGATATCAGTAATACACGGAATGGAAACTTGGCTACACAGGAACTGAATTACTGAACAGAACAGGGTCTCAAATTTAGAAAAACAACTTATGCTTGCTTAAGGGTAAAGGTGAGTTGGGGTGCTGCATAAAACCAGAGATTGAAATGAGCACAGATAAAGCTCCTTAAGCCAAATATGGGATAGACAAGAGCTACTCCTTGCTCAACGAAATGGACTCAACACCGCATATTAAACGCCTAAGAATGTACCTGACTAGTAAGTATCTTAAAACCTATGGATTGCTATGTCTCCGAAAGAGAATCAAGCATGTGTACAGGGGCATAAACGCAGCAGTGACAGGACTGGAGAGGTTCGGTGTGCAAATGAAGACCCTTTGAAGTCATATTGCATGGTACCCATTACACGGGTCTTAACTCTCCAGGTTTAAGGTATTCTTCCTTCAGCTAAAACATGCATGTGGAACCCAGAGTATGATCAACCATGTGAACGGGAGACGTGTTCAAATATGTCTCAGTTTTCCTCCCCTGGTACTCGGGTGCAACATTCCAGACGCTTTACTAACACTCTCCCCACTTGGAGAGTCAGCGCCTTTAACCTCCTGTTTGGCCCAGTTTGCAATTTCTGCGGAAGATGAACAGGAATAGCGAGAACCAATGAGAGACTAGCTGGAGGTGTCTGGACGGGCAAATTTAACTCTCATTTCCCACCAGGAAGAGGAAATAACCAAAGGCTCAGCGTGCCGTGCCGGAACCAGATTAGGGCCTGAAGCCATCCTGTGGTGTTGCGGACAGGTCACAAGAAAGCGAGTTGAAGAAAGGAGCTCAGGGGCACTGTAATTCACAAACCTGCAGAGTTATAAATGACAGCTATCGTCCAAAAATAGACTGAAGTAAGGCTGCCAAGAGGACTTGAAAGCGGGGCAGAATTGCAGGAAACCGATTTCAGGAGGTAGACTGGAATTGCATTGAAAGCATAGGAAAAGAGGCAGAACGTCCACAATGATGCACTTGGCCAAAAAGGGCGTATGCGTTTTTTCCTGAATATATTCAGGAAAAAACGCATACGCCCTTTTTGGCCAACCAAGCAAGCTTGCAAAGGAAATCTGCACTACAATGAAGTCTCACTTCCCCCCGGTCAAAAGGGCCATCTGAAAAAAGTGTAAAATCCAGAAAGGCAACAGGCCATTGAGAACTGGGAGCCTTGTTATGCTGATGGGCGGGATGTAAATTGCCAACAGACACTTGGGAGAAGTGTATGGTGTTTCCTGAAACATCTAAAAAACAAAGCAACAGAGCCTAGGGCACTTCCACTTATGGTCCTATAGCTTAGGGAAATTAAAATCAAAAAGACACAGCCACCCCAAAGTTTGGAACGGCTCTGTTTACAAGAACCTCGTTTACAGTACAAGTTCAACATCGCAGAAAGTGAAAAATGGATAAAGAAGTTGTGGTATTCACTTACAAAGCAATATCACTCAGCAATGAAATCTATGTCATCAGGCCCTTAGCAGCACAATGAGTGGATTCAGGTATGATGATTCTAACTGAAATAAGTCACACAGAAAAAGAAACATCATAAGATATCAGTAATACACGGAATGGAAACTTGGCTACACAGGAACTGAATTACAGAACAGAACAGGGTCTCAAATTTAGAAAAACAACTTATGCTTGCTTAAGGGTAAAGGTGAGTTGGGGTGCTGCATAAAACCAGAGATTGAAATGAGCACAGATAAAGTTCCTTAAGCCAAATATGGAATAGACAAGAGCTACTCCTTGCTCAACGAAATGGACTCAACACCGCATATTAAACGCCTAAGAATGTACCTGACTTGTAAGTATCTTAAAACCTATGGATTGCTATGTCTCCGAAAGAGAATCAAGCATGTGTACAGGGGCATAAACGCAGCAGTGATAGGATTGGAGAGGTTCGGTGAGCAAATGAAGACCCTTTGAAGTCATATTGCATGGTACCCATTACACGGGTCTCAACTCTCCAGGTTTAAGGTATTCTTCCTTCAGCTAAAACATGCATGTGGAACCCAAGTATGATCAACCATGTGAACGGGAGACGTGTTCAAATATGTCTCAGTTTTCCTCCCCTGGTACTCGGGTGCAACATTCCAGACGCTTTACTAACACTCTCCCCACTTGGAGAGTCAGCGCCTTTAACCTCCTGTTTGGCCCAGTTTGCAATTTCTGAGGAAGATGAACAGGAATAGCGAGAACCAATGAGAGACTAGCTGGAGGTGTCTGGACGGGCAAATTTAACTCTCATTTCCCACCAGGAAGAGGAAATAACCAAAGGCTCAGCGTGCCGTACCGGAACCAGATTAGGGCCTGAAGCCATCCTGCGGTGTTGCGGCCAGGTCACAAGAAAGCGAGTTGAAGAAAGGAGCTCAGGGGCACTGTAATTCACAAACCTGCAGAGTTATAAATGACAGCTATCGTCCAAAAATAGACTGAAGTAAGGCTGCCAAGAGGACTTGAAAGCGGGGCAGAATTGCAGGAAACCGATTTCAGGAGGTAGACTGGAATTGCATTGAAAGCATAGGAAAAGAGGCAGAACGTCCACAATGATGCACTTGGCCAAAAAGGGCGTATGCGTTTTTTCCTGAATATATTCAGGAAAAAACGCATACGCCCTTTTTGGCCAACCAAGCAAGCTTGCAAAGGAAATCTACACTACAATGAAGTCTCACTTCCCCCCGGTCAAAAGGGCCATCTGAAAAAAGTGTAAAATCCAGAAAGGCAACAGGCCATTGAGAACTGGGAGCCTTGTTATGCTGATGGGCGGGATGTAAATTGCCAACAGACACTTGGGAGAAGTGTATGGTGTTTCCTGAAACATCTAAAAAACAAAGCAACAGAGCCTAGGGCACTTCCACTTATGGTCCTATAGCTTAGGGAAATTAAAATCAAAAAGACACAGCCACCCCAAAGTTTGGAACGGCTCTGTTTACAAGAACCTCGTTTACAGTACAAGTTCAACATCACAGAAAGTGAAAAATGGATAAAGAAGTTGTGGTATTTACTTACAAAGCAATATCACTCAGCAATGAAATCTGTGTCATCAGGCCCTTAGCAGCACAATGAGTGGATTCACGTATGATGATTCTAACTGAAATCAGTCACACAGAAAAAGAAACATCATAAGATATCAGTAATACACGGAATGGAAACTTGGCTACACAGGAACTGAATTACAGAACAGAACAGGGTCTCAAATTTAGAAAAACAACTTATGCTTGCTTAAGGGTAAAGGTGAGTTGGGGTGCTGCATAAAACCAGAGATTGAAATGAGCACAGATAAAGTTCCTTAAGCCAAATATGGAATAGACAAGAGCTACTCCTTGCTCAACGAAATGGACTCAACACCGCATATTAAACGCCTAAGAATGTACCTGACTAGTAAGTATCTTAAAACCTATGGATTGCTATGTCTCCGAAAGAGAATCAAGCATGTGTACAGGGGCATAAACGCAGCAGTGATAGGATTGGAGAGGTTCGGTGTGCAAATGAAGACCCTTTGAAGTCATATTGCATGGTACCCATTACACGGGTCTTAACTCTCCAGGTTTAAGGTATTCTTCCTTCAGCTAAAACATGCATGTGGAACCCAGAGTATGATCAACCATGTGAACGGGAGACGTGTTCAAATATGTCTCAGTTTTCCTCCCCTGGTACTCGGGTGCAACATTCCAGACGCTTTACTAACACTCTCCCCACTTGGAGAGTCAGCGCCTTTAACCTCCTGTTTGGCCCAGTTTGCAATTTCTGCGGAAGATGAACAGGAATAGCGAGAACCAATGAGAGACTAGCTGGAGGTGTCTGGACGGGCAAATTTAACTCTCATTTCCCACCAGGAAGAGGAAATAACCAAAGGCTCAGCGTGCCGTGCCGGAACCAGATTAGGGCCTGAAGCCATCCTGTGGTGTTGCGGACAGGTCACAAGAAAGCGAGTTGAAGAAAGGAGCTCAGGGGCACTGTAATTCACAAACCTGCAGAGTTATAAATGACAGCTATCGTCCAAAAATAGACTGAAGTAAGGCTGCCAAGAGGACTTGAAAGCGGGGCAGAATTGCAGGAAACCGATTTCAGGAGGTAGACTGGAATTGCATTGAAAGCATAGGAAAAGAGGCAGAACGTCCACAATGATGCACTTGGCCAAAAAGGGCGTATGCGTTTTTTCCTGAATATATTCAGGAAAAAACGCATACGCCCTTTTTGGCCAACCAAGCAAGCTTGCAAAGGAAATCTGCACTACAATGAAGTCTCACTTCCCCCCGGTCAAAAGGGCCATCTGAAAAAAGTGTAAAATCCAGAAAGGCAACAGGCCATTGAGAACTGGGAGCCTTGTTATGCTGATGGGCGGGATGTAAATTGCCAACAGACACTTGGGAGAAGTGTATGGTGTTTCCTGAAACATCTAAAAAACAAAGCAACAGAGCCTAGGGCACTTCCACTTATGGTCCTATAGCTTAGGGAAATTAAAATCAAAAAGACACAGCCACCCCAAAGTTTGGAACGGCTCTGTTTACAAGAACCTCGTTTACAGTACAAGTTCAACATCGCAGAAAGTGAAAAATGGATAAAGAAGTTGTGGTATTCACTTACAAAGCAATATCACTCAGCAATGAAATCTATGTCATCAGGCCCTTAGCAGCACAATGAGTGGATTCAGGTATGATGATTCTAACTGAAATAAGTCACACAGAAAAAGAAACATCATAAGATATCAGTAATACACGGAATGGAAACGTGGCTACACAGGAACTGAATTACAGAACAGAACAGGGTCTCAAATTTAGAAAAACAACTTATGCTTGCTTAAGGGTAAAGGTGAGTTGGGGTGCTGCATAAAACCAGAGATTGAAATGAGCACAGATAAAGTTCCTTAAGCCAAATATGGAATAGACAAGAGCTACTCCTTGCTCAACGAAATGGACTCAACACCGCATATTAAACGCCTAAGAATGTACCTGACTTGTAAGTATCTTAAAACCTATGGATTGCTATGTCTCCGAAAGAGAATCAAGCATGTGTACAGGGGCATAAACGCAGCAGTGATAGGATTGGAGAGGTTCGGTGAGCAAATGAAGACCCTTTGAAGTCATATTGCATGGTACCCATTACACGGGTCTCAACTCTCCAGGTTTAAGGTATTCTTCCTTCAGCTAAAACATGCATGTGGAACCCAAGTATGATCAACCATGTGAACGGGAGACGTGTTCAAATATGTCTCAGTTTTCCTCCCCTGGTACTCGGGTGCAACATTCCAGACGCTTTACTAACACTCTCCCCACTTGGAGAGTCAGCGCCTTTAACCTCCTGTTTGGCCCAGTTTGCAATTTCTGAGGAAGATGAACAGGAATAGCGAGAACCAATGAGAGACTAGCTGGAGGTGTCTGGACGGGCAAATTTAACTCTCATTTCCCACCAGGAAGAGGAAATAACCAAAGGCTCAGCGTGCCGTACCGGAACCAGATTAGGGCCTGAAGCCATCCTGCGGTGTTGCGGCCAGGTCACAAGAAAGCGAGTTGAAGAAAGGAGCTCAGGGGCACTGTAATTCACAAACCTGCAGAGTTATAAATGACAGCTATCGTCCAAAAATAGACTGAAGTAAGGCTGCCAAGAGGACTTGAAAGCGGGGCAGAATTGCAGGAAACCGATTTCAGGAGGTAGACTGGAATTGCATTGAAAGCATAGGAAAAGAGGCAGAACGTCCACAATGATGCACTTGGCCAAAAAGGGCGTATGCGTTTTTTCCTGAATATATTCAGGAAAAAACGCATACGCCCTTTTTGGCCAACCAAGCAAGCTTGCAAAGGAAATCTACACTACAATGAAGTCTCACTTCCCCCCGGTCAAAAGGGCCATCTGAAAAAAGTGTAAAATCCAGGAAGGCAACAGGCCTTTGAGAACTGGGAGCCTTGTTATGCTGATGGGCGGGATGTAAATTGCCAACAGACACTTGGGAGAAGTGTATGGTGTTTCCTGAAACATCTAAAAAACAAAGCAACAGAGCCTAGGGCACTTCCACTTATGGTCCTATAGCTTAGGGAAATTAAAATCAAAAAGACACAGCCACCCCAAAGTTTGGAACGGCTCTGTTTACAAGAACCTCGTTTACAGTACAAGTTCAACATCGCAGAAAGTGAAAAATGGATAAAGAAGTTGTGGTATTCACTTACAAAGCAATATCACTCAGCAATGAAATCTGTGTCATCAGGCCCTTAGCAGCACAATGAGTGGATTCAGGTATGATGATTCTAACTGAAATAAGTCACACAGAAAAAGAAACATCATAAGATATCAGTAATACACGGAATGGAAACTTGGCTACACAGGAACTGAATTACAGAACAGAACAGGGTCTCAAATTTAGAAAAACAACTTATGCTTGCTTAAGGGTAAAGGTGAGTTGGGGTGCTGCATAAAACCAGAGATTGAAATGAGCACAGATAAAGTTCCTTAAGCCAAATATGGAATAGACAAGAGCTACTCCTTGCTCAACGAAATGGACTCAACACCGCATATTAAACGCCTAAGAATGTACCTGACTAGTAAGTATCTTAAAACCTATGGATTGCTATGTCTCCGAAAGAGAATCAAGCATGTGTACAGGGGCATAAACGCAGCAGTGATAGGATTGGAGAGGTTCGGTGAGCAAATGAAGACCCTTTGAAGTCATATTGCATGGTACCCATTACACGGGTCTTAACTCTCCAGGTTTAAGGTATTCTTCCTTCAGCTAAAACATGCATGTGGAACCCAGAGTATGATCAACCATGTGAACGGGAGACGTGTTCAAATATGTCTCAGTTTTCCTCCCCTGGTACTCGGGTGCAACATTCCAGACGCTTTACTAACACTCTCCCCACTTGGAGAGTCAGCGCCTTTAACCTCCTGTTTGGCCCAGTTTGCAATTTCTGCGGAAGATGAACAGGAATAGCGAGAACCAATGAGAGACTAGCTGGAGGTGTCTGGACGGGCAAATTTAACTCTCATTTCCCACCAGGAAGGGGAAATAACCAAAGGCTCAGCGTGCCGTGCCGGAACCAGATTAGGGCCTGAAGCCATCCTGTGGTGTTGCGGACAGGTCACAAGAAAGCGAGTTGAAGAAAGGAGCTCAGGGGCACTGTAATTCACAAACCTGCAGAGTTATAAATGACAGCTATCGTCCAAAAATAGACTGAAGTAAGGCTGCCAAGAGGACTTGAAAGCGGGGCAGAATTGCAGGAAACCGATTTCAGGAGGTAGACTGGAATTGCATTGAAAGCATAGGAAAAGAGGCAGAACGTCCACAATGATGCACTTGGCCAAAAAGGGCGTATGCGTTTTTTCCTGAATATATTCAGGAAAAAACGCATACGCCCTTTTTGGCCAACCAAGCAAGCTTGCAAAGGAAATCTGCACTACAATGAAGTCTCACTTCCCCCCGGTCAAAAGGGCCATCTGAAAAAAGTGTAAAATCCAGAAAGGCAGGACAGGCCATGGACAACTGGGAGCCTTGTTATGCTGATGGGCGGGATGTAAATTGCCAACAACCACTCGGGAGAAGTGTATGGTGTTTCCTGAAACATCTAAAAAACAAAGCAACAGAGCCTAGGGCACTTCCACTTATGCTCCTATAGCTTAGGGAAATTAAAATCAAAAAGACACAGCCACCCCAAAGTTTGGGACGCCTCTGTTTACAAGAACCTCGTTTACAGTACAAGTTCAACATCGCAGAAAGTGAAAAATGGATAAAGAAGTTGTGGTATTTACTTACAAAGCAATATCACTCAGCAATGAAATCTATGTCATCAGGCCCTTAGCAGCACAATGAGTGGATTCAGGTATGATGATTCTAACTGAAATAAGTCACACAGAAAAAGAAACATCATAAGATATCAGTAATACACGGAATGGAAACTTGGCTACACAGGAACTGAATTACAGAACAGAACAGGGTCTCAAATTTAGAAAAACAACTTATGCTTGCTTAAGGGTAAAGGTGAGTTGGGGTGCTGCATAAAACCAGAGATTGAAATGAGCACAGATAAAGTTCCTTAAGCCAAATATGGAATAGACAAGAGCTACTCCTTGCTCAACGAAATGGACTCAACACCGCATATTAAACGCCTAAGAATGTACCTGACTTGTAAGTATCTTAAAACCTATGGATTGCTATGTCTCCGAAAGAGAATCAAGCATGTGTACAGGGGCATAAACGCAGCAGTGATAGGATTGGAGAGGTTCGGTGAGCAAATGAAGACCCTTTGAAGTCATATTGCATGGTACCCATTACACGGGTCTCAACTCTCCAGGTTTAAGGTATTCTTCCTTCAGCTAAAACATGCATGTGGAACCCAAGTATGATCAACCATGTGAACGGGAGACGTGTTCAAATATGTCTCAGTTTTCCTCCCCTGGTACTCGGGTGCAACATTCCAGACGCTTTACTAACACTCTCCCCACTTGGAGAGTCAGCGCCTTTAACCTCCTGTTTGGCCCAGTTTGCAATTTCTGAGGAAGATGAACAGGAATAGCGAGAACCAATGAGAGACTAGCTGGAGGTGTCTGGACGGGCAAATTTAACTCTCATTTCCCACCAGGAAGAGGAAATAACCAAAGGCTCAGCGTGCCGTACCGGAACCAGATTAGGGCCTGAAGCCATCCTGCGGTGTTGCGGCCAGGTCACAAGAAAGCGAGTTGAAGAAAGGAGCTCAGGGGCACTGTAATTCACAAACCTGCAGAGTTATAAATGACAGCTATCGTCCAAAAATAGACTGAAGTAAGGCTGCCAAGAGGACTTGAAAGCGGGGCAGAATTGCAGGAAACCGATTTCAGGAGGTAGACTGGAATTGCATTGAAAGCATAGGAAAAGAGGCAGAACGTCCACAATGATGCACTTGGCCAAAAAGGGCGTATGCGTTTTTTCCTGAATATATTCAGGAAAAAACGCATACGCCCTTTTTGGCCAACCAAGCAAGCTTGCAAAGGAAATCTACACTACAATGAAGTCTCACTTCCCCCCGGTCAAAAGGGCCATCTGAAAAAAGTGTAAAATCCAGGAAGGCAACAGGCCTTTGAGAACTGGGAGCCTTGTTATGCTGATGGGCGGGATGTAAATTGCCAACAGACACTTGGGAGAAGTGTATGGTGTTTCCTGAAACATCTAAAAAACAAAGCAACAGAGCCTAGGGCACTTCCACTTATGGTCCTATAGCTTAGGGAAATTAAAATCAAAAAGACACAGCCACCCCAAAGTTTGGAACGGCTCTGTTTACAAGAACCTCGTTTACAGTACAAGTTCAACATCGCAGAAAGTGAAAAATGGATAAAGAAGTTGTGGTATTCACTTACAAAGCAATATCACTCAGCAATGAAATCTGTGTCATCAGGCCCTTAGCAGCACAATGAGTGGATTCAGGTATGATGATTCTAACTGAAATAAGTCACACAGAAAAAGAAACATCATAAGATATCAGTAATACACGGAATGGAAACTTGGCTACACAGGAACTGAATTACAGAACAGAACAGGGTCTCAAATTTAGAAAAACAACTTATGCTTGCTTAAGGGTAAAGGTGAGTTGGGGTGCTGCATAAAACCAGAGATTGAAATGAGCACAGATAAAGTTCCTTAAGCCAAATATGGAATAGACAAGAGCTACTCCTTGCTCAACGAAATGGACTCAACACCGCATATTAAACGCCTAAGAATGTACCTGACTAGTAAGTATCTTAAAACCTATGGATTGCTATGTCTCCGAAAGAGAATCAAGCATGTGTACAGGGGCATAAACGCAGCAGTGATAGGATTGGAGAGGTTCGGTGAGCAAATGAAGACCCTTTGAAGTCATATTGCATGGTACCCATTACACGGGTCTTAACTCTCCAGGTTTAAGGTATTCTTCCTTCAGCTAAAACATGCATGTGGAACCCAGAGTATGATCAACCATGTGAACGGGAGACGTGTTCAAATATGTCTCAGTTTTCCTCCCCTGGTACTCGGGTGCAACATTCCAGACGCTTTACTAACACTCTCCCCACTTGGAGAGTCAGCGCCTTTAACCTCCTGTTTGGCCCAGTTTGCAATTTCTGCGGAAGATGAACAGGAATAGCGAGAACCAATGAGAGACTAGCTGGAGGTGTCTGGACGGGCAAATTTAACTCTCATTTCCCACCAGGAAGGGGAAATAACCAAAGGCTCAGCGTGCCGTGCCGGAACCAGATTAGGGCCTGAAGCCATCCTGTGGTGTTGCGGACAGGTCACAAGAAAGCGAGTTGAAGAAAGGAGCTCAGGGGCACTGTAATTCACAAACCTGCAGAGTTATAAATGACAGCTATCGTCCAAAAATAGACTGAAGTAAGGCTGCCAAGAGGACTTGAAAGCGGGGCAGAATTGCAGGAAACCGATTTCAGGAGGTAGACTGGAATTGCATTGAAAGCATAGGAAAAGAGGCAGAACGTCCACAATGATGCACTTGGCCAAAAAGGGCGTATGCGTTTTTTCCTGAATATATTCAGGAAAAAACGCATACGCCCTTTTTGGCCAACCAAGCAAGCTTGCAAAGGAAATCTGCACTACAATGAAGTCTCACTTCCCCCCGGTCAAAAGGGCCATCTGAAAAAAGTGTAAAATCCAGAAAGGCAGGACAGGCCATGGACAACTGGGAGCCTTGTTATGCTGATGGGCGGGATGTAAATTGCCAACAACCACTCGGGAGAAGTGTATGGTGTTTCCTGAAACATCTAAAAAACAAAGCAACAGAGCCTAGGGCACTTCCACTTATGCTCCTATAGCTTAGGGAAATTAAAATCAAAAAGACACAGCCACCCCAAAGTTTGGGACGCCTCTGTTTACAAGAACCTCGTTTACAGTACAAGTTCAACATCGCAGAAAGTGAAAAATGGATAAAGAAGTTGTGGTATTTACTTACAAAGCAATATCACTCAGCAATGAAATCTATGTCATCAGGCCCTTAGCAGCACAATGAGTGGATTCAGGTATGATGATTCTAACTGAAATAAGTCACACAGAAAAAGAAACATCATAAGATATCAGTAATACACGGAATGGAAACTTGGCTACACAGGAACTGAATTACAGAACAGAACAGGGTCTCAAATTTAGAAAAACAACTTATGCTTGCTTAAGGGTAAAGGTGAGTTGGGGTGCTGCATAAAACCAGAGATTGAAATGAGCACAGATAAAGTTCCTTAAGTCAAATATGGAATAGACAAGAGCTACTCCTTGCTCAACGAAATGGACTCAACACCGCATATTAAACGCCTAAGAATGTACCTGACTAGTAAGTATCGTAAAACCTATAGATTGCTATGTCTCCAAAAGAGAATCAAGCATGTGTACAGGGGCATAAACGCAGCAGTGATAGGATTGGAGAGGTTCGGTGAGCAAATGAAGACCCTTTGAAGTCATATTGCATGGTACCCATTACACGGGTCTCAACTCTCCAGTTTTAAGGTATTCTTCCTTCAGCTAAAACATGCATGTGGAACCCAAGTATGATCAACCATGTGAACGGGAGACGTGTTCAAATATGTCTCAGTTTTCCTCCCCTGGTACTCGGGTGCAACATTCCAGATGCTTTACTAACACTCTCCCCAAGTGGAGAGTCAGTCCCTTTAACCTCCTGTTTGGCCCAGTTTGCAATTTCTGCGGAAGATGAACAGGAATAGCGAGAACCAATGAGAGGCTAGCTGGAGGTGTCTGGACGGGCAAATTTAACTCTCATTTCCCACCAGGAAGAGGAAATAACCAAAGGCTCAGCGTGCCGTGCCGGAACCAGATTAGGGCCTGAAGCCATCCTGCGGTATTGCGGCCAGGTCACAAGAAAGCGAGTTGAAGAAAGGAGCTCAGGGGCACTGTAATTCACAAACCTGCAGAGTTATAAATGACAGCTATCGTCCAAAAATAGACTGAAGTAAGGCTGCCAAGAGGACTTGAAAGCGGGACAGAATTGCAGGAAACCGATTTCAGGAGGTAGACTGGAATTGCATTGAAAGCATAGGAAAAGAGGCAGAACGTCCACAATGATGCACTTGGCCAAAAAGGGCGTATGCGTTTTTTCCTGAATATATTCAGGAAAAAACGCATACGCCCTTTTTGGCCAACCAAGCAAGCTTGCAAAGGAAATCTGCACTACAATGAAGTCTCACTTCCCCCCGGTCAAAAGGGCCATCTGAAAAAAGTGTAAAATCCAGAAAGGCAGGACAGGCCATGGAGAACTGGGAGCCTTGTTATGCTGATGGGCGGGATGTAAATTGCCAACAACCACTCGGGAGAAGTGTATGGTGTTTCCTGAAACATCTAAAAAACAAAGCAACAGAGCCTAGGGCACTGCCACTTATGGTTCTATAGATTAGGGAAATTAAAATCAAAAAGACACAGCCACCCCAAAGTTTGGGACGCCTCTGTTTACAAGAACCTCGTTTACAGTACAAGTTCAACATCGCAGAAAGTGAAAAATGGATAAAGAAGTTGTGGTATTTACTTACAAAGCAATATCACTCAGCAATGAAATCTGTGTCATCAGGCCCTTAGCAGCACAATGAGTGGATTCAGGTATGATGATTCTAACTGAAATAAGTCACACAGAAAAAGAAACATCATAAGATATCTGTAATACATGGAATGTAAACTTGGCTACACAGGAACTGAATTACAGAACAGAACAGGGTCTCAAATTTAGAAAAACAACTTATGCTTGCTTAAGGGTAAAGGTGAGTTGGGGTGCTGCATAAAACCAGAGATTGAAATGAGCACAGATAAAGTTCCTTAAGCCAAATATGGAATAGACAAGAGCTACTCCTTGCTCAACGAAATGGACTCAACACCGCATATTAAACGCCTAAGAATGTACCTGACTTGTAAGTATCTTAAACCTATGGATTGCTATGTCTCCAAAAGAGAATCAAGCATGTGTACAGGGGCATAAACGCAGCAGTGATAGGATTGGAGAGGTTCGGTGAGCAAATGAAGACCCTTTGAAGTCATATTGCATGGTACCCATTCCACGGGTTTCAACTACACAGGTTTAAGGTATTCTTCCTTCAGCTAAAACATGCATGTGGAACCTAGAGTATGATCAACCATGTGATCGGGAGACGTGTTCAAATATGTTTCAGTTTTCCTCCCCTGGTACTCGGGTGCAACATTCCAGACGCTTTACTAACACTCTCCCCACTTGGAGAGTCAGCGCCTTTAACCTCCTGTTTGGCCCAGTTTGCAATTTCTGCGGAAGATGAACAGGAATAGCGAGAACCAATGAGAGACTAGCTGGAGGTGTCTGGACGGGGAAATTTAACTCTCATTTCCCACCAGGAAGAGGAAATAACCAAAGGCTCAGCGTGCCGTGCCGGAACCAGATTAGGGCCTGAAGCCATCCTGCGGTGTTGCGGCCAGGTCACAAGAAAGCAAGTTGAAGAAAGGAGCTCAGGGGCACTGTAATTCACAAACCTGCAGAGTTATAAATGACAGCTATCGTCCAAAAATAGACTGAAGTAAGGCTGCCAAGAGGACTTGAAAGCGGGGCAGAATTGCAGGAAACCGATTTCAGGAGGTAGACTGGAATTGCATTGAAAGCATAGGAAAAGAGGCAGAACGTCCACAATGATGCACTTGGCCAAAAAGGGCGTATGCGTTTTTTCCTGAATATATTCAGGAAAAAACGCATACGCCCTTTTTGGCCAACCAAGCAAGCTTGCAAAGGAAATCTGCACTACAATGAAGTCTCACTTCCCCCCGGTCAAAAGGGCCATCTGAAAAAAGTGTAAAATCCAGAAAGGCAGGACAGGCCATGGAGAACTGGGAGCCTTGTTATGCTGATGGGCGGGATGTAAATTGCCAACAACCACTCGGGAGAAGTGTATGGTGTTTCCTGAAACATCTAAAAAACAAAGCAACAGAGCCTAGGGCACTTCCACTTATGGTCCTATAGCTTAGGGAAATTAAAATCAAAAAGACACATCCACCCCAAAGTTTGGGACGCCTCTGTTTACAAGAACCTCGTTTACAGTACAAGTTCAACATTGCAGAAAGTGAAAAATGGATAAAGAAGTTGTGGTATTTACTTACAAAGCAATATCACTCAGCAATGAAATCTGTGTCATCAGGCCCGTAGCAGCACAATGAGTGGATTCAGGTATGATGATTCTAACTGAAGTAAGTCACACAGAAAAAGAAACATCATAAGATATCTGTAATACATGGAATGTAAACTTGGCTACACAGGAACTGAATTACAGAACAGAACAGGGTCTCAAATTTAGAAAAACAACTTATGCTTGCTTAAGGGTAAAGGTGAGTTGGGGTGCTGCATAAAACCGGAGATTGAAATGAGCACAGATAAAGTTCCTTAAGCCAAATATGGAATAGACAAGAGCTACTCCTTGCTCAACGAAATGGACTCAACACCGCATATTAAACGCCTAAGAATGTACCTGACTTGTAAGTATCTTAAAACCTATGGATTGCTATGTCTCCAAAAGAGAATCAAGCATGTGTACAGGGGCATAAACGCAGCAGTGATAGGATTGGAGAGGTTCGGTGAGCAAATGAAGACCCTTTGAAGTCATATTGCATGGTACCCATTCCAAGGGTTTCAACTACACAGGTTTAAGGTATTCTTCCTTCAGCTAAAACATGCATGTGGAACCTAGAGTATGATCAACCATGTGATCGGGAGACGTGTTCAAATATGTCTCAGTTTTCCTCCCCTTGTACTCGGGTGCAACATTCCAGACGCTTTACTAACACTCTCCCCACTTGGAGAGTCAGCGCCTTTAACCTCCTGTTTGGCCCAGTTTGCAATTTCTGAGGAAGATGAACAGGAATAGCGAGAACCAATGAGAGGCTAGCTGGAGGTGTCTGGACGGGCAAATTTAACTCTCATTTCCCACCAGGAAGAGGAAATAACCAAAGGCTCAGCGTGCCGTGCCGGAACCAGATTAGGGCCTGAAGCCATCCTGCGGTGTTGCGGCCAGGTCACAAGAAAGCAAGTTGAAGAAAGGAGCTCAGGGGCACTGTAATTCACAAACCTGCAGAGTTATAAATGACAGCTATCGTCCAAAAATAGACTGAAGTAAGGCTGCCAAGAGGACTTGAAAGCGGGGCAGAATTGCAGGAAACCGATTTCAGGAGGTAGACTGGAATTGCATTGAAAGCATAGGAAAAGAGGCAGAACGTCCACAATGATGCACTTGGCCAAAAAGGGCGTATGCGTTTTTTCCTGAATATATTCAGGAAAAAACGCATACGCCCTTTTTGGCCAACCAAGCAAGCTTGCAAAGGAAATCTGCACTACAATGAAGTCTCACTTCCCCCCGGTCAAAAGGGCCATCTGAAAAAAGTGTAAAATCCAGAAAGGCAGGACAGGCCATGGAGAACTGGGAGCCTTGTTATGCTGATGGGCGGGATGTAAATTGCCAACAACCACGTGGGAGAAGTGTATGGTGTTTCCTGAAACATCTAAAAAACAAAGCAACAGAGCCTAGGGCACTTCCACTTATGGTCCTATAGCTTAGGGAAATTAAAATCAAAAAGACACAGCCACCCCAAAGTTTGGGACGCCTCCGTTTACAAGAACCTCGTTTACTGTACAAGTTCAATATCACAGAAAGTGAAAAATCGATAAAGAACTTGTGGTACTTACGTACAATGCAGTATCACTCAGCAATGAAATCTATGTCATCAGGCCCATAGCAGCATAATGAGTGGATTCAGGTACGATGATTCTAACTGAAATAAGTCACACAGAAAAAGAAACATCATAAGATATCACTAATACACGGAATGTAAACTTGGTTACACAGGAACTGCATTCCAAAACAGAACAGGGTCTCAAATTTAGAAAACCAACTTATGCTTGCTTAAGGGGAAAGGTGAGTTGGGGTGCTGCATAAAACCAGAGATTGAAATGAGCACAGATAAAGTTCCTTAAGCCAAATATGGAATAGACAAGACCTACTCCTTGCTCAACGAAATGGACTCAACACCGCATATTAAACGCCTAAGAATGTACCTGACTTGTAAGTATCTTAAAACCTAAGAATTGCTATGTCTCTGAAAGAGAATCAAGCATGTGTACAGGGGCATAAACGCAGCAGTGATAGGATTGGAGAGGTTCGGTGAGCAAATGAAGACCCTTTGAAGTCATAATGCATGGTACCCGTTCCACGGGTTTCAACTACCCAGGTTTAAGGTATTCTTCCTTCAGCTAAAACATGCATGTGGAACCTAGAGTATGATCAACCATGTGATCGGGAGACGTGTTCAAATATGTCTCAGTTTTCCTCCCCTGGTACTCGGGTGCAACATTCCAGACGCTTTACTAACACTCTCCCCACTTGGAGAGTCAGTCCCTTTAACCTCCTGTTTGGCCCAGTTTGCAATTTCTGCGGAAGATGAACAGGAATAGCGAGAACCAATGAGAGGCTAGCTGGAGGTGTCTGGACGGGCAAATTTAACTCTCATTTCCCACCAGGAAGAGGAATTAACCAAAGGCTCAGCATGCCGGGCCGGAACCAGATTAGGCCTGAAGCCATCCTGCGGTGTTGCGGCCAGGTCACAAGAAAGCGAGTTGAAGAAAGGAGCTCAGGGGCACTGTAATTCACAAACCTGCAGAGTTATAAATGACAGCTATCGTCCAAAAATAGACTGAAGTAAGGCTGCCAAGAGGACTTGAAAGCGGGGCAGAATTGCAGGAAACCGATTTCAGGAGGTAGACTGGAATTGCATTGAAAGCATAGGAAAAGAGGCAGAACGTCCACAATGATGCACTTGGCCAAAAAGGGCGTATGCGTTTTTTCCTGAATATATTCAGGAAAAAACGCATACGCCCTTTTTGGCCAACCAAGCAAGCTTGCAAAGGAAATCTGCACGACAATGAAGTCTCACTTCCCCCCGGTCAAAAGGGCCATCTGAAAAAAGTGTAAAATCCAGAAAGGCAGGACAGGCCATGGAGAACTGGGAGTCTTGTTATGCTGATGGGCGGGATGTAAATTGCCAACAACCACTCGGGAGAAGTGTATGGTGTTTCCTGAAACATCTAAAAAACAAAGCAACAGAGCCTAGGGCACTTCCACTTATGGTCCTATAGCTTAGGGAAATTAAAATCAAAAAGACACAGCCACCCCAAAGTTTGGGACGCCTCCATTTACAAGAACCTCGTTTACCATACAAGTTCAATATCACAGAAAGTGAAAAATGGATAAAGAACTTGTGGTACTTACGTACAATGCAGTATCACTCAGCAATGAAATCTATGTCATCAGGCCCTTAGCAGCACAATGAGTGGATTCAGGTATGATGATTCTAACTGAAATAAGTCACACAGAAAAGAAACATCATAAGATATCAGTAATACACGGAATGTAAACTTGGCTACACAGGAACTGAATTACAGAACAGAACAGGGTCTCAAATTTAGAAAACCAACTTATGCTTGCTTAAGGGTAAAGGTGAGTTGGGGTGCTGCATAAAACCAGAGATTGAAATGAGCACAGATAAAGTTCCTTAAGTCAAATATGGAATAGACAAGAGCTACTCCTTGCTCAACGAAATGGACTCAACACCGCATATTAAACGCCTAAGAATGTACCTGACTAGTAAGTATCTTAAAACCTATGGATTGCTATGTCTCCAAAAGAGAATCAAGCATGTGTACAGGGGCATAAACGCAGCAGTGATAGGATTGGAGAGGTTCGGTGAGCAAATGAAGACCCTTTGAAGTCATATTGCATGGTACCCATTACACGGGTCTCAACTCTCCAGGTTTAAGGTATTCTTCCTTCAGCTAAAACATGCATGTGGAACCCAGAGTATGATCAACCATGTGAACGGGAGACGTGTTCAAATATGTCTCAGTTTTCTTCCCCTGGTACTCGGGTGCAACATTCCAGACGCTTTACTAACACTCTTCCGACTTGGAGAGTCAGTCCCTTTAACCTCCTGTTTGGCCCAGTTTGCAATTTCTGCGGAAGTTGAACAGGAATAGCGAGAACCAATGAGAGACTAGCTGGAGGTGTCTGGACGGGCAAATTTAACTCTCATTTCCCACCAGGAAGAGGAATTAACCAAAGGCTCAGCGTGCCGTGCCGGAACCAGATTAGGGCCTGAAGCCATCCTGCGGTGTTGCGGCCAGGTCACAAGAAAGCGAGTTGAAGAAAGGAGCTCACGGGCACTGTAATTCACAAACCTGCAGAGTTATAAATGACAGCTATCGTCCAAAAATAGACTGAAGTAAGGCTGCCAAGAGGACTTGAAAGCGGGGCAGAATTGCAGGAAACCGATTTCAGGAGGTAGACTGGAATTGCATTGAAAGCATAGGAAAAGAGGCAGAACGTCCACAATGATGCACTTGGCCAAAAAGGGCGTATGCGTTTTTTCCTGAATATATTCAGGAAAAAACGCATACGCCCTTTTTGGCCAACCAAGCAAGCTTGCAAAGGAAATCTGCACTACAATGAAGTCTCACTTCCCCCCGGTCAAAAGGGCCATCTGAAAAAAGTGTAAAATCCAGAAAGGCAGGACAGGCCATGGAGAACTGGGAGCCTTGTTATGCTGATGGGCGGGATGTAAATTGCCAACAGACACTTGGGAGAAGTGTATGGTGTTTCCTGAAACATCTAAAAAACAAAGCAACAGAGCCTAGGGCACTGCCACTTATGGTCCTATAGCTTAGGGAAATTAAAATCAAAAAGACACAGCCACCCCAAACTTTCGAACGGCTCTGTTTACAAGAACCTCGTTTACAGTACAAGTTCAACATCGCAGAAAGTGAAAAATGGATAAAGAAGTTGTGGTATTTACTTACAAAGCAATATCACTCAGCAATGAAATCTGTGTCATCAGGCCCGTAGCAGCACAATGAGTGGATTCAGGTATGATGATTCTAACTGAAATAAGTCACACAGAAAAGAAACATCATAAGATATCAGTAATACACGGAATGTAAACTTGGCTACACAGGAACTGAATTACAGAACAGAACAGGGTCTCAAATTTAGAAAACCAACTTATGCTTGCTTAAGGGTAAAGGTGAGTTGGGGTGCTGCATAAAACCAGAGATTGAAATGAGCACAGATAAAGGTTCTTAAGTCATATATGGAATAGACAAGAGCTACTCCTTGCTCAACGAAATGGACTCAACACCGCATATTAAACGCCTAAGAATGTACCTGACTAGTAAGTATCGGAAAACCTATGGATTGCTATGTCTCCAAAAGAGAATCAAGCATGTGTACAGGGGCATAAACGCAGCAGTGATAGGATTGGAGAGGTTCGGTGAGCAAATGAAGACCCTTTGAAGTCATATTGCATGGTACCCATTACACGGGTCTCAACTCTCCAGGTTTAAGGTATTCTTCCTTCAGCTAAAACATGCATGTGGAACCTAGAGTATGATCAACCATGTGATCGGGAGACGTGTTCAAATATGTCTCAGTTTTCCTCCCCTGGTACTCGGGTGCAACATTCCAGACGCTTTACTAACACTCTCCCGAATTGGAGAGTCAGTCCCTTTAACCTCCTGTTTGGCCCAGTTTGCAATTTCTGCGGAAGATGAACAGGAATAGCGAGAACCAATGAGAGGCTAGCTGGAGGTGTCTGGACGGGCAAATTTAACTCTCATTTCCCACCAGGAAGAGGAATTAACCAAAGGCTCAGCGTGCCGTGCCAGAACCAGATTAGGGCCTGAAGCCATCCTGCGGTGTTGCGGCCAGGTAACAAGAAAGCGAGTTGAAGAAAGGAGCTCAGGGGCACTGTAATTCACAAACCTGCAGACTTATAAATGACAGCTATCGTCCAAAAATAGACTGAAGTAAGGCTGCCAAGAGGACTTGAAAGCGGGGCAGAATTGCAGGAAACCGATTTCAGGAGGTAGACTGGAATTGCATTGAAAGCATAGGAAAAGAGGCAGAACGTCCACAATGATGCACTTGGCCAAAAAGGGCGTATGCGTTTTTTCCTGAATATATTCAGGAAAAAACGCATACGCCCTTTTTGGCCAACCAAGCAAGCTTGCAAAGGAAATCTGCACTACAATGAAGTCTCACTTCCCCCCGGTCAAAAGGGCCATCTGAAAAAAGTGTAAAATCCAGAAAGACAAGACAGGCCATGGAGAACTGGGAGCCTTGTTATGCTGATGGGCGGGATGTAAATTGCCAACAACCACTCGGGAGAAGTGTATGGTGTTTCCTGAAACATGTAAAAAACAAAGCAACAGAACCTAGGGCACTTCCACTTATGGTCCTATAGCTTAGGGAAATTAAAATCAAAAAGACACAGCCACCCCAAACTTTGGAACGGCTCTGTTTACAAGAACCTCGTTTACAGTACAAGTTCAACATCGCAGAAAGTGAAAAATGGATAAAGAAGTTGTGGTATTTACTTACAAAGCAATATCACTCAGCAATGAAATCTGTGTCATCAGGCCCTTAGCAGCACAATGAGTGGATTCAGGTACGATGATTCTAACTGAAGTAAGTCACACAGAAAAAGAAACATCATAAGATATCAGTAATACACGGAATGTAAACTTGGCTACACAGGAACTGAATTCCAAAACAGAACAGTGTCTCAAATTTAGAAAACCAACTTATGCTTGCTTAAGGGTAAAGGTGAGTTGGGGTGCTGCATAAAACCAGAGATTGAAATGAGCACAGATAAAGTTCCTTAAGCCAAATATGGAATAGACAAGAGCTACTCCTTGCTCAACGAAATGGACTCAACACCGCATATTAAACGCCTAAGAATGTACCTGACTAGTAAGTATCTTAAAACCTATGGATTGCTATGTCTCCAAAAGAGAATCAAGCGTGTGTACAGGGGCATAAACGCAGCAGTGATAGGATTGGAGAGGTTCGGTGAGCAAATGAAGACCCTTTGAAGTCATATTGCATGGTACCCATTACACGGGTCTCAACTCTCCAGGTTTAAGGTATTCTTCCTTCAGCTAAAACATGCATGTGGAACCCAAGTATGATCAACCATGTGAACGGGAGACGTGTTCAAATATGTCTCAGTTTTCCTCCCCTGGTACTCGGGTGCAACATTCCAGACGCTTTACTAACACTCTCCCCACTTGGAGAGTCAGAGCCTTTAACCTCCTGTTTGGCCCAGTTTGCAATTTCTGCGGAAGATGAACAGGAATAGCGAGAACCAATGAGAGGCCAGCTGGAGGTGTCTGGACGGGCAAATTTAACTCTCATTTCCCACCAGGAAGAGGAAATAACCAAAGGCTCAGCGTGCCATACCGGAACCAGATTAGGGCCTGAAGCCATCCTGCGGTGTTGCGGCCAGCTCAAAAGAAAGCGAGTTGAAGAAAGGAGCTCAGGGGCACTGTAATTCACAAACCTGCAGAGTTATAAATGACAGCTATCGTCCAAAAATACACTGAAGTAAGGCTGCCAAGAGGACTTGAAAGAGGGGCAGAATTGCAGGAAACCGATTTCAGGAGGTAGACTGGAATTGCATTGAAAGCATAGGAAAAGAGGCAGAACGTCCACAATGATGCACTTGGCCAAAAAGGGCGTATGCGTTTTTTCCTATTCAGGAAAAAACGCATACGCCCTTTTTGGCCAACCAAGCAAGCTTGCAAAGGAAATCTGCACTACAATGAAGTCTCACTTCCCCCCGGTCAAAAGGGCCATCTGAAAAAAGTGTAAAATCCAGAAAGGCAGGACAGGCCATGGAGAACTGGGAGCCTTGTTATGCTGATGGGCGGGATGTAAATTGCCAACAACCACTCAGGAGAAGTGTATGGTGTTTCCTGAAACATCTAAAAAACAAAGCAACAGAACCTAGGGCACTTCCACTTATGGTCTTATAGCTTAGGGAAATTAAAATAAAAAAGACACAGCCACCCCAAAGTTTGGAACGGCTCTGTTTACAAGAACCTCGTTTACAGTACAAGTTCAACATCGCAGAAAGTGAAAAATGGATAAAGAAGTTGTGGTATTTACTTACAAAGCAATATCACTCAGCAATGAAATCTGTGTCATCAGGCCCTTAGCAGCACAATGAGTGGATTCAGGTATGATGATTCTAACTGAAGTAAGTCACACAGAAAAAGAAACATCATAAGATATCAGTAATACACGGAATGGAAACTTGGCTACACAGGAACTGAATTACAGAACAGAACAGGGTCTCAAATTTAGAAAACCAACTTATGCTTGCTTAAGGGTAAAGGTGAGTTGGGGTGCTGCATAAAACCAGAGATTGAAATGAGCACAGATAAAGTTCCTTAAGTCAAATATGGAATAGACAAGAGCTACTCCTTGCTCAACGAAATGGACTCAACACCCCATATTAAACGCCTAAGAATGTACCTGACTAGTAAGTATCTTAAAACCTATGGATTGCTTTGTCTCCAAAAGAGAATCAAGCGTGTGTACAGGGGCATAAACGCAGCAGTGATAGGATTGGAGAGGTTCGGTGAGCAAATGAAGACCCTTTGAAGTCATATTGCATGGTACCCATTACACGGGTCTCAACTCTCCAGGTTTAAGGTATTCTTCCTTCAGCTAAAACATGCATGTGGAACCCAGAGTATGATCAACCATGTGAACGGGAGACGTGTTCAAATATGTCTCAGTTTTCCTCCCCTGGTACTCGGGTGCAACATTCCAGACGCTTTACTAACACTCTTCCGACTTGGAGAGTCAGTCCGTTTAACCTCCTGTTTGGCCCAGTTTGCAATTTCTGCGGAAGATGAACAGGAATAGCGAGAACCAATGAGAGACTAGCTGGAGGTTTCTGGACGGGCAAATTTAACTCTCATTTCCCACCAGGAAGAGGAATTAACCAAAGGCTCAGCGTGCCGTGCCGGAACCAGATTAGGGCCTGAAGCCATCCTGCGGTGTTGCGGCCAGGTCACAAGAAAGCGAGTTGAAGAAAGGAGCTCAGGGGCACTGTAATTCACAAACCTGCAGAGTTATAAATGACAGCTATCGTCCAAAAATAGACTGAAGTAAGGCTGCCAAGAGGACTTGAAAGCGGGGCAGAATTGCAGGAAACCGATTTCAGGAGGTAGACTGGAATTGCATTGAAAGCATAGGAAAAGAGGCAGAACGTCCACAATGATGCACTTGGCCAAAAAGGGCGTATGCGTTTTTTCCTTTCATGAAAAAACGCATACGCCCTTTTTGGCCAACCAAGCAAGCTTGCAAAGGAAATCTGCACTACAATGAAGTCTCACTTCTCCCCGGTCAAAAGGGTCATCTGAAAAAAGTGTAAAATCCAGAAAGGCAGGACAGGCCATGGAGAACTGGGAGCCTTGTTATGCTGATGGGCGGGATGTAAATTGCCAACAGACACTCGGGAGAAGTGTATGGTGTTTCCTGAAACATCTAAAAAACAAAGCAACAGAGCCTAGGGCACTGCCACTTATGGTCCTATAGCTTAGGGAAATTAAAATCAAAAAGACACAGCCACCCCAAACTTTCGAACGGCTCTGTTTACAAGAACCTCGTTTACAGTACAAGTTCAACATCGCAGAAAGTGAAAAATGGATAAAGAAGTTGTGGTATTTACTTACAAAGCAATATCACTCAGCAATGAAATCTGTGTCATCAGGCCCATAGCAGCACAATGAGTGGATTCAGGTATGATGATTCTAACTGAAGTAAGTCACACAGAAAAAGAAACATCATAAGATATCAGTAATACACGGAATGTAAACTTGGCTACACAGGAACTGAATTACAGAACAGAACAGGGACTCAAATTTAGAAAACCAACTTATGCTTGCTTAAGGGTAAAGGTGAGTTTGGGTGCTGCATAAGACCAGAGATTGAAATGAGCACAGATAAAGTTCCTTAAGTCAAATATGGAATAGACAAGAGCTACTCCTTGCTCAACGAAATGGACTCTACACCGCATATTAAACGCCTAAAAATGTACCTGACTAGTAAGTATCTTAAAACCTATGGATTGCTATGTCTCCGAAAGAGAATCAAGCATGTGTACAGGGGCATAAACGCAGCAGTGATAGGATTGGAGAGGTTCGGTGAGCAAATGAAGACCCTTTGAAGTCATATTGCATGGTACCCATTCCACGGGTTTCAACTACCCAGGTTTAAGGTATTCTTCCTTCAGCTAAAACATGCATGTGGAACCTAGAGTATGATCAACCATGTGATCGGGAGACGTGTTCAAATATGTCAGTTTTCGTACCCTGGTACTCGGGTGCAACATTCCAGACGCTTTACTAACACTCTCCCGACTTGGAGAGTCAGCGCCTTTAACCTCCTGTTTGGCCCAGTTTGCAATTTCTGCGGAAGATGAACAGGAATAGCGAGAACCAATGAGAGGCTAGCTGGAGGTGTCTGGACGGGCAAATTTAACTCTCATTTCCCACCAGGAAGAGGAAATAACCAAAGGCTCAGCGTGCCGTGCCGGAACCAGATTAGGGCCTGAAGCCATCCTGCGGTGTTGCGGCCAGCTCAAAAGAAAGCGAGTTGAAGAAAGGAGCTCAGGGGCACTGTAATGCACAAACCTGCAGAGTTATAAATGACAGCTATCGTCCAAAAATAGACTGAAGTAAGGCTGCCAAGAGGACTTGAAAGCGGGGCAGAATTGCAGGAAACCGATTTCAGGAGGTAGACTGGAATTGCATTGAAAGCATAGGAAAAGAGGCAGAACGTCCACAATGATGCACTTGGCCAAAAAGGGCGTATGCGTTTTTTCCTGAATATATTCAGGAAAAAACGCATACGCCCTTTTTGACCAACCAAGCAAGCTTGCAAAGGAAATCTGCACTACAATGAAGTCTCACTTCCCCCCGGTCAAAAGGGCCATCTGAAAAAAGTGTAAAATCCAGAAAGGCAGGACAGGCCATGGAGAACTGGGAGCCTTGTTATGCTGATGGGCGGGATGTAAATTGCCAACAACCACTCGGGAGAAGTGTATGGTGTTTCCTGAAACATCTAAAAAACAAAGCAACAGAACCTAGGGCACTTCCACTTATGGTCCTATAGCTTAGGGAAATTAAAATCAAAAAGACACAGCCACCCCAAAGTTTGGAACGGCTCTGTTTACAAGAACCTCGTTTACAGTACAAGTTCAACATCGCAGAAAGTGAAAAATGGATAAAGAAGTTGTGGTATTTACTTACAAAGCAATATCACTCAGCAATGAAATCTGTGTCATCAGGCCCTTAGCAGCACAATGAGTGGATTCAGGTATGATGATTCTAACTGAAGTAAGTCACACAGAAAAAGAAACATCATAAGATATCAGTAATACACGGAATGTAAACTTGGCTACACAGGAACTGAATTCCAAAACAGAACAGGTTCTCAAATTTAGAAAAACAACTTATGCTTGCTTAAGGGGAAAGGTGAGTTGGGGTGCTGCATAAAACCAGAGATTGAAATGAGCACAGATAAAGTTCCTTAAGTCAAATATGGAATAGACAAGAGCTACTCCTTGCTCAACGAAATGGACTCAACACCGCATATTAAACGCCTAAGAATGTACCTGACTAGTAAGTATCTTAAAACCTATGGATTGCTGTGTCTCCGAAAGAGAATTAAGCGTGTGTACAGGGGCATAAACGCAGCAGTGATAGGATTGGAGATGTTCGGTGAGCAAATGAAGACCCTTTGAAGTCATATTGCATGGTACCCATTCCACGGGTTTCAAATACCCAGGTTTAAGGTATTCTTCCTTCAGCTAAAACATGCATGTGGAACCTAGAGTATGATCAACCATGTGATCGGGAGACGTGTTCAAATATGTCTCAGTTTTCCTCCCCTGGTGCTCGGGTGCAACATTCCAGATGCTTTACTAACACTCTCCCGACTTGGAGAGTCAGTCCCTTTAACCTCCTGTTTGGCCCAGTTTGCAATTTCTGCGGAAGATGAACAGGAATAGCGAGAACCAATGAGAGACTAGCTGGAGGTGTCTGGACGGGCAAATTTAACTCTCATTTCCCACCAGGAAGAGGAATTAACCAAAGGCTCAGCGTGCCGTGCCAGAACCAGATTAGGGCCTGAAGCCATCCTGCGGTGTTGCGGCCAGGTCACAAGAAAGCGAGTTGAAGAAAGGAGCCCAGGGGCACTGTAATTCACAAACCTGCAGACTTATAAATGACAGCTATCGTCCAAAAATAGACTGAAGTAAGGCTGCCAAGAGGACTTGAAAACGGGGCAGAATTGCAGGAAACCGATTTCAGGAGGTAGACTGGAATTGCATTGAAAGCATAGGAAAAGAGGCAGAACGTCCACAATGATGCACTTGGCCAAAAAGGGCGTATGCGTTTTTTCCTGAATATATTCAGGAAAAAACGCATACGCCCTTTTTGGCCAACCAAGCAAGCTTGCAAAGGAAATCTGCACTACAATGAAGTCTCATTTCCCCCCGGTCAAAAGGGCCATCTGAAAAAAGTGTAAAATCCAGAAAGGCAGGACAGGCCATGGAGAACTGGGAGCCTTGTTATGCTGATGGGCGGGATGTAAATTGCCAACAACCACTCGGGAGAAGTGTATGGTGTTTCCTGAAACATCTAAAAAACAAAGCAACAGAACCTAGGGCACTTCCACTTATGGTCCTATAGCTTAGGGAAATTAAAATCAAAAAGACACAGCCACCCCAAAGTTTGGAACGGCTCTGTTTACAAGAACCTCGTTTACAGTACAAGTTCAACATCGCAGAAAGTGAAAAATGGATAAAGAAGTTGTGGTATTTACTTACAAAGCAATATCACTCAGCAATGAAATCTGTGTCATCAGGCCCTTAGCAGCACAATGAGTGGATTCAGGTACGATGATTCTAACTGAAATAAGTCACACAGAAAAAGAAACATCATAAGGTATCACTAATACACGGAATGTAAACTTGGCTACACAGGAACTGAATTCCAAAACAGAACAGGGTCTCAAATTTAGAAAACCAACTTATGCTTGCTTAAGGGGAAAGGTGAGTTGGGGTGCTGCATAAAACCAGAGACTGAAATGAGCACTGATAAAGTTCCTTAAGCCAAATATGGAATAGACAAGAGCTACTCCTTGCTCAACGAAATGGACTCAACACCCCATATTAAACGCCTAAGAATGTACCTGACTAGTAAGTAGCTTAAAACCTATGGATTTCTATGTCTCCAAAAGAGAATCAAGCGTGTGTACAGGGGCATAAACGCAGCAGTGATAGGATTGGAGAGGTTCAGTGAGCAAATGAAGACCCTCTGAAGTCATATTGCATGGTACCCATTCCACGGGTCTCAACTCTCCAGGTTTAAGGTATTCTTCCTTCAGCTAAAACATGCATGTGGAACCCAAGTATGATCAACCATGTGAACGGGAGACGTGTTCAAATATGTCTCAGTTTTCATCCCCTGGTACTCGGGTGCAACATTCCAGACGCTTTACTAACACTCTCCCCACTTGGAGAGTCAGCGCCTTTAACCTCCTGTTTGGCCCAGTTTGCAATTTCTGCGGAAGATGAACAGGAATAGCGAGAACCAATGAGAGGCTAGCTGGAGGTGTCTGGACGGGCAAATTTAACTCTCATTTCCCACCAGGAAGAGGAAATAACCAAAGGCTCAGCGTGCCGTACCGGAACCAGATTAGGGCCTGAAGACATCCTGCGGTGTTGCGGCCAGGTCACAAGAAAGCAAGTTGAAGAAAGGTGCTCAGGGGCACTGTAATTCACAAACCTGCAGAGTTATAAATGACAGCTATCGTCCAAAAATAGACTGAAGTAAGGCTGCCAAGAGGACTTGAAAGCGGGGCAGAATTGCAGGAAACCGATTTCAGGAGGTAGACTGGAATTGCATTGAAAGCATAGGAAAAGAGGCAGAACGTCCACAATGATGCACTTGGCCAAAAAGGGCGTATGCGTTTTTTCCTGAATATATTCAGGAAAAAACGCATACGCCCTTTTTGGCCAACCAAGCAAGCTTGCAAAGGAAATCTGCACTACAATGAAGTCTCACTTCCCCCCGGTCAAAAGGGCCATCTGAAAAAAGTGTAAAATCCAGAAAGGCAGGACAGGCCATGGAGAACTGGGAGCCTTGTTATGCTGATGGGCGGGATGTAAATTGCCAACAACCACTCGGGAGAAGTGTATGGTGTTTCCTGAAACATCTAAAAAACAAAGCAACAGAACCTAGGGCACTTCCACTTATGGTCCTATAGCTTAGGGAAATTAAAATCAAAAAGACACAGCCACCCCAAAGTTTGGAACGGCTCTGTTTACAAGAACCTCGTTTACAGTACAAGTTCAACATCGCAGAAAGTGAAAAATGGATAAAGAAGTTGTGGTATTTACTTACAAAGCAATATCACTCAGCAATGAAATCTGTGTCATCAGGCCCTTAGCAGCACAATGAGTGGATTCAGGTATGATGATTCTAACTGAAGTAAGTCACACAGAAAAAGAAACATCATAAGATATCAGTAATACACGGAATGTAAACTTGGCTACACAGGAACTTAATTACAGAACAGAACAGGGACTCAAATTTAGAAAACCAACTTATGCTTGCTTAAGGGGAAAGGTGAGTTGGGGTGCTGCATAAAACCAGAGATTGAAATGAGCACAGATAAAGTTCCTTAAGCCAAATATGGAATAGACAAGAGCTACTCCTTGCTCAACGAAATGGACTCAACACCGCATATTAAACGCCTAAGAATGTACCTGACTAGTAAGTATCTTAAAACCTATGGATTGCTATGTCTCCGAAAGAGAATCAAGCATGTGTACAGGGGCATAAACGCAGCAGTGATAGGATTGGAGAGGTTCGGTGAGCAAATGAAGACCCTTTGAAGTCATATTGCATGGTACCCATTCCACGGGTTTCAACTACCCAGGTTTAAGGTATTCTTCCTTCAGCTAAAACATGCATGTGGAACCTAGAGTATGATCAACCATGTGATCGGGAGACGTGTTCAAATATGTCAGTTTTCGTACCCTGGTACTCGGGTGCAACATTCCAGACGCTTTACTAACACTCTCCCCACTTGGAGAGTCAGCGCCTTTAACCTCCTGTTTGGCCCAGTTTGCAATTTCTGCGGAAGATGAACAGGAATAGCGAGAACCAATGAAAGGCTAGCTGGAGGTGTCTGGACGGGCAAATTTAACTCTCATTTCCCACCAGGAAGAGGAATTAACCAAAGGCTCAGCGTGCCGTGCCGGAACCAGATTAGGGCCTGAAGCCATCCTGCGGTGTTGCGGCCAGCTCAAAAGAAAGCGAGTTGAAGAAAGGTGTTCAGGGGCACTGTATTTCACAAACCTGCAGAGTTATAAATGACAGCTATCGTCCAAAAATAGACTGAAGTAAGGCTGCCAAGAGGACTTGAAATCAGGGCAGAATTGCAGGAAACCGATTTCAGGAATTAGACTGGAATTGCATTGAAAGCATAGGAAAAGAGGCAGAACGTCCACAATGATGCACTTGGCCAAAAAGGGCGTATGCGTTTTTTCCTGAATATATTCAGGAAAAAACGCATACGCCCTTTTTGGCCAACCAAGCAAGCTTGCAAAGGAAATCTGCACTACAATGAAGTCTCACTTCCCCCCGGGCAAAAGGGCCATCTGAAAAAACTGTAACATCCAGAAAGGCAGGACAGGCCATGGAGAACTGGGAGCCTTGTTATGCTGATGGGCGGGATGTAAATTGCCAACAACCACTCGGGAGAAGTGTATGGTGTTTCCTGAAACATCTAAAAAACAAAGCAACAGAGCCTAGGGCACTTCCACTTATGGTCCTATAGCTTAGGGAAATTAAAATCTAAAAGACACAGCCACCCCAAAGTTTGGGACGCCTCCGTTTACAAGAACCTCGTTTACCGTACAAGTTCAATATCACAGAAAGTGAAAAATGGATAAAGAACTTGTGGTACTTACGTACAATGCAGTATCACTCAGCAATGAAATCTGTGTCATCAGGCCCTTAGCAGCACAATGAGTGGATTCAGGTACGATGATTCTAACTGAAATAAGTCACACAGAAAAAGAAACATCATAAGATATCACTAATACACGGAATGTAAACTTGGCTACACAGGAACTGCATTCCAAAACAGAACAGGGTCTCAAATTTAGAAAACCAACTTATGCTTGCTTAAGGGGAAAGGTGAGTTGGGGTGCTGCATAAAACCAGAGATTGAAATGAGCACAGATAAAGTTCCTTAAGCCAAATATGGAATAGACAAGAGCTACTCCTTGCTCAACGAAATGGACTCAACACCCCATATTAAACGCCTAAGAATGTACCTGACTAGTAAGTATCTTAAAACCTATGGATTGCTATGTCTCCAAAAGAGAATCAAGCGTGTGTACAGGGGCATAAACGCAGCAGTGATAGGATTGGAGAGGTTCGGTGAGCAAATGAAGACCCTTTGAAGTCATATTGCATGGTACCCATTACACGGGTCTCAACTCTCCAGGTTTAAGGTATTCTTCCTTCAGCTAAAACATGCATGTGGAACCCAAGTATGATCAACCATGTGAACGGGAGACGTGTTCAAATATGTCTCAGTTTTCCTCCCCTGGTACTCGGGTGCAACATTCCAGACGCTTTACTAACACTCTCCCCACTTGGAGAGTCAGCGCCTTTAACCTCCTGTTTGGCCCAGTTTGCAATTTCTGCGGAAGATGAACAGGAATAGCGAGAACCAATGAGAGACTAGCTGGAGGTGTCTGGACGGGCAAATTTAACTCTCATTTCCCACCAGGAAGAGGAATTAACCAAAGGCTCAGCGTGCCGTGCCGGACGCAGATTAGGGCCTGAAGCCATCCTGCGGTGTTGCGGCCAGGTCACAAGAAAGCGAGTTGAAGAAAGGAGCTCAGGGGCACTGTAATTCACAAACCTGCAGAGTTATAAATGACAGCTATCGTCCAAAAATAGACTGAAGTAAGGCTGCCAAGAGGACTTGAAAGCGGGGCAGAATTGCAGGAAACCGATTTCAGGAGGTAGACTGGAATTGCATTGAAAGCATAGGAAAAGAGGCAGAACGTCCACAATGATGCACTTGGCCAAAAAGGGCGTATGCGTTTTTTCCTGAATATATTCAGGAAAAAACGCATACGCCCTTTTTGGCCAACCAAGCAAGCTTGCAAAGGAAATCTGCACTACAATGAAGTCTCACTTCCCCCCGGTCAAAAGGGCCATCTGAAAAAAGTGTAAAATCCAGAAAGGCAGGACAGGCCATGGAGAACTGGGAGCCTTGTTATGCTGATGGGCGGGATGTAAATTGCCAACAGACACTCGGGAGAAGTGTATGGTGTTTCCTGAAACATCTAAAAAACAAAGCAACAGAGCCTAGGGCACTGCCACTTATGGTCCTATAGCTTAGGGAAATTAAAATCAAAAAGACACAGCCACCCCAAACTTTCGAACGGCTCTGTTTACAAGAACCTCGTTTACAGTACAAGTTCAACATCGCAGAAAGTGAAAAATGGCTAAAGAAGTTGTGGTATTTACTTACAAAGCAATATCACTCAGCAGTGAAATCTGTGTCATCAGGCCCGTAGCAGCACAATGAGTGGATTCAGGTATGATGATTCTAACTGAAGTAAGTCACACAGAAAAAGAAACATCATAAGATATCAGTAATACACGGAATGTAAACTTGGCTACACAGGAACTGAATTACAGAACAGAACAGGGATTCAAATTTAGAAAACCAACTTATGCTTGCTTAAGGGTAAAGGTGAGTTGGGGTGCTGCATAAAACCAGAGATTGAAATGAGCACAGATAAAGTTCCTTAAGTCAAATATGGAATAGACAAGAGCTACTCCTTGCTCAACGAAATGGACTCAACACCGCATATTAAACGCCTAAGAATGTACCTGACTAGTAAGTATCTTAAAACCTATGGATTGCTATGTCTCCGAAAGAGAATCAAGCATGTGTACAGGGGCATAAATGCAGCAGTGATAGGATTGGAGAGGTTCGGTGAGCAAATGAAGACCCTTTGAAGTCATATTGCATGGTACCCATTCCACGGGTTTCAACTACCCAGGTTTAAGGTATACTTCCTTCAGCTAAAACATGCATGTGGAACCTAGAGTATGATCAACCATGTGATCGGGAGACGTGTTCAAATATGTCAGTTTTCGTACCCTGGTCCTCGGGTGCAACATTCCAGACGCTTTACTAACACTCTCCCCACTTGGAGAGTCAGCGCCTTTAACCTCCTGTTTGGCCCAGTTTGCAATTTCTGCGGAAGATGAACAGGAATAGCGAGAACCAATGAGAGGCTAGCTGGAGGTGTCTGGACGGGCAAATTTAACTCTCATTTCCCACCAGGAAGAGGAAATAACCAAAGGCTCAGCGTGCCGTACCGGAACCAGATTAGGGCCTGAAGCCATCCTGCGGTGTTGCGGCCAGCTCAAAAGAAAGCGAGTTGAAGAAAGGAGCTCACGGTCACTGTAATTCACAAACCTGCAGAGTTATAAATGACAGCTATCGTCCAAAAATAGACTGAAGTAAGGCTGCCAAGAGGACTTGAAAGCGGGGCAGAATTGCAGGAAACCGATTTCAGGAGGTAGACTGGAATTGCATTGAAAGCATAGGAAAAGAGGCAGAACGTCCACAATGATGCACTTGGCCAAAAAGGGCGTATGCGTTTTTTCCTGAATATATTCAGGAAAAAACGCATACGCCCTTTTTGGCCCACCAAGCAAGCTTGCAAAGGAAATCTGCACTACAATGAAGTCTCACTTCCCCCCGGTCAAAAGGGCCATCTGAAAAAAGTGTAAAATCCAGAAAGGCAGGAGAGGCCATGGACAACTGGGAGCCTTGTTATGCTGATGGGCGGGATGTAAATTGCCAACAGACACTCGGGAGAAGTGTATGGTGTTTCCTGAAACATCTAAAAAACAAAGCAACAGAGCCTAGGGCACTGCCACTTATGGTCCTATAGCTTAGGGAAATTAAAATCAAAAAGACACAGCCACCCCAAAGTTTGGGACGCCTCCATTTACAAGAACCTCGTTTACCATACAAGTTCAATATCACAGAAAGTGAAAAATGGATAAAGAACTTGTGGTACTTACGTACAATGCAGTATCACTCAGCAATGAAATCTATGTCATCAGGCCCGTAGCAGCACAATGAGTGGATTCAGGTATGATGATTCTAACTGAAATAAGTCACACAGAAAAGAAACATCATAAGATATCAGTAATACACGGAATGTAAACTTGGCTACACAGGAACTGAATTACAGAACAGAACAGGGTCTCAAATTTAGAAAACCAACTTATGCTTGCTTAAGGCTAAAGGTGAGTTGGGGTGCTGCATAAAACCAGAGATTGAAATGAGCACAGATAAAGTTCCTTAAGTCAAATATGGAATAGACAAGAGCTACTCCTTGCTCAACGAAATGGACTCAACACCGCATATTAAACGCCTAAGAATGTACCTGACTAGTAAGTATCAGAAAACCTATGGATTGCTATGTCTCCAAAAGAGAATCAAGCATGTGTACAGGGGCATAAACGCAGCAGTGATAGGATTGGAGAGGTTCGGTGAGCAAATGAAGACCCTTTGAAGTCATATTGCATGGTACCCATTACACGGGTCTCAACTCTCCAGGTTTAAGGTATTCTTCCTTCAGCTAAAACATGCATGTGGAACCTAGAGTATGATCAACCATGTGATCGGGAGACGTGTTCAAATATGTCTCAGTTTTCCTCCCCTGGTACTCGGGTGCAACATTCCAGACGCTTTACTAACACTCTCCCGAATTGGAGAGTCAGTCCCTTTAACCTCCTGTTTGGCCCAGTTTGCAATTTCTGCGGAAGATGAACAGGAATAGCGAGAACCAATGAGAGGCTAGCTGGAGGTGTCTGGACGGGCAAATTTAACTCTCATTACCACCAGGAAGAGGAAATAACCAAAGGCTCAGCGTGCCGTACCGGAACCAGATTAGGGCCTGAAGCCATCCTGCGGTGTTGCGGCCAGGTCACAAGAAAGCGAGTTGAAGAAAGGAGCTCAGGGGCACTGTAATTCACAAACCTGCAGAGTTATAAATGACAGCTATCGTCCAAAAATAGACTGAAGTAAGGCTGCCAAGAGGACTTGAAATCAGGGCAGAATTGCAGGAAACCGATTTCAGGAATTAGACTGGAATTGCATTGAAAGCATAGGAAAAGAGGCAGAACGTCCACAATGATGCACTTGGCCAAAAAGGGCGTATGCGTTTTTTCCTGAATATATTCAGGAAAAAACGCATACGCCCTTTTTGGCCAACCAAGCAAGCTTGCAAAGGAAATCTGCACTACAATGAAGTCTCACTTCCCCCCGGTCAAAAGGGCCATCTGAAAAAAGTGTAAAATCCAGAAAGGCAGGACAGGCCATGGAGAACTGGGAGCCTTGTTATGCTGATGGGCGGGATGTAAATTGCCAACAACCACTCGGGAGAAGTGTATGGTGTTTCCTGAAACATCTAAAAAACAAAGCAACAGAACCTAGGGCACTTCCACTTATGGTCCTATAGCTTAGGGAAATTAAAATCAAAAAGACACAGCCACCCCAAAGTTTGGAACGGCTCTGTTTACAAGAACCTCGTTTACAGTACAAGTTCAACATCGCAGAAAGTGAAAAATGGATAAAGAAGTTGTGGTATTTACTTACAAAGCAATATCACTCAGCAATGAAATCTGTGTCATCAGGCCCTTAGCAGCACAATGAGTGGATTCAGGTATGATGATTCTAACTGAAGTAAGTCACACAGAAAAAGAAACATCATAAGATATCAGTAATACACGGAATGTAAACTTGGCTACACAGGAACTGAATTACAGAACAGAACAGGGTCTCAAATTTAGAAAACCAACTTATGCTTGCTTAAGGGGAAAGGTGAGTTGGGGTGCTGCATAAAACCAGAGATTGAAATGAGCACAGATAAAGTTCCTTAAGCCAAATATGGAATAGACAAGAGCTACTCCTTGCTCAACGAAATGGACTCAACACCCCATATTAAACGCCTAAGAATGTACCTGACTAGTAAGTATCTTAAAACCTATGGATTGCTATGTCTCCAAAAGAGAATCAAGCGTGTGTACAGGGGCATAAACGCAGCATTGATAGGATTGGAGAGGTTCGGTGAGCAAATGAAGACCCTTTGAAGTCATATTGCATGGTACCCATTACACGGGTCTCAACTCTCCAGGTTTAAGGTATTCTTCCTTCAGCTAAAACATGCATGTGGATCCCAGAGTATGATCAACCATGTGAACGGGAGACGTGTTCAAATATGTCTCAGTTTTCCTCCCCTGGTACTCGGGTGCAACATTCCAGACGCTTTACTAACACTCTTCCGACTTGGAGAGTCAGTCCCTTTAACCTCCTGTTTGGCCCAGTTTGCAATTTCTGCGGAAGATGAACAGGAATAGCGAGAACCAATGAGAGACTAGCTGGAGGTGTCTGGACGGGCAAATTTAACTCTCATTTCCCACCAGGAAGAGGAATTAACCAAAGGCTCAGCGTGCCGTGCCGGAACCAGATTAGGGCCTGAAGCCATCCTGCGGTGTTGCGGCCAGGTCACAAGAAAGCGAGTTGAAGAAAGGAGCTCACGGTCACTGTAATTCACAAACCTGCAGAGTTATAAATGACAGCTATCGTCCAAAAATAGACTGAAGTAAGGCTGCCAAGAGGACTTGAAAGCGGGGCAGAATTGCAGGAAACCGATTTCAGGAGGTAGACTGGAATTGCATTGAAAGCATAGGAAAAGAGGCAGAACGTCCACAATGATGCACTTGGCCAAAAAGGGCGTATGCGTTTTTTCCTGAATATATTCAGGAAAAAACGCATACGCCCTTTTTGGCCAACCAAGCAAGCTTGCAAAGGAAATCTGCACTACAATGAAGTCTCACTTCCCCCCGGTCAAAAGGGCCATCTGAAAAAAGTGTAAAATCCAGAAAGGCAGGACAGGTCATGGAGAACTGGGAGCCTTGTTATGCTGATGGGCGGGATGTAAATTGCCAACAGACACTCGGGAGAAGTGTATGGTGTTTCCTGAAACATCTAAAAAACAAAGCAACAGAGCCTAGGGCACTGCCACTTATGGTCCTATAGCTTAGGGAAATTAAAATCAAAAAGACACAGCCACCCCAAAGTTTGGGACGCCTCTGTTTACAAGAACCTCGTTTACAGTACAAGTTCAACATCACAGAAAGTGAAAAATGGATAAAGAACTTGTGGTACTTACGTACAATGCAGTATCACTCAGCAATGAAATCTATGTCATCAGGCCCTTAGCATCACAATGAGTGGATTCAGGTATGATGATTCTAACTGAAGTAAGTCACACAGAAAAAGAAACATCATAAGATATCAGTAATACACGGAATGTAAACTTGGCTACACAGGAACTGCATTCCAGAACAGAACAGGGTCTCAAATTTAGAAAACCAACTTATGCTTGCTTAAGGGGAAAGGTGAGTTGGGGTGCTGCATAAAACCAGAGATTGAAATGAGCACAGATAAAGTTCCTTAAGTCAAATATGGAATAGACAAGAGCTACTCCTTGCTCAACGAAATGGACTCAAAACCCCATATTAAACGCCTAAGAATGTACCTGACTAGTAAGTATCGGAAAACCTATGGATTGCTATGTCTCCAAAAGAGAATCAAGCGTGTGTACAGGGGAATAAACGCAGCAGTGATAGGATTGGAGAGGTTCAGTGAGCAAATGAAGACCCTTTGAAGTCATATTGCATGGTACCCATTACACGGGTCTCAACTCTCCAGGTTTAAGGTATTCTTCCTTCAGCTAAAACATGCATGTGGAACCTAGAGTATGATCAACCATGTGATCGGGAGACGTGTTCAAATATGTCTCAGTTTTCCTCCCCTGGTACTCGGGTGCAACATTCCAGACGCTTTACTAACACTCTCCCGAATTGGTGAGTCAGTCCCTTTAACCTCCTGTTTGGCCCAGTTTGCAATTTCTGCGGAAGATGAACAGGAATAGCGAGAACCAATGAGAGGCTAGCTGGAGGTGTCTGGACGGGCAAATTTAACTCTCATTTCCCACCAGGAAGAGGAATTAACCAAAGGCTCAGCGTGCCGTGCCAGAACCAGATTAGGGCCTGAAGCCAACCTGCGGTGTTGCGGCCAGGTCACAAGAAAGCGAGTTGAAGAAAGGAGCTCAGGGGCACTGTAATTCACAAACCTGCAGAGTTATAAATGACAGCTATCGTCCAAAAATATACTGAAGTAAGGCTGCCAAGAGGACTTGAAAGCGGGGCAGAATTGCAGGAAACCGATTTCAGGAGGTAGACTGGAATTGCATTGAAAGCATAGGAAAAGAGGCAGAACGTCCACAATGATGCACTTGGCCAAAAAGGACGTATGCGTTTTTTCCTGAATATATTCAGGAAAAAACGCATACGCCCTTTTTGGCCAACCAAGCAAGCTTGCAAAGGAAATCTGCACTACAATGAAGTCTCACTTCCCCCCGGTCAAAAGGGCCATCTGAAAAAAGTGTAAAATCCAGAAAGACAAGACAGGCCATGGAGAACTGGGAGCCTTGTTATGCTGATGGGCGGGATGTAAATTGCCAACAACCACTCGGGAGAAGTGTATGGTGTTTCCTGAAACATCTAAAAAACAAAGCAACAGAACCTAGGGCACTTCCACTTATGGTCTTATAGCTTAGGGAAATTAAAATCAAAAAGACACAGCCACCCCAAAGTTTGGAACGGCTCTGTTTACAAGAACCTCGTTTACAGTACAAGTTCAACATCGCAGAAAGTGAAAAATGGATAAAGAAGTTGTGGTATTTACTTACAAAGCAATATCACTCAGCAATGAAATCTGTGTCATCAGGCCCTTAGCAAAACAATGAGTGGATTCAGGTATGATGATTCTAACTGAAGTAAGTCACACAGAAAAAGAAACATCATAAGATATCAGTAATACACGGAATGTAAACTTGGCTACACAGGAACTGAATTACAGAACAGAACAGGGTCTCAAATTTAGAAAACCAACTTATGCTTGCTTAAGGGTAAAGGTGAGTTGGGGTGCTGCATAAAACCAGAGATTGAAATGAGCACAGATAAAGTTCCTTAAGTCAAATATGGAATAGACAAGAGCTACTCCTTGCTCAACGAAATGGACTCAACACCGCATATTAAACGCCTAAAAATGTACCTGACTAGTAAGTATCTTAAAACCTATGGATTGCTATGTCTCCGAAAGAGAATCAAGCATGTGTACAGGGGCATAAACGCAGCAGTGATAGGATTGGAGAGGTTCGGTGAGCAAATGAAGACCCTTTGAAGTCATATTGCATGGTACCCATTCCAAGGGTTTCAACTACCCAGGTTTAAGGTATTCTTCCTTCAGCTAAAACATACATGTGGAACCTAGAGTATGATCAACCATGTGATCGGGAGACGTGTTCAAATATGTCAGTTTTCGTACCCTGGTACTCGGGTGCAACATTCCAGACGCTTTACTAACACTCTCCCGACTTGGAGAGTCAGTCCCTTTAACCTCCTGTTTGGCCCAGTTTGCAATTTCTGCGGAAGATGAACAGGAATAGCGAGAACCAATGAGAGGCTAGCTGGAGGTGTCTGGACGGGCAAATGTAACTCTCATTTCCCACCAGGAAGAGGAAATAACCAAAGGCTCAGCGTGCCGTACCGGAACCAGATTAGGGCCTGAAGCCATCCTGCGGTGTTGCGGCCAGCTCAAAAGAAAGCGAGTTGAAGAAAGGAGCTCAGGGGCACTGTAATTCACAAACCTGCAGAGTTATAAATGACAGCTATCGTCCAAAAATAGACTGAAGTAAGGCTGCCAAGAGGACTTGAAAGCGGGGCAGAATTGCAGGAAACCGATTTCAGGAGGTAGACTGGAATTGCATTGAAAGCATAGGAAAAGAGGCAGAACGTCCACAATGATGCACTTGGCCAAAAAGGGCGTATGCGTTTTTTCCTGAATATATTCAGGAAAAAACGCATACGCCCTTTTTGGCCAACCAAGCAAGCTTGCAAAGGAAATCTGCACTACAACGAAGTCTCACTTCCCCCCGGTCAAAAGGGCCATCTGAAAAAAGTGTAAAATCCAGAAAGGCAGGACAGGCCATGGAGAACTGGGAGCCTTGTTATGCTGATGGGCGGGATGTAAATTGCCAACAGACACTCGGGAGAAGTGTATGGTGTTTCCTGAAACATCTAAAAAACAAAGCAACAGAGCCTAGGGCACTGCCACTTATGGTCCTATAGCTTAGGGAAATTAAAATCAAAAAGACACAGCCACCCCAAAGTTTGGGACGCCTCTGTTTACAAGAACCTCGTTTACAGTACAAGTTCAACATCGCAGAAAGTGAACAATGGATAAAGAACTTGTGGTACTTACGTACAAAGCAGTATCACTCAGCAATGAAATCTATGTCATCAGGCCCGTAGCAGCATAATGAGTGGATTCAGGTACGATGATTCTAACTGAAATAAGTCACGCAGAAAAAGAAACATCATAAGATATCACTAATACACGGAATGTAAACTTGGCTACACAGGAACTGCATTCCAGAACAGAACAGGGTCTCAAATTTAGAAAACCAACTTATGCTTGCTTAAGGGGAAAGGTGAGTTGGGGTGCTGCATAAAACCAGAGATTGAAATGAGCACAGATAAAGTTCCTTAAGCCAAATATGGAATAGACAAGAGCTACTCCTTGCTCAACGAAATGGACTCAAAACCCCATATTAAACCCCTAAAAATGTACCTGACTAGTAAGTATCTTAAAACCTATGGATTGCTATGTCTCTAAAAGAGAATCAAGCGTGTGTACAGGGGAATAAACGCAGCAGTGATAGGATTGGAGAGGTTCAGTGAGCAAATGAAGACCCTTTGAAGTCATATTGCATGGTACCCATTACACGGGTCTCAACTCTCCAGGTTTAAGGTATTCTTCCTTCAGCTAAAACATGCATGTGGAACCCAGAGTATGATCAACCATGTGAACGGGAGACGTGTTCAAATATGTCTCAGTTTTCCTGCCCTGGTACTCGGGTGCAACATTCCAGACGCTTTACTAACACTCTCCCGACTTGGAGAGTCAGTCCCTTTAACCTCCTGTTTGGCCCAGTTTGCAATTTCTGCGGAAGATGAACAGGAATAGCGAGAACCAATGAGAGGCTAGCTGGAGGTGTCTGGACGGGCAAATTTAACTCTCATTTCCCACCAAGAAGCGGAAATAACCAAAGGCTCAGCGTGCCGTACCGGAACCAGATTAGGGCCTGAAGCCATCCTGCGGTGTTGCGGCCAGCTCAAAAGAAAGCGAGTTGAAGAAAGGAGCCCAGGGGCACTGTAATTCACAAACCTGCAGAGTTATAAATGACAGCTATCGTCCAAAAATAGACTGAAGTAAGGCTGCCAAGAGGACTTGAAAGCGGGGCAGAATTGCAGGAAACCGATTTCAGGAGGTAGACTGGAATTGCATTGAAAGCATAGGAAAAGAGGCAGAACGTCCACAATGATGCACTTGGCCAAAAAGGACGTATGCGTTTTTTCCTGAATATATTCAGGAAAAAACGCATATGCACTTTTTGGCCAACCAAGCAAGCTTGCAAAGGAAATCTGCACTACAATGAAGTCTCACTTCCCCCCGGTCAAAAGGGCCATCTGAAAAAAGTGTAAAATCCAGAAAGGCAGGACAGGCCATGGAGAACTGGGAGCCTTGTTATGCTGATAGGCGGGATGTAAATTGCCAACAACCACTCGGGAGAAGTGTATGGTGTTTCCTGAAACATCTAAAAAACAAAGCAACAGAGCCTAGGGCACTTCCACTTATGGTCCTATAGCATAGGGAAATTAAAATCAAAAAGACACAGCCACCCCAAAGTTTGGGACGCCTCTGTTTACAAGAACCTCGTTTACCAAACAAGTTCAATATCACAGAAAGTGAAAAATGGATAAAGAACTTGTGGTACTTACGTACAATGCAGTATCACTCAGCAATGAAATCTATGTCATCATGCCCGTAGCAGCATAATGAGTGGATTCAGGTACGATGATTCTAACTGAAATAAGTCACACAGAAAAAGAAACATCATAAGATATCACTAATACACGGAATGTAAACTTGGCTACACAGGAGCTGCATTCCAAAACAGAACAGGGTCTCAAATTTAGAAAACCAACTTATGCTTGCTTAAGGGGAAAGGTGAGTTGGGGTGCTGCATAAAACCAGAGATTGAAATGAGCACAGATAAAGTTCCTTAAGCCAAATATGGAACAGACAAGAGCTACTCCTTGCTCAACGAAATGGACTCAACACCCCATAGTAAACGCCTAAGAATGTACCTGACTAGTAAGTATCTTAAAACCTATGGATTGCTATGTCTCCAAAAGAGAATCAAGCGTGTGTACAGGGGCATAAACGCAGCAGTGATAGGATTGGAGAGGTTCGGTGAGCAAATGAAGACCCTTTGAAGTCATATTGCATGGTACGCATTACACGGGTCTCAACTCTCCAGGTTTAAGGTATTCTTCCTTCAGCTAAAACATGCATGTGGAACCCAAGTATGATCAACCATGTGAACGGGAGATGTGTTCAAATATGTCTCAGTTTTCCTCCCCTGGTACTCGGGTGCAACATTCCAGACGCTTTACTAACACTCTCCCGACTTGGAGAGTCAGTCCCTTTAACCTCCTGTTTGGCCCAGTTTGCAATTTCTGCGGAAGATGAACAGGAATAGCGAGAACCAATGAGAGGCTAGCTGGAGGTGTCTGGACGGGCAAATTTAACTCTCATTTCCCACCAGGAAGAGGAAATAACCAAAGGCTCAGCGTGCCGTGCCGGAACAAGATTAGGGCCTGAAGCCATCCTGCGGTGTTGCGGCCACGTCACAAGAAAGCAAGTTGAAGAAAGGAGCTCAGGGGCACTGTAATGCACAAACCTGCAGAGTTATAAATGACAGCTATCGTCCAAAAATAGACTGAAGTAAGGCTGCCAAGAGGACTTGAAAGCGGGGCAGAATTGCAGGAAACCGATTTCAGGAGGTAGACTGGAATTGCATTGAAAGCATAGGAAAAGAGGCAGAACGTCCACAATGATGCACTTGGCCAAAAAGGGCGTATGCGTTTTTTCCTGAATATATTCAGGAAAAAACGCATACGCCCTTTTTGGCCAACCAAGCAAGCTTGCAAATGAAATCTGCACTACAATGAAGTCTCACTTCCCCCCGGTCAAAAGGGCCATCTGAAAAAAGTGTAAAATCCAGAAAGGCAAGACAGGCCATGGAGAACTGGGAGCCTTGTTATGCTGATGGGCGGGATGTAAATTGCCAACAACCACTCAGGAGAAGTGTATGGTGTTTCCTGAAACATCTAAAAAACAAAGCAACAGAACCCAGGGCACTTCCACTTATGGTCCTATAGCTTAGGGAAATTAAAATCAAAAAGACACAGCCACCCCAAAGTTTGGAACGGCTCTGTTTACAAGAACCTCGTTTACAGTACAAGTTCAACATCGCAGAAAGTGAAAAATGGATAAAGAAGTTGTGGTATTTACTTACAAAGCAATATCACTCAGCAATGAAATCTGTGTCATCAGGCCCTTAGCAGCACAATGAGTGGATTCAGGTATGATGATTCTAACTGAAGTAAGTCACACAGAAAAAGAAACATCATAAGATATCAGTAATACACGGAATGTAAACTTGGCTACACAGGAACTGAATTACAGAACAGAACAGGGTCTCAAATTTAGAAAACCAACTTATGCTTGCTTAAGGGTAAAGGTGAGTTGGGGTGCTGCATAAAACCAGAGATTGAAATGAGCACAGATAAAGTTCCTTAAGTCAAATATGGAATAGACAAGAGCTACTCCTTGCTCAACGAAATGGACTCAACACCGCATATTAAACGCCTAAAAATGTACCTGACTAGTAAGTATCTTAAAACCTATGGATTGCTATGTCTCCGAAAGAGAATCAAGCATGTGTACAGGGGCATAAACGCAGCAGTGATAGGATTGGAGAGGTTCGGTGAGCAAATGAAGACCCTTTGAAGTCATATTGCATGGTACCCATTCCAAGGGTTTCAACTACCCAGGTTTAAGGTATTCTTCCTTCAGCTAAAACATACATGTGGAACCTAGAGTATGATCAACCATGTGATCGGGAGACGTGTTCAAATATGTCAGTTTTCGTACCCTGGTACTCGGGTGCAACATTCCAGACGCTTTACTAACACTCTCCCGACTTGGAGAGTCAGTCCCTTTAACCTCCTGTTTGGCCCAGTTTGCAATTTCTGCGGAAGATGAACAGGAATAGCGAGAACCAATGAGAGGCTAGCTGGAGGTGTCTGGACGGGCAAATGTAACTCTCATTTCCCACCAGGAAGAGGAAATAACCAAAGGCTCAGCGTGCCGTACCGGAACCAGATTAGGGCCTGAAGCCATCCTGCGGTGTTGCGGCCAGCTCAAAAGAAAGCGAGTTGAAGAAAGGAGCTCAGGGGCACTGTAATTCACAAACCTGCAGAGTTATAAATGACAGCTATCGTCCAAAAATAGACTGAAGTAAGGCTGCCAAGAGGACTTGAAAGCGGGGCAGAATTGCAGGAAACCGATTTCAGGAGGTAGACTGGAATTGCATTGAAAGCATAGGAAAAGAGGCAGAACGTCCACAATGATGCACTTGGCCAAAAAGGGCGTATGCGTTTTTTCCTGAATATATTCAGGAAAAAACGCATACGCCCTTTTTGGCCAACCAAGCAAGCTTGCAAAGGAAATCTGCACTACAACGAAGTCTCACTTCCCCCCGGTCAAAAGGGCCATCTGAAAAAAGTGTAAAATCCAGAAAGGCAGGACAGGCCATGGAGAACTGGGAGCCTTGTTATGCTGATGGGCGGGATGTAAATTGCCAACAGACACTCGGGAGAAGTGTATGGTGTTTCCTGAAACATCTAAAAAACAAAGCAACAGAGCCTAGGGCACTGCCACTTATGGTCCTATAGCTTAGGGAAATTAAAATCAAAAAGACACAGCCACCCCAAAGTTTGGGACGCCTCTGTTTACAAGAACCTCGTTTACAGTACAAGTTCAACATCGCAGAAAGTGAACAATGGATAAAGAACTTGTGGTACTTACGTACAAAGCAGTATCACTCAGCAATGAAATCTATGTCATCAGGCCCGTAGCAGCATAATGAGTGGATTCAGGTACGATGATTCTAACTGAAATAAGTCACGCAGAAAAAGAAACATCATAAGATATCACTAATACACGGAATGTAAACTTGGCTACACAGGAACTGCATTCCAGAACAGAACAGGGTCTCAAATTTAGAAAACCAACTTATGCTTGCTTAAGGGGAAAGGTGAGTTGGGGTGCTGCATAAAACCAGAGATTGAAATGAGCACAGATAAAGTTCCTTAAGCCAAATATGGAATAGACAAGAGCTACTCCTTGCTCAACGAAATGGACTCAAAACCCCATATTAAACCCCTAAAAATGTACCTGACTAGTAAGTATCTTAAAACCTATGGATTGCTATGTCTCTAAAAGAGAATCAAGCGTGTGTACAGGGGAATAAACGCAGCAGTGATAGGATTGGAGAGGTTCAGTGAGCAAATGAAGACCCTTTGAAGTCATATTGCATGGTACCCATTACACGGGTCTCAACTCTCCAGGTTTAAGGTATTCTTCCTTCAGCTAAAACATGCATGTGGAACCCAGAGTATGATCAACCATGTGAACGGGAGACGTGTTCAAATATGTCTCAGTTTTCCTGCCCTGGTACTCGGGTGCAACATTCCAGACGCTTTACTAACACTCTCCCGACTTGGAGAGTCAGTCCCTTTAACCTCCTGTTTGGCCCAGTTTGCAATTTCTGCGGAAGATGAACAGGAATAGCGAGAACCAATGAGAGGCTAGCTGGAGGTGTCTGGACGGGCAAATTTAACTCTCATTTCCCACCAAGAAGCGGAAATAACCAAAGGCTCAGCGTGCCGTACCGGAACCAGATTAGGGCCTGAAGCCATCCTGCGGTGTTGCGGCCAGCTCAAAAGAAAGCGAGTTGAAGAAAGGAGCCCAGGGGCACTGTAATTCACAAACCTGCAGAGTTATAAATGACAGCTATCGTCCAAAAATAGACTGAAGTAAGGCTGCCAAGAGGACTTGAAAGCGGGGCAGAATTGCAGGAAACCGATTTCAGGAGGTAGACTGGAATTGCATTGAAAGCATAGGAAAAGAGGCAGAACGTCCACAATGATGCACTTGGCCAAAAAGGACGTATGCGTTTTTTCCTGAATATATTCAGGAAAAAACGCATATGCACTTTTTGGCCAACCAAGCAAGCTTGCAAAGGAAATCTGCACTACAATGAAGTCTCACTTCCCCCCGGTCAAAAGGGCCATCTGAAAAAAGTGTAAAATCCAGAAAGGCAGGACAGGCCATGGAGAACTGGGAGCCTTGTTATGCTGATAGGCGGGATGTAAATTGCCAACAACCACTCGGGAGAAGTGTATGGTGTTTCCTGAAACATCTAAAAAACAAAGCAACAGAGCCTAGGGCACTTCCACTTATGGTCCTATAGCATAGGGAAATTAAAATCAAAAAGACACAGCCACCCCAAAGTTTGGGACGCCTCTGTTTACAAGAACCTCGTTTACCAAACAAGTTCAATATCACAGAAAGTGAAAAATGGATAAAGAACTTGTGGTACTTACGTACAATGCAGTATCACTCAGCAATGAAATCTATGTCATCATGCCCGTAGCAGCATAATGAGTGGATTCAGGTACGATGATTCTAACTGAAATAAGTCACACAGAAAAAGAAACATCATAAGATATCACTAATACACGGAATGTAAACTTGGCTACACAGGAGCTGCATTCCAAAACAGAACAGGGTCTCAAATTTAGAAAACCAACTTATGCTTGCTTAAGGGGAAAGGTGAGTTGGGGTGCTGCATAAAACCAGAGATTGAAATGAGCACAGATAAAGTTCCTTAAGCCAAATATGGAACAGACAAGAGCTACTCCTTGCTCAACGAAATGGACTCAACACCCCATAGTAAACGCCTAAGAATGTACCTGACTAGTAAGTATCTTAAAACCTATGGATTGCTATGTCTCCAAAAGAGAATCAAGCGTGTGTACAGGGGCATAAACGCAGCAGTGATAGGATTGGAGAGGTTCGGTGAGCAAATGAAGACCCTTTGAAGTCATATTGCATGGTACGCATTACACGGGTCTCAACTCTCCAGGTTTAAGGTATTCTTCCTTCAGCTAAAACATGCATGTGGAACCCAAGTATGATCAACCATGTGAACGGGAGATGTGTTCAAATATGTCTCAGTTTTCCTCCCCTGGTACTCGGGTGCAACATTCCAGACGCTTTACTAACACTCTCCCGACTTGGAGAGTCAGTCCCTTTAACCTCCTGTTTGGCCCAGTTTGCAATTTCTGCGGAAGATGAACAGGAATAGCGAGAACCAATGAGAGGCTAGCTGGAGGTGTCTGGACGGGCAAATTTAACTCTCATTTCCCACCAGGAAGAGGAAATAACCAAAGGCTCAGCGTGCCGTGCCGGAACAAGATTAGGGCCTGAAGCCATCCTGCGGTGTTGCGGCCACGTCACAAGAAAGCAAGTTGAAGAAAGGAGCTCAGGGGCACTGTAATGCACAAACCTGCAGAGTTATAAATGACAGCTATCGTCCAAAAATAGACTGAAGTAAGGCTGCCAAGAGGACTTGAAAGCGGGGCAGAATTGCAGGAAACCGATTTCAGGAGGTAGACTGGAATTGCATTGAAAGCATAGGAAAAGAGGCAGAACGTCCACAATGATGCACTTGGCCAAAAAGGGCGTATGCGTTTTTTCCTGAATATATTCAGGAAAAAACGCATACGCCCTTTTTGGCCAACCAAGCAAGCTTGCAAATGAAATCTGCACTACAATGAAGTCTCACTTCCCCCCGGTCAAAAGGGCCATCTGAAAAAAGTGTAAAATCCAGAAAGGCAAGACAGGCCATGGAGAACTGGGAGCCTTGTTATGCTGATGGGCGGGATGTAAATTGCCAACAACCACTCAGGAGAAGTGTATGGTGTTTCCTGAAACATCTAAAAAACAAAGCAACAGAACCCAGGGCACTTCCACTTATGGTCCTATAGCTTAGGGAAATTAAAATCAAAAAGACACAGCCACCCCAAAGTTTGGAACGGCTCTGTTTACAAGAACCTCGTTTACAGTACAAGTTCAACATCGCAGAAAGTGAAAAATGGATAAAGAAGTTGTGGTATTTACTTACAAAGCAATATCACTCAGCAATGAAATCTGTGTCATCAGGCCCTTAGCAGCACAATGAGTGGATTCAGGTATGATGATTCTAACTGAAGTAAGTCACACAGAAAAAGAAACATCATAAGATATCAGTAATACACGGAATGTAAACTTGGCTACACAGGAACTGAATTACAGAACAGAACAGGGACTCAAATTTAGAAAACCAACTTATGCTTGCTTAAGGGTAAAGGTGAGTTGGGGTGCTGCATAAAACCAGAGATTGAAATGAGCACAGATAAAGTTCCTTAAGCCAAATATGGAATAGACAAGAGCCACTCCTTGCTCAACGAAATGGACTCAACACCGCATATTAAACGCCTAAGAATGTACCTGACTAGTAAGTATCTTAAAACCTATGGATTGCTATGTCTCCGAAAGAGAATCAAGCATGTGTACAGAGGCATAAACGCAGCAGTGATAGGATTGGAGAGGTTCGGTGAGCAAATGAAGACACTTTGAAGTCATATTGCATGGTACCCATTCCACGGGTTTCAACTACCCAGGTTTAAGGTATTCTTCCTTCAGCTAAAACATGCATGTGGAACCTAGAGTATGATCAACCATGTGATCGGGAGACGTGTTCAAATATGTCTCAGTTTTCGTACCCTGGTACTCGGTGCAACATTCCAGACGCTTTACTAACACTCTCCCGACTTGGAGAGTCAGTCCCTTTAACCTCCTGTTTGACCCAGTTTGCACTTTCTGCGGAAGATGAACAGGAATAGCGAGAACCAATGAGAGGCTAGCTGGAGGTGTCTGGACGGGGAAATTTAACTCTCATTTCCCACCAGGAAGAGGAATTAACCAAAGGCTCAGAGTGCCATGCCGGAACCAGATTAGGGCCTGAAGCCATCCTGCGGTGTTGCGGCCAGGTCACAAGAAAGCGAGTTGAAGAAAGGAGCTCAGGGGCACTGTAGTTCACAAACCTGCAGAGTTATAAATGACAGCTATCGTCCAAAAATAGACTGAAGTAAGGCTGCCAAGAGGACTTGAAAGCGGGGCAGAATTGCAGGAAACCGATTTCAGGAGGTAGACTGGAATTGCATTGAAAGCATAGGAAAAGAGGCAGAACGTCCACAATGATGCACTTGGCCAAAAAGGGCGTATGCATTTTTTCCTGAATATATTCAGGAAAAAACGCATACGCCCTTTTTGGCCAACCAAGCAAGCTTGCAAAGGAAATCTGCACTACAATGAAGTCTCACTTCCCCCCGGGCAAAAGGGCCATCTGAAAAAACTGTAACATCCAGAAAGGCAGGACAGGCCATGGAGAACTGGGAGCCTTGTTATGCTGATGGGCGGGATGTAAATTGCCAACAACCACTCGGGAGAAGTGTATGGTGTTTCCTGAAACATGTAAAAAACAAAGCAACAGAACCTAGGGCACTTCCACTTATGGTCCTATAGCTTAGGGAAATTAAAATAAAAAAGACACAGCCACCCCAAAGTTTGGAACGGATCTGTTTACAAGAACCTCGTTTACAGTACAAGTTCAACATCGCAGAAAGTGAAAAATAGATAAAGAAGTTGTGGTATTTACTTACAAAGCAATATCACTCAGCAATGAAATCTGTGTCATCAGGCCCTTAGCAGCACAATGAGTGGATTCAGGTACGATGATTCTAACTGAAATAAGTCAAACAGAAAAAGAAACATCATAAGATATCACTAATACACGGAATGTAAACTTGGCTACACAGGAACTGAATTCCAAAACAGAACAGGGTCTCAAATTTAGAAAACCAACTTATGCTTGCTTAAGGGAAAAGGTGAGTAAGGGTGCTGCATAAAACCAGAGATTGAAATGAGCACAGATAAAGTTCCTTAAGCCAAATATGGAATAGACAAGAGCTACTCCTTGCTCCACGAAATGGACTCAACACCCCATATTAAACGCCTAAGAATGTACCTGACTAGTAAGTATCTTAAAACCTATGGATTGCTATGTCTCCAAAAGAGAATCAAGCGTGTGTACAGGGGCATAAACGCAGCAGTGATAGGATTGGAGAGGTTCGGTGAGCAAATGAAGACCCTTTGAAGTCATATTGCATGGTACCCATTACACGGGTCTCAACTCTCCAGGTTTAAGGTATTCTTCCTTCAGCTAAAACATGCATGTGGAACCCAAGTATGATCAACCATGTGAACGGGAGACGTGTTCAAATATGTCTCAGTTTTCCTCCCCTGGTACTCGGGTGCAACATTCCAGACGCTTTACTAACACTCTCCCCACTTGGAGAGTCAGCGCCTTTAACCTCCTGTTTGGCCCAGTTTGCAATTTCTGCGGAAGATGAACAGGAATAGCGAGAACCAATGAGAGGCTAGCTGGAGGTGTCTGGACGGGCAAATTTAACTCTCATTTCCCACCAGGAAGAGGAAATAACCAAAGGCTCAGTGTGCCGTACCGGAACCAGATTAGGGCCTGAAGCCATCCTGCGGTATTGCGGCCAGCTCAAAAGAAAGCGAGTTGAAGAAAGGAGCCCAGGGGCACTGTAATTCACAAACCTGCAGAGTTATAAATGACAGCTATCATCCAAAAATACACTGAAGTAAGGCTGCCAAGAGGACTTGAAAGCGGGGCAGAATTGCAGGAAACCGATTTCAGGAGGTAGACTGGAATTGCATTGAAAGCATAGGAAAAGAGGCAGAACGTCCACAATGATGCACTTGGCCAAAAAGGGCGTATGCGTTTTTTCCTGAATATATTCAGGAAAAAACGCATACGCCCTTTTTGGCCAACCAAGCAAGCTTGCAAAGGAAATCTGCACTACAATGAAGTCTCACTTCCCCCCGGTCAAAAGGGCCATCTGAAAAAAGTGTAAAATCCAGAAAGACAAGACAGGCCATGGAGAACTGGGAGCCTTGTTATGCTGATGGGAGGGATGTAAATTGCCAACAACCACTCGGGAGAAGTATATGGTGTTTCCTGAAACATCTAAAAAACAAAGCAACAGAACCTAGGGCACTTCCACTTATGGTCCTATAGCTTAGGGAAATTAAAATCAAAAAGACACAGCCACCCCAAAGTTTGGAACGGCTCTGTTTACAAGAACCTCGTTTACAGTACAAGTTCAACATCGCAGAAAGTGAAAAATGGATAAAGAAGTTGTGGTATTTACTTACAAAGCAATATCACTCAGCAATGAAATCTATGTCATCAGGCCCTTAGCATCACAATGAGTGGATTCAGGTATGATGATTCTAACTGAAATAAGTCACACAGAAAAAGAAACATCATAAGATATCAGTAATACACGGAATGTAAAGTTGGCTACACAGGAACTGAATTACAGAACAGAAAAGGGTCTCAAATTTAGAAAACCAACTTATGCTTGCTTAAGGGGAAAGGTGAGTTGGGGTGCTGCATAAAACCAGAGATTGAAATGAGCACAGATAAAGTTCCTTAAGTCAAATATGGAATAGACAAGAGCTACTCCTTGCTCAACGAAATGGACTCAACACCGCATATTAAACGCCTAAGAATGTACCTGACTAGTAAGTATCGTAAAACCTATGGATTGCTATGTCTCCAAAAGAGAATCAAGCATGTGTACAGGGGCATAAACGCAGCAGTGATAGGATTGGAGAGGTTCGGTGAGCAAATGAAGACCCTTTGAAGTCATATTGCATGGTACCCATTACACGGGTCTCAACTCTCCAGGTTTAAGGTATTCTTCCTTCAGCTAAAACATGCATGTGGAACCCAAGTATGATCAACCATGTGAACGGGAGACGTGTTCAAATATGTCTCAGTTTTCCTCCCCTGGTACTCGGGTGCAACATTCCAGACGCTTTACTAACACTCTCCCCACTTGGAGAGTCAGTCCCTTTAACCTCCTGTTTGGCCCAGTTTGCAATTTCTGCGGAAGATGAACAGGAATAGCGAGAACCAATGAGAGGCTAGCTGGAGGTGTCTGGACGGGCAAATTTAACTCTCATTTCCCAACAGGAAGAGGAAATAACCAAAGGCTCAGCGTGCCGTACCGGAACCAGATTAGGGCCTGAAGCCATCCTGCGGTGTTGCGGCCAGGTCACAAGAAAGCGAGTTGAAGAAAGGAGCTCAGGGGCACTGTAATTCACAAACCTGCAGAGTTATAAATGACAGCTATCGTCCAAAAATAGACTGAAGTAAGGCTGCCAAGAGGACTTGAAAGCGGGGCAGAATTGCAGGAAACCGATTTCAGGAGGTAGACTGGAATTGCATTGAAAGCATAGGAAAAGAGGCAGAACGTCCACAATGATGCACTTGGCCAAAAAGGGCGTATGCGTTTTTTCCTGAATATATTCAGGAAAAAACGCATACGCCCTTTTTGGCCAAACAAGCAAGCTTGCAAAGGAAATCTGCACTACAATGAAGTCTCACTTCCCCCCGGTCAAAAGGGCCATCTGAAAAAAGTGTAAAATCCAGAAAGACAAGACAGGCCATGGAGAACTGGGAGCCTTGTTATGCTGATGGGTGGGATGTAAATTGCCAACAACCACTCGGGAGAAGTGTATGGTGTTTCCTGAAACATGTAAAAAACAAAGCAACAGAACCTACGGAACTTCCACTTATGGTCCTATAGCTTAGGGAAATTAAAATCAAAAAGACACAGCCACCCCAAAGTTTGGAACGGATCTGTTTACAAGAACCTCGTTTACAGTACAAGTTCAACATCGCAGAAAGTGAAAAATGGATAAAGAAGTTGTGGTATTTACTTACAAAGCAATATCACTCAGCAGTGAAATCTGTGTCATCAGGCCCTTAGCAGCACAATGAGTGGATTCAGGTACGATGATTCTAACTGAAATAAGTCACACAGAAAAAGAAACATCATAAGATATCACTAATACACGGAATGTAAACTTGGCTACACAGGAACTGAATTCCAAAACAGAACAGTGTCTCAAATTTAGAAAACCAACTTATGCTTGATTAAGGGTAAAGGTGAGTTGGGGTGCTGCATAAAACCAGAGATTGAAATGAGCACAGATAAAGTTCCTCAAGCCAAATATGGAATAGACAAGAGCTACTCCTTGCTCAACGAAATGGACTCAACACCCCATATTAAACGCCTAAGAATGTACCTGACTAGTAAGTATCTTAAAACCTATGGATTGCTATGTCTCCAAAAGAGAATCAAGCGTGTGTACAGGGGCATAAACGCAGCAGTGATAGGATTGGAGAGGTTTGGTGAGCAAATGAAGACCCTTTGAAGTCATATTGCATGGTACCCATTACACGGATCTCAACTCTCCAGGTTTAAGGTATTCTTCCTTCAGCTAAAACATGCATGTGGAACCCAAGTATGATCAACCATGTGAACGGGAGACGTGTTCAAATATGTCTCAGTTTTCCTCCCCTGGTACTCGGGTGCAACATTCCAGACGCTTTACTAACACTCTCCCCACTTGGAGAGTCAGCGCCTTTAACCTCCTGTTTGGCCCAGTTTGCAATTTCTGCGGAAGATGAACAGGAATAGCGAGAACCAATGAGAGACTAGCTGGAGGTGTCTGGACGGGCAAATTTAACTCTCATTTCCCACCAGGAAGAGGAATTAACCAAAGGCTCAGCGTGCCGTGCCGGAACCAGATTAGGGCCTGAAGCCATCCTGCGGTGTTGCGGCCAGGTCACAAGAAAGCGAGTTGAAGAAAGGAGCTCAGGGGCACTGTAATTCACAAACCTGCAGAGTTATAAATGACAGCTATCGTCCAAAAATAGACTGAAGTAAGGCTGCCAAGAGGACTTGAAAGCGGGGCAGAATTGCAGGAAACCGATTTCAGGAGGTAGACTGGAATTGCATTGAAAGCATAGGAAAAGAGGCAGAACGTCCACAATGATGCACTTGGCCAAAAAGGGCGTATGCGTTTTTTCCTGAATATATTCAGGAAAAAACGCATACGCCCTTTTTGGCCAAACAAGCAAGCTTGCAAAGGAAATCTGCACTACAATGAAGTCTCACTTCCCCCCGGTCAAAAGGGCCATCTGAAAAAAGTGTAAAATCCAGAAAGACAAGACAGGCCATGGAGAACTGGGAGCCTTGTTATGCTGATGGGCGGGATGTAAATTGCCAACAACCACTCGGGAGAAGTGTATGGTGTTTCCTGAAACATGTAAAAAACAAAGCAACAGAACCTAGGGCACTTCCACTTATGGTCCTATAGCTTAGGGAAATTAAAATCAAAAAGACACAGCCACCCCAAAGTTTGGAACGGATCTGTTTACAAGAACCTCGTTTACAGTACAAGTTCAACATCGCAGAAAGTGAAAAATGGATAAAGAAGTTGTGGTATTTACTTACAAAGCAATATCACTCAGCAATGAAATCTGTGTCATCAGGCCCTTAGCAGCACAATGAGTGGATTCAGGTACGATGATTCTAACTGAAATAAGTCACACAGAAAAAGAAACATCATAAGATATCACTAATACACGGAATGTAAACTTGGCTACACAGGAACTGAATTCCAAAACAGAACAGTGTCTCAAATTTAGAAAACCAACTTATGCTTGCTTAAGGGTAAAGGTGAGTTGGGGTGCTGCATAAAACCAGAGATTGAAATGAGCACAGATAAAGTTCCTTAAGCCAAATATGGAATAGACAAGAGCTACTCCTTGCTCAACGAAATGGACTCAACACCCCATATTAAACGCCTAAGAATGTACCTGACTAGTAAGTATCTTAAAACCTATGGATTGCTATGTCTCCAAAAGAGAATCAAGCGTGTGTACAGGGGCATAAACGCAGCAGTGATAGGATTGGAGAGGTTCGGTGAGCAAATGAAGACCCTTTGAAGTCATATTGCATGGTACCCATTACACGGGTCTCAACTCTCCAGGTTTAAGGTATTCTTCCTTCAGCTAAAACATGCATGTGGAACCCAAGTATGATCAACCATGTGAACGGGAGACGTGTTCAAATATGTCTCAGTTTTCCTCCCCTGGTACTCGGGTGCAACATTCCAGATGCTTTACTAACACTCTCCCCACTTGGAGAGTCAGCGCCTTTAACCTCCTGTTTGGCCCAGTTTGCAATTTCTGCGGAAAATGAACAGGAATAGCGAGAACCAATGAGAGACTAGCTGGAGGTGTCTGGACGGGCAAATTTAACTCTCATTTCCCACTAGGAAGAGGAATTAACCAAAGGCTCAGCGTGCCGTGCCGGAACCAGATTAGGGCCTGAAGCCATCCTGCGGTGTTGCGGCCAGCTGAAAAGAAAGCGAGTTGAAGAAAGGAGCTCAGGGGCACTGTAATTCACAAACCTGCAGAGTTATAAATGACAGCTATCGTCCAAAAATAGACTGAAGTAAGGCTGCCAAGAGGACTTGAAACCGGGGCAGAATTGCAGGAAACCGATTTCAGGAGGTAGACTGGAATTGCATTGAAAGCATAGGAAAAGAGGCAGAACGTCCACAATGATGCACTTGGCCAAAAAGGGCGTATGTGTTTTTTCCTGAATATATTCAGGAAAAAACGCATACGCCCTTTTTGACCAACCAAGCAAGCTTGCAAAGGAAATCTGCACTACAATGAAGTCTCACTTCCCCCCGGTCAAAAGGGCCATCTGAAAAAAGTGTAAAATCCAGAAAGGCAGGACAGGCCATGGAGAACTGGGAGCCTTGTTATGCTGATGGGTGGGATGTAAATTGCCAACAGACACTCGGGAGAAGTGTATGGTGTTTCCTGAAACATGTAAAAAACAAAGCAACAGAACCTACGGCACTTCCACTTATGGTCCTATAGCTTAGGGAAATTAAAATCAAAAAGACACAGCCACCCCAAAGTTTGGAACGGATCTGTTTACAAGAACCTCGTTTACAGTACAAGTTCAACATCGCAGAAATTGAAAAATGGATAAAGAAGTTGTGGTATTTACTTACAAAGCAATATCACTCAGCAGTGAAATCTGTGTCATCAGGCCCGTAGCAGCACAATGAGTGGATTCAGGTATGATGATTCTAACTGAAATAAGTCACACAGAAAAGAAACATCATAAGATATCAGTAATACACGGAATGTAAACTTGGCTACACAGGAACTGAATTACAGAACAGAACAGGGTCTCAAATTTAGAAAACCAACTTATGCTTGCTTAAGGGTAAAGGTGAGTTGGGGTGCTGCATAAAAGCAGAGATTGAAATGAGCACAGATAAAGTTTCTTAAGCCAAATATGGAATAGACAAGAGCTACTCCTTGCTCAACGAAATGGACTCAACACCCCATATTAAACGCCTAAGAATGTACCTGACTAGTAAGTATCTTAAAACCTATGGATTGCTATGTCTCCAAAAGAGAATCAAGCGTGTGTACAGGGAATAAACGCAGCAGTGATAGGATTGGAGAGGTTCGGTGAGCAAATGAAGACCCTTTGAAGTCATATTGCATGGTACCCATTACACGGGTCTCAACTCTCCAGGTTTAAGGTATTCTTCCTTCAGCTAAAACATGCATGTGGAACCTAGAGTATGATCAACCATGTGATCGGGAGACGTGTTCAAATATGTCTCAGTTTTCCTCCCCTGGTACTCGGGTGCAACATTCCAGACGCTTTACTAACACCCTCCCCACTTGGAGAGTCAGTCCCTTTAACCTCCTGTTTGGCCCAGTTTGCAATTTCTGCGGAAGATGAACAGGAATAGCGAGAACCAATGAGAGGCTAGCTGGAGGTGTCTGGACGGGCAAATTTAACTCTCATTTCCCACCAGGAAGAGGAATTAACCAAAGGCTCAGCGTGCCGTGCCGGAACCAGATTAGGGCCTGAAGCCATCCTGCGGTGTTGCGGCCAGCTCAAAAGAAAGCGAGTTGAAGAAAGGAGCTCAGGGGCACTGTAATTCACAAACCTGCAGACTTAAATGACAGCTATCGTCCAAAAATAGACTGAAGTAAGGCTGCCAAGAGGACTTGAAAGCGGGGCAGAATTGCAGGAAACCGATTTCAGGAGGTAGACTGGAATTGCATTGAAAGCATAGGAAAAGAGGCAGAACGTCCACAATGATGCACTTGGCCAAAAAGGGCGTATGCGTTTTTTCCTGAATATATTCAGGAAAAAACGCATACGCCCTTTTTGGCCAACCAAGCAAGCTTGCAAAGGAAATCTGCACTACAATGAAGTCTCACTTCCCCCCGGTCAAAAGGGCCATCTGAAAAAAGTGTAAAATCCAGAAAGGCAGGACAGGCCATGGAGAACTGGGAGCCTTGTTATGCTGATGGGCGGGATGTAAATTGCCAACAGACACTCGGGAGAAGTGTATGGTGTTTCCTGAAACATCTAAAAAACAAAGCAACAGAGCCTAGGGCACTGCCACTTATGGTCCTATAGCTTAGGGAAATTAAAATCAAAAAGACACAGCCACCCCAAAGTTTGGAACGGCTCTGTTTACAAGAACCTCGTTTACAGTACAAGTTCAACATCGCAGAAAGTGAAAAATGGATAAAGAAGTTGTGGTATTTACTTACAAAGCAATATCATTCAGCAATGAAATCTATGTCATCAGGCACTTAGCATCACAATGAGTGGATTCAGGTATGATGATTCTAACTGAAATAAGTCACACAGAAAAAGAAACATCATAAGATATCAGTAATACACGGAATGTAAACTTGGCTACACAGGAACTGAATTACAGAACAGAACAGGGTCTCAAATTTAGAAAACCAACTTATGCTTGCTTAAGGGTAAAGGTGAGTTGGGGTGCTGCATAAAACCAGAGATTGAAATGAGCACAGATAAAGTTCCTTAAGTCAAATATGGAATAGACAAGAGCTACTCCTTGCTCAACGAAATGGACTCAACACCGCATATTAAACGCCTAAGAATGTACCTGACTAGTAAGTATCTTAAAACCTATGGATTGCTATGTCTCTGAAAGAGAATCAAGCATGTGTACAGGGGCATAAACGCAGCAGTGATAGGATTGGAGAGGTTCAGTGAGCAAATGAAGACCCTTTGAAGTCATATTGCATGGTACCCATTACACGGGTCTCAACTCTCCAGGTTTAAGGTATTCTTCCTTCAGCTAAAACATGCATGTGGAACCCAAGTATGATCAACCATGTGAACGGGAGACGTGTTCAAATATGTCTCAGTTTTCCTCCCCTGGTACTCGGGTGCAACATTCCAGACGCTTTACTAACACTCTCCCCACTTGGAGAGTCAGTCCCTTTAACCTCCTGTTTGGCCCAGTTTGCAATTTCTGCGGAAGATGAACAGGAATAGCGAGAACCAATGAGAGGCTAGCTGGAGGTGTCTGGACGGGCAAATTTAACTCTCATTTCCCAACAGGAAGAGGAAATAACCAAAGGCTCAGCGTGCCGTACCGGAACCAGATTAGGGCCTGAAGCCATCCTGCGGTGTTGCGGCCAGGTCACAAGAAAGCGAGTTGAAGAAAGGAGCTCAGGGGCACTGTAATTCACAAACCTGCAGAGTTATAAATGACAGCTATCGTCCAAAAATAGACTGAAGTAAGGCTGCCAAGAGGACTTGAAAGCGGGGCAGAATTGCAGGAAACCGATTTCAGGAGGTAGACTGGAATTGCATTGAAAGCATAGGAAAAGAGGCAGAACGTCCACAATGATGCACTTGGCCAAAAAGGGCGTATGCGTTTTTTCCTGAATATATTCAGGAAAAAACGCATACGCCCTTTTTGGCCAAACAAGCAAGCTTGCAAAGGAAATCTGCACTACAATGAAGTCTCACTTCCCCCCGGTCAAAAGGGCCATCTGAAAAAAGTGTAAAATCCAGAAAGACAAGACAGGCCATGGAGAACTGGGAGCCTTGTTATGCTGATGGGTGGGATGTAAATTGCCAACAACCACTCGGGAGAAGTGTATGGTGTTTCCTGAAACATGTAAAAAACAAAGCAACAGAACCTACGGAACTTCCACTTATGGTCCTATAGCTTAGGGAAATTAAAATCAAAAAGACACAGCCACCCCAAAGTTTGGAACGGATCTGTTTACAAGAACCTCGTTTACAGTACAAGTTCAACATCGCAGAAAGTGAAAAATGGATAAAGAAGTTGTGGTATTTACTTACAAAGCAATATCACTCAGCAGTGAAATCTGTGTCATCAGGCCCTTAGCAGCACAATGAGTGGATTCAGGTACGATGATTCTAACTGAAATAAGTCACACAGAAAAAGAAACATCATAAGATATCACTAATACACGGAATGTAAACTTGGCTACACAGGAACTGAATTCCAAAACAGAACAGTGTCTCAAATTTAGAAAACCAACTTATGCTTGATTAAGGGTAAAGGTGAGTTGGGGTGCTGCATAAAACCAGAGATTGAAATGAGCACAGATAAAGTTCCTCAAGCCAAATATGGAATAGACAAGAGCTACTCCTTGCTCAACGAAATGGACTCAACACCCCATATTAAACGCCTAAGAATGTACCTGACTAGTAAGTATCTTAAAACCTATGGATTGCTATGTCTCCAAAAGAGAATCAAGCGTGTGTACAGGGGCATAAACGCAGCAGTGATAGGATTGGAGAGGTTTGGTGAGCAAATGAAGACCCTTTGAAGTCATATTGCATGGTACCCATTACACGGATCTCAACTCTCCAGGTTTAAGGTATTCTTCCTTCAGCTAAAACATGCATGTGGAACCCAAGTATGATCAACCATGTGAACGGGAGACGTGTTCAAATATGTCTCAGTTTTCCTCCCCTGGTACTCGGGTGCAACATTCCAGACGCTTTACTAACACTCTCCCCACTTGGAGAGTCAGCGCCTTTAACCTCCTGTTTGGCCCAGTTTGCAATTTCTGCGGAAGATGAACAGGAATAGCGAGAACCAATGAGAGACTAGCTGGAGGTGTCTGGACGGGCAAATTTAACTCTCATTTCCCACCAGGAAGAGGAATTAACCAAAGGCTCAGCGTGCCGTGCCGGAACCAGATTAGGGCCTGAAGCCATCCTGCGGTGTTGCGGCCAGGTCACAAGAAAGCGAGTTGAAGAAAGGAGCTCAGGGGCACTGTAATTCACAAACCTGCAGAGTTATAAATGACAGCTATCGTCCAAAAATAGACTGAAGTAAGGCTGCCAAGAGGACTTGAAAGCGGGGCAGAATTGCAGGAAACCGATTTCAGGAGGTAGACTGGAATTGCATTGAAAGCATAGGAAAAGAGGCAGAACGTCCACAATGATGCACTTGGCCAAAAAGGGCGTATGCGTTTTTTCCTGAATATATTCAGGAAAAAACGCATACGCCCTTTTTGGCCAAACAAGCAAGCTTGCAAAGGAAATCTGCACTACAATGAAGTCTCACTTCCCCCCGGTCAAAAGGGCCATCTGAAAAAAGTGTAAAATCCAGAAAGACAAGACAGGCCATGGAGAACTGGGAGCCTTGTTATGCTGATGGGCGGGATGTAAATTGCCAACAACCACTCGGGAGAAGTGTATGGTGTTTCCTGAAACATGTAAAAAACAAAGCAACAGAACCTAGGGCACTTCCACTTATGGTCCTATAGCTTAGGGAAATTAAAATCAAAAAGACACAGCCACCCCAAAGTTTGGAACGGATCTGTTTACAAGAACCTCGTTTACAGTACAAGTTCAACATCGCAGAAAGTGAAAAATGGATAAAGAAGTTGTGGTATTTACTTACAAAGCAATATCACTCAGCAATGAAATCTGTGTCATCAGGCCCTTAGCAGCACAATGAGTGGATTCAGGTACGATGATTCTAACTGAAATAAGTCACACAGAAAAAGAAACATCATAAGATATCACTAATACACGGAATGTAAACTTGGCTACACAGGAACTGAATTCCAAAACAGAACAGTGTCTCAAATTTAGAAAACCAACTTATGCTTGCTTAAGGGTAAAGGTGAGTTGGGGTGCTGCATAAAACCAGAGATTGAAATGAGCACAGATAAAGTTCCTTAAGCCAAATATGGAATAGACAAGAGCTACTCCTTGCTCAACGAAATGGACTCAACACCCCATATTAAACGCCTAAGAATGTACCTGACTAGTAAGTATCTTAAAACCTATGGATTGCTATGTCTCCAAAAGAGAATCAAGCGTGTGTACAGGGGCATAAACGCAGCAGTGATAGGATTGGAGAGGTTCGGTGAGCAAATGAAGACCCTTTGAAGTCATATTGCATGGTACCCATTACACGGGTCTCAACTCTCCAGGTTTAAGGTATTCTTCCTTCAGCTAAAACATGCATGTGGAACCCAAGTATGATCAACCATGTGAACGGGAGACGTGTTCAAATATGTCTCAGTTTTCCTCCCCTGGTACTCGGGTGCAACATTCCAGATGCTTTACTAACACTCTCCCCACTTGGAGAGTCAGCGCCTTTAACCTCCTGTTTGGCCCAGTTTGCAATTTCTGCGGAAAATGAACAGGAATAGCGAGAACCAATGAGAGACTAGCTGGAGGTGTCTGGACGGGCAAATTTAACTCTCATTTCCCACTAGGAAGAGGAATTAACCAAAGGCTCAGCGTGCCGTGCCGGAACCAGATTAGGGCCTGAAGCCATCCTGCGGTGTTGCGGCCAGCTGAAAAGAAAGCGAGTTGAAGAAAGGAGCTCAGGGGCACTGTAATTCACAAACCTGCAGAGTTATAAATGACAGCTATCGTCCAAAAATAGACTGAAGTAAGGCTGCCAAGAGGACTTGAAACCGGGGCAGAATTGCAGGAAACCGATTTCAGGAGGTAGACTGGAATTGCATTGAAAGCATAGGAAAAGAGGCAGAACGTCCACAATGATGCACTTGGCCAAAAAGGGCGTATGTGTTTTTTCCTGAATATATTCAGGAAAAAACGCATACGCCCTTTTTGACCAACCAAGCAAGCTTGCAAAGGAAATCTGCACTACAATGAAGTCTCACTTCCCCCCGGTCAAAAGGGCCATCTGAAAAAAGTGTAAAATCCAGAAAGGCAGGACAGGCCATGGAGAACTGGGAGCCTTGTTATGCTGATGGGTGGGATGTAAATTGCCAACAGACACTCGGGAGAAGTGTATGGTGTTTCCTGAAACATGTAAAAAACAAAGCAACAGAACCTACGGCACTTCCACTTATGGTCCTATAGCTTAGGGAAATTAAAATCAAAAAGACACAGCCACCCCAAAGTTTGGAACGGATCTGTTTACAAGAACCTCGTTTACAGTACAAGTTCAACATCGCAGAAATTGAAAAATGGATAAAGAAGTTGTGGTATTTACTTACAAAGCAATATCACTCAGCAGTGAAATCTGTGTCATCAGGCCCGTAGCAGCACAATGAGTGGATTCAGGTATGATGATTCTAACTGAAATAAGTCACACAGAAAAGAAACATCATAAGATATCAGTAATACACGGAATGTAAACTTGGCTACACAGGAACTGAATTACAGAACAGAACAGGGTCTCAAATTTAGAAAACCAACTTATGCTTGCTTAAGGGTAAAGGTGAGTTGGGGTGCTGCATAAAACCAGAGATTGAAATGAGCACAGATAAAGTTTCTTAAGCCAAATATGGAATAGACAAGAGCTACTCCTTGCTCAACGAAATGGACTCAACACCCCATATTAAACGCCTAAGAATGTACCTGACTAGTAAGTATCTTAAAACCTATGGATTGCTATGTCTCCAAAAGAGAATCAAGCGTGTGTACAGGGAATAAACGCAGCAGTGATAGGATTGGAGAGGTTCGGTGAGCAAATGAAGACCCTTTGAAGTCATATTGCATGGTACCCATTACACGGGTCTCAACTCTCCAGGTTTAAGGTATTCTTCCTTCAGCTAAAACATGCATGTGGAACCTAGAGTATGATCAACCATGTGATCGGGAGACGTGTTCAAATATGTCTCAGTTTTCCTCCCCTGGTACTCGGGTGCAACATTCCAGACGCTTTACTAACACCCTCCCCACTTGGAGAGTCAGTCCCTTTAACCTCCTGTTTGGCCCAGTTTGCAATTTCTGCGGAAGATGAACAGGAATAGCGAGAACCAATGAGAGGCTAGCTGGAGGTGTCTGGACGGGCAAATTTAACTCTCATTTCCCACCAGGAAGAGGAATTAACCAAAGGCTCAGCGTGCCGTGCCGGAACCAGATTAGGGCCTGAAGCCATCCTGCGGTGTTGCGGCCAGCTCAAAAGAAAGCGAGTTGAAGAAAGGAGCTCAGGGGCACTGTAATTCACAAACCTGCAGACTTAAATGACAGCTATCGTCCAAAAATAGACTGAAGTAAGGCTGCCAAGAGGACTTGAAAGCGGGGCAGAATTGCAGGAAACCGATTTCAGGAGGTAGACTGGAATTGCATTGAAAGCATAGGAAAAGAGGCAGAACGTCCACAATGATGCACTTGGCCAAAAAGGGCGTATGCGTTTTTTCCTGAATATATTCAGGAAAAAACGCATACGCCCTTTTTGGCCAACCAAGCAAGCTTGCAAAGGAAATCTGCACTACAATGAAGTCTCACTTCCCCCCGGTCAAAAGGGCCATCTGAAAAAAGTGTAAAATCCAGAAAGGCAGGACAGGCCATGGAGAACTGGGAGCCTTGTTATGCTGATGGGCGGGATGTAAATTGCCAACAGACACTCGGGAGAAGTGTATGGTGTTTCCTGAAACATCTAAAAAACAAAGCAACAGAGCCTAGGGCACTGCCACTTATGGTCCTATAGCTTAGGGAAATTAAAATCAAAAAGACACAGCCACCCCAAAGTTTGGAACGGCTCTGTTTACAAGAACCTCGTTTACAGTACAAGTTCAACATCGCAGAAAGTGAAAAATGGATAAAGAAGTTGTGGTATTTACTTACAAAGCAATATCATTCAGCAATGAAATCTATGTCATCAGGCACTTAGCATCACAATGAGTGGATTCAGGTATGATGATTCTAACTGAAATAAGTCACACAGAAAAAGAAACATCATAAGATATCAGTAATACACGGAATGTAAACTTGGCTACACAGGAACTGAATTACAGAACAGAACAGGGTCTCAAATTTAGAAAACCAACTTATGCTTGCTTAAGGGTAAAGGTGAGTTGGGGTGCTGCATAAAACCAGAGATTGAAATGAGCACAGATAAAGTTCCTTAAGTCAAATATGGAATAGACAAGAGCTACTCCTTGCTCAACGAAATGGACTCAACACCGCATATTAAACGCCTAAGAATGTACCTGACTAGTAAGTATCTTAAAACCTATGGATTGCTATGTCTCTGAAAGAGAATCAAGCATGTGTACAGGGGCATAAACGCAGCAGTGATAGGATTGGAGAGGTTCAGTGAGCAAATGAAGACCCTTTGAAGTCATATTGCATGGTACCCATTACACGGGTCTCAACTCTCCAGGTTTAAGGTATTCTTCCTTCAGCTAAAACATGCATGTGGAACCTAGAGTATGATCAACCATGTGATCGGGAGACGTGTTCAAATATGTCTCAGTTTTCCTCCCCTGGTACTCGGGTGCAACATTCCAGACGCTTTACTAACACTCTCCCCACTTGGAGAGTCAGTCCCTTTAACCTCCTGTTTGGCCCAGTTTGCAATTTCTGCGGAAGATGAACAGGAATAGCGAGAACCAATGAGAGGCTAGCTGGAGGTGTCTGGACGGGCAAATTTAACTCTCATTTCCCACCAGGAAGAGGAATTAACCAAAGGCTCAGCATGCCGTGCCGGAACCAGATTAGGGCCTGAAGCCATCCTGCGGTGTTGCGGCCAGCTCAAAAGAAAGCGAGTTGAAGAAAGGAGCTCAGGGGCACTGTAATTCACAAACCTGCAGAGTTATAAATGACAGCTATCGTCCAAAAATAGACTGAAGTAAGGCTGCCAAGAGGACTTGAAAGCGGGGCAGAATTGCAGGAAACCGATTTCAGGAGGTAGACTGGAATTGCATTGAAAGCACAGGAAAAGAGGCAGAACGTCCACAATGATGCACTTGGCCAAAAAGGGCGTAGGTGTTTTTTCCTGAATATATTCAGGAAAAAACGCATACGCCCTTTTTGGCCAACCAAGCAAGCTTGCAAAGGAAATCTGCACTACAATGAAGTCTCACTTCCCCCCGGTCAAAAGGGCCATCTGAAAAAAGTGTAAAATCCAGAAAGGCAGGACAGGCCATGGACAACTGGGAGCCTTGTTATGCTGATGGGCAGGATGTAAATTGCCAACAACCACTCGGGAGAAGTGTATGGTGTTTCCTGAAACATGTAAAAAACAAAGCAACAGAACCTAGGGCACTTCCACTTATGGTCCTATAGCTTAGGGAAATTAAAATCAAAAAGACACAGCCACCCCAAAGTTTGGAACGGCTCTGTTTACAAGAACCTCGTTTACAGTACAAGTTCAACATCGCAGAAAGTGAAAAATGGATAAAGAAGTTGTGGTATTTACTTACAAAGCAATATCACTCAGCAATGAAATCTATGTCATCAGGCCCTTAGCATCACAATGAGTGGATTCAGGTATGATGATTCTAACTGAAATAAGTCACACAGAAAAAGAAACATCATAAGATATCAGTAATACACGGAATGGAAACTTGGCTACACAGGAACTGAATTACAGAACAGAACAGGGTCTCAAATTTAGAAAACCAACTTATGCTTGCTTAAGGGTAAAGGTGAGTTGGGGTGCTGCATAAAACCAGAGATTGAAATGAGCACAGATAAAGTTCCTTAAGCCAAATATGGAATAGACAAGAGCTACTCCTTGCTCAACGAAATGGACTCAACACCGCATATTAAACGCCTAAGAATGTACCTGACTAGTAAGTATCTTAAAACCTATGGATTGCTATGTCTCCGAAAGAGAATCAAGCATGTGTACAGGGGCATAAACGCAGCAGTGATAGGATTGGAGAGGTTCGGTGAGCAAATGAAGACCCTTTGAAGTCATATTGCATGGTACCCATTCCACGGGTTTCAACTACCCAGTTTTTAGGTATTCTTCCTTCAGCTAAAACATGCATGTGGAACCCAAGTATGATCAACCATGTGAACGGGAGACGTGTTCAAATATGTCTCAGTTTTCCTCCCCTGGTACTCGGGTGCAACATTCCAGACGCTTTACTAACACTCTCCCCACTTGGAGAGTCAGCGCCTTTAACCTCCTGTTTGGCCCAGTTTGCAATTTCTGCGGAAGATGAACAGGAATAGCGAGAACCAATGAGAGGCTAGCTGGAGGTGTCTGGACGGGCAAATTTAACTCTCATTTCCCACCAGGAAGAGGAAATAACCAAAGGCTCAGCTTGCCGTACCGGAACCAGATTAGGGCCTAAAGCCATCCTGCGGTGTTGCGGCCAGGTCACAAGAAAGCGAGTTGAAGAAAGGAGCTCAGGGGCACTGTAATTCACAAACCTGCAGAGTTATAAATGACAGCTATCGTTCAAAAATAGACTGAAGTAAGGCTGCCAAGAGGACTTGAAAGCGGGGCAGAATTGCAGGAAACCGATTTCAGGAGGTAGACTGGAATTGCATTGAAAGCATAGGAAAAGAGGCAGAACGTCCACAATGATGCACTTGGCCAAAAAGGGCGTATGCGTTTTTTCCTGAATATATTCAGGAAAAAACGCATACGCCCTTTTTGGCCAACCAAGCAAGCTTGCAAAGGAAATCTGCACTACAATGAAGTCTCACTTCCCCACGGTCAAAAGGGCCATCTGAAAAAAGTGTAAAATCCAGAAAGGCAGGACAGGCCATGGAGAACTGGGAGCCTTGTTATGCTGATGGGCGGGATGTAAATTGCCAACAACCACTCGGGAGAAGTGTATGGTGTTTCCTGAAACATCTAAAAAACAAAGCAACAGAACCTAGGGCACTTCCACTTATGGTCCTATAGCTTAGGGAAATTAAAATCAAAAAGACACAGCCACCCCAAAGTTTGGAACTGCTGTGTTTACAAGAACCTCGTTTACAGTACAAGTTCAACATCGCAGAAAGTGAAAAATGGATAAAGAAGTTGTGGTATTTACTTACAAAGCAATATCACTCAGCAATGAATTCTATCTCATCAGGCCCTTAGCAGCACAATGAGTGGATTCAGGTATGATGATTCTAACTGAAATAAGTCACACAGAAAAAGAAACATCATAAGATATCAGTAATACACGGAATGGAAACTTGGCTACACAGGAACTGAATTACAGAACAGAACAGGGTCTCAAATTTAGAAAAACAACTTATGCTTGCTTAAGGGTAAAGGTGAGTTGGGGTGCTGCATAAAACCAGAGATTGAAATGAGCACAGATAAAGTTCCTTAAGCCAAATATGGAATAGACAAGAGCTACTCCTTGCTCAACGAAATGGACTCAACACCGCATATTAAACGCCTAAGAATGTACCTGACTTGTAAGTATCTTAAAACCTATGGATTGCTATGTCTCCGAAAGAGAATCAAGCATGTGTACAGGGGCATAAACACAGCAGTGATAGGATTGGAGAGGTTCGGTGAGCAAATGAAGACCCTTTGAAGTCATATTGCATGGTACCCATTCCACGGGTTTCAACTCTCCAGGTTTAAGGTATTCTTCCTTCAGCTAAAACATGCATGTGGAACCTAGAGTATGATCAACCATGTGATCGGGAGACGTGTTCAAATATGTCTCAGTTTTCCTCCCCTGGTACTCGGGTGCAACATTCCAGACGCTTTACTAACACTCTCCCCACTTGGAGAGTCAGCGCCTTTAACCTCCTGTTTGGCCCAGTTTGCAATTTCTGCGGAAGATGAACAGGAATAGCGAGAACCAATGAGAGACTAGCTGGAGGTGTCTGGACGGGCAAATTTAACTCTCATTTCCCACCAGGAAGAGGAAATAACCAAAGGCTCAGCGTGCCGTGCCGGAACCAGATTAGGGCCTAAAGCCATCCTGCGGTGTTGCGGCCAGGTCACAAGAAAGCGAGTTGAACAAAGCAGCTCAGGGGCACTGTAATTCACAAACCTGCAGAGTTATAAATGACAGCTATCGTCCAAAAATAGACTGAAGTAAGGCTGCCAAGAGGACTTGAAAGCGGGGCAGAATTGCAGGAAACCGATTTCAGGAGGTAGACTGGAATTGCATTGAAAGCATAGGAAAAGAGGCAGAACGTCCACAATGATGCACTTGGCCAAAAAGGGCGTATGCGTTTTTTCCTGAATATATTCAGGAAAAAACGCATACGTCCTTTTTGGCCAACCAAGCAAGCTTGCAAAGGAAATCTGCACTACAATGAAGTCTCACTTCCCCCCGGTCAAAAGGGCCATCTGAAAAAAGTGTAAAATCCAGAAAGGCAGGACAGGCCATGGAGAACTGGGAGCCTTGTTATGCTGATGGGTGGGATGTAAATTGCCAACAACCACTCGGGAGAAGTGTATGGTGTTTCCTGAAACATCTAAAAAACAAAGCAACAGAACCTAGGACACTTCCACTTATGGTCCTATAGCTTAGGGAAATTAAAATCAAAAAGACACAGCCACCCCAAAGTTTGGAACGGCTCTGTTTACAAGAACCTCGTTTACAGTACAAGTTCAACATCGCAGAAAGTGAAAAATGGATAAAGAAGTTGTGGTATTTACTTACAAAGCAATATCACTCAGCAATGAAATCTGTGTCATCAGGCCCTTAGCAGCACAATGAGTGGATTCAGGTATGATGATTCTAACTGAAATAAGTCACACAGAAAAAGAAACATCATAAGATATCAGTAATACACGGAATGTAAACTTGGCTACACAGGAACTGAATTACAGAACAGAACAGGGTCTCAAATTTAGAAAACCAACTTATTCTTGCTTAAGGGTAAAGGTGAGTTGGGGTGCTGCATAAAACCAGAGATTGAAATGAGCACAGATAAAGTTCCTTAAGCCAAATATGGAATAGACAAGAGCTACTCCTTGCTCAACGAAATGGACTCAACACCCCATATTAAACGCCTAAGAATGTACCTGACTAGTAAGTATCTTAAAACCTATGGATTGCTATGTCTCCGAAAGAGAATCAAGCATGTGTACAGGGGCATAAATGCAGCAGTGATAGGATTGGAGAGGTTCGGTGAGCAAATGAAGACCCTTTGAAGTCATATTGCATGGTACCCATTACACGGGTCTCAACTCTCCAGGTTTAAGGTATTCTTCCTTCAGCTAAAACATGCATGTGGAACCCAAGTATGATCAACCATGTGAACGGGAGACGTGTTCAAATATGTCTCAGTTTTCCTCCCCTGGTACTCGGGTGCAACATTCCAGACGCTTTACTAACACTCTCCCCACTTGGAGAGTCAGCGCCTTTAACCTCCTGTTTGGCCCAGTTTGCAATTTCTGCGGAAGATGAACAGGAATAGCGAGAACCAATGAGAGGCTAGCTGGAGGTGTCTGGACGGGCAAATTTAACTCTCATTTCCCACCAGGAAGAGGAAATAACCAAAGGCTCAGCGTGCCGTACCGGAACCAGATTAGGGCCTGAAGCCATCCTGCGGTGTTGCGGCCAGCTCAAAAGAAAGCGAGTTGAAGAAAGGAGCTCAGGGGCACTGTAATTCACAAACCTGCAGAGTTATAAATGACAGCTATCGTCCAAAAATAGACTGAAGTAAGGCTGCCAAGAGGACTTGAAAGCGGGGCAGAATTGCAGGAAACCGATTTCAGGAGGTAGACTGGAATTGCATTGAAAGCATAGGAAAAGAGGCAGAACGTCCACAATGATGCACTTGGCCAAAAAGGGCGTATGCGTTTTTTCCTGAATATATTCAGGAAAAAACGCATACGCCCTTTTTGGCCAACCAAGCAAGCTTGCAAAGGAAATCTGCACTACAATGAAGTCTCACTTCCCCCCGGTCAAAAGGGCCATCTGAAAAAAGTGTAAAATCCAGAAAGGCAACAGGCCATTGAGAACTGGGAGCCTTGTTATGCTGATGGGCGGGATGTAAATTGCCAACAGACACTCGGGAGAAGTGTATGGTGTTTCCTGAAACATCTAAAAAACAAAGCAACAGAGCCTAGGGCACTTCCACTTATGGTCCTATAGCTTAGGGAAATTAAAATCAAAAAGACACAGCCACCCCAAAGTTTGGAACGGCTCTGTTTACAAGAACCTCGTTTACAGTACAAGTTCAACATCGCAGAAAGTGAAAAATGGATAAAGAAGTTGTGGTATTCACTTACAAAGCAATATCACTCAGCAATGAAATCTATGTCATCAGGCCCTTAGCAGTACAATGAGTGGATTCAGGTATGATGATTCTAACTGAAATAAGTCACACAGAAAAAGAAACATCATAAGATATCAGTAGTACACGGAATGGAAACTTGGCTACACAGGAACTGAATTACAGAACAGAACAGGGTCTCAAATTTAGAAAAACAACTTATGCTTGCTTAAGGGTAAAGGTGAGTTGGGGTGCTGCATAAAACCAGAGATTGAAATGAGCACAGATAAAGTTCCTTAAGCCAAATATGGAATAGACAAGAGCTACTCCTTGCTCAACGAAATGGACTCAACACCGCATATTAAACGCCTAAGAATGTACCTGACTTGTAAGTATCTTAAAACCTATGGATTGCTATGTCTCCGAAAGAGAATCAAGCATGTGTACAGGGGCATAAATGCAGCAGTGATAGGATTGGAGAGGTTCGGTGAGCAAATGAAGACCCTTTGAAGTCATATTGCATGGTACCCATTCCACGGGTTTCAACTACCCAGGTTTAAGGTATTCTTCCTTCAGTTAAAACATGCATGTGGAACCTAGAGTATGATCAACCATGTGATCGGGAGACGTGTTCAAATATGTCTCAGTTTTCCTCCCCTTTTACTCGGGTGCAAAATTCCAGACGCTTTACTAACACTCTCCCCACTTGGAGAGTCAGTGCCTTTAACCTCCTGTTTGGCCCAGTTTGCAATTTCTGCGGAAGATGAACAGGAATAGCGAGAACCAATGAGAGGCTAGCTGGAGGTGTCTGGACGGGCAAATTTAACTCTCATTTCCCACCAGGAAGAGGAATTAACCAAAGGCTCAGCGTGCCGGGCCGGAACCAGATTAGGGCCTGAAGCCATCCTGCGGTGTTGCGGCCAGGTCACAAGAAATCGAGTTGAAGAAAGGAGCTCAGGGGCACTGTAATTCACAAACCTGCAGAGTTATAAATGACAGCTATCGTCCAAAAATAGACTGAAGTAAGGCTGCCAAGAGGACTTGAAAGCGGGGCAGAATTGCAGGAAACCGATTTCAGGAGGTAGACTGGAATTGCATTGAAAGCATAGGAAAAGAGGCAGAACGTCCACAATGATGCACTTGGCCAAAAAGGGCGTATGCGTTTTTTCCTGAATATATTCAGGAAAAAACGCATACGCCCTTTTTGGCCAACCAAGCAAGCTTGCAAAGGAAATCTGCACTACAATGAAGTCTCACTTCCCCCCGGTCAAAAGGGCCATCTGAAAAAAGTGTAAAATCCAGAAAGGCAGGACAGGCCATGGACAACTGGGAGCCTTGTTATGCTGATGGGCGGGATGTAAATTGCCAACAACCACTCGGGAGAAGTGTATGGTGTTTCCTGAAACATCTAAAAAACAAAGCAACAGAACCTAGGACATTTCCACTTATGGTCCTATAGCTTAGGGAAATTAAAATCAAAAAGACACAGCCACCCCAAAGTTTGGAATGGCTCTGTTTACAAGAACCTCGTTTACAGTACAAGTTCAACATCGCAGAAAGTGAAAAATGGATAAAGAAGTTGTGGTATTTACTTACAAAGCAATATCACTCAGCAATGAAATCTGTGTCATCAGGCCCTTAGCAGCACAATGAGTGGATTCAGGTATGATGATTCTAACTGAAATAAGTCACACAGAAAAAGAAACATCATAAGATATCAGTAATACACGGAATGTAAACTTGGCTACACAGGAACTGAATTACAGAACAGAACAGGGTCTCAAATTTAGAAAACCAACTTATTCTTGCTTAAGGGTAAAGGTGAGTTGGGGTGCTGCATAAAACCAGAGATTGAAATGAGCACAGATAAAGTTCCTTAAGCCAAATATGGAATAGACAAGAGCTACTCCTTGCTCAACGAAATGGACTCAACACCCCATATTAAACGCCTAAGAATGTACCTGACTAGTAAGTATCTTAAAACCTATGGATTGCTATGTCTCCGAAAGAGAATCAAGCATGTGTACAGGGGCATAAACGCAGCAGTGATAGGATTCGAGAGGTTCGGTGAGCAAATGAAGACCCTTTGAAGTCATATTGCATGGTACCCATTACACGGGTCTCAACTCTCCAGGTTTAAGGTATTCTTCCTTCAGCTAAAACATGCATGTGGAACCCAAGTATGATCAACCATGTGAACGGGAGACGTGTTCAAATATGTGTCAGTTTTCCTCCCCTGGTACTCGGGTGCAACATTCCAGACGCTTTACTAACACTCTCCCCACTTGGAGAGTCAGCGCCTTTAACCTCCTGTTTGGCCCAGTTTGCAATTTCTGCGGAAGATGAACAGGAATAGCGAGAACCAATGAGAGGCTAGCTGGAGGTGTCTGGACGGGCAAATTTAACTCTCATTTCCCACCAGGAAGAGGAAATAACCAAAGGCTCAGCGTGCCGTACCGGAACCAGATTAGGGCCTGAAGCCATCCTGCGGTGTTGCGGCCAGCTCAAAAGAAAGCGAGTTGAAGAAAGGAGCTCAGGGGCACTGTAATTCACAAACCTGCAGAGTTATAAATGACAGCTATCGTCCAAAAATAGACTGAAGTAAGGCTGCCAAGAGGACTTGAAAGCGGGGCAGAATTGCAGGAAACCGATTTCAGGAGGTAGACTGGAATTGCATTGAAAGCATAGGAAAAGAGGCAGAACGTCCACAATGATGCACTTGGCCAAAAAGGGCGTATGCGTTTTTTCCTGAATATATTCAGGAAAAAACGCATACGCCCTTTTTGGCCAACCAAGCAAGCTTGCAAAGGAAATCTGCACTACAATGAAGTCTCACTTCCCCCCGGTCAAAAGGGCCATCTGAAAAAAGTGTAAAATCCAGAAAGGCAACAGGCCATTGAGAACTGGGAGCCTTGTTATGCTGATGGGCGGGATGTAAATTGCCAAAAGACACTCGGGAGAAGTGTATGGTGTTTCCTGAAACATCTAAAAAACAAAGCAACAGAGCCTAGGGCACTTCCACTTATGGTCCTATAGCTTAGGGAAATTAAAATCAAAAAGACACAGCCACCCCAAAGTTTGGAACGGCTCTGTTTACAAGAACCTCGTTTACAGTACAAGTTCAACATCGCAGAAAGTGAAAAATGGATAAAGAAGTTGTGGTATTCACTTACAAAGCAATATCACTCAGCAATGAAATCTATGTCATCAGGCCCTTAGCAGTACAATGAGTGGATTCAGGTATGATGATTCTAACTGAAATAAGTCACACAGAAAAAGAAACATCATAAGATATCAGTAGTACACGGAATGGAAACTTGGCTACACAGGAACTGAATTCCAAAACAGAACAGGGTCTCAAATTTAGAAAAACAACTTATGCTTGCTTAAGGGTAAAGGTGAGTTGGGGTGCTGCATAAAACCAGAGATTGAAATGAGCACAGATAAAGTTCCTTAAGCCAAATATGGAATAGACAAGAGCTACTCCTTGCTCAACGAAATGGACTCAACCCCGCATATTAAACGCCTAAGAATGGACCTGACTAGTAAGTATCTTAAAACCTATGGATTGCTATGTCTCCGAAAGAGAATCAAGCATGTGTACAGGGGCATAAACGCAGCAGTGATAGGATTGGAGAGGTTCGGTGAGCAAATGAAGACCCTTTGAAGTCATATTGCATGGTACCCATTCCACGGGTTTCAATTACGCAGGTTTTAGGTATTCTTCCTTCAGCTAAAACATGCATGTGGAACCCAAGTATGATCAACCATGTGAACGGGAGACGTGTTCAAATATGTCTCAGTTTTCCTCCCCTTTTACTCGGGTGCAACATTCCAGACGCTTTACTAACACTCTCCCCACTTGGAGAGTCAGCGCCTTTAACCTCCTGTTTGGCCCAGTTTGCAATTTCTGCGGAAGATGAACAGGAATAGCGAGAACCAATGAGAGGCTAGCTGGAGGTGTCTGGACGGGCAAATTTAACTCTCATTTCCCACCAGGAAGAGGAAATAACCAAAGGCTCAGCGTGCCGTGCCGGAACCAGATTAGGGCCTGAAGCCATCCTGCGGTGTTGCTCCCAGGTCACAAGAAAGCAAGTTGAAGAAAGGAGCTCAGGGGCACTGTAATTCACAAACCTGCAGAGTTATAAATGACAGCTATCGTCCAAAAATAGACTGAAGTAAGGCTGCCAAGAGGACTTGAAAGCGGGGCAGAATTGCAGGAAACCGATTTCAGGAGGTAGACTGGAATTGCATTGAAAGCATAGGAAAAGAGGCAGAACGTCCACAATGATGCACTTGGCCAAAAAGGGCGTATGCGTTTTTTCCTGAATATATTCAGGAAAAAACGCATACGCCCTTTTTGGCCAACCAAGCAAGCTTGCAAAGGAAATCTGCACTACAATGAAGTCTCACTTCCCCCCGGTCAAAAGGGCCATCTGAAAAAAGTGTAAAATCCAGAAAGGCAGGACAGGCCATGGAGAACTGGGAGCCTTGTTATGCTGATGGGCGGGATGTAAATTGCCAACAACCACTCGGGAGAAGTGTATGGTGTTTCCTGAAACATCTAAAAAACAAAGCAACAGAACCTAGGGCACTTCCACTTATGGTCCTATAGCTTAGGGAAATTAAAATCAAAAAGACACAGCCACCCCAAAGTTTGGAACGGATCTGTTTACAAGAACCTCGTTTACAGTACAAGTTCAACATCGCAGAAAGTGAAAAATGGATAAAGAAGTTGTGGTATTTACTTACAAAGCAATATCACTCAGCAATGAAATCTGTGTCATCAGGCCCTTAGCAGCACAATGAGTGGATTCAGGTATGATGATTCTAACTGAAATAAGTCACACAGAAAAAGAAACATCATAAGATATCAGTAATACACGGAATGTAAACTTGGCTACACAGGAACTGAATTACAGAACAGAACAGGGTCTCAAATTTAGAAAACCAACTTATTCTTGCTTAAGGGTAAAGGTGAGTTGGGGTGCTGCATAAAACCAGAGATTGAAATGAGCACAGATAAAGTTCCTTAAGCCAAATATGGAATAGACAAGAGCTACTCCTTGCTCAACGAAATGGACTCAACACCCCATATTAAACGCCTAAGAATGTACCTGACTAGTAAGTATCTTAAAACCTATGGATTGCTATGTCTCCGAAAGAGAATCAAGCATGTGTACAGGGGCATAAACGCAGCAGTGATAGGATTGGAGAGGTTTGGTGAGCAAATGAAGACCCTTTGAAGTCATATTGCATGGTACCCATTACACGGGTCTCAACTCTCCAGGTTTAAGGTATTCTTCCTTCAGCTAAAACATGCATGTGGAACCCAAGTATGATCAACCATGTGAACGGGAGACGTGTTCAAATATGTCTCAGTTTTCCTCCCCTGGTACTCGCGTGCAACATTCCAGACGCTTTACTAACACTCTCCCCACTTGGAGAGTCAGCGCCTTTAACCTCCTGTTTGGCCCAGTTTGCAATTTCTGCGGAAGATGAACAGGAATAGCGAGAACCAATGAGAGGCTAGCTGGAGGTGTCTGGACGGGCAAATTTAACTCTCATTTCCCACCAGGAAGAGGAAATAACCAAAGGCTCAGCGTGCCGTACCGGAACCAGATTAGGGCCTGAAGCCATCCTGCGGTGTTGCGGCCAGCTCAAAATAAAGCGAGTTGAAGAAAGGAGCTCAGGGGCACTGTAATTCACAAACCTGCAGAGTTATAAATGACAGCTATCGTCCAAAAATAGACTGAAGTAAGGCTGCCAAGAGACTTGAAAGCGGGGCAGAATTGCAGGAAACCGATTTCAGGAGGTAGACTGGAATTGCATTGAAAGCATAGGAAAAGAGGCAGAACGTCCACAATGATGCACTTGGCCAAAAAGGGCGTATGCGTTTTTTCCTGAATATATTCAGGAAAAAACGCATACGCCCTTTTTGGCCAACCAAGCAAGCTTGCAAAGGAAATCTGCACTACAATGAAGTCTCACTTCCCCCCGGTCAAAAGGGCCATCTGAAAAAAGTGTAAAATCCAGAAAGGCAACAGGCCATTGAGAACTGGGAGCCTTGTTATGCTGATGGGCGGGATGTAAATTGCCAACAGACACTCGGGAGAAGTGTATGGTGTTTCCTGAAACATCTAAAAAACAAAGCAACAGAGCCTAGGGCACTTCCACTTATGGTCCTATAGCTTAGGGAAATTAAAATCAAAAAGACACAGCCACCCCAAAGTTTGGAACGGCTCTGTTTACAAGAACCTCGTTTACAGTACAAGTTCAATATCGCAGAAAGTGAAAAATGGATAAAGAAGTTGTGGTATTCACTTACAAAGCAATATCACTCAGCAATGAAATCTATGTCATCAGGCCCTTAGCAGTACAATGAGTGGATTCAGGTATGATGATTCTAACTGAAATAAGTCACACAGAAAAAGAAACATCATAAGATATCAGTAGTACACGGAATGGAAACTTGGCTACACAGGAACTGAATTACAGAACAGAACAGGGTCTCAAATTTAGAAAACCAACTTATGCTTGCTTAAGGGTAAAGGTGAGTTGGGGTGCTGCATAAAACCAGAGATTGAAATGAGCACAGATAAAGTTCCTTAAGCCAAATATGGAATAGACAAGAGCTACTCCTTGCTCAACGAAATGGACTCAACACCGCATATTAAACGCCTAAGAATGTACCTGATTTGTAAGTATCTTAAAACCTATGGATTGCTATGTCTCCGAAAGAGAATCAAGCATGTGTACAGGGGCATAAACGCAGCAGTGATAGGATTGGAGAGGTTCGGTGAGCAAATGAAGACCCTTTGAAGTCATATTGTATGGTACCCATTCCACGGGTTTCAACTACCCAGGTTTAAGGTATTCTTCCTTCAGTTAAAACATGCATGTGGAACCTAGAGTATGATCAACCATGTGATCGGGAGACGTGTTCAAATATGTCTCAGTTTTCCTCCCCTGATACTCGGGTGCAACATTCCAGACGCTTTACTAACACTCTCCCCACTTGGAGAGTCAGTCCCTTTAACCGCCTGTTTGGCCCAGTTTGCAATTTCTGCGGAAGATGAACAGGAATAGCGAGAACCAATGAGAGGCTAGCTGGAGGTGTCTGGACGGGCAAATTTAACTCTCATTTCCCACCAGGAAGAGGAAATAACCAAAGGCTCAGCGTGCCGTACCGGAACCAGATTAGGGCCTGAAGCCATCCTGCGGTGTTGCGGCCAGGTCACAAGAAAGCGAGTTGAAGAAAGGAGCTCAGGGGCACTGTAATTCACAAACCTGCAGAGTTATAAATGACAGCTATTGTCCAAAAATAAACTGAAGTAAGGCTGCCAAGAGGACTTGAAAGCGGGGCAGAATTGCAGGAAACCGATTTCAGGAGGTAGACTGGAATTGCATTGAAAGCATAGGAAAAGAGGCAGAACGTCCACAATGATGCACTTGGCCAAAAAGGGCGTATGCGTTTTTTCCTGAATATATTCAGGAAAAAACGCATACGCCCTTTTTGGCCAACCAAGCAAGCTTGCAAAGGAAATCTGCACTACAATGAAGTCTCACTTCCCCCCGGTCAAAAGGGCCATCTGAAAAAAGTGTAAAATCCAGAAAGGCAGGACAGACCATGGAGAACTGGGAGCCTTGTTATGCTGATGGGCGGGATGTAAATTGCCAACAACCACTCGGGAGAAGTGTATGGTGTTTCCTGAAACATCTAAAAAACAAAGCAACAGAACCTAGGGCACTTCCACTTATGGTCCTATAGCTTAGGGAAATTAAAATCAAAAAGACACAGCCACCCCAAAGTTTGGAACGGCTCTGTTTACAAGAACCTCGTCTACAGTGCAAGTTCAACATCGCAGAAAGTGAAAAATGGATAAAGAAGTTGTGGTATTTACTTACAAAGCAATATCACTCAGCAATGAAATCTGTGTCATCAGGCCCTTAGCAGCACAATGAGTGGATTCAGGTATGATGATTCTAACTGAAGTAATTCACACAGAAAAAGAAACATCATAAGATATCAGTAATACATGGAATGTAAACTTGGCTACACAGGAACTGAATTACAGAACAGAACAGGGTCTCAAACTTAGAAAACCAACTTATGCTTGCTTAAGGGGAAAGGTGAGTTGGGGTGCTGCATAAAACCAGAGATTGAAATGAGCACAGATAAAGTTCCTTAAGTCAAATATGGAATAGACAAGAGCTACTCCTTGCTCAACGAAATGGACTCAACACCGCATATTAAACGCCTAAGAATGTACGTGACTAGTAAGTATCTTAAAACCTATGGATTGCTATGTCTCCGAAAGAGAATCAAGCATGTGTACAGGGGCATAAACGCAGCAGTGATAGGATTGGAGAGGTTCGGTGAGCAAATGAAGACCCTTTGAAGTCATATTGCATGGTACCCATTCCACGGGTTTCAACTACCCAGGTTTAAGGTATTCTTCCTTCAGTTAAAACATGCATGTGGAACCTAGAGTATGATCAACCATGTGATCGGGAGACGTGTTCAAATATGTCTCAGTTTTCCTCCCCTGATACTCGGGTGCAACATTCCAGACGCTTTACTAACACTCTCCCCACTTGGAGAGTCAGTCCCTTTAACCGCCTGTTTGGCCCAGTTTGCAATTTCTGCGGAAGATGAACAGGAATAGCGAGAACCAATGAGAGACTAGCTGGAGGTGTCTGGACGGGCAAATTTAACTCTCATTTCCCACCAGGAAGAGGAATTAACCAAAGGCTCAGCATGCTGGGCCGGAACCAGATTAGGGCCTGAAGCCATCCTGCGGTGTTGCGGCCAGGTCACAAGAAAGCGAGTTGAAGAAAGGAGCTCAGGGGCACTGTAATTCACAAACCTGCAGAGTTATAAATGACAGCTATCATCCAAAAATAGACTGAAGTAAGGCTGCCAAGAGGACTTGAAAGCGGGGCAGAATTGCAGGAAACCGATTTCAGGAGGTAGACTGGAATTGCATTGAAAGCATAGGAAAAGAGGCAGAACGTCCACAATGATGCACTTGGCCAAAAAGGGCGTATGCGTTTTTTCCTGAATATATTCAGGAAAAAACGCATACGCCCTTTTTGGCCAACCAAGCAAGCTTGCAAAGGAAATCTGCACTACAATGAAGTCTCACTTCCCCTGGTCAAAAGGGCCATCTGAAAAAAGTGTAAAATCCAGAAAGGCAGGACAGGCCATGGAGAACTGGGAGCCTTGTTATGCTGATGGGCGGGATGTAAATTGCCAACAGACACTCGGGAGAAGTGTATGGTGTTTCCTGAAACATCTAAAAAACAAAGCAACAGAGCCTAGGGCACTGCCACTTATGGTCCTATAGCTTAGGGAAATTAAAATCAAAAAGACACAGCCACCCCAAAGTTTGGGACGCCTCTGTTTACAAGAACCTCGTTTACAGTACAAGTTCAACATCGCAGAAAGTGAAAAATGGATAAAGAAGTTGTGGTATTTACTTACAAAGCAATATCACTCAGCAATGAAATCTATGTCATCAGGCCCTTAGCATCACAATGAGTGGATTCAGGTATGATGATTCTAACTGAAATAAGTCACACAGAAAAAGAAACATCATAAGATATCAGTAATACACGGAATGTAAACTTGGCTACACAGGAACTGAATTACAGAACAGAACAGGGTCTCAAATTTAGAAAACCAACTTATGCTTGCTTAAGGGTAAAGGTGAGTTGGGGTGCTGCATAAAACCAGAGATTGAAATGAGCACAGATAAAGTTCCTCAAGCCAAATATGGAATAGACAAGAGCTACTCCTTGCTCAACGAAATGGACTCAACACCGCATATTAAATGCCTAAGAATGTACCTGACTAGTAAGTATCGGAAAACCTATGGATTGCTATGTCTCCAAAAGAGAATCAAGCATGTGTACAGGGGCATAAACGCAGCAGTGATAGGATTGGAGAGGTTCGGTGAGCAAATGAAGACCCTTTGAAGTCATATTGCATGGTACCCATTACACGGGTCTCAACTCTCCAGGTTTAAGGTATTCTTCCTTCAGCTAAAACATGCATGTGGAACCCAAGTATGATCAACCATGTGAACGGGAGACGTGTTCAAATATGTCTCAGTTTTCCTCCCCTGGTACTCGGGTGCAACATTCCAGACGCTTTACTAACACTCTCCCCACTTGGAGAGTCAGTGCCTTTAACCTCCTGTTTGGCCCAGTTTGCAATTTCTGCGGAAGATGAACAGGAATAGCGAGAACCAATGAGAGGCTAGCTGGAGGTGTCTGGACGGGCAAATTTAACTCTCATTTCCCACCAGGAAGAGGAATTAACCAAAGGCTCAGCATGCCGGTCCGGAACCAGATTAGGGCCTGAAGCCATCCTGCGGTGTTGCGGCCAGGTCACAAGAAAGCGAGTTGAAGAAAGGAGCTCAGGGGCACTGTAATTCACAAACCTGCAGAGTTATAAATGACAGCTATCGTCCAAAAATAGACTGAAGTAAGGCTGCCAAGAGGACTTGAAAGCGGGGCAGAATTGCAGGAAACCGATTTCAGGAGGTAGACTGGAATTGCATTGAAAGCATAGGAAAAGAGGCAGAACGTCCACAATGATGCACTTGGCCAAAAAGGGCGTATGCGTTTTTTCCTGAATATATTCAGGAAAAAACGCATACGCCCTTTTTGGCCAACCAAGCAAGCTTGCAAAGGAAATCTGCACTACAATGAAGTCTCACTTCCCCCCGGTCAAAAGGGCCATCTGAAAAAAGTGTAAAATCCAGAAAGGCAGGACAGGCCATGGAGAACTGGGAGCCTTGTTATGCTGATGGGCGGGATGTAAATTGCCAACAGACACTCGGGAGAAGTGTATGGTGTTTCCTGAAACATCTAAAAAACAAAGCAACAGAGCCTAGGGCACTGCCACTTATGGTCCTATAGCTTAGGGAAATTAAAATCAAAAAGACACAGCCACCCCAAAGTTTGGGACGCCTCTGTTTACAAGAACCTCGTTTAAAGTACAAGTTCAACATCGCAGAAAGTGAAAAATGGATAAAGAAGTTGTGGTATTTACTTACAAAGCAATATCACTCAGCAATGAAATCTATGTCATCAGGCCCTTAGCATCACAATGAGTGGATTCAGGTATGATGATTCTAACTGAAATAAGTCACACAGAAAAAGAAACATCATAAGATATCAGTAATACACGGAATGGAAACTTGGCTACACAGGAACTGAATTACAGAACAGAACAGGGTCTCAAATTTAGAAAACCAACTTATGCTTGCTTAAGGGTAAAGGTGAGTTGGGGTGCTGCATAAAACCAGAGATTGAAATGAGCACAGATAAAGTTCCTTAAGTCAAATATGAAATAGACAAGAGCTACTCCTTGCTCAATGAAATGGACTCAACACCGCATATTAAACGCCTAAGAATGTACCTGACTAGTAAGTATCGTAAAACCTATGGATTGCTATGTCTCCAAAAGAGAATCAAGCATGTGTACAGGGGCATAAACGCAGCAGTGATAGGATTGGAGAGGTTCGGTGAGCAAATGAAGACCCTTTGAAGTCATATTGCATGGTACCCATTACACGGGTCTCAACTCTCCAGGTTTAAGGTATTCTTCCTTCAGCTAAAACATGCATGTGGAACCCAAGTATGATCAACTATGTGAACGGGAGACGTGTTCAAATATGTCTCAGTTTTCCTCCCCTGGTACTCGGGTGCAACATTCCAGACGCTTTACTAACACTCTCCCCACTTGGAGAGTCAGCGCCTTTAACCTCCTGTTTGGCCCAGTTTGCAATTTCTGCGGAAGATGAACAGGAATAGCGAGAACCAATGAGAGGCTAGCTGGAGGTGTCTGGACGGGCAAATTTAACTCTCATTTCCCACCAGGAAGCGGAATTAACCAAAGTCTCAGCATGCCGGGCCAGAACCAGATTAGGGCCTGAAGCCATCCTGCGGTGTTGCGGCCAGGTCACAAGAAAGCGAGTTGAAGAAAGGAGCTCAGGGGCACTGTAATTCACAAACCTGCAGACTTATAAATGACAGCTATCGTCCAAAAATAGACTGAAGTAAGGCTGCCAAGAGGACTTGAAAGCGGGGCAGAATTGCAGGAAACTGATTTCAGGAGGTAGGCTGGAATTGCATTGAAAGCATAGGAAAAGAGGCAGAACGTCCACAATGATGCACTTGGCCAAAAAGGGCGTATGCGTTTTTTCCTGAATATATTCAGGAAAAAACGCATACGCCCTTTTTGGCCAACCAAGCAAGCTTGCAAAGGAAATCTGCACTACAATGAAGTCTCACTTCCCCCCGGTCAAAAGGGCCATCTGAAAAAAGTGTAAAATCCAGAAAGGCAACAGGCCATGGAGAACTGGGAGCCTTGTTATGCTGATGGGTGGGATGTAAACTGCCAACAGACACTTGGGAGAAGTGTATGGTGTTTCCGGTAACATCTAAAAAACAAAGCAACAGAGCCTAGGGCACTTCCACATATGGTCCTATAGCTTAGGGAAATTAAAATCAAAAAGACACAGCCACCCCAAAGTTTGGAACAGCTCTGTTTACAAGAACCTCGTTTACAGTACAAGTTCAACATCGCAGAAAGTGAAAAATGGATAAAGAAGTTGCGGTATTCACTTACAAAGCAATATCACTCAGCAATTCAATCTATGTCATCAGGCCCTTAGCAGCACAATGAGTGGATTCAGGTATGATGATTCTAACTGAAATAAGTCACACAGAAAAAGAAACATCATAAGATATCAGTAATACACGGAATGGAAACTTGGCTACACAGGAACTGAATTACAGAACAGAACAGGGTCTCAAATTTAGAAAAACAACTTATGCTTGCTTAAGGGTAAAGGTGAGTTGGGGTGCTGCATAAAACCAGAGATTGAAATGAGCACAGATAAAGTTCCTTAAGCCAAATATGGAATAGACAAGAGCTACTCCTTGCTCAACGAAATGGACTCAACACCGCATATTAAACGCCTAAGAATGTACCTGACTTGTAAGTATCTTAAAACCTATGGATTGCTATGTCTCCGAAAGAGAATCAAGCATGTGTACAGGGGCATAAACGCAGCAGTGATAGGATTGGAGAGGCTCGGTGAGCAAATGAAGACCCTTTGAAGTCATATTGCATGGTACCCATTCCACGGGTTTCAACTACCCAGGTTTAAGGTATTCTTCCTTCAGCTAAAACATGCATGTGGAACCTAGAGTATGATCAACCATGTGATCGGGAGACGTGTTCAAATATGTCTCAGTTTTCCTCCCCTGGTACTCGGGTGCAACATTCCAGACGCTTTACTAACACTCTCCCCACTTGGAGAGTCAGTCCCTTTAACCTCCTGTTTGGCCCAGTTTGCAATTTCTGCGGAAGATGAACAGGAATAGCGAGAACCAATGAGAGGCTAGCTGGAGGTGTCTGGACGGGCAAATTTAACTCTCATTTCATACCAGGAAGAGGAATTAACCAAAGGCTCAGCATGCCGGGCCGGAACCAGATTAGGGCCTGAAGCCATCCTGCGGTGTTGCGGTCAGGTCACAGGAAAGCGAGTTGAAGAAAGGAGCTCAGGGGCACTGTAATTCACAAACCTGCAGAGTTATAAATGACAGCTATCGTCCAAAAATAGACTGAAGTAAGGCTGCCAAGAGGACTTGAAAGCGGGGCAGAATTGCAGGAAACCGATTTCAGGAGGTAGACTGGAATTGCATTGAAAGCATAGGAAAAGAGGCAGAACGTCCACAATGATGCACTTGGCCAAAAAGAGCGTATGCGTTTTTTCCTGAATATATTCAGGAAAAAACGCATATGCCCTTTTTGGCCAACCAAGCAAGCTTGCAAAGGAAATCTGCACTACAATGAAGTCTCACTTCTCCCCGGTCAAAAGGGCCATCTGAAAAAAGTGTAAAATCCAGAAAGGCAGGACTGGCCATGGAGAACTGGGAGCCTTGTTATGCTGATGGGCGGGATGTAAATTGCCAACAGACACTCGGGAGAAGTGTATGGTGTTTCCTGAAACATCTAAAAAACAAAGCAACAGAGCCTAGGGCACTGCCACTTATGGTCCTATAGCTTAGGGAAATTAAAATCAAAAAGACACAGCCACCCCAAAGTTTGGGACGCCTCTGTTTACAAGAACCTCGTTTACAGTACAAGTTCAACATCGCAGAAAGTGAAAAATGGATAAAGAAGTTGTGGTATTTACTTACAAAGCAATATCACTCAGCAATGAAATCTATGTCATCAGGCCCTTAGCATCACAATGAGTGGATTCAGGTATGATGATTCTAACTGAAATAAGTCACACAGAAAAAGAAACATCATAAGATATCAGTAATACACGGAATGTAAACTTGGCTACACAAGAACTGAATTACAGAACAGAACAGGGTCTCAAATTTAGAAAACCAACTTATGCTTGCTTAAGGGTAAAGGTGAGTTGGGGTGCTGCATAAAACCAGAGATTGAAATGAGCACAGATAAAGTTCCTTAAGTCAAATATGGAATAGACAAGAGCTACTCCTTGCTCAACGAAATGGACTCAACACGGCATATTAAACGCCTAAGAATGTACCTGACTAGTAAGTATCGTAAAACCTATGGATTGCTATGTCTCCAAAAGAGAATCAAGCATGTGTACAGGGGCATAAACGCAGCAGTGATAGGATTGGAGAGGTTCGGTGAGCAAATGAAGACCCTTTGAAGTCATATTGCATGGTACCCATTACACGGGTCTCAACTCTCCAGGTTTAAGGTATTCTTCCTTCAGCTAAAACATGCATGTGGAACCCAAGTATGATCAACCATGTGAACGGGAGACGTGTTCAAATATGTCTCAGTTTTCCACCCCTGGTACTCGGGTGCAACATTCCAGACGCTTTACTAACACTCTCCCCACTTGGAGAGTCAGCGCCTTTAACCTCCTGTTTGGCCCAGTTTGCAATATCTGCGGAAGATGAACAGGAATAGCGAGAACCAATGAGAGACTAGCTGGAGGTGTCTGGACGGGCAAATTTAACTCTCATTTCCCACCAGGAAAAGGAAATAATGAAAGGCTCAGCGTGCCGTGCCGGAACCAGATTAGGGCCTGAAGCCATCCTGCGGTGTTGCGGCCAGGTCACAAGAAAGCAAGCTGAAGAAAGGAGCTCAGGGGCACTGTAATTCACAAACCTGCAGAGTTATAAATGACAGCTATCGTCCAAAAATAGACTGAAGTAAGGCTGCCAAGAGGACTTGAAAGCGGGGCAGAATTGCAGGAAACCGATTTCAGGAGGTAGACTGGAATTGCATTGAAAGCATAGGAAAAGAGGCAGAACGTCCACAATGATGCACTTGGCCAAAAAGGGCGTATGCGTTTTTTCCTGAATATATTCAGGAAAAAACGCATACGCCCTTTTTGGCCAACCAAGCAAGCTTGCAAAGGAAATCTGCACTACAATGAAGTCTCACTTCCCCCCGGTCAAAAGGGCCATCTGAAAAAAGTGTAAAATCCAGAAAGGCAACAGGCCATTGAGAACTGGGAGCCTTGTTATGCTGATGGGCGCGATGTAAATTGCCAACAACCACTCAGGAGAAGTGTATGGTGTTTCCTGAAACATCTAAAAAACAAAGCAACAGAACCTAGGGCACTTCCACTTATGGTCCTATAGTTAGGGAAATTAAAATCAAAAAGACACAGCCACCCCAAAGTTTGGAACGGCTCTGTTTACAAGAACCTCGTTTACAGTACAAGTTCAACATCGCAGAAAGTGAAAAATGGATAAAGAAGTTGTGGTATTTACTTACAAAGCAATATCACTCAGCAATGAAATCTGTGTCATCAGGCCCTTAGCAGCACAATGAGTGGATTCAGGTATGATGATTCTAACTGAAATAAGTCACACAGAAAAAGAAACATCATAAGATATCAGTAATACACGGAATGTAAACTTGACTACACAGGAACTGAATTACAGAACAGAACAGGGTCTCAAATTTAGAAAACCAACTTATTCTTGCTTAAGGGTAAAGGTGAGTTGGGGTGCTGCATAAAACCAGAGATTGAAATGAGCACAGATAAAGTTCCTTAAGTCAAATATGGAATAGACAAGAGCTACTCCTTGCTCAACGAAATGGAGTCAACACCGCATATTAAACGCCTAAGAATGTACCTGACTAGTAAATATTGTAAAACCTATGGATTGCTATGTCTCCAAAAGAGAATCAAGCATGTGCTAAGGGGCATAAATGCAGCAGTGATAGGATTGGAGAGGTTCGGTGAGCAAATGAAGACCCTTTGAAGTCATATTGCATGGTACCCATTCCACGGGTCTCAACTCTCCAGGTTTAAGGTATTCTTCCTTCAGCTAAAACATGCATGTGGAACCCAAGTATGATCAACCATGTGATCGGGAGATGTGTTCAAATATGTCTCAGTTTTCCTCCCCTGGTACTCGGGTGCAACATTCCAGACACTTTACTAACTCTCTCCCGACTTGGAGAGTCAGTCCCTTTAACCTCCTGTTTGGCCCAGTTTGCAATTTCTGCGGAAGATGAACAGGAATAGCGAGAACCAATGAGAGACTAGCTGGAGGTGTCTGGACGGGCAAATTTAACTCTCATTTCCCACCAGGAAGAGGAATTAACCAAAGGCTCAGCATGCCGGGCCGGAACCAGATTAGGGCCTGAAGCCATCCTGCGGTGTTGCGGCCAGGTCACAAGAAAGCGAGTTGAAGAAAGGAGCTCAGGGGCACTGCAATTCACAAACCTGCAGAGTTATAAATGACAGCTATCGTCCAAAAATAGACTGAAGTAAGGCTGCCAAGAGGACTTGAAAGCGGGGCAGAATTGCAGGAAACCGATTTCAGGAGGTAGACTGGAATTGCATTGAAAGCATAGGAAAAGAGGCAGAACGTCCACAATGATGCACTTGGCCAAAAAGGGCGTATGCGTTTTTTCCTGAATATATTCAGGAAAAAACGCATACGCCCTTTTTGGCCAACCAAGCAAGCTTGCAAAGGAAATCTGCACTACAATGAAGTCTCACTTCCCCCCGGTCAAAAGGGCCATCTGAAAAAAGTGTAAAATCCAGAAAGGCAGGACAGGCCATGGAGAACTGGGAGCCTTGTTATGCTGATGGGCGGGATGTAAATTGCCAACAGACACTCGGGAGAAGTGTATGGTGTTTCCTGAATCATCTAAAAAACAAAGCAACAGAGCCTAGGGCACTGCCGCTTATGGTCCTATAGCTTAGGGAAATTAAAATCAAAAAGACACAGCCACCCCAAAGTTTGGGACGCCTCTGTTTACAAGAACCTCGTTTACAGTACAAGTTCAACATCGCAGAAAGTGAAAAATGGATAAAGAAGTTGTGGTATTCACTTACAAAGCAATATCACTCAGCAATGAAATCTATGTCATCAGGCCCTTAGCAGTACAATGAGTGGATTCAGGTATGATGATTCTAACTGAAGTAAGTCACACAGAAAAGGAAACATCATAAGATATCAGTAGTACACGGAATGGAAACTTGGCTACACAGGAACTGAATTACAGAACAGAACAGGGTCTCAAATTTAGAAAAACAACTTATGCTTGCTTAAGGGTAAAGGTGAGTTGGGGTGCTGCATAAAACCAGAGATTGAAATGAGCACAGATAAAGTTCCTTAAGTCAAATATGGAATAGACAAGAGCTACTCCTTGCTCAACGAAATGGACTCAACACCGCATATTAAACGCCTAAGAATGTACCTGACTAGTAAATATTGTAAAACCTATGGATTGCTATGTCTCCAAAAGAGAATCAAGCATGTGCACAGGGGCATAAATGCAGCAGTGATAGGATTGGAGAGGTTCGGTGAGCAAATGAAGACCCTTTGAAGTCATATTGCATGGTACCCATTCCACGGGTCTCAACTCTCCAGGTTTAAGGTATTCTTCCTTCAGCTAAAACATGCATGTGGAACCCAAGTATGATCAACCATGTGAACGGGAGACGTGTTCAAATATGTCTCAGTTTTCCTCCCCTGGTACTCGGGTGCAACATTCCAGACGCTTTACTAACACTCTCCCCACTTGGAGAGTCAGCGCCTTTAACCTCCTGTTTGGCCCAGTTTGCAATTTCTGCGGAAGATGAACAGGAATAGCGAGAACCAATGAGAGGCTAGCTGGAGGTGTCTGGACGGGCAAATTATTCCTGAATATATTCAGGAAAAAACGCATACGCCCTTTTTGGCCAACCAAGCAAGCTTGCAAAGGAAATCTGCACTACAATGAAGTCTCACTTCCCCCCGGTCAAAAGGGCCATCTGAAAAAAGTGTAAAATCCGGAAAGGCAGGACAGGCCATGGAGAACTGGGAGCCTTGTTATGCTGATGGGCGGGATGTAAATTGCCAACAGACACTCGGGAGAAGTGTATGGTGTTTCCTGAAACATCTAAAAAACAAAGCAACAGAGCCTAGGGCACTGCCGCTTATGGTCCTATAGCTTAGGGAAATTAAAATCAAAAAGACACAGCCACCCCAAAGTTTGGGACGCCTCTGTTTACAAGAACCTCGTTTACAGTACAAGTTCAACATCGCAGAAAGTGAAAAATGGATAAAGAATTTGTGGTATTTACTTACAAAGCAATATCACTCAGCAATGAAATCTATGTCATCAGGCCCTTAGCATCACAATGAGTGGATTCAGGTATCATGATTCTAACTGAAATAAGTCACACAGAAAAAGAAACATCATAAGATATCAGTAATACACGGAATGGAAACTTGGCTACACAGGAACTGAATTACAGAACAGAACAGGGTCTCAAATTTAGAAAACCAACTTATGCTTGCTTAAGGGTAAAGGTGAGTTGGGGTGCTGCATAAAACCAGAGATTGAAATGAGCACAGATAAAGTTCCTTAAGTCAAATATGGAATAGACAAGAGCTACTCCTTGCTCAACGAAATGGACTCAACACCGCATATTAAACGCCTAAGAATGTACCTGACTAGTAAATATTGTAAAACCTATGGATTGCTATGTCTCCGAAAGAGAATCAAGCATGTGTACAGGGGCATAAATGCAGCAGTGATAGGATTGGAGAGTTTCGGTGAGCAAATGAAGACCCTTTGAAGTCATATTGCATGGTACCCATTACACGGGTCTTAACTCTCCAGGTTTAAGGTATTCTTCCTTCAGCTAAAACATGCATGTGGAACCCAAGTATGATCAACCATGTGAACGGGAGACGTGTTCAAATATGTCTCAGTTTTCCTCCCCTAGTACTCGGGTGCAACATTCCAGACGCTTTACTAACACTCTCCCCACTTGGAGAGTCAGTCCCTTTAACCTCCTGTTTGGCCCAGTTTGCAATTTCTGCGGAAGATGAACAGGAATAGCGAGAACCAATGAGAGGCTAGCTGGAGGTGTCTGGACGGGCAAATTTAACTCTCATTTCCCACCAGGAAGAGGAATTAACCAAAGGCTCAGCATGCCGGGACGGAACCAGATTAGGGCCTGAAGCCATCCTGCGGTGTTGCGGCCAGGTCACAAGAAAGCGAGTTGAAGAAAGGAGCTCAGGGGCACTGTAATTCACAAACCTGCAGAGTTATAAATGACAGCTATCGTCCAAAAATAGACTGAAGTAAGGCTGCCAAGAGGACTTGAAAGCGGGGCAGAATTGCAGGAAACCGATTTCAGGAGGTAGACTGGAATTGCATTGAAAGCATAGGAAAAGAGGCAGAACGTCCACAATGATGCACTTGGCCAAAAAGGGCGTATGCGTTTTTTCCTGAATATATTCAGGAAAAAACGCATACGCCCTTTTTGGCCAACCAAGCAAGCTTGCAAAGGAAATCTGCACTACAATGAAGTCTCACTTCCCCCCGGTCAAAAGGGCCATCTGAAAAAAGTGTAAAATCCAGAAAGGCAGGACAGGCCATGGAGAACTGGGAGCCTTGTTATGCTGATGGGCGGGATGTAAATTGCCAACAACCACTCGGGAGAAGTGTATGGTGTTTCCTGAAACATCTAAAAAACAAAGCAACAGAACCTAGGGCACTTCCACTTATGGTCCTATAGCTTAGGGAAATTAAAATCAAAAAGACACAGCCACCCCAAAGTTTGGAACGGCTCTGTTTACAAGAACCTCGTTTACAGTACAAGTTCAACATCGCAGAAAGTGAAAAATGGATAAAGAAGTTGTGGTATTTACTTACAAAGCAATATCACTCAGCAATGAAATCTGTGTCATCAGGCCCTTAGCAGCACAATGAGTGGATTCAGGTATGATGATTCTAACTGAAGTAATTCACACAGAAAAAGAAACATCATAAGATATCAGTAATACATGGAATGTAAACTTGGCTACACAGGAACTGAATTACAGAACAGAACAGGGTCTCAAACTTAGAAAACCAACTTATGCTTGCTTAAGGGGAAAGGTGAGTTGGGGTGCTGCATAAAACCAGAGATTGAAATGAGCACAGATAAAGTTCCTTAAGTCAAATATGGAATAGACAAGTGCTACACCTTGGTCAACGAAATGGACTCAACACCGCATATTAAACGCCTAAGAATGTACCTGACTAGTAAGTATCGTAAAACCTATGGATTGCTATGTCTCCAAAAGAGAATCAAGCATGTGTACAGGGGCATAAACGCAGCAGTGATAGGATTCGAGAGGTTCGGTGAGCAAATGAAGACCCTTTGAAGTCATATTGCATGGTACCCATTCCACGGGTCTCAACTCTCCAGGTTTAAGGTATTCTTCCTTCAGCTAAAACATGCATGTGGAACCCAAGTATGATCAACCATGTGAACGGGAGACGTGTTCAAATATGTCTCAGTTTTCCTCCCCTGGTACTCGGGTGCAACATTCCAGACGCTTTACTAACACTCTCCCCACTTGGAGAGTCAGCGCCTTTAACCTCCTGTTTGGCCCAGTTTGCAATTTCTGCGGAAGATGAACAGGAATAGCGAGAACCAATGAGAGGCTAGCTGGAGGTGTCTGGACGGGCAAATTTAACTCTCATTTCCCACCAGGAAGAGGAAATAACCAAAGGCTCAGCGTTCCGTACGGGAACCAGATTAGGGCCTGAAGCCATCCTGCATGTTGCGGCCAGCTCAAAAGAAAGCGAGTTGAAGAAAGGAGCTCAGGGGCACTGTAATTCACAAACCTGCAGAGTTACAAATGAAAGCTATCGTCCAAAAATAGACTGAAGTAAGGCTGCCAAGAGGACTTGAAAGCGGGGCAGAATTGCAGGAAACCGATTTCAGGAGGTAGACTGGAATTGCATTGAAAGCATAGGAAAAGAGGCAGAACGTCCACAATGATGCACTTGGCCAAAAAGGGCGTATGCGTTTTTTCTTGAATATATTCAGGAAAAAACGCATACGCCCTTTTTGGCCAACCAAGCAAGCTTGCAAAGGAAATCTGCACTACAATGAAGTCTCACTTCCCCCCGGTCAAAAGGGCCATCTGAAAAAAGTGTAAAATCCAGAAAGGCAACAGGCCATTGAGAACTGGGAGCCTTGTTATGCTGATGGGCGGGATGTAAATTGCCAACAGACACTTGGGAGAAGTGTATGGTGTTTCCTGAAACATCTAAAAAACAAAGCAACAGAGCCTAGGGCACTGCCACTTATGGTCCTATAGCTTAGGGAAATTAAAATCAAAAAGACACAGCCACCCCAAAGTTTGGAACGGTTCTGTTTACAAGAACCTCCTTTACAGTACAAGTTCAACATCGCAGAAAGTGAAAAATGGATAGAGAAGTTGTGGTATTCACTTACAAAGCAATATCACTCAGCAATGAAATCTATGTCATCAGGCCCTTAGCAGCACAATGAGTGGATTCAGGTATGATGATTCTAACTGAAATAAGTCACACAGAAAAAGAAACATCATAAGATATCAGTAATACACGGAATGGAAACTTGGCTAGACAGGAACTGAATTACAGAACAGAACAGGGTCTCAAATTTAGAAAAACAACTTATGCTTGCTTAAGGGTAAAGGTGAGTTGGGGTGCTGCATAAAACCAGAGATTGAAATGAGCACAGATAAAGTTCCTTAAGCCAAATATGGAATAGACAAGAGCTACTCCTTGCTCAACGAAATGGACTCAACACCACATATTAAACGCCTAAGAATGTACCTGACTAGTAAGTATCTTAAAACCTATGGATTGCTATGTCTCCGAAAGAGAATCAAGCATGTGTACAGGGGCATAAATGCAGCAGTGATAGGATTGGAGAGTTTCGGTGAGCAAATGAAGACCCTTTGAAGTCATATTGCATGGTACCCATTACACGGGTCTTAACTCTCCAGGTTTAAGGTATTCTTCCTTCAGCTAAAACATGCATGTGGAACCCAAGTATGATCAACCATGTGAACGGGAGACGTGTTCAAATATGTCTCAGTTTTCCTCCCCTAGTACTCGGGTGCAACATTCCAGACGCTTTACTAACACTCTCCCCACTTGGAGAGTCAGTCCCTTTAACCTCCTGTTTGGCCCAGTTTGCAATTTCTGCGGAAGATGAACAGGAATAGCGAGAACCAATGAGAGGCTAGCTGGAGGTGTCTGGACGGGCAAATTTAACTCTCATTTCCCACCAGGAAGAGGAATTAACCAAAGGCTCAGCATGCCGGGACGGAACCAGATTAGGGCCTGAAGCCATCCTGCGGTGTTGCGGCCAGGTCACAAGAAAGCGAGTTGAAGAAAGGAGCTCAGGGGCACTGTAATTCACAAACCTGCAGAGTTATAAATGACAGCTATCGTCCAAAAATAGACTGAAGTAAGGCTGCCAAGAGGACTTGAAAGCGGGGCAGAATTGCAGGAAACCGATTTCAGGAGGTAGACTGGAATTGCATTGAAAGCATAGGAAAAGAGGCAGAACGTCCACAATGATGCACTTGGCCAAAAAGGGCGTATGCGTTTTTTCCTGAATATATTCAGGAAAAAACGCATACGCCCTTTTTGGCCAACCAAGCAAGCTTGCAAAGGAAATCTGCACTACAATGAAGTCTCACTTCCCCCCGGTCAAAAGGGCCATCTGAAAAAAGTGTAAAATCCAGAAAGGCAGGACAGGCCATGGAGAACTGGGAGCCTTGTTATGCTGATGGGCGGGATGTAAATTGCCAACAACCACTCGGGAGAAGTGTATGGTGTTTCCTGAAACATCTAAAAAACAAAGCAACAGAACCTAGGGCACTTCCACTTATGGTCCTATAGCTTAGGGAAATTAAAATCAAAAAGACACAGCCACCCCAAAGTTTGGAACGGCTCTGTTTACAAGAACCTCGTTTACAGTACAAGTTCAACATCGCAGAAAGTGAAAAATGGATAAAGAAGTTGTGGTATTTACTTACAAAGCAATATCACTCAGCAATGAAATCTGTGTCATCAGGCCCTTAGCAGCACAATGAGTGGATTCAGGTATGATGATTCTAACTGAAGTAATTCACACAGAAAAAGAAACATCATAAGATATCAGTAATACATGGAATGTAAACTTGGCTACACAGGAACTGAATTACAGAACAGAACAGGGTCTCAAACTTAGAAAACCAACTTATGCTTGCTTAAGGGGAAAGGTGAGTTGGGGTGCTGCATAAAACCAGAGATTGAAATGAGCACAGATAAAGTTCCTTAAGTCAAATATGGAATAGACAAGTGCTACACCTTGGTCAACGAAATGGACTCAACACCGCATATTAAACGCCTAAGAATGTACCTGACTAGTAAGTATCGTAAAACCTATGGATTGCTATGTCTCCAAAAGAGAATCAAGCATGTGTACAGGGGCATAAACGCAGCAGTGATAGGATTCGAGAGGTTCGGTGAGCAAATGAAGACCCTTTGAAGTCATATTGCATGGTACCCATTCCACGGGTCTCAACTCTCCAGGTTTAAGGTATTCTTCCTTCAGCTAAAACATGCATGTGGAACCCAAGTATGATCAACCATGTGAACGGGAGACGTGTTCAAATATGTCTCAGTTTTCCTCCCCTGGTACTCGGGTGCAACATTCCAGACGCTTTACTAACACTCTCCCCACTTGGAGAGTCAGCGCCTTTAACCTCCTGTTTGGCCCAGTTTGCAATTTCTGTGGAAGATGAACAGGAATAGCGAGAACCAATGAGAGGCTAGCTGGAGGTGTCTGGACGGGCAAATTTAACTCTCATTTCCCACCAGGAAGAGGAAATAACCAAAGGCTCAGCGTTCCGTACGGGAACCAGATTAGGGCCTGAAGCCATCCTGCATGTTGCGGCCAGCTCAAAAGAAAGCGAGTTGAAGAAAGGAGCTCAGGGGCACTGTAATTCACAAACCTGCAGAGTTACAAATGAAAGCTATCGTCCAAAAATAGACTGAAGTAAGGCTGCCAAGAGGACTTGAAAGCGGGGCAGAATTGCAGGAAACCGATTTCAGGAGGTAGACTGGAATTGCATTGAAAGCATAGGAAAAGAGGCAGAACGTCCACAATGATGCACTTGGCCAAAAAGGGCGTATGCGTTTTTTCTTGAATATATTCAGGAAAAAACGCATACGCCCTTTTTGGCCAACCAAGCAAGCTTGCAAAGGAAATCTGCACTACAATGAAGTCTCACTTCCCCCCGGTCAAAAGGGCCATCTGAAAAAAGTGTAAAATCCAGAAAGGCAACAGGCCATTGAGAACTGGGAGCCTTGTTATGCTGATGGGCGGGATGTAAATTGCCAACAGACACTTGGGAGAAGTGTATGGTGTTTCCTGAAACATCTAAAAAACAAAGCAACAGAGCCTAGGGCACTGCCACTTATGGTCCTATAGCTTAGGGAAATTAAAATCAAAAAGACACAGCCACCCCAAAGTTTGGAACGGTTCTGTTTACAAGAACCTCCTTTACAGTACAAGTTCAACATCGCAGAAAGTGAAAAATGGATAGAGAAGTTGTGGTATTCACTTACAAAGCAATATCACTCAGCAATGAAATCTGTGTCATCAGGCCCTTAGCAGCACAATGAGTGGATTCAGGTATGATGATTCTAACTGAAGTAATTCACACAGAAAAAGAAACATCATAAGATATCAGTAATACATGGAATGTAAACTTGGCTACACAGGAACTGAATTACAGAACAGAACAGGGTCTCAAACTTAGAAAACCAACTTATGCTTGCTTAAGGGGAAAGGTGAGTTGGGGTGCTGCATAAAACCAGAGATTGAAATGAGCACAGATAAAGTTCCTTAAGTCAAATATGGAATAGACAAGTGCTACACCTTGGTCAACGAAATGGACTCAACACCGCATATTAAACGCCTAAGAATGTACCTGACTAGTAAGTATCGTAAAACCTATGGATTGCTATGTCTCCAAAAGAGAATCAAGCATGTGTACAGGGGCATAAACGCAGCAGTGATAGGATTCGAGAGGTTCGGTGAGCAAATGAAGACCCTTTGAAGTCATATTGCATGGTACCCATTCCACGGGTCTCAACTCTCCAGGTTTAAGGTATTCTTCCTTCAGCTAAAACATGCATGTGGAACCCAAGTATGATCAACCATGTGAACGGGAGACGTGTTCAAATATGTCTCAGTTTTCCTCCCCTGGTACTCGGGTGCAACATTCCAGACGCTTTACTAACACTCTCCCCACTTGGAGAGTCAGCGCCTTTAACCTCCTGTTTGGCCCAGTTTGCAATTTCTGCGGAAGATGAACAGGAATAGCGAGAACCAATGAGAGGCTAGCTGGAGGTGTCTGGACGGGCAAATTTAACTCTCATTTCCCACCAGGAAGAGGAAATAACCAAAGGCTCAGCGTTCCGTACGGGAACCAGATTAGGGCCTGAAGCCATCCTGCATGTTGCGGCCAGCTCAAAAGAAAGCGAGTTGAAGAAAGGAGCTCAGGGGCACTGTAATTCACAAACCTGCAGAGTTACAAATGAAAGCTATCGTCCAAAAATAGACTGAAGTAAGGCTGCCAAGAGGACTTGAAAGCGGGGCAGAATTGCAGGAAACCGATTTCAGGAGGTAGACTGGAATTGCATTGAAAGCATAGGAAAAGAGGCAGAACGTCCACAATGATGCACTTGGCCAAAAAGGGCGTATGCGTTTTTTCTTGAATATATTCAGGAAAAAACGCATACGCCCTTTTTGGCCAACCAAGCAAGCTTGCAAAGGAAATCTGCACTACAATGAAGTCTCACTTCCCCCCGGTCAAAAGGGCCATCTGAAAAAAGTGTAAAATCCAGAAAGGCAACAGGCCATTGAGAACTGGGAGCCTTGTTATGCTGATGGGCGGGATGTAAATTGCCAACAGACACTTGGGAGAAGTGTATGGTGTTTCCTGAAACATCTAAAAAACAAAGCAACAGAGCCTAGGGCACTGCCACTTATGGTCCTATAGCTTAGGGAAATTAAAATCAAAAAGACACAGCCACCCCAAAGTTTGGAACGGTTCTGTTTACAAGAACCTCCTTTACAGTACAAGTTCAACATCGCAGAAAGTGAAAAATGGATAGAGAAGTTGTGGTATTCACTTACAAAGCAATATCACTCAGCAATGAAATCTATGTCATCAGGCCCTTAGCAGCACAATGAGTGGATTCAGGTATGATGATTCTAACTGAAATAAGTCACACAGAAAAAGAAACATCATAAGATATCAGTAATACACGGAATGGAAACTTGGCTAGACAGGAACTGAATTACAGAACAGAACAGGGTCTCAAATTTAGAAAAACAACTTATGCTTGCTTAAGGGTAAAGGTGAGTTGGGGTGCTGCATAAAACCAGAGATTGAAATGAGCACAGATAAAGTTCCTTAAGCCAAATATGGAATAGACAAGAGCTACTCCTTGCTCAACGAAATGGACTCAACACCACATATTAAACGCCTAAGAATGTACCTGACTAGTAAGTATCTTAAAACCTATGGATTGCTATGTCTCCGAAAGAGAATCAAGCATGTGTACAGGGGCATAAATGCAGCAGTGATAGGATTGGAGAGTTTCGGTGAGCAAATGAAGACCCTTTGAAGTCATATTGCATGGTACCCATTACACGGGTCTTAACTCTCCAGGTTTAAGGTATTCTTCCTTCAGCTAAAACATGCATGTGGAACCCAAGTATGATCAACCATGTGAACGGGAGACGTGTTCAAATATGTCTCAGTTTTCCTCCCCTAGTACTCGGGTGCAACATTCCAGACGCTTTACTAACACTCTCCCCACTTGGAGAGTCAGTCCCTTTAACCTCCTGTTTGGCCCAGTTTGCAATTTCTGCGGAAGATGAACAGGAATAGCGAGAACCAATGAGAGGCTAGCTGGAGGTGTCTGGACGGGCAAATTTAACTCTCATTTCCCACCAGGAAGAGGAATTAACCAAAGGCTCAGCATGCCGGGACGGAACCAGATTAGGGCCTGAAGCCATCCTGCGGTGTTGCGGCCAGGTCACAAGAAAGCGAGTTGAAGAAAGGAGCTCAGGGGCACTGTAATTCACAAACCTGCAGAGTTATAAATGACAGCTATCGTCCAAAAATAGACTGAAGTAAGGCTGCCAAGAGGACTTGAAAGCGGGGCAGAATTGCAGGAAACCGATTTCAGGAGGTAGACTGGAATTGCATTGAAAGCATAGGAAAAGAGGCAGAACGTCCACAATGATGCACTTGGCCAAAAAGGGCGTATGCGTTTTTTCCTGAATATATTCAGGAAAAAACGCATACGCCCTTTTTGGCCAACCAAGCAAGCTTGCAAAGGAAATCTGCACTACAATGAAGTCTCACTTCCCCCCGGTCAAAAGGGCCATCTGAAAAAAGTGTAAAATCCAGAAAGGCAGGACAGGCCATGGAGAACTGGGAGCCTTGTTATGCTGATGGGCGGGATGTAAATTGCCAACAACCACTCGGGAGAAGTGTATGGTGTTTCCTGAAACATCTAAAAAACAAAGCAACAGAACCTAGGGCACTTCCACTTATGGTCCTATAGCTTAGGGAAATTAAAATCAAAAAGACACAGCCACCCCAAAGTTTGGAACGGCTCTGTTTACAAGAACCTCGTTTACAGTACAAGTTCAACATCGCAGAAAGTGAAAAATGGATAAAGAAGTTGTGGTATTTACTTACAAAGCAATATCACTCAGCAATGAAATCTGTGTCATCAGGCCCTTAGCAGCACAATGAGTGGATTCAGGTATGATGATTCTAACTGAAGTAATTCACACAGAAAAAGAAACATCATAAGATATCAGTAATACATGGAATGTAAACTTGGCTACACAGGAACTGAATTACAGAACAGAACAGGGTCTCAAACTTAGAAAACCAACTTATGCTTGCTTAAGGGGAAAGGTGAGTTGGGGTGCTGCATAAAACCAGAGATTGAAATGAGCACAGATAAAGTTCCTTAAGTCAAATATGGAATAGACAAGTGCTACACCTTGGTCAACGAAATGGACTCAACACCGCATATTAAACGCCTAAGAATGTACCTGACTAGTAAGTATCGTAAAACCTATGGATTGCTATGTCTCCAAAAGAGAATCAAGCATGTGTACAGGGGCATAAACGCAGCAGTGATAGGATTCGAGAGGTTCGGTGAGCAAATGAAGACCCTTTGAAGTCATATTGCATGGTACCCATTCCACGGGTCTCAACTCTCCAGGTTTAAGGTATTCTTCCTTCAGCTAAAACATGCATGTGGAACCCAAGTATGATCAACCATGTGAACGGGAGACGTGTTCAAATATGTCTCAGTTTTCCTCCCCTGGTACTCGGGTGCAACATTCCAGACGCTTTACTAACACTCTCCCCACTTGGAGAGTCAGCGCCTTTAACCTCCTGTTTGGCCCAGTTTGCAATTTCTGCGGAAGATGAACAGGAATAGCGAGAACCAATGAGAGGCTAGCTGGAGGTGTCTGGACGGGCAAATTTAACTCTCATTTCCCACCAGGAAGAGGAAATAACCAAAGGCTCAGCGTTCCGTACGGGAACCAGATTAGGGCCTGAAGCCATCCTGCATGTTGCGGCCAGCTCAAAAGAAAGCGAGTTGAAGAAAGGAGCTCAGGGGCACTGTAATTCACAAACCTGCAGAGTTACAAATGAAAGCTATCGTCCAAAAATAGACTGAAGTAAGGCTGCCAAGAGGACTTGAAAGCGGGGCAGAATTGCAGGAAACCGATTTCAGGAGGTAGACTGGAATTGCATTGAAAGCATAGGAAAAGAGGCAGAACGTCCACAATGATGCACTTGGCCAAAAAGGGCGTATGCGTTTTTTCTTGAATATATTCAGGAAAAAACGCATACGCCCTTTTTGGCCAACCAAGCAAGCTTGCAAAGGAAATCTGCACTACAATGAAGTCTCACTTCCCCCCGGTCAAAAGGGCCATCTGAAAAAAGTGTAAAATCCAGAAAGGCAACAGGCCATTGAGAACTGGGAGCCTTGTTATGCTGATGGGCGGGATGTAAATTGCCAACAGACACTTGGGAGAAGTGTATGGTGTTTCCTGAAACATCTAAAAAACAAAGCAACAGAGCCTAGGGCACTGCCACTTATGGTCCTATAGCTTAGGGAAATTAAAATCAAAAAGACACAGCCACCCCAAAGTTTGGAACGGTTCTGTTTACAAGAACCTCCTTTACAGTACAAGTTCAACATCGCAGAAAGTGAAAAATGGATAGAGAAGTTGTGGTATTCACTTACAAAGCAATATCACTCAGCAATGAAATCTATGTCATCAGGCCCTTAGCAGCACAATGAGTGGATTCAGGTATGATGATTCTAACTGAAATAAGTCACACAGAAAAAGAAACATCATAAGATATCAGTAATACACGGAATGGAAACTTGGCTAGACAGGAACTGAATTACAGAACAGAACAGGGTCTCAAATTTAGAAAAACAACTTATGCTTGCTTAAGGGTAAAGGTGAGTTGGGGTGCTGCATAAAACCAGAGATTGAAATGAGCACAGATAAAGTTCCTTAAGCCAAATATGGAATAGACAAGAGCTACTCCTTGCTCAACGAAATGGACTCAACACCACATATTAAACGCCTAAGAATGTACCTGACTAGTAAGTATCTTAAAACCTATGGATTGCTATGTCTCCGAAAGAGAATCAAGCATGTGTACAGGGGCATAAATGCAGCAGTGATAGGATTGGAGAGTTTCGGTGAGCAAATGAAGACCCTTTGAAGTCATATTGCATGGTACCCATTACACGGGTCTTAACTCTCCAGGTTTAAGGTATTCTTCCTTCAGCTAAAACATGCATGTGGAACCCAAGTATGATCAACCATGTGAACGGGAGACGTGTTCAAATATGTCTCAGTTTTCCTCCCCTAGTACTCGGGTGCAACATTCCAGACGCTTTACTAACACTCTCCCCACTTGGAGAGTCAGTCCCTTTAACCTCCTGTTTGGCCCAGTTTGCAATTTCTGCGGAAGATGAACAGGAATAGCGAGAACCAATGAGAGGCTAGCTGGAGGTGTCTGGACGGGCAAATTTAACTCTCATTTCCCACCAGGAAGAGGAATTAACCAAAGGCTCAGCATGCCGGGACGGAACCAGATTAGGGCCTGAAGCCATCCTGCGGTGTTGCGGCCAGGTCACAAGAAAGCGAGTTGAAGAAAGGAGCTCAGGGGCACTGTAATTCACAAACCTGCAGAGTTATAAATGACAGCTATCGTCCAAAAATAGACTGAAGTAAGGCTGCCAAGAGGACTTGAAAGCGGGGCAGAATTGCAGGAAACCGATTTCAGGAGGTAGACTGGAATTGCATTGAAAGCATAGGAAAAGAGGCAGAACGTCCACAATGATGCACTTGGCCAAAAAGGGCGTATGCGTTTTTTCCTGAATATATTCAGGAAAAAACGCATACGCCCTTTTTGGCCAACCAAGCAAGCTTGCAAAGGAAATCTGCACTACAATGAAGTCTCACTTCCCCCCGGTCAAAAGGGCCATCTGAAAAAAGTGTAAAATCCAGAAAGGCAGGACAGGCCATGGAGAACTGGGAGCCTTGTTATGCTGATGGGCGGGATGTAAATTGCCAACAACCACTCGGGAGAAGTGTATGGTGTTTCCTGAAACATCTAAAAAACAAAGCAACAGAACCTAGGGCACTTCCACTTATGGTCCTATAGCTTAGGGAAATTAAAATCAAAAAGACACAGCCACCCCAAAGTTTGGAACGGCTCTGTTTACAAGAACCTCGTTTACAGTACAAGTTCAACATCGCAGAAAGTGAAAAATGGATAAAGAAGTTGTGGTATTTACTTACAAAGCAATATCACTCAGCAATGAAATCTGTGTCATCAGGCCCTTAGCAGCACAATGAGTGGATTCAGGTATGATGATTCTAACTGAAGTAATTCACACAGAAAAAGAAACATCATAAGATATCAGTAATACATGGAATGTAAACTTGGCTACACAGGAACTGAATTACAGAACAGAACAGGGTCTCAAACTTAGAAAACCAACTTATGCTTGCTTAAGGGGAAAGGTGAGTTGGGGTGCTGCATAAAACCAGAGATTGAAATGAGCACAGATAAAGTTCCTTAAGTCAAATATGGAATAGACAAGTGCTACACCTTGGTCAACGAAATGGACTCAACACCGCATATTAAACGCCTAAGAATGTACCTGACTAGTAAGTATCGTAAAACCTATGGATTGCTATGTCTCCAAAAGAGAATCAAGCATGTGTACAGGGGCATAAACGCAGCAGTGATAGGATTCGAGAGGTTCGGTGAGCAAATGAAGACCCTTTGAAGTCATATTGCATGGTACCCATTCCACGGGTCTCAACTCTCCAGGTTTAAGGTATTCTTCCTTCAGCTAAAACATGCATGTGGAACCCAAGTATGATCAACCATGTGAACGGGAGACGTGTTCAAATATGTCTCAGTTTTCCTCCCCTGGTACTCGGGTGCAACATTCCAGACGCTTTACTAACACTCTCCCCACTTGGAGAGTCAGCGCCTTTAACCTCCTGTTTGGCCCAGTTTGCAATTTCTGCGGAAGATGAACAGGAATAGCGAGAACCAATGAGAGGCTAGCTGGAGGTGTCTGGACGGGCAAATTTAACTCTCATTTCCCACCAGGAAGAGGAAATAACCAAAGGCTCAGCGTTCCGTACGGGAACCAGATTAGGGCCTGAAGCCATCCTGCATGTTGCGGCCAGCTCAAAAGAAAGCGAGTTGAAGAAAGGAGCTCAGGGGCACTGTAATTCACAAACCTGCAGAGTTACAAATGAAAGCTATCGTCCAAAAATAGACTGAAGTAAGGCTGCCAAGAGGACTTGAAAGCGGGGCAGAATTGCAGGAAACCGATTTCAGGAGGTAGACTGGAATTGCATTGAAAGCATAGGAAAAGAGGCAGAACGTCCACAATGATGCACTTGGCCAAAAAGGGCGTATGCGTTTTTTCTTGAATATATTCAGGAAAAAACGCATACGCCCTTTTTGGCCAACCAAGCAAGCTTGCAAAGGAAATCTGCACTACAATGAAGTCTCACTTCCCCCCGGTCAAAAGGGCCATCTGAAAAAAGTGTAAAATCCAGAAAGGCAACAGGCCATTGAGAACTGGGAGCCTTGTTATGCTGATGGGCGGGATGTAAATTGCCAACAGACACTTGGGAGAAGTGTATGGTGTTTCCTGAAACATCTAAAAAACAAAGCAACAGAGCCTAGGGCACTGCCACTTATGGTCCTATAGCTTAGGGAAATTAAAATCAAAAAGACACAGCCACCCCAAAGTTTGGAACGGTTCTGTTTACAAGAACCTCCTTTACAGTACAAGTTCAACATCGCAGAAAGTGAAAAATGGATAGAGAAGTTGTGGTATTCACTTACAAAGCAATATCACTCAGCAATGAAATCTATGTCATCAGGCCCTTAGCAGCACAATGAGTGGATTCAGGTATGATGATTCTAACTGAAATAAGTCACACAGAAAAAGAAACATCATAAGATATCAGTAATACACGGAATGGAAACTTGGCTAGACAGGAACTGAATTACAGAACAGAACAGGGTCTCAAATTTAGAAAAACAACTTATGCTTGCTTAAGGGTAAAGGTGAGTTGGGGTGCTGCATAAAACCAGAGATTGAAATGAGCACAGATAAAGTTCCTTAAGCCAAATATGGAATAGACAAGAGCTACTCCTTGCTCAACGAAATGGACTCAACACCACATATTAAACGCCTAAGAATGTACCTGACTAGTAAGTATCTTAAAACCTATGGATTGCTATGTCTCCGAAAGAGAATCAAGCATGTGTACAGGGGCATAAATGCAGCAGTGATAGGATTGGAGAGTTTCGGTGAGCAAATGAAGACCCTTTGAAGTCATATTGCATGGTACCCATTACACGGGTCTTAACTCTCCAGGTTTAAGGTATTCTTCCTTCAGCTAAAACATGCATGTGGAACCCAAGTATGATCAACCATGTGAACGGGAGACGTGTTCAAATATGTCTCAGTTTTCCTCCCCTAGTACTCGGGTGCAACATTCCAGACGCTTTACTAACACTCTCCCCACTTGGAGAGTCAGTCCCTTTAACCTCCTGTTTGGCCCAGTTTGCAATTTCTGCGGAAGATGAACAGGAATAGCGAGAACCAATGAGAGGCTAGCTGGAGGTGTCTGGACGGGCAAATTTAACTCTCATTTCCCACCAGGAAGAGGAATTAACCAAAGGCTCAGCATGCCGGGACGGAACCAGATTAGGGCCTGAAGCCATCCTGCGGTGTTGCGGCCAGGTCACAAGAAAGCGAGTTGAAGAAAGGAGCTCAGGGGCACTGTAATTCACAAACCTGCAGAGTTATAAATGACAGCTATCGTCCAAAAATAGACTGAAGTAAGGCTGCCAAGAGGACTTGAAAGCGGGGCAGAATTGCAGGAAACCGATTTCAGGAGGTAGACTGGAATTGCATTGAAAGCATAGGAAAAGAGGCAGAACGTCCACAATGATGCACTTGGCCAAAAAGGGCGTATGCGTTTTTTCCTGAATATATTCAGGAAAAAACGCATACGCCCTTTTTGGCCAACCAAGCAAGCTTGCAAAGGAAATCTGCACTACAATGAAGTCTCACTTCCCCCCGGTCAAAAGGGCCATCTGAAAAAAGTGTAAAATCCAGAAAGGCAACAGGCCATTGAGAACTGGGAGCCTTGTTATGCTGATGGGCGGGATGTAAATTGCCAACAGACACTTGGGAGAAGTGTATGGTGTTTCCTGAAACATCTAAAAAACAAAGCAACAGAGCCTAGGGCACTGCCACTTATGGTCCTATAGCTTAGGGAAATTAAAATCAAAAAGACACAGCCACCCCAAAGTTTGGAACGGCTCTGTTTACAAGAACCTCGTTTACAGTACAAGTTCAACATCGCAGAAAGTGAAAAATGGATAAAGAAGTTGTGGTATTCACTTACAAAGCAATATCACTCAGCAATGAAATCTATGTCATCAGGCCCTTAGCAGCACAATGAGTGGATTCAGGTATGATGATTCTAACTGAAATAAGTCACACAGAAAAAGAAACATCATAAGATATCAGTAATACACGGAATGGAAACTTGGCTAGACAGGAACTGAATTACAGAACAGAACAGGGTCTCAAATTTAGAAAAACAACTTATGCTTGCTTAAGGGTAAAGGTGAGTTGGGGTGCTGCATAAAACCAGAGATTGAAATGAGCACAGATAAAGTTCCTTAAGCCAAATATGGAATAGACAAGAGCTACTCCTTGCTCAACGAAATGGACTCAACACCGCATATTAAACGCCTAAGAATGTACCTGACTAGTAAGTATCTTAAAACCTATGGATTGCTATGTCTCCGAAAGAGAATCAAGCATGTGTACAGGGGCATAAATGCAGCAGTGATAGGATTGGAGAGGTTCGGTGAGCAAATGAAGACCCTTTGAAGTCATATTGCATGGTACCCATTCCACGGGTTTCAACTACCCAGGTTTAAGGTATTCTTCCTTCAGCTAAAACATGCATGTGGAACCTAGAGTATGATCAACCATGTGATCGGGAGACGTGTTCAAATATGTCTCAGTTTTCCTCCCCTGGTACTCGGGTGCAACATTCCAGACGCTTTACTAACACTCTCCCCACTTGGAGAGTCAGTCCCTTTAACCTCCTGTTTGGCCCAGTTTGCAATTTCTGCGGAAGATGAACAGGAATAGCGAGAACCAATGAGAGGCTAGCTGGAGGTGTCTGGACGGGCAAATTTAACTCTCATTTCCCACCAGGAAGAGGAAATAACCAAAGGCTCAGCGTGCCGTGCCGGAACCAGATTAGGGCCTGAAGCCATCCTGTGGTGTTGCGGCCAGGTCACAAGAAAGCGAGTTGAAGAAAGGAGCTCAGGGGCACTGTAATTCACAAACCTGCAGAGTTATAAATGACAGCTATCGTCCAAAAATAGACTGAAGTAAGGCTGCCAAGAGGACTTGAAAGCGGGGCAGAATTGCAGGAAACCGATTTCAGGAGGTAGACTGGAATTGCATTGAAAGCATAGGAAAAGAGGCAGAACGTCCACAATGATGCACTTGGCCAAAAAGGGCGTATGCGTTTTTTCCTGAATATATTCAGGAAAAAACGCATACGCCCTTTTTGGCCAACCAAGCAAGCTTGCAAAGGAAATCTGCACTACAATGAAGTCTCACTTCCCCCCGGTCAAAAGGGCCATCTGAAAAAAGTGTAAAATCCAGAAAGGCAGGACAGGCCATGGAGAACTGGGAGCCTTGTTATGCTGATGGGCGGGATGTAAATTGCCAACAACCACTCGGGAGAAGTGTATGGTGTTTCCTGAAACATCTAAAAAACAAAGCAACAGAACCTAGGGCACTTCCACTTATGGTCCTATAGCTTAGGGAAATTAAAATCAAAAAGACACAGCCACCCCAAAGTTTGGAACGGCTCTGTTTACAAGAACCTCGTTTACAGTACAAGTTCAACATCGCAGAAAGTGAAAAATGGATAAAGAAGTTGTGGTATTTACTTACAAAGCAATATCACTCAGCAATGAAATCTGTGTCATCAGGCCCTTAGCAGCACAATGAGTGGATTCAGGTATGATGATTCTAACTGAAGTAAGTCACACAGAAAAAGAAACATCATAAGATATCAGTAATACACGGAATGTAAACTTGGCTACACAGGAACTGAATTACAGAACAGAACAGGGTCTCAAATTTAGAAAACCAACTTATGCTTGCTTAAGGGTAAAGGTGAGGTGGGGTGCTGCATAAAACCAGAGATTGAAATGGGCACAGATAAAGTTCCTTAAGTCAAATATGGAATAGACAAGAGCTACTCCTTGCTCAACGAAATGGACTCAACACCGCATATTAAACGCCTAAGAATGTACCTGACTAGTAAGTATCTTAAAACCTATGGATTGCTATGTCTCCAAAAGAGAATCAAGCATGTGTACAGGGGCATAAACGCAGCAGTGATAGGATTGGAGAGGTTCGGTGAGCAAATGAAGACCCTTTGAAGTCATATTGCATGGTACCCATTCCACGGGTCTCAACTCTCCAGGTTTAAGGTATTCTTCCTTCAGCTAAAACATGCATGGGGAACCCAAGTATGATCAACCATGTGAAGGGGAGACGTGTTCAAATATGTCTCAGTTTTCCTCCCCTGGTACTCGGGTGCAACATCCCAGACGCTTTACTAACACTCTCCCCACTTGGAGAGTCAGCGCCTTTAACCTCCTGTTTGGCCCAGTTTGCAATTTCTGCGGAAGATGAACAGGAATAGCGAGAACCAATGAGAGACTAGCTGGAGGTGTCTGGACGGGCAAATTTAACTCTCATTTCCCACCAGGAAGAGGAAATAACCAAAGGCTCAGCGTGCCGTGCCGGAACCAGATTAGGGCCTGAAGCCATCCTGCGGTGTTGCGGCCAGGTTACAAGAAAGCAAGTTGAAGAAAGGAGCTCAGGGGCACTGTAATTCACAAACCTGCAGAGTTATAAATGACAGCTATCGTCCAAAAATAGACTGAAGTAAGGCTGCCAAGAGGACTTGAAAGCGGGGCAGAATTGCAGGAAACCGATTTCAGGAGGTAGACTGGAATTGCATTGAAAGCATAGGAAAAGAGGCAGAACGTCCACAATGATGCACTTGGCCAAAAAGGGCGTATGCGTTTTTTCCTGAATATATTCAGGAAAAAACGCATACGCCCTTTTTGGCCAACCAAGCAAGCTTGCAAAGGAAATCTGCACTACAATGAAGTCTCACTTCCCCCCGGTCAAAAGGGCCATCTGAAAAAAGTGTAAAATCCAGAAAGGCAGGACAGGCCATGGAGAACTGGGAGCCTTGTTATGCTGATGGGCGGGATGTAAATTGCCAACAACCACTCGGGAGAAGTGTATGGTGTTTCCTGAAACATCTAAAAAACAAAGCAACAGAGCCTAGGGCACTGCCACTTATGGTTCTATAGCTTAGGGAAATTAAAATCAAAAAGACACAGCCACCCCAAAGTTTGGGACGCCTCTGTTTACAAGAACCTCGTTTACAGTACAAGTTCAACATCGCAGAAAGTGAAAAATGGATAAAGAAGTTGTGGTATTTACTTACAAAGCAATATCACTCAGCAATGAAATCTGTGTCATCAGGCCCTTAGCAGCACAATGAGTGGATTCAGGTATGATGATTCTAACTGAAGTAAGTCACACAGAAAAAGAAACATCATAAGATATCAGTAATACACAGAATGTAAACTTGGCTACACAGGAACTGAATTACAGAACAGAACAGGGTCTCAAATTTAGAAAACCAACTTATGCTTGCTTAAGGGTAAAGGTGAGTTGGGGTGCTGCATAAAACCAGAGATTGAAATGAGCACAGATAAAGTTCCTTAAGCCAAATATGGAATAGACAAGAGCTACTCCTTGCTGAACGAAATGGACTCAACACCGCATATTAAACGCCTAAGAATGTACCTGACTTGTAAGTATCTTCAAACCTATGGATTGCTATGTCTCCGAAAGAGAATCAAGCATGTGTACAGGGGCATAAACGCAGCAGTGATAGGATTGGAGAGGTTCGGTGAGCAAATGAAGACCCTTTGAAGTCATATTGCATGGTACCCATTCCACGGGTTTCAACTACCCAGGTTTAAGGTATTCTTCCTTCAGCTAAAACATGCATGTGGAACCTAGAGTATGATCAACCATGTGATCGGGAGACATGTTCAAATATGTCTCAGTTTTCCTCCCCTGGTACTCGGGTGCAACATTCCAGACGCTTTACTAACACTCTACCCACTTGGAGAGTCAGTCCCTTTAACCTCCTGTTTGGCCCAGTTTGCAATTTCTGCGGAAGATGAACAGGAATAGCGAGAACCAATGAGAGACTAGCTGGAGGTGTCTGGACGGGCAAATTTAACTCTCATTTCCCACCAGGAAGAGGAATTAACCAAAGGATCAGCATGCCGGGCCGGAACCAGATTAGGGCCTGAAGCCATCCTGCGGTGTTGCGGCCAGGTCACAAGAAAGCGAGTTGAAGAAAGGAGCTCAGGGGCACTGCAATTCACAAACCTGCAGAGTTATAAATGACAGCTATCGTCCAAAAATAGACTGAAGTAAGGCTGCCAAGAGGACTTGAAAGCGGGGCAGAATTGCAGGAAACCGATTTCAGGAGGTAGACTGGAATTGCATTGAAAGCATAGGAAAAGAGGCAGAACGTCCACAATGATGCACTTGGCCAAAAAGGGCGTATGCGTTTTTTCCTGAATATATTCAGGAAAAAACGCATACGCCCTTTTTGGCCAACCAAGCAAGCTTGCAAAGGAAATCTGCACTACAATGAAGTCTCACTTCCCCCCGGTCAAAAGGGCCATCTGAAAAAAGTGTAAAATCCGGAAAGGCAGGACAGGCCATGGAGAACTGGGAGCCTTGTTATGCTGATGGGCGGGATGTAAATTGCCAACAGACACTCGGGAGAAGTGTATGGTGTTTCCTGAAACATCTAAAAAACAAAGCAACAGAGCCTAGGGCACTGCCACTTATGGTCCTATAGCTTAGGGAAATTAAAATCAAAAAGACACAGCCACCCCAAAGTTTGGGACGCCTCTGTTTACAAGAACCTCGTTTACAGTACAAGTTCAACATCGCAGAAAGTGAAAAATGGATAAAGAAGTTGTGGTATTTACTTACAAAGCAATATCACTCAGCAATGAAATCTGTGTCATCAGGCCCTTAGCAGCACAATGAGTGGATTCAGGTATGATGATTCTAACTGAAGTAAGTCACACAGAAAAAGAAACATCATAAGATATCAGTAATACACGGAATGTAAACTTGGCTACACAGGAACTGAATTCCAGAACAGAACAGGGTCTCAAATTTAGAAAACCAACTTATGCTTGCTTAAGGGGAAAGGTGAGTTGGGTTGCTGCATAAAGCCAGAGATTGCAATGAGCACAGATAAAGTTCCTTAAGTCAAATATGGAATAGACAAGAGCTACTCCTTGCTCAACGAAATGGACTCAACACCGCATATTAAACGCCTAAGAATGTACCTGACTAGTAAGTATCTTAAAACCTATGGATTGCTATGTCTCCGAAAGAGAATCAAGCATGTGTACAGGGGCATAAACGCAGCAGTGATAGGATTGGAGAGGTTCGGTGAGCAAATGAAGACCCTTTGAAGTCATATTGCATGGTACCCATTCCACGGGTTTCAACTACCCAGGTTTTAGGTATTCTTCCTTCAGCTAAAACATGCATGTGGAACACAGAGTATGATCAACCATGTGATCGGGAGACGTGTTCAAATATGTCTCAGTTTTCCTCCCCTGGTACTCGGGTGCAACATTCCAGACGCTTTACTAACACTCTCCCCACTTGGAGAGTCAGCGCCTTTAACCTCCTGTTTGGCCCAGTTTGCAATTTCTGCGGAAGATGAACAGGAATAGCGAGAACCAATGAGAGGCTAGCTGGAGGTGTCTGGACGGGCAAATTTAACTCTCATTTCCCACCAGGAAGAGGAAATAACCAAAGGCTCAGCGTGCCGTACCGGAACCAGATTAGGGCCTGAAGCCATCCTGCGGTGTTGCGGCCAGCTCAAAAGAAAGCGAGTTGAAGAAAGGAGCTCAGGGGCACTGTAATTCACAAACCTGCAGAGTTATAAATGACAGCTATCGTCCAAAAATAGACTGAAGTAAGGCTGCCAAGAGGACTTGAAAGCGGGGCAGAATTGCAGGAAACCGATTTCAGGAGGTAGACTGGAATTGCATTGAAAGCATAGGAAAAGAGGCAGAACGTCCACAATGATACACTTGGCCAAAAAGGGCGTATGCGTTTTTTCCTGAATATATTCAGGAAAAAACGCATACGCCCTTTTTGGCCAACCAAGCAAGCTTGCAAAGGAAATCTGCACTACAATGAAGTCTCACTTCCCCCCGGTCAAAAGGGCCATCTGAAAAAAGTGTAAAATCCAGAAAGGCAGGACAGGCCATGGAGAACTGGGAGCCTTGTTATGCTGATGGGCGGGATGTAAATTGCCAACAACCACTCGGGAGAAGTGTATGGTGTTTCCTGAAACATCTAAAAAACAAAGCAACAGAACCTAGGGCACCTCCACTTATGGTCCTATAGCTTAGGGAAATTAAAATCCAAAAGACACAGCCACCCCAAAGTTTGGAACAGCTCTGTTTACAAGAACCTCGTTTAAAGTACAAGTTCTACATCGCAGAAAGTGAAAAATGGATAAAGAAGTTGTGGTATTTACTTACAAAGCAATATCACTCAGCAATGAAATCTGTGTCATCAGGCCCTTAGCAGCACAATGAGTGGATTCAGGTATGATGATTCTAACTGAAGTAAGTCACACAGAAAAAGAAACATCATAAGATATCAGTAATACACAGAATGTAAACTTGGCTACACAGGAACTGAATTACAGAACAGAACAGGGTCTCAAATTTAGAAAACCAACTTATGCTTGCTTAAGGGTAAAGGTGAGTTGGGGTGCTGCATAAAACCAGAGATTGAAATGAGCACAGATAAAGTTCCTTAAGTCAAATATGGAATAGACAAGTGCTACTCCTTGGTCAACGAAATGGACTCAACACCGCATATTAAACGCCTAAGAATGTACCTGACTAGTAAGTATCGTAAAACCTATGGATTGCTATGTCTCCAAAAGAGAATCAAGCATGTGTACAGGGGCATAAACGCAGCAGTGATAGGATTCGAGAGGTTCGGTGAGCAAATGAAGACCCTTTGAAGTCATATTGCATGGTACCCATTCCACGGGTCTCAACTCTCCAGGTTTAAGGTATTCTTCCTTCAGCTAAAACATGCATGCGGAACCCAAGTATGATCAACCATGTGAACGGGAGACGTGTTCAAATATGTCTCAGTTTTCCTCCCCTGGTACTCGGGTGCAACATTACAGACGCTTTACTAACACTCTCCCCACTTGGAGAGTCAGCGCCTTTAACCTCCTGTTTGGCCCAGTTTGCAATTTCTGCGGAAGATGAACAGGAATAGCGAGAACCAATGAGAGGCTAGCTGGAGGTGTCTGGACGGGCAAATTTAACTCTCATTTCCCACCAGGAAGAGGAAATAACCAAAGGCTCAGCGTGCCGTGCCGGAACCAGATAGGGCCTGAAGCCATCCTGCATGTTGCGGCCAGCTCAAAAGAAAGCGAGTTGAAGAAAGGAGCTCAGGGGCACTGTAATTCACAAACCTGCAGAGTTACAAATGAAAGCTGTCGTCCAAAAATAGACTGAAGTAAGGCTGCCAAGAGGACTTGAAAGCGGGGCAGAATTGCAGGAAACCGATTTCAGGAGGTAGACTGGAATTGCATTGAAAGCATAGGAAAAGAGGCAGAACGTCCACAATGATGCACTTGGCCAAAAAGGGCGTATGCGTTTTTTCCTGAATATATTCAGGAAAAAACGCATACGCCCTTTTTGGCCAACCAAGCAAGCTTGCAAAGGAAATCTGCACTACAATGAAGTCTCACTTCCCCCCGGTCAAAAGGGCCATCTGAAAAAAGTGTAAAATCCAGAAAGGCAACAGGCCATTGAGAACTGGGAGCCTTGTTATGCTGATGGGTGGGATGTAAATTGCCAACAACCACTCGGGAGAAGTGTATGGTGTTTCCTGAAACATCTAAAAAACAAAGCAACAGAACCTAGGGCACTTCCACTTATGGTCCTATAGCTTAGGGAAATTAAAATCAAAAAGACACAGCCACCCCAAAGTTTGGAACGGCTCTGTTTACAAGAACCTCGTTTACAGTACAAGTTCAACATCGCAGAAAGTGAAAAATGGATAAAGAAGTTGTGGTATTTACTTACAAAGCAATATCACTCAGCAATGAAATCTGTGTCATCAGGCCCTGAGCAGCACAATGAGTGGATTCAGGTATGATGATTCTAACTGAAATAAGTCACACAGAAAAAGAAACATCATAAGATATCAGTAATACATGGAATGGAAACTTGGCTACACAGGAACTGAATTACAGAACAGAAGAGGGTCTCAAATTTAGAAAACCAACTTATGCTTGCTTAAGGGTAAAGGTGAGTTGGGGTGCTGCATAAAACCAGAGATTGAAATGAGCACAGATAAAGTTCCTTAAGCCAAATATGGAATAGACAAGAGCTACTCCTTGCTCAACGAAATGGACTCAACACCACATATTAAACGCCTAAGAATGTACCTGACTAGTAAGTATCTTAAAACCTATGGATTGCTATGTCTCCGAAAGAGAATCAAGCATGTGTACAGGGGCATAAATGCAGCAGTGATAGGATTGGAGAGTTTCGGTGAGCAAATGAAGACCCTTTGAAGTCATATTGCATGGTACCCATTACACGGGTCTTAACTCTCCAGGTTTAAGGTATTCTTCCTTCAGCTAAAACATGCATGTGGAACCCAAGTATGATCAACCATGTGAAAGGGAGACGTGTTCAAATATGTCTCAGTTTTCCTCCCCTAGTACTCGGGTGCAACATTCCAGACGCTTTACTAACACTCTCCCCACTTGGAGAGTCAGTCCCTTTAACCTCCTGTTTGGCCCAGTTTGCAATTTCTGCGGAAGATGAACAGGAATAGCGAGAACCAATGAGAGGCTAGCTGGAGGTGTCTGGACGGGCAAATTTAACTCTCATTTCCCACCAGGAAGAGGAATTAACCAAAGGCTCAGCATGCCGGGCCGGAACCAGATTAGGGCCTGAAGCCATCCTGTGGTGTTGCGGCCAGGTCACAAGAAAGCGAGTTGAAGAAAGGAGCTTGGGGGCACTGTAATTCACAAACCTGCAGAGTTATAAATGACAGCTATCGTCCAAAAATACACTGAAGTAAGGCTGCCAAGAGGACTTGAAAGCGGGGCAGAATTGCAGGAAACCGATTTCAGGAGGTAGACTGGAATTGCATTGAAAGCATAGGAAAAGAGGCAGAACGTCCACAATGATGCACTTGGCCAAAAAGGGCGTATGCGTTTTTTCCTGAATATATTCAGGAAAAAACGCATACGCCCTTTTTGGCCAACCAAGCAAGCTTGCAAAGGAAATCTGCACTACAATGAAGTCTCACTTCCCCCCGGTCAAAAGGGCCATCTGAAAAAAGTGTAAAATCCAGAAAGGCAGGACAGGCCATGGAGAACTGGGAGCCTTGTTATGCTGATGGGCGGGATGTAAATTGCCAACAACCACTCGGGAGAAGTGTATGGTGTTTCCTGAAACATCTAAAAAACAAAGCAACAGAACCTAGGGCACTTCCACTTATGGTCCTATAGCTTAGGGAAATTAAAATCAAAAAGACACAGCCACCCCAAAGTTTGGAACGGCTCTGTTTACAAGAACCTCGTTTACAGTACAAGTTCAACATCGCAGAAAGTGAAAAATGGATAAAGAAGTTGTGGTATTTACTTACAAAGCAATATCACTCAGCAATGAAATCTGTGTCATCAGGCCCTTAGCAGCACAATGAGTGGATTCAGGTATGATGATTCTAACTGAAGTAAGTCACACAGAAAAAGAAACATCATAAGATATCAGTAATACACAGAATGTAAACTTGGCTACACAGGAACTGAATTACAGAACAGAACAGGGTCTCAAATTTAGAAAACCAACTTATGCTTGCTTAAGGGTAAAGGTGAGGTGGGGTGCTGCATAAAACCAGAGATTGAAATGGGCACAGATAAAGTTCCTTAAGTCAAATATGGAATAGACAAGAGCTACTCCTTGCTCAACGAAATGGACTCAACACCGCATATTAAACGCCTAAGAATGTACCTGACTTGTAAGTATCTTAAAACCTATGGATTGCTATGTCTCCGAAAGAGAATCAAGCATGTGTACAGGGGCATAAACGCAGCAGTGATAGGATTGGAGAGGTTCGGTGAGCAAATGAAGACCCTTTGAAGTCATATTGCATGGTACCCATTACACGGATCTTAACTCTCCAGGTTTAAGGTATTCTTCCTTCAGCTAAAACATGCATGTGGAACCCAAGTATGATCAACCATGTGAACGGGAGACGTGTTCAAATATGTCTCAGTTTTCCTCCCCTGGTACTCGGGTGCAACATCCCAGACGCTTTACTAACACTCTCCCCACTTGGAGAGTCAGCGCCTTTAACCTCCTGTTTGGCCCAGTTTGCAATTTCTGCGGAAGATGAACAGGAATAGCGAGAACCAATGAGAGGCTAGCTGGAGGTGTCTGGACGGGCAAATTTAACTCTCATTTCCCACCAGGAAGAGGAAATAACCAAAGGCTCAGCGTGCCGTGCCGGAACCAGATTAGGGCCTGAAGCCATCCTGCGGTGTTGCGGCCAGGCTACAAGAAAGCAAGTTGAAGAAAGGAGATCAGGGGCACTGTAATTCACAAACCTGCAGAGTTATAAATGACAGCTATCGTCCAAAAATAGACTGAAGTAAGGCTGCCAAGAGGACTTGAAAGCGGGGCAGAATTGCAGGAAACCGATTTCAGGAGGTAGACTGGAATTGCATTGAAAGCATAGGAAAAGAGGCAGAACGTCCACAATGATGCACTTGGCCAAAAAGTGCGTATGCGTTTTTTCCTGAATATATTCAGGAAAAAACGCATACGCCCTTTTTGGCCAACCAAGCAAGCTTGCAAAGGAAATATGCACTACAATGAAGTCTCACTTCCCCCAGGTCAAAAGGGCCATCTGAAAAAAGTGTAAAATCCAGAAAGGCAGGACAGGCCATGGAGAACTGGGAGCCTTGTTATGCTGATGGGCGGGATGTAAATTGCCAACAACCACTCGGGAGAAGTGTATGGTGTTTCCTGAAACATCTAAAAAACAAAGCAACAGAACCTAGGGCACTTCCACTTATGGTCCTATAGCTTAGGGAAATTAAAATCAAAAAGACACAGCCACCCCAAAGTTTGGAACGGCTCTGTTTACAAGAACCTCGTTTACAGTACAAGTTCAACATCGCAGAAAGTGAAAAATGGATAAAGAAGTTGTGGTATTTACTTACAAAGCAATATCACTCAGCAATGAAATCTGTGTCATCAGGCCCTTAGCAGCACAATGAGTGGATTCAGGTATGATGATTCTAACTGAAGTAAGTCACACAGAAAAAGAAACATCATAAGATATCAGTAATACACAGAATGTAAACTTGGCTACACAGGAACTGAATTACAGAACAGAACAGGGTCTCAAATTTAGAAAACCAACTTATGCTTGCTTAAGGGTAAAGGTGAGGTGGGGTGCTGCATAAAACCAGAGATTGAAATGGGCACAGATAAAGTTCCTTAAGTCAAATATGGAATAGACAAGAGCTACTCCTTGCTCAACGAAATGGACTCAACACCGCATATTAAACGCCTAAGAATGTACCTGACTTGTAAGTATCTTAAAACCTATGGATTGCTATGTCTCCGAAAGAGAATCAAGCATGTGTACAGGGGCATAAACGCAGCAGTGATAGGATTGGAGAGGTTCGGTGAGCAAATGAAGACCCTTTGAAGTCATATTGCATGGTACCCATTACACGGATCTTAACTCTCCAGGTTTAAGGTATTCTTCCTTCAGCTAAAACATGCATGTGGAACCCAAGTATGATCAACCATGTGAACGGGAGACGTGTTCAAATATGTCTCAGTTTTCCTCCCCTGGTACTCGGGTGCAACATCCCAGACGCTTTACTAACACTCTCCCCACTTGGAGAGTCAGCGCCTTTAACCTCCTGTTTGGCCCAGTTTGCAATTTCTGCGGAAGATGAACAGGAATAGCGAGAACCAATGAGAGGCTAGCTGGAGGTGTCTGGACGGGCAAATTTAACTCTCATTTCCCACCAGGAAGAGGAAATAACCAAAGGCTCAGCGTGCCGTGCCGGAACCAGATTAGGGCCTGAAGCCATCCTGCGGTGTTGCGGCCAGGCTACAAGAAAGCAAGTTGAAGAAAGGAGCTCAGGGGCACTGTAATTCACAAACCTGCAGAGTTATAAATGACAGCTATCGTCCAAAAATAGACTGAAGTAAGGCTGCCAAGAGGACTTGAAAGCGGGGCAGAATTGCAGGAAACCGATTTCAGGAGGTAGACTGGAATTGCATTGAAAGCATAGGAAAAGAGGCAGAACGTCCACAATGATGCACTTGGCCAAAAAGGGCGTATGCGTTTTTTCCTGAATATATTCAGGAAAAAACGCATACGCCCTTTTTGGCCAACCAAGCAAGCTTGCAAAGGAAATCTGCACTACAATGAAGTCTCACTTCCCCCCGGTCAAAAGGGCCATCTGAAAAAAGTGTAAAATCCAGAAAGGCAGGACAGGCCATGGAGAACTGGGAGCCTTGTTATGCTGATGGGCGGGATGTAAATTGCCAACAACCACTCGGGAGAAGTGTATGGTGTTTCCTGAAACATCTAAAAAACAAAGCAACAGAGCCTAGGGCACTGCCACTTATGGTTCTATAGCTTAGGGAAATTAAAATCAAAAAGACACAGCCACCCCAAAGTTTGGGACGCCTCTGTTTACAAGAACCTCGTTTACAGTACAAGTTCAACATCGCAGAAAGTGAAAAATGGATAAAGAAGTTGTGGTATTTACTTACAAAGCAATATCACTCAGCAATGAAATCTGTGTCATCAGGCCCTTAGCAGCACAATGAGTGGATTCAGGTATGATGATTCTAACTGAAGTAAGTCACACAGAAAAAGAAACATCATAAGATATCAGTAATACACAGAATGTAAACTTGGCTACACAGGAACTGAATTACAGAACAGAACAGGGTCTCAAATTTAGAAAACCAACTTATGCTTGCTTAAGGGTAAAGGTGAGTTGGGGTGCTGCATAAAACCAGAGATTGAAATGAGCACAGATAAAGTTCCTTAAGTCAAATATGGAATAGACAAGAGCTACTCCTTGCTCAACGAAATGGACTCAACACCGCATATTAAACACCTAAGAATGTACCTGACTAGTAAGTATCGTAAAACCTATGGATTGCTATGTCTCCAAAAGAGAATCAAGCATGTGTACAGGGGCATAAACGCAGCAGTGATAGGATTGGAGAGGTTCGGTGAGCAAATGAAGACCCTTTGAAGTCATATTGCATGGTACCCATTACACGGGTCTCAACTCTCCAGGTTTAAGGTATTCTTCCTACAGCTAAAACATGCATGTGGAACCCAAGTATGATCAACCATGTGAACGGGAGACGTGTTCAAATATGTCTCAGTTTTCCTCCCCTGGTACTCGGGTGCAACATTACAGACGCTTTACTAACACTCTCCCCACTTGGAGAGTCAGCGCCTTTAACCTCCTGTTTGGCCCAGTTTGCAATTTCTGCGGAAGATGAACAGGAATAGCGAGAACCAATGAGAGGCTAGCTGGAGGTGTCTGGACGGGCAAATTTAACTCTCATTTCCCACCAGGAAGAGGAAATAACCAAAGGCTCAGCGTGCCGTACCAGAACCAGATTAGGGCCTGAAGCCATCCTGCAGTGTTGCGGCCAGGTCACAAGAAAGCGAGTTGAAGAAAGGAGCTCAGGGGCACTGTAATTCACAAACCTGCAGAGTTATAAATGACAGCTATCGTCCAAAAATAGACTGAAGTAAGGCTGCCAAGAGGACTTGAAAGCGGGGCAGAATTGCAGGAAACCGATTTCAGGAGGTAGACTGGAATTGCATTGAAAGCATAGGAAAAGAGGCAGAACGTCCACAATGATGCACTTGGCCAAAAAGGGCGTATGCGTTTTTTCCTGAATATATTCAGGAAAAAACGCATATGCCCTTTTTGGCCAACCAAGCAAGCTTGCAAAGGAAATCTGCACTACAATGAAGTCTCACTTCCCCCCGGTCAAAAGGGCCATCTGAAAAAAGTGTAAAATCCAGAAAGGCAGGACAGGCCATGGAGAACTGGGAGCCTTGTTATGCTGATGGGCGGGATGTAAATTGCCAACAACCACTCAGGAGAAGTGTATGGTGTTTCCTGAAACATCTAAAAACAAAGCAACAGAACCTAGGGCACTTCCACTTATGGTCCTATAGCTTAGGGAAATTAAAATCAAAAAGACACAGCCACCCCAAAGTTTGGAACGGCTCTGTTTACAAGAACCTCGTTTACAGTACAAGTTCAACATCGCAGAAAGTGAAAAATGGATAAAGAAGTTGTGGTATTTACTTACAAAGCAATATCACTCAGCAATGAAATCTGTGTCATCAGGCCCTTAGCAGCACAATGAGTGGATTCAGGTATGATGATTCTAACTGAAGTAAGTCACACAGAAAAAGAAACATCATAAGATATCAGTAATACACGGAATGTAAACTTGGCTACACAGGAACTGAATTACAGAACAGAACAGGGTCTCAAATTTAGAAAACCAACTTATGTTTGCTTAAGGGTAAAGGTGAGTTGGGGTGCTGCATAAAACCAGAGATTGAAATGAGCACAGATAAAGTTCCTTAAGTCAAATATGGAATAGACAAGAGCTACTCCTTGCTCAACGAAATGGACTCAACACCGCATATTAAACGCCTAAGAATGTACCTGACTAGTAAGTATCGTAAAACCTATGGATTGCTATGTCTCCAAAAGAGAATCAAGCATGTGTACAGGGGCATAAACGCAGCAGTGATAGGATTGGAGAGGTTCGGTGAGCAAATGAAGACCCTTTGAAGTCATATTGCATGGTACCCATTACACGGGTCTCAACTCTCCAGGTTTAAGGTATTCTTCCTTCAGCTAAGACATGCATGTGGAACCCAAGTATGATCAACCATGTGAACGGGAGACGTGTTCAAATATGTCTCAGTTTTCCTCCCCTGGTACTCGGGTGCAACATTCCAGACGCTTTACTAACACTCTCCCCACTTGGAGAGTCAGAGCCTTTAACCTCCTGTTTGGCCCAGTTTGCAATTTCTGCGGAAGATGAACAGGAATAGCGAGAACCAATGAGAGGCTAGTTGAAGGTGTCTGGACGGGCAAATTTAACTCTCATTTCCCACCAGGAAGAGGAAATAACCAAAGGCTCAGCGTGCCGTACCGGAACCAGATTAGGGCCTGAAGCCATCCTACGGTGTTGCGGCCAGGTCACAAGAAAGCGAGTTGAAGAAAGGAGCTCAGGGGCACTGTAATTCACAAACCTGCAGAGTTATAAATGACAGCTATCGTCCAAAAATAGACTGAAGTAAGGCTGCCAAGAGGACTTGAAAGCGGGGCAGCATTGCAGGAAACCGATTTCAGGAGGTAGACTGGAATTGCATTGAAAGCATAGGAAAAGAGGCAGAACGTCCACAATGATGCACTTGGCCAAAAAGGGCGTATGCGTTTTTTCCTGAATATATTCAGAAAAAAACGCATACGCCCTTTTTGGCCAACCAAGCAAGTTTGCAAAGGAAATGTGCACTACAATGAAGTCTCACTTCCCCCCGGTCAAAAGGGGCATCTGAAAAAAGTGTAAAATCCAGAAAGGCAGGACAGGCCATGGAGAACTGGGAGCCTTGTTATGCTGATGGGCGGGATGTAAATTGCCAACAACCACTCGGGAGAAGTGTATGGTGTTTCCTGAAAAATCTAAAAAACAAAGCAACAGAACCTAGGGCACTTCCACTTATGGTCCTATAGCTTAGGGAAATTAAAATCAAAAAGACACAGCCACCCCAAAGTTTGGAACGGCTCTGTTTACAAGAACCTCGTTCACAGTACAAGTTCAACATCGCAGAAAGTGAAAAATGGATAAAGAAGATGTGGTATTTACTTACAAAGCAATATCACTCAGCAATGAAATCTGTGTCATCAGGCCCTTAGCAGCACAATGAGTGGATTCAGGTATGATGATTCTAACTGAAGTAAGTCACACAGAAAAAGAAACATCATAAGATATCAGTAATACACGGAATGTAAACTTGGCTACACAGGAACTGAATTACAGAACAGAACAGGGTCTCAAATTTAGAAAAACAACTTATGCTTGCTTAAGGGTAAAGGTGAGTTGGGGTGCTGCATAAAACCAGAGATTGAAATGAGCACAGATAAAGTTCCTTAAGCCAAATATGGAATAGACAAGAGCTACTCCTTGCTCAACGAAATGGACTCAACACCGCATATTAAACGCCTAAGAATGTACCTGACTTGTAAGTATCTTAAAACCTAAGAATTGCTATGTCTCTGAAAGAGAATCAAGCATGTGTACAGGGGCATAAAGGCAGCAGTGATAGGATTGGAGAGGTTCGGTGAGCAAATGAAGACCTTTTGAAGTCATATTGCATGGTACCCATTCCACGGGTTTCAACTACCCAGGTTTAAGGTATTCTTCCTTCAGCTAAAACATGCATGTGGAACCTAGAGTATGATCAACCATGTGATCGGGAGACGTGTTCAAATATGTCTCAGTTTTCCTCCCCTGGTACTCGGGTGCAACATTCCAGACGCTTTACTAACACACTCCCCACTTGGAGAGTCAGTCCCTTTAACCTCCTGTTTGGCCCAGTTTGCAATTTCTGCGGAAGATGAACAGGAATAGCGAGAACCAATGAGAGGCTAGCTGGAGGTGTCTGGACGGGCAAATTTAACTCTCATTTCCCACCAGGAAGAGGAATTAACCAAAGGCTCAGCATGCCGGGCCGGAACCAGATTAGGGCCTGAAGCCATCCTGCGGTGTTGCGGCCAGGTCACAAGAAAGCGAGTTGAAGAAAGGAGCTCAGGGGCACTGTAATTCACAAACCTGCAGAGTTATAAATGACAGCTATCGTCCAAAAATAGACTGAAGTAAGGCTGCCAAGAGGACTTGAAAGCGGGGCAGAATTGCAGGAAACCGATTTCAGGAGGTAGACTGGAATTGCATTGAAAGCATAGGAAAAGAGGCAGAACGTCCACAATGATGCACTTGGCCAAAAAGGGCGTATGCGTTTTTTCCTGAATATATTCAGGAAAAAATGCATACGCCCTTTTTGGCCAACCAAGCAAGCTTGCAAAGGAAATCTGCACTACAATGAAGTCTCACTTCCCCCCAGTCAAAAGGGCCATCTGAAAAAAGTGTAAAATCCAGAAAGGCAGGACAGGCCATGGAGAACTGGGAGCCTTGTTATGCTGATGGGCGGGATGTAAATTGCCAACAGACACTCTGGAGAAGTGTATGGTGTTTCCTGAAACATCTAAAAAACAAAGCAACAGAGCCTAGGGCACTGCCACTTATGGTCCTATAGCTTAGGGAAATTAAAATCAAAAAGACACAGCCACCCCAAAGTTTGGGACGCCTCTGTTTACAAGAACCTCGTTTACAGTACAAGTTCAACATCGCAGAAAGTGAAAAATGGATAAAGAAGTTGTGGTATTTACTTACAAAGCAATATCACTCAGCAATGAAATCTGTGTCATCAGGCCCTTAGCAGCACAATGAGTGGATTCAGGTATGATGATTCTAACTGAAGTAAGTCACACAGAAAAAGAAACATCATAAGATATCAGTAATACACGGAATGTAAACTTGGCTACACAGGAACTGAATTACAGAACAGAACAAGGTCAAATTTAGAAAACCAACTTATGCTTGCTTAAGGGTAAAGGTGAGTTGGGGTGCTGCATAAAACCAGAGATTGAAATGAGCACAGATAAAGTTCCTTAAGTCAAATATGGAATAGACAAGAGCTACTCCTTGCTCAACGAAATGGACTCAACACCGCATATTAAACGCCTAAGAATGTACCTGACTAGTAAGTATCTTAAAACCTATGGATTGCTATGTCTCCGAAAGAGAATCAAGCATGTGTACAGGGGCATAAACGCAGCAGTGATAGGATTGGAGAGGTTCGGTGAGCAAATGAAGACCCTTTGAAGTCATATTGCATGGTACCCATTACACGGGTCTTAACTCTCCAGGTTTAAGGTATTCTTCCTTCAGCTAAAACATGCATGTGGAACCCAAGTATGATCAACCATGTGAACGGGAGACGTGTTCAAATATGTCTCAGTTTTCCTCCCCTGGTACTCGGGTGCAACATTCCAGACGCTTTACTAACAATCTCCCCACTTGGAGAGTCAGCGCCTTTAACCTCCTGTTTGGCCCAGTTTGCAATTTCTGCGGAAGATGAACAGGAATAGCGAGAACCAATGAGAGACTAGCTGGAGGTGTCTGGACGGGCAAATTTAACTCTCATTTCCCACCAGGAAGAGGAAATAACCAAAGGCTCAGCGTGCCGTGCCGGAACCAGATTAGGGCCTGAAGCCATCCTGCGGTGTTGCGGCCAGGTGACAAGAAAGCGAGTTGAAGAAAGGAGCTCAGGGGCACTGTAATTCACAAACCTGCAGAGTTATAAATGACAGCTATCGTCCAAAAATAGACTGAAGTAAGGCTGCCAAGAGGACTTGAAAGCGGGGCAGAATTGCAGGAAACCGATTTCAGGAGGTAGACTGGAATTGCATTGAAAGCATAGGAAAAGAGGCAGAACGTCCACAATGATGCACTTGGCCAAAAAGGGCGTATGCGTTTTTTCCTGAATATATTCAGGAAAAAACGCATACGCCCTTTTTGGCCAACCAAGCAAGCTTGCAAAGGAAATCTGCACTACAATGAAGTCTCACTTCCCTCCGGTCAAAAGGGCCATCTGAAAAAAGTGTAAAATCCAGAAAGGCAGGACAGGCCATGGAGAACTGGGAGCCTTGTTATGCTGATGGGCGGGATGTAAATTGCCAACAGACACTTGGGAGAAGTGTATGGTGTTTCCTGAAACATCTAAAAAACAAAGCAACAGAGCCTAGGGCACTTCCACTTATGGTCCTATAGCTTAGGGAAATTAAAATCAAAAAGACACAGCCAACCCAAAGTTTGGGACGCCTCCGTTTACAAGAACCTCGTTTACCGTACAAGTTCAATATCACAGAAAGTGAAAAATGGATAAAGAACTTGTGGTACTTACGTACAATGCAGTATCACTCAGCAATGAAATCTATGTCATCAGGCCCGTAGCAGCATAATGAGTGGATTCAGGTACGATGATTCTAACTGAAATAAGTCACACAGAAAAAGAAACATCATAAGATATCAGTAATACACGGAATGTAAACTTGGCTACACAGGAACTGCATTCCAAAACAGAACAGTGTCTCAAATTTAGAAAACCAACTTATGCTTGCTTAAGGGGAAAGGTGAGTTGGGGAGCTGCATAAAACCAGAGATTGAAATGAGCACAGATAAAGTTCCTTAAGCCAAATATGGAATAGACAAGAGCTACTCCTTGCTCAATGAAATGGACTCAACACCCCATATTAAACGCCTAAGAATGTACCTGACTAGTAAGTATCTTAAAACCTATGGATTGCTATGTCTCCAAAAGAGAATCAAGCGTGTGTACAGGGGCATAAACGCAGCAGTGATAGGATTGGAGAGGTTCGGTGAGCAAATGAAGACCCTTTGAAGTCATATTGCATGGTACCCATTCCACGGGTTTCAACTACCCAGGTTTAAGGTATTCTTCCTTCAGCTAAAACATGCATGTGGAACCTAGAGTATGATCAACCATGTGATCGGGAGACGTGTTCAAATATGTCTCAGTTTTCCTCCCCTGGTACTCGGGTGCAACATTCCAGACGCTTTACTAACAATCTCCCCACTTGGAGAGTCAGTCCCTTTAACCTCCTGTTTGGCCCAGTTTGCAATTTCTGCGGAAGATGAACAGGAATAGCGAGAACCAATGAGAGGCTAGCTGGAGGTGTCTGGACGGGCAAATTTAACTCTCATTTCCCACCAGGAAGAGGAATTAACCAAAGGCTCAGCATGCCGGTCCGGAACCAGATTAGGGCCTGAAGCCATCCTGCGGTGTTGCGGCCAGGTCACAAGAAAGCGAGTTGAAGAAAGGAGCTCAGGGGCACTGTAATTCACAAACATGCAGAGTTATAAATGACAGCTATCGTCCAAAAATAGACTGAAGTAAGGTTGCCAAGAGGACTTGAAAGCGGGGCAGAATTGCAGGAAACCGATTTCAGGAGGTAGACTGGAATTGCATTGAAAGCATAGGAAAAGAGGCAGAACGTCCACAATGATGCACTTGGCCAAAAAGGGCGTATGCGTTTTTTCCTGAATATATTCAGGAAAAAACGCATACGCCCTTTTTGGCCAACCAAGCAAGCTTGCAAAGGAAATCTGCACTACAATGAAGTCTCACTTCCCCCCGGTCAAAAGGGCCATCTGAAAAAAGTGTAAAATCCAGAAAGGCAGGACAGGCCATGGAGAACAGGGAGCCTTGTTATGCTGATGGGCGGGATGTAAATTGCCAACAGACACTCGGGAGGAGTGTATGGTGTTTCCTGAAACATCTAAAAAACAAAGCAACAGAGCCTAGGGCACTGCCACTTATGGTCCTATAGCTTAGGGAAATTAAAATAAAAAAGACACAGCCACCCCAAGTTTGGGACGCCTCTGTTTACAAGAACCTCGTTTACAGTACAAGTTCAACATCGCAGAAACTGAAAAATGGATAAAGAAGTTGTGGTGTTTACTTACAAAGCAATATCACTCAGCAATGAAATCTATGTCATCAGGCCCTTAGCATCACAATGAGTGGATTCAGGTATGATGATTCTAACTGAACTAAGTCACACAGAAAAAGAAACATCATAAGGTATCAGTAATACACGGAATGTAAACTTGGCTACAGAGGAACTGAATTACAGAACAGAACAGGGTCTCAAATTTAGAAAACCAACTTATGCTTGCTTAAGGGTAAAGGTGAGTTGGGGTGCTGCATAAAACCAGAGATTGAAATGAGCACAGATAAAGTTCCTTAAGTCAAATATGGAATAGACAAGAGCTACTCCTTGCTCAACGAAATGGACTCAACACCGCATATTAAACGCCTAAGAATGTACCTGACTAGTAAGTATCGTAAAACCTATGGATTGCTATGTCTCCGAAAGAGAATCAAGCATGTGTACAGGGGCATAAACGCAGCAGTGATAGGATTGGAGAGGTTCGGTGAGCAAATGAAGACCCTTTGAAGTCATATTGCATGGTACCCATTACACGGGTCTTAACTCTCCAGGTTTAAGGTATTCTTCCTTCAGCTAAAACATGCATGTGGAACCCAAGTATGATCAACCATGTGAACGGGAGACGTGTTCAAATATGTCTCAGTTTTCCTCCCCTGGTACTCGGGTGCAACATTCCAGACGCTTTACTAACACTCTCCCCACTTGGAGAGTCAGCGCCTTTAACCTCCTGTTTGGCCCAGTTTGCAATTTCTGCGGAAGATGAACAGGAATAGCGAGAACCAATGAGAGGCTAGCTGGAGGTGTCTGGACGGGCAAATTTAACTCTCATTTCCCACCAGGAAGAGGAAATAACCAAAGGCTCAGCGTGCCGTGCCGGAACCAGATTAGGGCCTGAAGCCATCCTGCGGTGTTGCGGCCAGGTCACAAGAAAGCGAGTTGAAGAAAGGAGCTCAGGGGCACTGTAATTCACAAACCTGCAGAGTTATAAATGACAGCTATCGTCCAAAAATAGACTGAAGTAAGGCTGCCAAGAGGACTTGAAAGCGGGGCAGAATTGCAGGAAACCGATTTCAGGAGGTAGACTGGAATTGCATTGAAAGCATAGGAAAAGAGGCAGAACGTCCACAATGATGCACTTGGCCAAAAAGGGCGTATGCGTTTTTTCCTGAATATATTCAGGAAAAAACGCATACGCCCTTTTTGGCCAACCAAGCAAGCTTGCAAAGGAAATCTGCACTACAATGAAGTCTCACTTCCCCCCGGTCAAAAGGGCCATCTGAAAAAAGTGTAAAATCCAGAAAGGCAACAGGCCATTGAGAACTGGGAGCCTTGTTATGCTGATGGGCGGGATGTAAATTGCCAACAGACACTTGGGAGAAGTGTATGGTGTTTCCTGAAACATCTAAAAAACAAAGCAACAGAGCCTAGGGCACTTCCACTTATGGTCCTATAGCTTAGGGAAATTAAAATCAAAAAGACACAGCCACCCCAAAGTTTGGAACGGCTCTGTTTACAAGAACCTCGTTTACAGTACAAGTTCAACATCGCAGAAAGTGAAAAATGGATAAAGAAGTTGTGGTATTCACTTACAAAGCAATATCACTCAGCAATGAAATCTATGTCATCAGGCCCTTAGCAGCACAATGAGTGGATTCAGGTATGATGATTCTAATTGAAATAAGTCACACAGAAAAAGAAACATCATAAGATATCAGTAATACACGGAATGGAAACTTGGCTACACAGGAACTGAATTACAGAACAGAACAGGGTCTCAAATTTAGAAAAACAACTTATGCTTGCTTAAGGGTAAAGGTGAGTTGGGGTGCTGCATAAAACCAGAGATTGAAATGAGCACAGATAAAGTTCCTTAAGCCAAATATGGAATAGACAAGAGCTACTCCTTGCTCAACGAAATGGACTCAACACCGCATATTAAACGCCTAAGAATGTACCTGACTTGTAAGTATCTTAAAACCTATGGATTGCTATGTCTCCGAAAGAGAATCAAGCATGTGTACAGGGGCATAAACGCAGCAGTGATAGGATTGGAGAGGTTCGGTGAGCAAATGAAGACCCTTTGAAGTCATATTGCATGGTACCCATTCCACGGGTTTCAACTACCCAGGTTTAAGGTATTCTTCCTTCAGCTAAAACATGCATGTGGAACCCAAGTATGATCAACCATGTGAACGGGAGACGTGTTCAAATATGTCTCAGTTTTCCTCCCCTGGTACTCGGGTGCAACATTCCAGACGCTTTACTAACACTCTCCCCACTTGGAGAGTCAGTCCCTTTAACCTCCTGTTTGACCCAGTTTGCAATTTATGCGGAAGATGAACAGGAATAGCGAGAACCAATGAGAGGCTAGCTGGAGGTGTCTGGACGGGCAAATTTAACTCTCATTTCCCACCAGGAAGAGGAAATAACCAAAGGCTCAGCGTGCCATACCGGAACCAGATTAGGGCCTGAAGCCATCCTGCGGTGTTGCGGCCAGCTCAAAAGAAAGCGAGTTGAAGAAAGGAGCTCAGGGGCACTGTAATTCACAAACCTGCAGAGTTATAAATGACAGCTATCGTCCAAAAATAGACTGAAGTAAGGCTGCCAAGAGGACTTGAAAGCGGGGCAGAATTGCAGGAAACCGATTTCAGGAGGTAGACTGGAATTGCATTGAAAGCATAGGAAAAGAGGCAGAATGTCCACAATGATGCACTTGGCCAAAAAGGGCGTAGGCGTTTTTTCCTGAATATATTCAGGAAAAAACGCCTACGCCCTTTTTGGCCAACCTAGCAAGCTTGCAAAGGAAATCTGCACTACAATGAAGTCTCACTAACCCCCCGGTCAAAAGGGCCATCTGAAAAAAGTGTAAAATCCAGAAAGGCAGGACAGGCCATGGAGAACTGGGAGCCTTGTTATGCTGATGGGCGGGATGTAAATTGCCAACAGACACTCGGGAGAAGTGTATGGTGTTTCCTGAAACATCTAAAAAACAAAGCAACAGAACCTAGGGCACTTCCACTTATGGTCCTATAGCTTAGGGAAATTAAAATCAAAAAGACACAGCCACCCCAAAGTTTGGAACGGCTCTGTTTACAAGAACCTCGTTTACAGTACAAGTTCAACATCGCAGAAAGTGAAAAATGGATAAAGAACTTGTGGTATTTACTTACAAAGCAATATCACTCAGCAATGAAATCTGTGTCATCAGGCCCTTAGCAGCACAATGAGTGGATTCAGGTATGATGATTCTAACTGAAGTAAGTCACACAGAAAAGAAACATCATAAGATATCAGTAATACACGGAATGTAAACTTGGCTACACAGGAACTGAATTACAGAACAGAACAGGGTCTCAAATTTAGAAAACCAACTTATGCTTGCTTAAGGGGAAAGGTGAGTTGGGGTGCTGCATAAAACCAGAGATTGAAATGAGCACAGATAAAGTTCCTTAAGTCAAATATGGAATAGACAAGAGCTACTCCTTGCTCAACGAAATGGACTCAACACCGCATATTAAACGCCTAAGAATGTACCTGACTTGTAAGTATCTTAAAACCTACGGATTGCTATGTCTCCGAAAGAGAATCAAGCATGTGTACAGGGGCATAAACGCAGCAGTGATAGGATTGGAGAGGTTCGGTGAGCAAATGAAGACCCTTTGAAGTCATATTGCATGGTACCCATTACACGGGTATTAACTCTCCAGGTTTAAGGTATTCTTCCTTCAGCTAAAACATGCATGTGGAACCCAAGTATGATCAACCATGTGAACGGGAGACGTGTTCAAATATGTCTCAGTTTTCCTCCCCTGGTACTCGGGTGCAACATTCCAGACGCTTTAATAACACTCTCCCCACTTGGAGAGTCAGTGCCTTTAACCTCCTGTTTGGCCCAGTTTGCAATTTCTGCGGAAGATGAACAGGAATAGCGAGAACCAATGAGAGGCTAGCTGGAGGTGTCTGGACGGGCAAATTTAACTCTCATTTCCCACCAGGAAGAGGAATTAACCAAAGGCTCAGCGTGCCGTACCGGAACCAGATTAGGGCCTGAAGCCATCCTGCGGTGTTGCGGCCAGCTCAAAAGAAAGCGAGTTGAAGAAAGGAGCTCAGGGGCACTGTAATTCACAAACCTGCAGAGTTATAAATGACAGCTATCATCCAAAAATAGACTGAAGTAAGGCTGCCAAGAGGACTTGAAAGCGGGGCAGAATTGCAGGAAACCGATTTCAGGAGGTAGACTGGAATTGCATTGCAAGCATAGGAAAAGAGGCAGAACGTCCACAATGATGCACTTGGCCAAAAAGGGCATATGCGTTTTTTCCTGAATATATTCAGGAAAAAACGCATACGCCCTTTTTGGCCAACCAAGCAAGCTTGCAAAGGAAATCTGCACTACAATGAAGTCTCACTTCCCCCCGGTCAAAAGGGCCATCTGAAAAAAGTGTAAAATCCAGAAAGGCAGGACAGGCCATGGAGAACTGGGAGCCTTGTTATGCTGATGGGCGGGATGTAAATTGCCAACAACCACTCGGGAGAAATGTATGGTGTTTCCTGAAACATCTAAAAAACAAAGCAACAGAGCCTAGGGCACTGCCACTTATGGTCCTATAGCTTAGGGAAATTAAAATCAAAAAGACACAGCCACCCCAAAGTTTGGAACGGCTCTGTTTACAAGAACCTCGTTTACAGTACAAGTTCAACATCGCAGAAAGTGAAAAATGGATAAAGAAGTTGTGGTATTCACTTACAAAGCAATATCGCTCAGTAATGAAATCTATGTCATCAGGCCCTTAGCAGTACAATGAGTGGATTCAGGTATGATGATTCTAACTGAAATAAGTCACACAGAAAAAGAAACATCATAAGATATCAGTAATAAACGGAATGGAAACTTGGCTACACAGGAACTGAATTACAGAACAGAACAGGGTCTCAAATTTAGAAAAACAACTTATGCTTGCTTAAGGGGAAAGGTGAGTTGGGGTGCTGCATAAAACCAGAGATTGAAATGAGCACAGATAAACTTCCTTAAGCCAAATATGGAATAGACAAGAGCTACTCATTGCTCAACGAAATGGACTCAACACCGCATATTAAACGCCTAAGAATGTACCTGACTTGTAAGTATCTTAAAACCTATGGATTGCTATGTCTCCGAAAGAGAATCAAGCATGTGTACAGGGGCATAAACGCAGCAGTGATAGGATTGGAGAGGTTCGGTGAGCAAATGAAGACCCTTTGAAGTCATATTGCATGGTACCCATTCCACGGGTTTCAACTACCCAGGTTTAAGGTATTCTTCCTTCAGCTAAAACATGCATATGGAACCTAGAGTATGATCAACCATGTGATCGGGAGACGTGTTCAAATATGTCTCAGTTTTCCTCCCCTGGTACTCGGGTGCAACATTCCAGACGCTTTACTAACACTCTCCCGACTTGGAGAGTCAGTCCCTTTAACCTCCTGTTTGGCCCAGTTTGCAATTTCTGCGGAAGATGAACAGGAATAGCGAGAACCAATGAGAGGCTAGCTGGAGGTGTCCGGACGGGCAAATTTAACTCTCATTTCCCACCAGGAGGAGGAATTAACCAAAGGCTCAGCGTTCCGGGCCGGAACCAGATTAGGGCCTGAAGCCATCCTGCGGTGTTGCGGCCAGGTCACAAGAAAGCGAGCTGAAGAAAGGAGCTCAGGGGCACTGTAATTCACAAACCTGCAGAGTTATAAATGACAGCTATCGTCCAAAAATATACTGAAGTAAGGCTGCCAAGAGGACTTGAAAGCGGGGCAGAATTGCAGGAAACCGATTTCAGGAGGTAGACTGGAATTGCATTGCAAGCATAGGAAAAGAGGCAGAACGTCCACAATGATGCACTTGGCCAAAAAGGGCGTATGCGTTTTTTCCTGAATATATTCAGGAAAAAACGCATACGCCCTTTTTGGCCAACCAAGCAAGCTTGCAAAGGAAATCTGCACTACAATGAAGTCTCACTTCCCCCCGGTCAAAAGGGCCATCTGAAAAAAGTGTAAAATCCAGAAAGGCAGGACAGGCCATGGAGAACTGGGAGCCTTGTTATGCTGATGGGCGGGATGTAAATTGCCAACAACCACTCGGGAGAAGTGTATGGTGTTTCCTGAAACATCTAAAAAACAAAGCAACAGAGCCTAGGGCACTGCCACTTATGGTCCTATAGCTTAGGGAAATTAAAATCAAAAAGACACAGCCACCCCAAAGTTTGGAACGGCTCTGTTTACAAGAACCTCGTTTACAGTACAAGTTCAACATCGCAGAAAGTGAAAAATGGATAAAGAAGTTGTGGTATTTACTTACAAAGCAATATCACTCAGCAATGAAATCTGTGTCATCAGGCCCTTAGCAGCACAATGAGTGGATTCAGGTATGATGATTCTAACTGAAGTAAGTCACACAGAAAAAGAAACATCATAAGATATCAGTAATACACGGAATGTAAACTTGGCTACACAGGAACTGAATTACAGAACAGAACAGGGTCTCAAATTTAGAAAACCAACTTATGCTTGCTTAAGGGTAAAGGTGAGTTGGGGTGCTGCATAAAACCAGAGATTGAAATGAGCACAGATAAAGTTCCTTAAGTGAAATATGGAATAGACAAGAGCTACTCCTTGCTCAACGAAATGGACTCAACACCGCATATTAAACGCCTAAGAATGTACCTGACTAGTAAGTATCTTAAAACCTATGGATTGCTATGTCTCTGAAAGAGAATCAAGCATGTGTACAGGGGCATAAACGCAGCAGTGATAGGATTGGAGAGGTTCGGTGAGCAAATGAAGACCCTTTGAAGTCATATTGCATGGTACCCATTACACGGGTCTTAACTCTCCAGGTTTAAGGTATTCTTCCTTCAGCTAAAACATGCATGTGGAACCCAAGTATGATCAACCATGTGAACGGGAGACGTGTTCAAATATGTCTCAGTTTTCCTCCCCTGGTACTCGGGTGCAACATTCCAGACGCTTTACTAACACTCTCCCCACTTGGAGAGTCAGCGCCTTCAACCTCCTGTTTGGCCCAGTTTGCAATTTCTGCGGAAGATGAACAGGAATAGCGAGAACCAATGAGAGGCTAGCTGGAGGTGTCTGGACGGGCAAATTTAACTCTCATTTCCCACCAGGAAGAGGAAATAACCAAAGGCTCAGTGTGCCGTGCCGGAACCAGATTAGGGCCTGAAGCCCTCCTGCGGTGTTGCGGCCAGCTCAAAAGAAAGCGAGTTGAAGAAAGGAGCTCAGGGGCACTGTAATTCACAAACCTGCAGAGTTATAAATGACAGCTATCATCCAAAAATAGACTGAAGTAAGGCTGCCAAGAGGACTTGAAAGCGGGGCAGAATTGCAGGAAACCGATTTCAGGAGGTAGACTGGAATTGCATTGCAAGCATAGGAAAAGAGGCAGAACGTCCACAATGATGCACTTGGCCAAAAAGGGCGTATGCGTTTTTTCCTGAATATATTCAGGAAAAAACGCATACGCCCTTTTTGGCCAACCAAGCAAGCTTGCAAAGGAAATCTGCACTACAATGAAGTCTCACTTCCCCCCGGTCAAAAGGGCCATCTGAAAAAAGTGTAAAATCCAGAAAGGCAGGACAGGCCATGGAGAACTGGGAGCCTTGTTATGCTGATGGGCGGGATGTAAATTGCCAACAACCACTCGGGAGAAATGTATGGTGTTTCCTGAAACATCTAAAAAACAAAGCAACAGAGCCTAGGGCACTGCCACTTATGGTCCTATAGCTTAGGGAAATTAAAATCAAAAAGACACAGCCACCCCAAAGTTTGGAACGGCTCTGTTTACAAGAACCTCGTTTACAGTACAAGTTCAACATCGCAGAAAGTGAAAAATGGATAAAGAAGTTGTGGTATTCACTTACAAAGCAATATCGCTCAGTAATGAAATCTATGTCATCAGGCCCTTAGCAGTACAATGAGTGGATTCAGGTATGATGATTCTAACTGAAATAAGTCACACAGAAAAAGAAACATCATAAGATATCAGTAATAAACGGAATGGAAACTTGGCTACACAGGAACTGAATTACAGAACAGAACAGGGTCTCAAATTTAGAAAAACAACTTATGCTTGCTTAAGGGGAAAGGTGAGTTGGGGTGCTGCATAAAACCAGAGATTGAAATGAGCACAGATAAACTTCCTTAAGCCAAATATGGAATAGACAAGAGCTACTCATTGCTCAACGAAATGGACTCAACACCGCATATTAAACGCCTAAGAATGTACCTGACTTGTAAGTATCTTAAAACCTATGGATTGCTATGTCTCCGAAAGAGAATCAAGCATGTGTACAGGGGCATAAACGCAGCAGTGATAGGATTGGAGAGGTTCGGTGAGCAAATGAAGACCCTTTGAAGTCATATTGCATGGTACCCATTCCACGGGTTTCAACTACCCAGGTTTAAGGTATTCTTCCTTCAGCTAAAACATGCATATGGAACCTAGAGTATGATCAACCATGTGATCGGGAGACGTGTTCAAATATGTCTCAGTTTTCCTCCCCTGGTACTCGGGTGCAACATTCCAGACGCTTTACTAACACTCTCCCGACTTGGAGAGTCAGTCCCTTTAACCTCCTGTTTGGCCCAGTTTGCAATTTCTGCGGAAGATGAACAGGAATAGCGAGAACCAATGAGAGGCTAGCTGGAGGTGTCCGGACGGGCAAATTTAACTCTCATTTCCCACCAGGAGGAGGAATTAACCAAAGGCTCAGCGTTCCGGGCCGGAACCAGATTAGGGCCTGAAGCCATCCTGCGGTGTTGCGGCCAGGTCACAAGAAAGCGAGCTGAAGAAAGGAGCTCAGGGGCACTGTAATTCACAAACCTGCAGAGTTATAAATGACAGCTATCGTCCAAAAATATACTGAAGTAAGGCTGCCAAGAGGACTTGAAAGCGGGGCAGAATTGCAGGAAACCGATTTCAGGAGGTAGACTGGAATTGCATTGCAAGCATAGGAAAAGAGGCAGAACGTCCACAATGATGCACTTGGCCAAAAAGGGCGTATGCGTTTTTTCCTGAATATATTCAGGAAAAAACGCATACGCCCTTTTTGGCCAACCAAGCAAGCTTGCAAAGGAAATTTGCACTACAATGAAGTCTCACTTCCCCCCGGTCAAAAGGGCCATCTGAAAAAAGTGTAAAATCCAGAAAGGCAGGACAGGCCATGGAGAACTGGGAGCCTTGTTATGCTGATGGGCGGGATGTAAATTGCCAACAACCACTCGGGAGAAGTGTATGGTGTTTCCTGAAACATCTAAAAAACAAAGCAACAGAGCCTAGGGCACTGCCACTTATGGTCCTATAGCTTAGGGAAATTAAAATCAAAAAGACACAGCCACCCCAAAGTTTGGAACGGCTCTGTTTACAAGAACCTCGTTTACAGTACAAGTTCAACATCGCAGAAAGTGAAAAATGGATAAAGAAGTTGTGGTATTTACTTACAAAGCAATATCACTCAGCAATGAAATCTGTGTCATCAGGCCCTTAGCAGCACAATGAGTGGATTCAGGTATGATGATTCTAACTGAAGTAAGTCACACAGAAAAAGAAACATCATAAGATATCAGTAATACACGGAATGTAAACTTGGCTACACAGGAACTGAATTACAGAACAGAACAGGGTCTCAAATTTAGAAAACCAACTTATGCTTGCTTAAGGGTAAAGGTGAGTTGGGGTGCTGCATAAAACCAGAGATTGAAATGAGCACAGATAAAGTTCCTTAAGTGAAATATGGAATAGACAAGAGCTACTCCTTGCTCAACGAAATGGACTCAACACCGCATATTAAACGCCTAAGAATGTACCTGACTAGTAAGTATCTTAAAACCTATGGATTGCTATGTCTCTGAAAGAGAATCAAGCATGTGTACAGGGGCATAAACGCAGCAGTGATAGGATTGGAGAGGTTCGGTGAGCAAATGAAGACCCTTTGAAGTCATATTGCATGGTACCCATTACACGGGTCTTAACTCTCCAGGTTTAAGGTATTCTTCCTTCAGCTAAAACATGCATGTGGAACCCAAGTATGATCAACCATGTGAACGGGAGACGTGTTCAAATATGTCTCAGTTTTCCTCCCCTGGTACTCGGGTGCAACATTCCAGACGCTTTACTAACACTCTCCCCACTTGGAGAGTCAGCGCCTTCAACCTCCTGTTTGGCCCAGTTTGCAATTTCTGCGGAAGATGAACAGGAATAGCGAGAACCAATGAGAGGCTAGCTGGAGGTGTCTGGACGGGCAAATTTAACTCTCATTTCCCACCAGGAAGAGGAAATAACCAAAGGCTCAGTGTGCCGTGCCGGAACCAGATTAGGGCCTGAAGCCCTCCTGCGGTGTTGCGGCCAGGTCACAAGAAAGCGAGTTGAAGAAAGGAGCTCAGGGGCACTGTAATTCACAAACCTGCAGAGTTATAAATGACAGCTATCGTCCAAAAATAGACTGAAGTAAGGCTGCCAAGAGGACTTGAAAGCGGGGCAGAATTGCAGGAAACCGATTTCAGGAGGTAGACTGGAATTGCATTGAAAGCATAGGAAAAGAGGCAGAACGTCCACAATGATGAACTTGGCCAAAAAGGGCGTATGCGTTTTTTCCTGAATATATTCAGGAAAAAACGCATACGCCCTTTTTGGCCAACCAAGCAAGCTTGCAAAGGAAATCTGCAATACAATGAAGTCTCACTTCCCCCCGGTCAAAAGGGCCATCTGAAAAAAGTGTAAAATCCAGAAAGGCAGGACAGGCCATGGAGAACTGGGAGCCTTGTTATGCTGATGGGCGGGATGTAAATTGCCAACAGACACTCGGGAGAAGTGTATGGTGTTTCCTGAAACATCTAAAAAACAAAGCAACAGAACCTAGGGCACTTCCACTTATGGTCCTATAGCTTAGGGAAATTAAAATCAAAAAGACACAGCCACCCCAAAGTTTGGAACGGCTCTGTTTACAAGAACCTCGTTTACAGTACAAGTTCAACATCGCAGAAAGTGAAAAATGGATAAAGAACTTGTGGTATTTACTTACAAAGCAATATCACTCAGCAATGAAATCTGTGTCATCAGGCCCTTAGCAGCACAATGAGTGGATTCAGGTATGATGATTCTAACTGAAGTAAGTCACACAGAAAAGAAACATCATAAGATATCAGTAATACACGGAATGTAAACTTGGCTACACAGGAACTGAATTACAGAACAGAACAGGGTCTCAAATTTAGAAAACCAACTTATGCTTGCTTAAGGGGAAAGGTGAGTTGGGGTGCTGCATAAAACCAGAGATTGAAATGAGCACAGATAAAGTTCCTTAAGCCAAAATTGGAATCGACAAGAGCTACTCCTTGCTCAACGAAATGGACTCAACACCCCATATTAAACGCCTAAGAATGTACCTGACTAGTAAGTATCTTAAAACCTATGGATTGCTATGTCTCCAAAAGAGAATCAAGCATGTGTACAGGGGCATAAACGCAGCAGTGATAGGATTGGAGAGGTTCGGTGAGCAAATGAAGACCCTTTGAAGTCATATTGCATGGTACCCATTACACGGGTCTCAACTCTCCAGGTTTAAGGTATTCTTCCTTCAGCTAAAACATGCATGTGGAACCCAAGTATGATCAACCATGTGAACGGGAGACGTGTTCAAATATGTCTCAGTTTTCCTCCTCTGGTACTCGGGTGCAACATTCCAGACGCTTTACTAACACTCTCCCCACTTGGAGAGTCAGTCCCTTTAACCTCCTGTTTGGCCCAGTTTGCAATTTCTGCGGAAGATGAACAGGAATAGCGAGAACCAATGAGAGACTAGCTGGAGGTGTCTGGACGGGCAAATTTAACTCTCATTTCCCACCAGGAAGAGGAAATAACCAAAGGCTCAGCGTGCCATACCGGAACCAGATTAGGGCCTGAAGCCACCCTGCGGTGTTGCGGCCAGCTCAAAAGAAAGCGAGTTGAAGAAAGGAGCTCAGGGGCACTGTAATTCACAAACCTGCAGAGTTATAAATGACAGCTATCGTCCAAAAATAGACTGAAGTAAGGCTGCCAAGAGGACTTGAAAGCGGGGCAGAATTGCAGGAAACCGATTTCAGGAGGTAGACTGGAATTGCATTGAAAGCATAGGAAAAGAGGCAGAACGTCCACAATGATGCACTTGGCCAAAAAGGGCGTATGCGTTTTTTCCTGAATATATTCAGGAAAAAACGCATACGCCCTTTTTGGCCAACCAAGCAAGCTTGCAAAGGAAATCTGCACTACAATGAAGTCTCACTTCCCCCCGGTCAAAAGGGCCATCTGAAAAAAGTGTAAAATCCAGAAAGGCAGGACAGGCCATGGAGAACTGGGAGCCTTGTTATGCTGATGGGCGGGATGTAAATTGCCAACAGACACTCGGGAGAAGTGTATGGTGTTTCCTGAAACATCTAAAAAACAAAGCAACAGAACCTAGGGCACTTCCACTTATGGTCCTATAGCTTAGGGAAATTAAAATCAAAAAGACACAGCCACCCCAAAGTTTGGAACGGCTCTGTTTACAAGAACCTCGTTTACAGTACAAGTTCAACATCGCAGAAAGTGAAAAATGGATAAAGAAGTTGTGGTATTTACTTACAAAGCAATATCACTCAGCAATGAAATCTGTGTCATCAGGCCCTTAGCAGCACAATGAGTGGATTCAGGTATGATGATTCTAACTGAAGTAAGTCACACAGAAAAGAAACATCATAAGATATCAGTAATACACGGAATGTAAACTTGGCTACACAGGAACTGAATTACAGAACAGAACAGGGTCTCAAATTTAGAAAACCAACTTATGCTTGCTTAAGGGGAAAGGTGAGTTGGGGTGCTGCATAAAACCAGAGATTGAAATGAGCACAGATAAAGTTCCTTAAGCCAAATATGGAATCGACAAGATCTACTCCTTGCTCAACGAAATGGACTCAACACCCCATATTAAACGCTTAAGAATGTACCTGACTAGTAAGTATCTTAAAACCTATGGATTGCTATGTCTCCAAAAGAGAATCAAGCATGTGTACAGGGGCATAAACGCAGCAGTGATAGGATTGGAGAGGTTCGGTGAGCAAATGAAGACCCTTTGAAGTCATATTGCATGGTACCCATTCCACGAGTCTCAACTCTCCAGGTTTAAGGTATTCTTCCTTCAGCTAAAACATGCATGTGGATCCCAAGTATGATCAACCATGTGAACGGGAGACGTGTTCAAATATGTCTCAGTTTTCCTCCCCTGGTACTCGGGTGCAACATTCCAGATGCTTTACTAACACTCTCCCCACTTGGAGAGTCAGTCCCTTTAACCTCCTGTTTGGCCCAGTTTGCAATTTCTGCGGAAGATGAACAGGAATAGCGAGAACCAATGAGAGACTAGCTGGAGGTGTCTGGACGGGCAAATTTAACTCTCATTTCCCACCAGGAAGAGGAAATAACCAAAGGCTCAGCGTGCCGTGCCGGAACCAAATTAGGGCCTGAAGCCATCCTGTGGTGTTGCGGCCAGGTCACAAGAAAGCGAGTTGAAGAAAGGAGCTCGGGGGCACTGTAATTCACAAACCTGCAGAGTTATAAATGACAGCTATCGTCCAAAAATAGACTGAAGTAAGGCTGCCAAGAGGACTTGAAAGCGGGGCAGAATTGCAGGAAACCGATTTCAGGAGGTAGACTGGAATTGCATTGAAAGCATAGGAAAAGAGGCAGAACGTCCACAATGATGCACTTGGCCAAAAAGGGCGTATGCCTTTTTTCCTGAATATATTCAGGAAAAAACGCATACGCCCTTTTTGGCCAACCAAGCAAGCTTGCAAAGGAAATCTGCACTACAATGAAGTCTCACTTCCCCCCGGTCAAAAGGGCCATCTGAAAAAAGTGTAAAATCCAGAAAGGCAACAGGCCATTGAGAACTGGGAGCCTTGTTATGCTGATGGGCGGGATGTAAATTGCCAACAGACACTTGGGAGAAGTGTATGGTGTTTCCTGAAACATCTAAAAAACAAAGCAACAGAGCCTAGGGCACTTCCACTTATGGTCCTATAGCTTAGGGAAATTAAAATCAAAAAGACACAGCCACCCCAAAGTTTGGAACGGCTCTGTTTACAAGAACTTCGTTTACAGTACAAGTTCAACATCGCAGAAAGTGAAAAATGGATAAAGAAGTTGTGGTATTCACTTACAAAGCAATATCACTCAGCAATGAAATCTATGTCATCAGGCCATTAGCATCGCAATGAGTGGATTCAGGTATGATGATTCTAACTGAAATAAGTCACACAGAAAAAGAAACATCATAAGATATCACTAATACACGGAATGTAAACTTGCCTACACAGGAACTGAATTACAGAACAGAACAGGGTCTCAAATTTAGAAAACCAACTTATGCTTGCTTAAGGGGAAAGGTGAGTTGGGGTGCTGCATAAAACCAGAGATTGAAATGAGCACAGATAAAGTTCCTTAAGCCAAATATGGAATAGACAAGAGCTACTCCTTGCTCAACGAAATGGACTCAACACCCCATATTAAACGCCTAAGAATGTTCCTGACTAGTAAGTATCTTAAAACCTATGGATTGCTATGTCTCCGAAAGAGAATCAAGCATGTGTACAGGGGCATAAACGCAGCAGTGATAGGATTGGAGAGGTTCGGTGAGCAAATGAAGACCCTTTGAAGTCATATTGCATGGTACCCATTCCACGGGTTTCAACTACCCAGGTTTAAGGTATTCTTCCTTCAGCTAAAACATGCATGTGGAACCTAGAGTATGATCAACCATGTGATCGGGAGACGTGTTAAAATATGTCTCAGTTTTCGTACCCTGGTACTCGGGTGCAACATTCCAGAAGCTTTACTAACACTCTCCCGACTTGGAGAGTCAGTCCCTTTAACCTCCTGTTTGGCCCAGTTTGCAATTTCTGCGGAAGATGAACAGGAATAGCGAGAACCAATGAGAGGCTAGCTGGAGGTGTCTGGACGGGCAAATTTAACTCTCATTTCCCACCAGGAAGAGGAATTAACCAAAGGCTCAGCGTGCCGTGCCAGAACCAGATTAGTTCCTGAAGCCATCCTGCGGTGTTGCGGCCAGGTCACAAGAAAGCGAGTTGAAGAAAGGAGCTCAGGGGCACTGTAATTCACAAACCTGCAGAGTTATAAATGACAGCTATCGTCCAAAAATAGACTGAAGTAAGGCTGCCAAGAGGACTTGAAACCGGGGCAGAATTGCAGGAAACCGATTTCAGGAGGTAGACTGGAATTGCATTGAAAGCATAGGAAAAGAGGCAGAACGTCCACAATGATGCACTTGGCCAAAAAGGGCGTATGCGTTTTTTCCTGAATATATTCAGGAAAAAACGCATACGCCCTTTTTGGCCAACCAAGCAAGCTTGCAAAGGAAATCTGCACTACAATGAAGTCTCACTTCCCCCCGGTCAAAAGGGCCATCTGAAAAAAGTGTAAAATCCAGAAAGGCAGGACAGGCCATGGAGAACTGGGAGCCTTGTTATGCTGATGGGCGGGATGTAAATTGCCAACAACCACTCGGGAGAAGTGTATGGTGTTTCCTGAAACATCTAAAAAACAAAGCAACAGAGCCTAGGGCACTTCCACTTATGGTCCTATAGCTTAGGGAAATTAAAATCAAAAAGACACAGCCACCCCAAAGTTTGGGACGCCTCTGTTTACAAGAACCTCGTTTCAGTACAAGTTCAACATCGCAGAAAGTGAAAAATGGATAAAGAAGTTGTGGTACTTACGTACAATGCAGTATCACTCAGCAATGAAATCTATGTCATCAGGCCCGTAGCAGCATAATGAGTAGATTCAGGTACGATGATTCTAACTGAAATAAGTCACACAGAAAAAGAAACATCATAAGATATCAGTAATACACGGAATGTAAACTTGGCTACACAGGAACTGAATTCCAAAACAGAACAGGGTCTCTAATTTAGAAAACCAACTTATGCTTGCTTAAGGGGAAAGGTGAGTTGGGTTGCTGCATAAAACCAGAGATTGAAATGAGCACAGATAAAGTTCCTTAAGCCAAATATGGAATAGACAAGAGCTACTCCTTGCTCAACGAAATGGACTCAACACCCCATATTTAACGCCTAAGAATGTACCTGACTAGTAAGTATCTTAAAACCTATGGATTGCTATGTCTCCAAAAGAGAATCAATCATGTGTACAGGGGCATAAACGCAGCAGTGATAGGATTGGAGAGGTTCGGTGAGCAAATGAAGACCCTTTGAAGTCATATTGCATGGTACCCATTCCACGGGTTTCAACTACCCAGGTTTTAGGTATTCTTCCTTCAGCTAAAACATGCATGTGGAACCCAAGTATGATCAACCATGTGAACGGGAGACGTGTTCAAATATGTCTCAGTTTTCCACCCCTGGTACTCGGGTGCAACATTCCAGACGCTTTACTAACACTCTCCCCACTTGGAGAGTCAGCGCCTTTAACCTCCTGTTTGGCCCAGTTTGCAATTTCTGCGGAAGATGAACAGGAATAGCGAGAACCAATGAGAGGCTAGCTGGAGGTGTCTGGACGGGCAAATTTAACTGTCATTTCCCACCAGGAAGAGGAAATAACCAAAGGCTCAGCGTGCCGTACCGGAACCAGATTAGGGCCTGAAGCCATCCTGCGGTGTTGCGGCCAGCTCAAAAGAAAGCGAGTTGAACAAAGCAGCTCAGGGGCACTGTAATTCACAAACCTGCAGAGTTATAAATGACAGCTATCGTCCAAAAATAGACTGAAGTAAGGCTGCCAAGAGGACTTGAAAGCGGGGCAGAATTGCAGGAAACCGATTTCAGGAGGTAGACTGGAATTGCATTGAAAGCATAGGAAAAGAGGCAGAACGTCCACAATGATGCACTTGGCCAAAAAGGGCGTATGCGTTTTTTCCTGAATATATTCAGGAAAAAACGCATACGCCCTTTTTGGCCAACCAAGCAAGCTTGCAAAGGAAATCTGCACTACAATGAAGTCTCACTTCCCCCCGGTCAAAAGGGCCATCTGAAAAAAGTGTAAAATCCAGAAAGGCAGGACAGGCCATGGAGAACTGGGAGCCTTGTTATGCTGATGGGCGGGATGTAAATTGCCAACAGACACTCGGGAGAAGTGTATGGTGTTTCCTGAAACATCTAAGAAACAAAGCAACAGAACCTAGGGCACTTCCACTTATGGTCCTATAGCTTAGGGAAATTAAAATCAAAAAGACACAGCCACCCCAAAGTTTGGAACGGCTCTCTTTACAAGAACCTCGTTTACAGTACAAGTTCAACATCGCAGAAAGTGAAAAATGGATAAAGAAGTTGTGGTATTTACTTACAAAGCAATATCACTCAGCAATGAAATCTGTGTCATCAGGCCCTTAGCAGCACAATGAGTGGATTCAGGTATGATGATTCTAACTGAAGTAAGTCACACAGAAAAAGAAACATCATAAGATATCAGTAATACACGGAATGTAAACTTGGCTACACAGGAACTGCATTCCAAAACAGAACAGGGTCTCAAATTTAGAAAACCAACTTATGCTTGCTTAAGGGTAAAGGTGAGTTGGGGTGCTGCATAAAACCAGAGATTGAAATGAGCACAGATAAAGTTCCTTAAGTCAAATATGGAATACACAAGAGCTACTCCTTGCTCAACGAAATGGACTCAACACCGCATATTAAACGCCTAAGAATGTACCTGACTAGTAAGTATCTTAAAAACCTATGGATTGCTATGTCTCCGAAAGAGAATCAAGCATGTGTACAGGGGCATAAACGCAGCAGTGATAGGATTGGAGAGGTTCGGTGAGCAAATGAAGACCCTTTGAAGTCATATTGCATGGTACCCATTACACGGGTCTTAACTCTCCAGGTTTAAGGTATTCTTCCTTCAGCTAAAACATGCATGTGGAACCCAAGTATGATCAACCATGTGAACGGGAGACGTGTTCAAATATGTCTCAGTTTTCCTCCCCTGGTACTCGGGTGCAACATTCCAGACGCTTTACTAACACTCTCCCCACTTGGAGAGTCAGCGCCTTTAACCTCCTGTTTGGCCCAGTTTGCAATTTCTGCGGAAGATGAACAGGAATAGCGAGAACCAATGAGAGGCTAGCTGGAGGTGTCTGGACGGGCAAATTTAACTCTCATTTCCCACCAGGAAGAGGAAATAACCAAAGGCTCAGCGTGCCGTGCCGGAACGAGATTAGGGCCTGAAGCCATCCTGCGGTGTTGCGGCCAGGTCACAAGAAAGCGAGTTGAAGAAAGGAGCTCAGGGGCACTGTAATTCACAAACCTGCAGAGTTATAAATCACAGCTATCGTCCAAAAATAGACTGAAGTAAGGCTGCCAAGAGGACTTGAAAGCGGGGCAGCATTGCAGGAAACCGATTTCAGGAGGTAGACTGGAATTGCATTGAAAGCATAGGAAAAGAGGCAGAACGTCCACAATGATGCACTTGGCCAAAAAGGGCGTATGCGTTTTTTCCTGAATATATTCAGGAAAAAACGCATACGCCCTTTTTGGCCAACCAAGCAAGCTTGCAAAGGAAATCTGCACTACAATGAAGTCTCACTTCCCCCCGGTCAAAAGGGCCATCTGAAAAAAGTGTAAAATCCAGAAAGGCAGGACAGGCCATGGACAACTGGGAGCCTTGTTATGCTGATGGGCGGGATGTAAATTGCCAACAACCACTCGGGAGAAGTGTATGGTGTTTCCTGAAACATCTAAAAAACAAAGCAACAGAACCTAGGGCACTTCCACTTATGGTCCTATAGCTTAGGGAAATTAAAATCAAAAAGACACAGCCACCCCAAAGTTTGGAACGGCTCTGTTTACAAGAACCTCGTTTACAGTACAAGTTCAACATCGCAGAAAGTGAAAAATGGATAAAGAACTTGTGGTATTCACTTACAAAGCAATATCACTCAGCAATGAAATCTATGTCATCAGGCCCTTAGCATCACAATGAGTGGATTCAGGTATGATGATTCTAACTGAAATAAGTCACACAGAAAAAGCAACATCACAAGATATCACTAATACACGGAATGTAAACTTGGCTACACAGGAACTGAATTCCAAAACAGAACAGGGTCTCAAATTTAGAAAACCAACTTATGCTTGCTTAAGGGGAAAGGTGAGTTGGGTTGCTGCATAAAACCAGAGATTGAAATGAGCACAGATAAAGTTCCTTAAGCCAAATATGGAATACACAAGAGCTACTCCTTGCTCAATGAAATGGACTCAACACCGCATATTAAACGCCTAAGAATGTACCTGACTAGTAAGTATCTTAAAACCTATGGATTGCTATGTCTCCGAAAGAGAATCAAGCATGTGTACAGGGGCATAAACGCAGCAGTGATAGGATTGGAGAGGTTCGGTGAGCAAATGAAGACCCTTTGAAGTCATATTGCATGGTACCCATTCCACGGGTTTCAACTACCCAGGTTTTAGGTATTCTTCCTTCAGCTAAAACATGCATGTGGAACCCAAGTATGATCAACCATGTGAACGGGAGACGTGTTCAAATATGTCTCAGTTTTCCTCCCCTGGTACTCGGGTGCAACATTCCAGACGCTTTACTAACACTCTCCCCACTTGGAGAGTCAGCGCCTTTAACCTCCTGTTTGGCCCAGTTTGCAATTTCTGCGGAAGATGAACAGGAATAGCGAGAACCAATGAGAGGCTAGCTGGAGGTGTCTGGACGGGCAAATTTAACTCTCATTTCCCACCAGGAAGAGGAAATAACCAAAGGCTCAGCGTGCCGTACCGGAACCAGATTAGGGCCTGAAGCCATCCTGCGGTGTTGCGGCCAGGTCACAAGAAAGCGAGTTGAAGAAAGGAGCTCAGGGGCACTGTAATGCACAAACCTGCAGAGTTATAAATGACAGCTATCGTCCAAAAATAGACTGAAGTAAGGCTGCCAAGAGGACTTGAAAGCGGGGCAGCATTGCAGGAAACCGATTTCAGGAGGTAGACTGGAATTGCATTGAAAGCATAGGAAAAGAGGCAGAACGTCCACAATGATGCACTTGGCCAAAAAGGGCGTATGCGTTTTTTCCTGAATATATTCAGGAAAAAACGCATACGCCCTTTTTGGCCAACCAAGCAAGCTTGCAAAGGAAATCTGCACTACAATGAAGTCTCACTTCCCCCCGGGCAAAAGGGCCATCTGAAAAAAGTGTAAAATCCAGAAAGGCAGGACAGGCCATGGAGAACTGGGAGCCTTGTTATGCTGATGGGCGGGATGTAAATTGACAACAACCACTCGGGAGAAGTGTATGGTGTTTCCTGAAACATCTAAAAAACAAAGCAACAGAACCTAGGGCACTTCCACTTATGATCCTATAGCTTAGGGAAATTAAAATAAAAAAGACACAGCCACCCCAAAGTTTGGAACGGCTCTGTTTACAAGAACCTCGTTTACAGTACAAGTTCAACATCGCAGAAAGTGAAAAATGGATAAAGAAGTTGTGGTATTTACTTACAAAGCAATATCACTCAGCAATGAAATCTGTGTCATCAGGCCCTTAGCAGCACAATGAGTGGATTCAGGTATGATGATTCTAACTGAAGTAAGTCACACAGAAAAAGAAACATCATAAGATATCACTAATACACGGAATGTAAACTTGGCTACACAGGAACTGAATTACAGAACAGAACAGGGTCTCAAATTTAGAAAACCAACTTATGCTTGCTTAAGGGGAAAGGTGAGTTGGGGTGCTGCATAAAACCAGAGATTGAAATGAGCACAGATAAAGTTCCTTAAGTCAAATATGGAATAGACAAGAGCTACTCCTTGCTCAACGAAATGGACTCAACACCGCATATTAAACGCCTAAGAATGTACCTGACTAGTAAGTATCTTAAAACCTATGGATTGCTATGTCTCCAAAAGAGAATCAAGCGTGTGTACAGGGGCATAAACGCAGCAGTGATAGGATTGGAGAGGTTCGGTGAGCAAATGAAGACCCTTTGAAGTCATATTGCATGGTACCCATTCCACGGGTTTCAACTACCCAGGTTTAAGGTATTCTTCCTTCAGCTAAAACATGCATGTGGAACCTAGAGTATGATCAACCATGTGATCGGGAGACGTGTTCAAATATGTCTCAGTTTTCCTCCCCTGGTACTCGGGTGCAACATTCCAGACGCTTTACTAACACTCTCCCGACTTGGAGAGTCAGTCCCTTTAACCTCCTGTTTGGCCCAGTTTGCAATTTCTGCGGAAGATGAACAGGAATAGCGAGAACCAATGAGAGGCTAGCTGGAGGTGTCTGGACGGGCAAATTTAACTCTCATTTCCCACCAGGAAGAGGAATTAACCAAAGGCTCAGTGTGCCGTGCCGGAACCAGATTAGGGCCTGAAGCCATCCTGCGGTGTTGCGGCCAGGTCACAAGAAAGCGAGTTGAAGAAAGGAGCTCAGGGGCACTGTAATTCACAAACCTGCAGAGTTATAAATGACAGCTATCCTCCAAAAATAGACTGAAGTAAGGCTGCCAAGAGGACTTGAAAGCAGGGCAGAATTGCAGGAAACCGATTTCAGGAGGTAGACTGGAATTGCATTGAAAGCATAGGAAAAGAGGCAGAACGTCCACAATGATGCAATTGGCCAAAAAGGGCGTATGCGTTTTTTCCTGAATATATTCAGGAAAAAACGCATACGCCCTTTTTGGCCAACCAAGCAAGCTTGCAAAGGAAATCTGCACTACAATGAAGTCTCACTTCCCCCCGGTCAAAAGGGCCATCTGAAAAAAGTGTAAAATCCAGAAAGGCAGGACAGGCCATGGAGAACTGGGAGCCTTGTTATGCTGATGGGCGGGATGTAAATAGCCAACAGACACTCGGGAGAAGTGTATGGTGTTTCCTGAAACATCTAAAAAACAAAGCAACAGAGCCTAGGGCACTTCCACTTATGGTCCTATAGCATAGGGAAATTAAAATCAAAAAGACACAGCCACCCCAAAGTTTGGGCCGCCTCTGTTTACAAGAACCTCCTTTACAGTACAAGTTCAACATCGCAGAAAGTGAAAAATGGATAAAGAAGTTGTGGTATTTACTTACAAAGCAATATCACTCAGCAATGAAATCTGTGTCATCAGGCCCTTAGCAGCACAATGAGTGGATTCAGGTATGATGATTCTAACTGAAGTAAGTCACACAGAAAAAGAAACATCATAAGATATCAGTAATACACGGAATGTAAACTTGGCTACACAGGAACTGCATTCCAAAACAGAACAGGGTCTCAAATTTAGAAAACCAACTTATGCTTGCTTAAGGGGAAAGGTGAGTTGGGGTGCTGCATAAAACCAGAGATTGAAATGAGCACAGATAAAGTTCCTTAAGCCAAATATGGAATAGACAAGAGCTACTCCTTGCTCAACGAAATGGACTCAACACCCCATATTAAACGCCTAAGAATGTACCTGACTAGTAAGTATCTTAAAACCTATGGATTGCTATGTCTCCAAAAGAGAATCAAGCGTGTGTACAGGGGCATAAACGAAGCAGTGATAGGATTGGAGAGGTTCGGTGAGCAAATGAAGACCCTTTGAAGTCATATTGCATGGTACCCATTCCACGGGTCTCAACTCTCCAGGTTTAAGGTATTCTTCCTTCAGCTAAAACATGCATGTGGAACCCAGAGTATGATCAACCATGTGAACGGGAGACGTGTTCAAATATGTCTCAGTTTTCCTCCCCTGGTACTCGGGTGCAACTTTCCAGACGCTTTACTAACACTCTCCCGACTTGGAGAGTCAGTCCCTTTAACCTCCTGTTTGGCCCAGTTTGCAATTTCTTCGGAAGATGAACAGGAATAGCGAGAACCAATGAGAGACTAGCTGGAGGTGTCTGAACGGGCAAATTTAACTCTCATTTCCCACCAGGAAGAGGAATTAACCAAAGGCTCAGCGTGCCGTGCTGGAACCAGATTAGGGCCTGAAGCCATCCTGCGGTGTTGCGGCCAGGTCACAAGAAAGCGAGTTGAAGAAAGGAGCTCAGGGGCACTGTAATTCACAAACCTGCAGAGTTATAAATGACAGCTATCGTCCAAAAATAGACTGAAGTAAGGCTGCCAAGAGGACTTGAAAGCGGGGCAGAATTGCAGGAAACCGATTTCAGGAGGTAGACTGGAATTGCATTGAAAGCATAGGAAAAGAGGCAGAACGTCCACAATGATGCACTTGGCCAAAAAGGGCGTATGCTTTTTTTCCTGAATATATTCAGGAAAAAACGCATACGCCCTTTTTGGCCAACCAAGCAAGCTTGCAAAGGAAATATGCACTACAATGAAGTCTCACTTCCCCCAGGTCAAAAGGGCCATCTGAAAAAAGTGTAAAATCCAGAAAGGCAGGACAGGCCATGGAGAACTGGGAGCCTTGTTATGCTGATGGGCGGGATGTAAATTGCCAACAACCACTCGGGAGAAGTGTATGGTGTTTCCTGAAACATCTAAAAAACAAAGCAACAGAGCCTAGGGCACTTCCACTTATGGTCCTATAGCTTAGGGAAATTAAAACCAAAAAGACACAGCCACCCCAAAGTTTGGAACGGCTCTGTTTACAAGAACCTCGTTTACAGTACAAGTTCAACATCGCAGAAAGTGAAAAATGGATAAAGAAGTTGTGGTATTTACTTACAAAGCAATATCACTCAGCAATGAAATCTGTGTCATCAGGCCCTTAGCAGCACAATGAGTGGATTCAGGTATGATGATTCTAACTGAAGTAAGTCACACAGAAAAAGAAACATCATAAGATATCAGTAGTACACGGAATGTAACCTTGGCTACACAGGAACTGAATTACAGAACAGAACAGGGACTCAAATTTAGAAAACCAACTTATGCTTGCTTAAGGGTAAAGGTGAGTTGGGGTGCTGCATAAAACCAGAGATTGAAATGAGCACAGATAAAGTTCCTTAAGTGAAATATGGAATAGACAAGAGCTACTCCTTGCTCAACGAAATGGACTCAACACCGCATATTAAACGCCTAAGAATGTACCTGACTAGTAAGTATCTTAAAACCTATGGATTGCTATGTCTCCGAAAGAGAATCAAGCATGTGTACAGGGGCATAAACGCAGCAGTGATAGGATTGGAGAGGTTCGGTGAGCAAATGAAGACCCTTTGAAGTCATATTGCATGGTACCCATTCCACGGGTTTCAACTACCCAGGTTTCAGGTATTCTTCCTTCAGCTAAAACATGCATGTGGAACCTAGAGTATGATCAACCATGTGATCGGGAGACGTGTTCAAATATGTCTCAGTTTTCGTACCCTGGTACTCGGGTGCAACATTCCAGACGCTTTACTAACACTCTCCCGACTTGGAGAGTCAGTCCCTTTAACCTCCTGTTTGGCCCAGTTTGCAATTTCTGCGGAAGATGAACAGGAATAGCGAGAACCAATGAGAGACTAGCTGGAGGTGTCTGGACGGGCAAATTTAACTCTCATTTCCCACCAGGAAGAGGAAATAACCAAAGGCTCAGCGTGCCGTACCGGAACCAGATTAGGGCCTGAAGCCATCCTGCGGTGTTGCGGCCAGGTCACAAGAAAGCGAGTTGAAGAAAGGAGCTCAGGGGCACTGTAATTCACAAACCTGCAGAGTTATAAATGACAGCTATCGTCCAAAAATAGACTGAAGTAAGGCTGCCAAGAGGACTTGAAAGCGGGGCAGAATTGCAGGAAACCGATTTCAGGAGGTAGACTGGAATTGCATTGAAAGCATAGGAAAAGAGGCAGAACGTCCACAATGATGCACTTGGCCAAAAAGGGCGTAGGCGTTTTTTCCTGAATATATTCAGGAAAAAACGCCTACGCCCTTTTTGGCCAACCAAGCAAGCTTGCAAAGGAAATCTGCACTACAATGAAGTCTCACTTCCCCCCGGTCAAAAGGGCCATCTGAAAAAAGTGTAAAATCCAGAAAGGCAGGACAGGCCATGGAGAACTGGGAGCCTTGTTATGCTGATGGGCGGGATGTAAATTGCCAACAACCACTCGGGAGAAGTGTATGGTGTTTCCTGAAACATCTAAAAAACAAAGCAACAGAACCTAGGGCACTTCCACTTATGGTCCTATAGCTTAGGGAAATTAAAACCAAAAAGACACAGCTACCCCAAACTTTGGAACGGCTCTGTTTACAAGAACCTCGTTTACAGTACAAGTTCAACATCGCAGAAAGTGAAAAATGGATAAAGAAGTTGTGGTATTTACTTACAAAGCAATATCACTCAGCAATGAAATCTGTGTCATCAGGCCCTTAGCAGCACAATGAGTGGATTCAGGTATGATGATTCTAACTGAAGTAAGTCACACAGAAAAAGAAACATCATAAGATATCACTAATACACGGAATGTAAACTTGGCTACACAGGAACTGAATTACAGAACAGAACAGGGTCTCAAATTTAGAAAACCAACTTATGCTTGCTTAAGGGTAAAGGTGAGTTGGGGTGCTGCATAAAACCAGAGATTGAAATGAGCACAGATAAAGTTCCTTAAGACAAATATGGAATAGACAAGAGCTACTCCTTGCTCAACGAAATGGACTCAACACCCCATATTAAATGCCTAAGAATGTACCTGACTAGTAAGTATCGTAAAACCTATGGATTGCTATGTCTCCAAAAGAGAATCAAGCATGTGTACAGGGGCATAAACGCAGCAGTGATAGGATTGGAGAGGTTCGGTGAGCAAATGAAGACCCTTTGAAGTCATATTGCATGGTACCCATTACACGGGTCTTAACTCTCCAGGTTTAAGGTATTCTTCCTTCAGCTAAAACATGCATGTGGAACCCAATTATGATCAACCAGGTGAACGGGAGACGTGTTCAAATATGTCTCAGTTTTCCTCCCCTGGTACTCGGGTGCAACATTCCAGACGCTTTACTAACACTCTCCCCACTTGGAGAGTCAGCGCCTTTAACCTCCTGTTTGGCCCAGTTTGCAATTTCTGCGGAAGATGAACAGGAATAGCGAGAACCAATGAGAGACTAGCTGGAGGTGTCTGGACAGGCAAATTTAACTCTCATTTCCCACCAGGAAGAGGAAATAACCAAAGGCTCAGCGTTCCGTACCGGAACCAGATTAGGGCCTGAAGCCATCCTGCGGTGTTGCGGCCAGGTCACAAGAAAGTGAGTTGAAGAAAGGAGCTCAGGGGCACTGTAATTCACAAACCTGCAGAGTTATAAATCACAGCTATCGTCCAAAAATAGACTGAAGTAAGGCTGCCAAGAGGACTTGAAAGCGGGGCAGAATTGCAGGAAACCGATTTCAGGAGGTAGACTGGAATTGCATTGAAAGCATAGGAAAAGAAGCAGAACGTCCACAATGATGCACTTGGCCAAAAAGGGCGTATGCGTTTTTTCCTGAATATATTCAGGAAAAAACGCATACGCCCTTTTTGGCCAACCAAGCAAGCTTGCAAAGGAAATCTGCACTACAATGAAGTCTCACTTCCCCACGGTCAAAAGGGCCATCTGAAAAAAGTGTAAAATCCAGAAAGGCAGGACAGGCCATGGAGAACTGGGAGCCTTGTTATGCTGATGGGCGGGATGTAAATTGCCAACAACCACTCGGGAGAAGTGTATGGTGTTTCCTGAAACATCTAAAAAACAAAGCAACAGAGCCTAGGGCACTTCCACTTATGGTCCTATAGCTTAGGGAAATTAAAATCAAAAAGACACAGCCACCCCAAAGTTTGGAATGGCTCCGTTTACAAGAACCTCGTTTACAGTACAAGTTCAACATCGCAGAAAGTGAAAAATGGATAAAGAAGTTGTGGTATTTACTTACAAAGCAATATCACTCAGCAATGAAATCTGTGTCATCAGGCCCTTAGCAGCACAATGAGTGGATTCAGGTATGATGATTCTAACTGAAGTAAGTCACACAGAAAAAGAAACATCATAAGATATCAGTAGTACACGGAATGTAACCTTGGCTACACAGGAACTGAATTACAGAACAGAACAGGGACTCAAATTTAGAAAACCAACTTATGCTTGCTTAAGGGTAAAGGTGAGTTGGGGTGCTGCATAAAACCAGAGATTGAAATGAGCACAGATAAAGTTCCTTAAGTCAAATATGGAATAGACAAGAGCTACTCCTTGCTCAACGAAATGGACTCAACACCGCATATTAAACGCCTAAGAATGTACCTGACTAGTAAGTATCTTAAAACCTATGGATTGCTATGTCTCCGAAAGAGAATCAAGCATGTGTACAGGGGCATAAACGCAGCAGTGATAGGATTGGAGAGGTTCGGTGAGCAAATGAAGACCCTTTGAAGTCATATTGCATGGTACCCATTCCACGGGTTTCAACTACCCAGGTTTCAGGTATTCTTCCTTCAGCTAAAACATGCATGTGGAACCTAGAGTATGATCAACCATGTGATCGGGAGACGTGTTCAAATATGTCTCCGTTTTCGTACCCTGGTACTCGGGTGCAACATTCCAGACGCTTTACTAACACTCTCCCGACTTGGAGAGTCAGTCCCTTTAACCTCCTGTTTGGCCCAGTTTGCAATTTCTGCGGAAGATGAACAGGAATAGCGAGAACCAATGAGAGACTAGCTGGAGGTGTCTGGACGGGCAAATTTAACTCTCATTTCCCACCAGGAAGAGGAAATAACCAAAGGCTCAGCGTGCCGTACCGGAACCAGATTAGGGCCTGAAGCCATCCTGCGGTGTTGCGGCCAGGTCACAAGAAAGCGAGTTGAAGAAAGGAGCTCAGGGGCACTGTAATTCACAAACCTGCAGAGTTATAAATGACAGCTATCGTCCAAAAATAGACTGAAGTAAGGCTGCCAAGAGGACTTGAAAGCGGGGCAGAATTGCAGGAAACCGATTTCAGGAGGTAGACTGGAATTGCATTGAAAGCATAGGAAAAGAGGCAGAACGTCCACAATGATGCACTTGGCCAAAAAGGGCATATGCGTTTTTTCCTGAATATATTCAGGAAAAAACGCATATGCCCTTTTTGGCCAACCAAGCAAGCTTGCAAAGGAAATCTGCACTACAATGAAGTCTCACTTCCCCCCGGTCAAAAGGGCCATCTGAAAAAAGTGTAAAATCCAGAAAGGCAGGACAGGCCATGGAGAACTGGGAGCCTTGTTATGCTGATGGGCGGGATGTAAATTGCCAACAGACACTGGGGAGAAGTGTATGGTGTTTCCTGAAACATCTAAAAAACAAAGCAACAGAGCCTAGGGCACTGCCACTTATCGTCCTATAGCTTAGGGAAATTAAAATCAAAAAGACACAGCCACCCCAAAGTTTGGGACGCCTCTGTTTACAAGAACCTCATTTACAGTACAAGTTCAACATCGCAGAAAGTGAAAAATGGATAAAGAAGTTGTGGTATTTACTTACAAAGCAATATCACTCAGCAATGAATTCTATGTCATCAGGCCCTTAGCATCACAATGAGTGGATTCAGGTATGATGATTCTAACTGAAATAAGTCACACAGAAAAAGAAACATCATAAGATATCAGTAATACACGGAATGTAAACTTGGCTACACAGGAACTGAATTACAGAACAGAACAGGGTCTCAAATTTAGAAAACCAACTTATGCTTGCTTAAGGGGAAAGGTGAGTTGGGGTGCTGCATAAAACCAGAGATTGAAATGAGCACAGATAAAGTTCCTTAAGCCAAATATGGAATAGACAAGAGCTACTCCTTGCTCAACGAAATGGACTCAAAACCCCATATTAAACCCCTAAGAATGTACCTGACTAGTAAGTATCTTAAAACCTATGGATTGCTATGTCTCCAAAAGAGAATCAAGCGTGTGTACAGGGGAATAAACGCAGCAGTGATAGGATTGGAGAGGTTCGGTGAGCAAATGAAGACCCTTTGAAGTCATATTGCATGGTACCCATTACACGGGTCTCAACTCTCCAGGTTTAAGGTATTCTTCCTTCAGCTAAAACATGCATGTGGAACCCAGAGTATGATCAACCATGTGAACGGGAGACGTGTTCAAATATGTCTCAGTTTTCCTCCCCTGGTACTCGGGTGCAACATTCCAGATGCTTTACTAACACTCTCCCGACTTGGAGAGTCAGTCCCTTTAACCTCCTGTTTGGCCCAGTTTGCAATTTCTGCGGAAGATGAACAGGAATAGCGAGAACCAATGAGAGACTAGCTGGAGGTGTCTGGACGGGCAAATTTAACTCTCATTTCCCACCAGGAAGAGGAAATAACCAAAGGCTCAGCGTGCCATGCCGGAACCAGATTAGGGCCTGAAGCCATCCTGCGGTGTTGCGGCCAGGTGACAAGAAAGCGAGTTGAAGAAAGGAGCTCAGGGGCACTGTAATTCACAAACCTGCAGAGTTATAAATCACAGCTATCGTCCAAAAATAGACTGAAGTAAGGCTGCCAAGAGGACTTGAAAGCGGGGCAGAATTGCAGGAAACCGATTTCAGGAGGTAGACTGGAATTGCATTGAAAGCATAGGAAAAGAGGCAGAACGTCCACAATGATGCACTTGGCCAAAAAGGGCGTATGCGTTTTTTCCTGAATATATTCAGGAAAAAACGCATACGCCCTTTTTGGCCAACCAAGCAAGCTTGCAAAGGAAATCTGCACTACAATGAAGTCTCACTTCCCTCCGGTCAAAAGGGCCATCTGAAAAAAGTGTAAAATCCAGAAAGGCAGGACAGGCCATGGAGAACTGGGAGCCTTGTTATGCTGATGGGCGGGATGTAAATTGCCAACAGACACTTGGGAGAAGTGTATGGTGTTTCCTGAAACATCTAAAAAACAAAGCAACAGAGCCTAGGGCACTTCCACTTATGGTCCTATAGCTTAGGGAAATTAAAATCAAAAAGACACAGCCAACCCAAAGTTTGGGACGCCTCCGTTTACAAGAACCTCGTTTACCGTACAAGTTCAATATCACAGAAAGTGAAAAATGGATAAAGAACTTGTGGTACTTACGTACAATGCAGTATCACTCAGCAATGAAATCTATGTCATCAGGCCCGTAGCAGCATAATGAGTGGATTCAGGTACGATGATTCTAACTGAAATAAGTCACACAGAAAAAGAAACATCATAAGATATCAGTAATACACGGAATGTAAACTTGGCTACACAGGAACTGCATTCCAAAACAGAACAGTGTCTCAAATTTAGAAAACCAACTTATGCTTGCTTAAGGGGAAAGGTGAGTTGGGGAGCTGCATAAAACCAGAGATTGAAATGAGCACAGATAAAGTTCCTTAAGCCAAATATGGAATAGACAAGAGCTACTCCTTGCTCAATGAAATGGACTCAACACCCCATATTAAACGCCTAAGAATGTACCTGACTAGTAAGTATCTTAAAACCTATGGATTGCTATGTCTCCAAAAGAGAATCAAGCGTGTGTACAGGGGCATAAACGCAGCAGTGATAGGATTGGAGAGGTTCGGTGAGCAAATGAAGACCCTTTGAAGTCATATTGCATGGTACCCATTCCACGGGTTTCAACTACCCAGGTTTAAGGTATTCTTCCTTCAGCTAAAACATGCATGTGGAACCTAGAGTATGATCAACCATGTGATCGGGAGACGTGTTCAAATATGTCTCAGTTTTCCTCCCCTGGTACTCGGGTGCAACATTCCAGACGCTTTACTAACAATCTCCCCACTTGGAGAGTCAGTCCCTTTAACCTCCTGTTTGGCCCAGTTTGCAATTTCTGCGGAAGATGAACAGGAATAGCGAGAACCAATGAGAGGCTAGCTGGAGGTGTCTGGACGGGCAAATTTAACTCTCATTTCCCACCAGGAAGAGGAATTAACCAAAGGCTCAGCATGCCGGTCCGGAACCAGATTAGGGCCTGAAGCCATCCTGCGGTGTTGCGGCCAGGTCACAAGAAAGCGAGTTGAAGAAAGGAGCTCAGGGGCACTGTAATTCACAAACATGCAGAGTTATAAATGACAGCTATCGTCCAAAAATAGACTGAAGTAAGGTTGCCAAGAGGACTTGAAAGCGGGGCAGAATTGCAGGAAACCGATTTCAGGAGGTAGACTGGAATTGCATTGAAAGCATAGGAAAAGAGGCAGAACGTCCACAATGATGCACTTGGCCAAAAAGGGCGTATGCGTTTTTTCCTGAATATATTCAGGAAAAAACGCATACGCCCTTTTTGGCCAACCAAGCAAGCTTGCAAAGGAAATCTGCACTACAATGAAGTCTCACTTCCCCCCGGTCAAAAGGGCCATCTGAAAAAAGTGTAAAATCCAGAAAGGCAGGACAGGCCATGGAGAACAGGGAGCCTTGTTATGCTGATGGGCGGGATGTAAATTGCCAACAGACACTCGGGAGGAGTGTATGGTGTTTCCTGAAACATCTAAAAAACAAAGCAACAGAACCTAGGGCACTGCCACTTATGGTCCTATAGCTTAGGGAAATTAAAATAAAAAAGACACAGCCACCCCAAGTTTGGGACGCCTCTGTTTACAAGAACCTCGTTTACAGTACAAGTTCAACATCGCAGAAACTGAAAAATGGATAAAGAAGTTGTGGTGTTTACTTACAAAGCAATATCACTCAGCAATGAAATCTATGTCATCAGGCCCTTAGCATCACAATGAGTGGATTCAGGTATGATGATTCTAACTGAACTAAGTCACACAGAAAAAGAAACATCATAAGGTATCAGTAATACACGGAATGTAAACTTGGCTACAGAGGAACTGAATTACAGAACAGAACAGGGTCTGAAATTTAGAAAACCAACTTATGCTTGCTTAAGGGTAAAGGTGAGTTGGGGTGCTGCATAAAACCAGAGATTGAAATGAGCACAGATAAAGTTCCTTAAGTCAAATATGGAATAGACAAGAGCTACTCCTTGCTCAACGAAATGGACTCAACACCGCATATTAAACGCCTAAGAATGTACCTGACTAGTAAGTATCGTAAAACCTATGGATTGCTATGTCTCCGAAAGAGAATCAAGCATGTGTACAGGGGCATAAACGCAGCAGTGATAGGATTGGAGAGGTTCAGTGAGCAAATGAAGACCCTTTGAAGTCATATTGCATGGTACCCATTACACGGGTCTTAACTCTCCAGGTTTAAGGTATTCTTCCTTCAGCTAAAACATGCATGTGGAACCCAAGTATGATCAACCATGTGAACGGGAGACATGTTCAAATATGTCTCAGTTTTCCTCCCCTGGTACTCGGGTGCAACATTCCAGACGCTTTACTAACACTCTCCCCACTTGGAGAGTCAGCGCCTTTAACCTCCTGTTTGGCCCAGTTTGCAATTTCTGCGGAAGATGAACAGGAATAGCGAGAACCAATGAGAGGCTAGCTGGAGGTGTCGGACGGGCAAATTTAACTCTCATTTCCCACCAGGAAGAGGAATTAACCAAAGGCTCCGCATGCCGGGCCGGAACCAGATTAGGGCCTGAAGCCATCCTGCGGTGTTGCGGCCAGGTCACAAGAAAGCGAGTTGAAGAAAGGAGCTCAGGAGCACTGTAATTCACAAACCTGCAGAGTTATAAATCACAGCTATCGTCCAAAAATAGACTGAAGTAAGGCTGCCAAGAGGACTTGAAAGCGGGGCAGAATTGCAGGAAACCGATTTCAGGAGGTAGACTGGAATTGCATTGAAAGCATAGGAAAAGAGGCAGAACGTCCACAATGATGCACTTGGCCAAAAAGGGCGTATGCGTTTTTTCCTGAATATATTCAGGAAAAAACGCATACGCCCTTTTTGGCCAACCAAGCAAGCTTGCAAAGGAAATCTGCACTACAATGAAGTCTCACTTCCCCCCGGTCAAAAGGGCCATCTGAAAAAAGTGTAAAATCCAGAAAGGCAACAGGCCATTGAGAACTGGGAGCCTTGTTATGCTGATGGGCGGGATGTAAATTGCCAACAGACACTTGGGAGAAGTGTATGGTGTTTCCTGAAACATCTAAAAAACAAAGCAACAGAGCCTAGGGCACTTCCACTTATGGTCCTATAGCTTAGGGAAATTAAAATCAAAAAGACACAGCCACCCCAAAGTTTGGAACGGCTCTGTTTACAAGAACCTCGTTTACAGTACAAGTTCAACATCGCAGAAAGTGAAAAATGGATAAAGAAGTTGTGGTATTCACTTACAAAGCAATATCACTCAGCAATGAAATCTATGTCATCAGGCCCTTAGCAGCACAATGAGTGGATTCAGGTATGATGATTCTAACTGAAATAAGTCACACAGAAAAAGAAACATCATAAGATATCAGTAATACACGGAATGGAAACTTGGCTACACAGGAACTGAATTACAGAACAGAACAGGGTCTCAAATTTAGAAAAACAACTTATGCTTGCTTAAGGGTAAAGGTGAGTTGGGGTGCTGCATAAAACCAGAGATTGAAATGAGCACAGATAAAGTTCCTTAAGCCAAATATGGAATAGACAAGAGCTACTCCTTGCTCAACGAAATGGACTCAACACCGCATATTAAACGCCTAAGAATGTACCTGACTTGTAAGTATCTTAAAACCTATGGATTGCTATGTCTCCGAAAGAGAATCAAGCATGTGTACAGGGCCATAAACGCAGCAGTGATAGGATTGGAGAGGTTCGGTGAGCAAATGAAGACCCTTTGAAGTCATATTGCATGGTACCCATTCCACGGGTTTCAACTACCCAGGTTTAAGGTATTCTTCCTTCAGCTAAAACATGCATGTGGAACCCAAGTATGATCAACCATGTGAACGGGAGACGTGTTCAAATATGTCTCAGTTTTCCTCCCCTGGTACTCGGGTGCAACATTCCAGACGCTTTACTAACACTCTCCCCACTTGGAGAGTCAGTCCCTTTAACCTCCTGTTTGGCCCAGTTTGCAATTTCTGCGGAAGATGAACAGGAATAGCGAGAACCAATGAGAGGCTAGCTGGAGGTGTCTGGACGGGCAAATTTAACTCTCATTTCCCACCAGGAAGAGGAAATAACCAAAGGCTCAGCGTGCCATACCGGAACCAGATTAGGGCCTGAAGCCATCCTGCGGTGTTGCGGCCAGCTCAAAAGAAAGCGAGTTGAAGAAAGGAGCTCAGGGGCACTGTAATTCACAAACCTGCAGAGTTATAAATGACAGCTATCGTCCAAAAATAGACTGAAGTAAGGCTGCCAAGAGGACTTGAAAGCGGGGCAGAATTGCAGGAAACCGATTTCAGGAGGTAGACTGGAATTGCATTGAAAGCATAGGAAAAGAGGCAGAATGTCCACAATGATGCACTTGGCCAAAAAGGGCGTAGGCGTTTTTTCCTGAATATATTCAGGAAAAAACGCCTACGCCCTTTTTGGCCAACCTAGCAAGCTTGCAAAGGAAATCTGCACTACAATGAAGTCTCACTAACCCCCCGGTCAAAAGGGCCATCTGAAAAAAGTGTAAAATCCAGAAAGGCAGGACAGGCCATGGAGAACTGGGAGCCTTGTTATGCTGATGGGCGGGATGTAAATTGCCAACAGACACTCTGGAGAAGTGTATGGTGTTTCCTGAAACATCTAAAAAACAAAGCAACAGAACCTAGGGCACTTCCACTTATGGTCCTATAGCTTAGGGAAATTAAAATCAAAAAGACACAGCCACCCCAAAGTTTGGAACGGCTCTGTTTACAAGAACCTCGTTTACAGTACAAGTTCAACATCGCAGAAAGTGAAAAATGGATAAAGAACTTGTGGTATTTACTTACAAAGCAATATCACTCAGCAATGAAATCTGTGTCATCAGGCCCTTAGCAGCACAATGAGTGGATTCAGGTATGATGATTCTAACTGAACTAAGTCACACAGAAAAGAAACATCATAAGATATCAGTAATACACGGAATGTAAACTTGGCTACACAGGAACTGAATTACAGAACAGAACAGGGTCTCAAATTTAGAAAACCAACTTATGCTTGCTTAAGGGGAAAGGTGAGTTGGGGTGCTGCATAAAACCAGAGATTGAAATGAGCACAGATAAAGTTCCTTAAGTCAAATATGGAATAGACAAGAGCTACTCCTTGCTCAACGAAATGGACTCAACACCGCATATTAAACGCCTAAGAATGTACCTGACTTGTAAGTATCTTAAAACCTACGGATTGCTATGTCTCCGAAAGAGAATCAAGCATGTGTACAGGAGCATAAACGCAGCAGTGATAGGATTGGAGAGGTTCGGTGAGCAAATGAAGACCCTTTGAAGTCATATTGCATGGTACCCATTACACGGGTCTTAACTCTCCAGGTTTAAGGTATTCTTCCTTCAGCTAAAACATGCATGTGGAACCCAAGTATGATCAACCATGTGAACGGGAGACGTGTTCAAATATGTCTCAGTTTTCCTCCCCTGGTACTCGGGTGCAACATTCCAGACGCTTTACTAACACTCTCCCCACTTGGAGAGTCAGCGCCTTTAACCTCCTGTTTGGCCCAGTTTGCAATTTCTGTGGAAGGTGAACAGGAATAGCGAGAACCAATGAGAGGCTAGCTGGAGGTGTCTGGACGGGCAAATTTAACTCTCATTTCCCACCAGGAAGAGGAATTAACCAAAGGCTCAGCGTGCCGTACCGGAACCAGATTAGGGCCTGAAGCCATCCTGCGGTGTTGCGGCCAGCTCAAAAGAAAGCGAGTTGAAGAAAGGAGCTCAGGGGCACTGTAATTCACAAACCTGCAGAGTTATAAATGACAGCTATCATCCAAAAATAGACTGAAGTAAGGCTGCCAAGAGGACTTGAAAGCGGGGCAGAATTGCAGGAAACCGATTTCAGGAGGTAGACTGGAATTGCATTGCAAGCATAGGAAAAGAGGCAGAACGTCCACAATGATGCACTTGGCCAAAAAGGGCATATGCGTTTTTTCCTGAATATATTCAGGAAAAAACGCATACGCCCTTTTTGGCCAACCAAGCAAGCTTGCAAAGGAAATCTGCACTACAATGAAGTCTCACTTCCCCCCGGTCAAAAGGGCCATCTGAAAAAAGTGTAAAATCCAGAAAGGCAGGACAGGCCATGGAGAACTGGGAGCCTTGTTATGCTGATGGGCGGGATGTAAATTGCCAACAACCACTCGGGAGAAGTGTATGGTGTTTCCTGAAACATCTAAAAAACAAAGCAACAGAGCCTAGGGCACTGCCACTTATGGTCCTATAGCTTAGGGAAATTAAAATCAAAAAGACACAGCCACCCCAAAGTTTGGAACGGCTCTGTTTACAAGAACCTCGTTTACAGTACAAGTTCAACATCGCAGAAAGTGAAAAATGGATAAAGAAGTTGTGGTATTCACTTACAAAGCAATATCACTCAGCAATGAAATCTATGTCATCAGGCCCTTAGCAGCACAATGAGTGGATTCAGGTATGATGATTCTAACTGAAATAAGTCACACAGAAAAAGAAACATCATAAGATATCAGTAATAAACGGAATGGAAACTTGGCTACACAGGAACTGAATTACAGAACAGAACAGGGTCTCAAATTTAGAAAAACAACTTATGCTTGCTTAAGGGGAAAGGTGAGTTGGGGTGCTGCATAAAACCAGAGATTGAAATGAGCACAGATAAACTTCCTTAAGCCAAATATGGAATAGACAAGAGCTACTCATTGCTCAACGAAATGGACTCAACACCGCATATTAAACGCCTAAGAATGTACCTGACTTGTAAGTATCTTAAAACCTATGGATTGCTATGTCTCCGAAAGAGAATCAAGCATGTGTACAGGGGCATAAACGCAGCAGTGATAGGATTGGAGAGGTTCGGTGAGCAAATGAAGACCCTTTGAAGTCATATTGCATGGTACCCATTCCACGGGTTTCAACTACCCAGGTTTAAGGTATTCTTCCTTCAGCTAAAACATGCATATGGAACCTAGAGTATGATCAACCATGTGATCGGGAGACGTGTTCAAATATGTCTCAGTTTTCCTCCCCTGGTACTCGGGTGCAACATTCCAGATGCTTTACTAACACTCTCCCGACTTGGAGAGTCAGTCCCTTTAACCTCCTGTTTGGCCCAGTTTGCAATTTCTGCGGAAGATGAACAGGAATAGCGAGAACCAATGAGAGGCTAGCTGGAGGTGTCCGGACGGGCAAATTTAACTCTCATTTCCCACCAGGAGGAGGAATTAACCAAAGGCTCAGTGTTCCGGGCCGGAACCAGATTAGGGCCTGAAGCCATCCTGCGGTGTTGCGGCCAGGTCACAAGAAAGCGAGCTGAAGAAAGGAGCTCAGGGGCACTGTAATTCACAAACCTGCAGAGTTATAAATGACAGCTATCGTCCAAAAATATACTGAAGTAAGGCTGCCAAGAGGACTTGAAAGCGGGGCAGAATTGCAGGAAACCGATTTCAGGAGGTAGACTGGAATTGCATTGCAAGCATAGGAAAAGAGGCAGAACGTCCACAATGATGCACTTGGCCAAAAAGGGCATATGCGTTTTTTCCTGAATATATTCAGGAAAAAACGCATACGCCCTTTTTGGCCAACCAAGCAAGCTTGCAAAGGAAATCTGCACTACAATGAAGTCTCACTTCCCCCCGGTCAAAAGGGCCATCTGAAAAAAGTGTAAAATCCAGAAAGGCAGGACAGGCCATGGAGAACTGGGAGCCTTGTTATGCTGATGGGCGGGATGTAAATTGCCAACAACCACTCGGGAGAAGTGTATGGTGTTTCCTGAAACATCTAAAAAACAAAGCAACAGAGCCTAGGGCACTGCCACTTATGGTCCTATAGCTTAGGGAAATTAAAATCAAAAAGACACAGCCACCCCAAAGTTTGGAACGGCTCTGTTTACAAGAACCTCGTTTACAGTACAAGTTCAACATCGCAGAAAGTGAAAAATGGATAAAGAAGTTGTGGTATTTACTTACAAAGCAATATCACTCAGCAATGAAATCTGTGTCATCAGGCCCTTAGCAGCACAATGAGTGGATTCAGGTATGATGATTCTAACTGAAGTAAGTCACACAGAAAAAGAAACATCATAAGATATCAGTAATACACGGAATGGAAACTTGGCTACACAGGAACTGAATTACAGAACAGAACAGGGTCTCAAATTTAGAAAAACAACTTATGCTTGCTTAAGGGTAAAGGTGAGTTGGGGTGCTGCATAAAACCAGAGATTGAAATGAGCACAGATAAAGTTCCTTAAGCCAAATATGGAATAGACAAGAGCTACTCCTTGCTCAACGAAATGGACTCAACACCGCATATTAAACGCCTAAGAATGTACCTGACTTGTAAGTATCTTAAAACCTATGGATTGCTATGTCTCCGAAAGAGAATCAAGCATGTGTACAGGGCCATAAACGCAGCAGTGATAGGATTGGAGAGGTTCGGTGAGCAAATGAAGACCCTTTGAAGTCATATTGCATGGTACCCATTCCACGGGTTTCAACTACCCAGGTTTAAGGTATTCTTCCTTCAGCTAAAACATGCATGTGGAACCCAAGTATGATCAACCATGTGAACGGGAGACGTGTTCAAATATGTCTCAGTTTTCCTCCCCTGGTACTCGGGTGCAACATTCCAGACGCTTTACTAACACTCTCCCCACTTGGAGAGTCAGTCCCTTTAACCTCCTGTTTGGCCCAGTTTGCAATTTCTGCGGAAGATGAACAGGAATAGCGAGAACCAATGAGAGGCTAGCTGGAGGTGTCTGGACGGGCAAATTTAACTCTCATTTCCCACCAGGAAGAGGAAATAACCAAAGGCTCAGCGTGCCATACCGGAACCAGATTAGGGCCTGAAGCCATCCTGCGGTGTTGCGGCCAGCTCAAAAGAAAGCGAGTTGAAGAAAGGAGCTCAGGGGCACTGTAATTCACAAACCTGCAGAGTTATAAATGACAGCTATCGTCCAAAAATAGACTGAAGTAAGGCTGCCAAGAGGACTTGAAAGCGGGGCAGAATTGCAGGAAACCGATTTCAGGAGGTAGACTGGAATTGCATTGAAAGCATAGGAAAAGAGGCAGAATGTCCACAATGATGCACTTGGCCAAAAAGGGCGTAGGCGTTTTTTCCTGAATATATTCAGGAAAAAACGCCTACGCCCTTTTTGGCCAACCTAGCAAGCTTGCAAAGGAAATCTGCACTACAATGAAGTCTCACTAACCCCCCGGTCAAAAGGGCCATCTGAAAAAAGTGTAAAATCCAGAAAGGCAGGACAGGCCATGGAGAACTGGGAGCCTTGTTATGCTGATGGGCGGGATGTAAATTGCCAACAGACACTCGGGAGAAGTGTATGGTGTTTCCTGAAACATCTAAAAAACAAAGCAACAGAACCTAGGGCACTTCCACTTATGGTCCTATAGCTTAGGGAAATTAAAATCAAAAAGACACAGCCACCCCAAAGTTTGGAACGGCTCTGTTTACAAGAACCTCGTTTACAGTACAAGTTCAACATCGCAGAAAGTGAAAAATGGATAAAGAACTTGTGGTATTTACTTACAAAGCAATATCACTCAGCAATGAAATCTGTGTCATCAGGCCCTTAGCAGCACAATGAGTGGATTCAGGTATGATGATTCTAACTGAAGTAAGTCACACAGAAAAGAAACATCATAAGATATCAGTAATACACGGAATGTAAACTTGGCTACACAGGAACTGAATTACAGAACAGAACAGGGTCTCAAATTTAGAAAACCAACTTATGCTTGCTTAAGGGGAAAGGTGAGTTGGGGTGCTGCATAAAACCAGAGATTGAAATGAGCACAGATAAAGTTCCTTAAGTCAAATATGGAATAGACAAGAGCTACTCCTTGCTCAACGAAATGGACTCAACACCGCATATTAAACGCCTAAGAATGTACCTGACTTGTAAGTATCTTAAAACCTACGGATTGCTATGTCTCCGAAAGAGAATCAAGCATGTGTACAGGGGCATAAACGCAGCAGTGATAGGATTGGAGAGGTTCGGTGAGCAAATGAAGACCCTTTGAAGTCATATTGCATGGTACCCATTACACGGGTATTAACTCTCCAGGTTTAAGGTATTCTTCCTTCAGCTAAAACATGCATGTGGAACCCAAGTATGATCAACCATGTGAACGGGAGACGTGTTCAAATATGTCTCAGTTTTCCTCCCCTGGTACTCGGGTGCAACATTCCAGACGCTTTACTAACACTCTCCCCACTTGGAGAGTCAGCGCCTTTAACCTCCTGTTTGGCCCAGTTTGCAATTTCTGCGGAAGATGAACAGGAATAGCGAGAACCAATGAGAGGCTAGCTGGAGGTGTCTGGACGGGCAAATTTAACTCTCATTTCCGACCAGGAAGAGGAATTAACCAAAGGCTCAGCGTGCCGTACCGGAACCAGATTAGGGCCTGAAGCCATCCTGCGGTGTTGCGGCCAGCTCAAAAGAAAGCGAGTTGAACAAAGCAGCTCAGGGGCACTGTAATTCACAAACCTGCAGAGTTATAAATGACAGCTATCATCCAAAAATAGACTGAAGTAAGGCTGCCAAGAGGACTTGAAAGCGGGGCAGAATTGCAGGAAACCGATTTCAGGAGGTAGACTGGAATTGCATTGCAAGCATAGGAAAAGAGGCAGAACGTCCACAATGATGCACTTGGCCAAAAAGGGCATATGCGTTTTTTCCTGAATATATTCAGGAAAAAACGCATACGCCCTTTTTGGCCAACCAAGCAAGCTTGCAAAGGAAATCTGCACTACAATGAAGTCTCACTTCCCCCCGGTCAAAAGGGCCATCTGAAAAAAGTGTAAAATCCAGAAAGGCAGGACAGGCCATGGAGAACTGGGAGCCTTGTTATGCTGATGGGCGGGATGTAAATTGCCAACAACCACTCGGGAGAAGTGTATGGTGTTTCCTGAAACATCTAAAAAACAAAGCAACAGAGCCTAGGGCACTGCCACTTATGGTCCTATAGCTTAGGGAAATTAAAATCAAAAAGACACAGCCACCCCAAAGTTTGGAACGGCTCTGTTTACAAGAACCTCGTTTACAGTACAAGTTCAACATCGCAGAAAGTGAAAAATGGATAAAGAAGTTGTGGTATTCACTTACAAAGCAATATCACTCAGCAATGAAATCTATGTCATCAGGCTCTTAGCAGCACAATGAGTGGATTCAGGTATGATGATTCTAACTGAAATAAGTCACACAGAAAAAGAAACATCATAAGATATCAGTAATAAACGGAATGGAAACTTGGCTACACAGGAACTGAATTACAGAACAGAACAGGGTCTCAAATTTAGAAAAACAACTTATGCTTGCTTAAGGGGAAAGGTGAGTTGGGGTGCTGCATAAAACCAGAGATTGAAATGAGCACAGATAAACTTCCTTAAGCCAAATATGGAATAGACAAGAGCTACTCATTGCTCAACGAAATGGACTCAACACCGCATATTAAACGCCTAAGAATGTACCTGACTTGTAAGTATCTTAAAACCTATGGATTGCTATGTCTCCGAAAGAGAATCAAGCATGTGTACAGGGGCATAAACGCAGCAGTGATAGGATTGGAGAGGTTCGGTGAGCAAATGAAGACCCTTTGAAGTCATATTGCATGGTACCCATTCCACGGGTTTCAACTACCCAGGTTTAAGGTATTCTTCCTTCAGCTAAAACATGCATATGGAACCTAGAGTATGATCAACCATGTGATCGGGAGACGTGTTCAAATATGTCTCAGTTTTCCTCCCCTGGTACTCGGGTGCAACATTCCAGACGCTTTACTAACACTCTCCCGACTTGGAGAGTCAGTCCCTTTAACCTCCTGTTTGGCCCAGTTTGCAATTTCTGCGGAAGATGAACAGGAATAGCGAGAACCAATGAGAGGCTAGCTGGAGGTGTCCGGACGGGCAAATTTAACTCTCATTTCCCACCAGGAGGAGGAATTAACCAAAGGCTCAGCGTTCCGGGCCGGAACCAGATTAGGGCCTGAAGCCATCCTGCGGTGTTGCGGCCAGGTCACAAGAAAGCGAGCTGAAGAAAGGAGCTCAGGGGCACTGTAATTCACAAACCTGCAGAGTTATAAATGACAGCTATCGTCCAAAAATATACTGAAGTAAGGCTGCCAAGAGGACTTGAAAGCGGGGCAGAATTGCAGGAAACCGATTTCAGGAGGTAGACTGGAATTGCATTGCAAGCATAGGAAAAGAGGCAGAACGTCCACAAGGATGCACTTGGCCAAAAAGGGCATATGCGTTTTTTCCTGAATATATTCAGGAAAAAACGCATACGCCCTTTTTGGCCAACCAAGCAAGCTTGCAAAGGAAATCTGCACTACAATGAAGTCTCACTTCCCCCCGGTCAAAAGGGCCATCTGAAAAAAGTGTAAAATCCAGAAAGGCAGGACAGGCCATGGAGAACTGGGAGCCTTGTTATGCTGATGGGCGGGATGTAAATTGCCAACAACCACTCGGGAGAAGTGTATGGTGTTTCCTGAAACATCTAAAAAACAAAGCAACAGAGCCTAGGGCACTGCCACTTATGGTCCTATAGCTTAGGGAAATTAAAATCAAAAAGACACAGCCACCCCAAAGTTTGGAACGGCTCTGTTTACAAGAACCTCGTTTACAGTACAAGTTCAACATCGCAGAAAGTGAAAAATGGATAAAGAAGTTGTGGTATTTACTTACAAAGCAATATCACTCAGCAATGAAATCTGTGTCATCAGGCCCTTAGCAGCACAATGAGTGGATTCAGGTATGATGATTCTAACTGAAGTAAGTCACACAGAAAAAGAAACATCATAAGATATCAGTAATACACGGAATGTAAACTTGGCTACACAGGAACTGAATTACAGAACAGAACAGGGTCTCAAATTTAGAAAACCAACTTATGCTTGCTTAAGGGTAAAGGTGAGTTGGGGTGCTGCATAAAACCAGAGATTGAAATGAGCACAGATAAAGTTCCTTAAGTCAAATATGGAATAGACAAGAGCTACTCCTTGCTCAACGAAATGGACTCAACACCGCATATTAAACGCCTAAGAATGTACCTGACTAGTAAGTATCTTAAAACCTATGGATTGCTATGTCTCTGAAAGAGAATCAAGCATGTGTACAGGGGCATAAACGCAGCAGTGATAGGATTGGAGAGGTTCGGTGAGCAAATGAAGACCCTTTGAAGTCATATTGCATGGTACCCATTACACGGGTCTTAACTCTCCAGGTTTAAGGTATTCTTCCTTCAGCTAAAACATGCATGTGGAACCCAAGTATGATCAACCATGTGAACGGGAGACGTGTTCAAATATGTCTCAGTTTTCCTCCCCTGGTACTCGGGTGCAACATTCCAGACGCTTTACTAACACTCTCCCCACTTGGAGAGTCAGCGCCTTCAACCTCCTGTTTGGCCCAGTTTGCAATTTCTGCGGAAGATGAACAGGAATAGCGAGAACCAATGAGAGACTAGCTGGAGGTGTCTGGACGGGCAAATTTAACTCTCATTTCCCACCAGGAAGAGGAAATAACCAAAGGCTCAGTGTGCCGTGCCGGAACCAGATTAGGGCCTGAAGCCCTCCTGCGGTGTTGCGGCCAGGTCACAAGAAAGCGAGTTGAAGAAAGGAGCTCAGGGGCACTGTAATTCACAAACCTGCAGAGTTATAAATGACAGCTATCGTCCAAAAATAGACTGAAGTAAGGCTGCCAAGAGGACTTGAAAGCGGGGCAGAATTGCAGGAAACCGATTTCAGGAGGTAGACTGGAATTGCATTGAAAGCATAGGAAAAGAGGCAGAACGTCCACAATGATGAACTTGGCCAAAAAGGGCGTATGCGTTTTTTCCTGAATATATTCAGGAAAAAACGCATACGCACTTTTTGGCCAACCAAGCAAGCTTGCAAAGGAAATCTGCACTACAATGAAGTCTCACTTCCCCCCGGTCAAAAGGGCCATCTGAAAAAAGTGTAAAATCCAGAAAGGCAGGACAGGCCATGGACAACTGGGAGCCTTGTTATGCTGATGGGCGGGATGTAAATTGCCAACAGACACTCGGGAGAAGTGTATGGTGTTTCCTGAAACATCTAAAAAACAAAGCAACAGAACCTAGGGCACTTCCACTTATGGTCCTATAGCTTAGGGAAATTAAAATCAAAAAGACACAGCCACCCCAAAGTTTGGAACGGCTCTGTTTACAAGAACCTCGTTTACAGTACAAGTTCAACATCGCAGAAAGTGAAAAATGGATAAAGAAGTTGTGGTATTTACTTACAAAGCAATATCACTCAGCAATGAAATCTGTGTCATCAGGCCCTTAGCAGCACAATGAGTGGATTCAGGTATGATGATTCTAACTGAAGTAAGTCACACAGAAAAGAAACATCATAAGATATCAGTAATACACGGAATGTAAACTTGGCTACACAGGAACTGAATTACAGAACAGAACAGGGTCTCAAATTTAGAAAACCAACTTATGCTTGCTTAAGGGGAAAGGTGAGTTGGGGTGCTGCATAAAACCAGAGATTGAAATGAGCACAGATAAAGTTCCTTAAGCCAAATATGGAATCGACAAGAGCTACTCCTTGCTCAACGAAATGGACTCAACACCCCATATTAAACGCCTAAGAATGTACCTGACTAGTAAGTATCTTAAAACCTATGGATTGCTATGTCTCCAAAAGAGAATCAAGCATGTGTACAGGGGCATAAACGCAGCAGTGATAGGATTGGAGAGGTTCGGTGAGCAAATGAAGACCCTTTGAAGTCATATTGCATGGTACCCATTACACGGGTCTCAACTCTCCAGGTTTAAGGTATTCTTCCTTCAGCTAAAACATGCATGTGGAACCCAAGTATGATCAACCATGTGAACGGGAGACGTGTTCAAATATGTCTCAGTTTTCCTCCTCTGGTACTCGGGTGCAACATTCCAGACGCTTTACTAACACTCTCCCCACTTGGAGAGTCAGTCCCTTTAACCTCCTGTTTGGCCCAGTTTGCAATTTCTGCGGAAGATGAACAGGAATAGTGAGAACCAATGAGAGACTAGCTGGAGGTGTCTGGACGGGCAAATTTAATTCTCATTTCCCACCAGGAAGAGGAAATAACCAAAGGCTCAGCGTGCCATACCGGAACCAGATTAGGGCCTGAAGCCACCCTGCGGTGTTGCGGCCAGCTCAAAAGAAAGCGAGTTGAAGAAAGGAGCTCAGGGGCACTGTAATTCACAAACCTGCAGAGTTATAAATGACAGCTATCGTCCAAAAATAGACTGAAGTAAGGCTGCCAAGAGGACTTGAAAGCGGGGCAGAATTGCAGGAAACCGATTTCAGGAGGTAGACTGGAATTGCATTGAAAGCATAGGAAAAGAGGCAGAACGTCCACAATGATGCACTTGGCCAAAAAGGGCGTATGCGTTTTTTCCTGAATATATTCAGGAAAAAACGCATACGCCCTTTTTGGCCAACCTAGCAAGCTTGCAAAGGAAATCTGCACTACAATGAAGTCTCACTTCCCCCCGGTCAAAAGGGCCATCTGAAAAAAGTGTAAAATCCAGAAAGGCAGGACAGGCCATGGAGAACTGGGAGCCTTGTTATGCTGATGGGCGGGATGTAAATTGCCAACAACCACTCGGGAGAAGTGTATGGTGTTTCCTGAAACATCTAAAAAACAAAGCAACAGAACCTAGGGCACTTCCACTTATGGTCCTATAGCTTAGGGAAATTAAAATCAAAAAGACACAGCCACCCCAAAGTTTGGAACGGCTCTGTTTACAAGAACCTCGTTTACAGTACAAGTTCAACATCGCAGAAAGTGAAAAATGGATAAAGAAGTTGTGGTATTTACTTACAAAGCAATATCACTCAGCAATGAAATCTGTGTCATCAGGCCCTTAGCAGCACAATGAGTGGATTCAGGTATGATGATTCTAACTGAAGTAAGTCACACAGAAAAGAAACATCATAAGATATCAGTAATACACGGAATGTAAACTTGGCTACACAGGAACTGAATTACAGAACAGAACAGGGTCTCAAATTTAGAAAACCAACTTATGCTTGCTTAAGGGGAAAGGTGAGTTGGGGTGCTGCATAAAACCAGAGATTGAAATGAGCACAGATAAAGTTCCTTAAGCCAAATATGGAATCGACAAGAGCTACTCCTTGCTCAACGAAATGGACTCAACACCCCATATTAAACGCTTAAGAATGTACCTGACTAGTAAGTATCTTAAAACCTATGGATTGCTATGTCTCCAAAAGAGAATCAAGCATGTGTACAGGGGCATAAACGCAGCAGTGATAGGATTGGAGAGGTTCGGTGAGCAAATGAAGACCCTTTGAAGTCATATTGCATGGTACCCATTCCACGAGTCTCAACTCTCCAGGTTTAAGGTATTCTTCCTTCAGCTAAAACATGCATGTGGATCCCAAGTATGATCAACCATGTGAACGGGAGACGTGTTCAAATATGTCTCAGTTTTCCTCCCCTGGTACTCGGGTGCAACATTCCAGATGCTTTACTAACACTCTCCCCACTTGGAGAGTCAGTCCCTTTAACCTCCTGTTTGGCCCAGTTTGCAATTTCTGCGGAAGATGAACAGGAATAGCGAGAACCAATGAGAGACTAGCTGGAGGTGTCTGGACGGGCAAATTTAACTCTCATTTCCCACCAGGAAGAGGAAATAACCAAAGGCTCAGCGTGCCGTGCCGGAACCAAATTAGGGCCTGAAGCCATCCTGCGGTGTTGCGGCCAGGTCACAAGAAAGCGAGTTGAAGAAAGGAGCTCAGGGGCACTGTAATTCACAAACCTGCAGAGTTATAAATGACAGCTATCGTCCAAAAATAGACTGAAGTAAGGCTGCCAAGAGGACTTGAAAGCGGGGCAGAATTGCAGGAAACCGATTTCAGGAGGTAGACTGGAATTGCATTGAAAGCATAGGAAAAGAGGCAGAACGTCCACAATGATGCACTTGGCCAAAAAGGGCGTATGCCTTTTTTCCTGAATATATTCAGGAAAAAACGCATACGCCCTTTTTGGCCAACCAAGCAAGCTTGCAAAGGAAATCTGCACTACAATGAAGTCTCACTTCCCCCCGGTCAAAAGGGCCATCTGAAAAAAGTGTAAAATCCAGAAAGGCAACAGGCCATTGAGAACTGGGAGCCTTGTTATGCTGATGGGCGGGATGTAAATTGCCAACAGACACTTGGGAGAAGTGTATGGTGTTTCCTGAAACATCTAAAAAACAAAGCAACAGAGCCTAGGGCACTTCCACTTATGGTCCTATAGCTTAGGGAAATTAAAATCAAAAAGACACAGCCACCCCAAAGTTTGGAACGGCTCTGTTTACAAGAACTTCGTTTACAGTACAAGTTCAACATCGCAGAAAGTGAAAAATGGATAAAGAAGTTGTGGTATTCACTTACAAAGCAATATCACTCAGCAATGAAATCTATGTCATCAGGCCCTTAGCATCGCAATGAGTGGATTCAGGTATGATGATTCTAACTGAAATAAGTCACACAGAAAAAGAAACATCATAAGATATCACTAATACACGGAATGTAAACTTGCCTACACAGGAACTGAATTACAGAACAGAACAGGGTCTCAAATTTAGAAAACCAACTTATGCTTGCTTAAGGGTAAAGGTGAGTTGGGGTGCTGCATAAAACCAGAGATTGAAATGAGCACAGATAAAGTTCCTTAAGCCAAATATGGAATAGACAAGAGCTACTCCTTGCTCAACGAAATGGACTCAACACCCCATATTAAACGCCTAAGAATGTTCCTGACTAGTAAGTATCTTAAAACCTATGGATTGCTATGTCTCCGAAAGAGAATCAAGCATGTGTACAGGGGCATAAACGCAGCAGTGATAGGATTGGAGAGGTTCGGTGAGCAAATGAAGACCCTTTGAAGTCATATTGCATGGTACCCATTCCACGGGTTTCAACTACCCAGGTTTAAGGTATTCTTCCTTCAGCTAAAACATGCATGTGGAAACTAGAGTATGATCAACAATGTGATCGGGAGACGTGTTCAAATATGTCTCAGTTTTCGTACCCTGGTACTCGGGTGCAACATTCCAGACGCTTTACTAACACTCTCCCGACTTGGAGAGTCAGTCCCTTTAACCTCCTGTTTGGCCCAGTTTGCAATTTCTGCGGAAGATGAACAGGAATAGCGAGAACCAATGAGAGGCTAGCTGGAGGTGTCTGGACGGGCAAATTTAACTCTCATTTCCCACCAGGAAGAGGAATTAACCAAAGGCTCAGCGTGCCGTGCCAGAACCAGATTAGTTCCTGAAGCCATCCTGCGGTGTTGCGGCCAGGTCACAAGAAAGCGAGTTGAAGAAAGGAGCTCAGGGGCACTGTAATTCACAAACCTGCAGAGTTATAAATGACAGCTATCGTCCAAAAATAGACTGAAGTAAGGCTGCCAAGAGGACTTGAAAGCGGGGCAGAATTGCAGGAAACCGATTTCAGGAGGTAGACTGGAATTGCATTGAAAGCATAGGAAAAGAGGCAGAACGTCCACAATGATGCACTTGGCCAAAAAGGGCGTATGCGTTTTTTCCTGAATATATTCAGGAAAAAACGCATACGCCCTTTTTGGCCAACCAAGCAAGCTTGCAAAGGAAATCTGCACTACAATGAAGTCTCACTTCCCCCCGGTCAAAAGGGCCATCTGAAAAAAGTGTAAAATCCAGAAAGGCAGGACAGGCCATGGAGAACTGGGAGCCTTGTTATGCTGATGGGCGGGATGTAAATTGCCAACAACCACTCGGGAGAAGTGTATGGTGTTTCCTGAAACATCTAAAAAACAAAGCAACAGAGCCTAGGGCACTTCCACTTATGGTCCTATAGCTTAGGGAAATTAAAATCAAAAAGACACAGCCACCCCAAAGTTTGGGACGCCTCTGTTTACAAGAACCTCGTTTACAGTACAAGTTCAACATCGCAGAAAGTGAAAAATGGATAAAGAAGTTGTGGTACTTACGTACAATGCAGTATCACTCAGCAATGAAATCTATGTCATCAGGCCCGTAGCAGCATAATGAGTAGATTCAGGTACGATGATTCTAACTGAAATAAGTCACACAGAAAAAGAAACATCATAAGATATCAGTAATACACGGAATGTAAACTTGGCTACACAGGAACTGAATTCCAAAACAGAACAGGGTCTCTAATTTAGAAAACCAACTTATGCTTGCTTAAGGGGAAAGGTGAGTTGGGTTGCTGCATAAAACCAGAGATTGAAATGAGCACAGATAAAGTTCCTTAAGCCAAATATGGAATAGACAAGAGCTACTCCTTGCTCAACGAAATGGACTCAACACCCCATATTAAACGCCTAAGAATGTACCTGACTAGTAAGTATCTTAAAACCTATGGATTGCTATGTCTCCAAAAGAGAATCAATCATGTGTACAGGGGCATAAACGCAGCAGTGATAGGATTGGAGAGGTTCGGTGAGCAAATGAAGACCCTTTGAAGTCATATTGCATGGTACCCATTCCACGGGTTTCAACTACCCAGGTTTTAGGTATTCTTCCTTCAGCTAAAACATGCATGTGGAACCCAAGTATGATCAACCATGTGAACGGGAGACGTGTTCAAATATGTCTCAGTTTTCCACCCCTGGTACTCGGGTGCAACATTCCAGACGCTTTACTAACACTCTCCCCACTTGGAGAGTCAGCGCCTTTAACCTCCTGTTTGGCCCAGTTTGCAATTTCTGCGGAAGATGAACAGGAATAGCGAGAACCAATGAGAGGCTAGCTGGAGGTGTCTGGACGGGCAAATTTAACTCTCATTTCCCACCAGGAAGAGGAAATAACCAAAGGCTCAGCGTGCCGTGCCGGAACGAGATTAGGGCCTGAAGCCATCCTGCGGTGTTGCGGCCAGGTCACAAGAAAGCGAGTTGAAGAAAGGAGCTCAGGGGCACTGTAATTCACAAACCTGCAGAGTTATAAATCACAGCTATCGTCCAAAAATAGACTGAAGTAAGGCTGCCAAGAGGACTTGAAAGCGGGGCAGCATTGCAGGAAACCGATTTCAGGAGGTAGACTGGAATTGCATTGAAAGCATAGGAAAAGAGGCAGAACGTCCACAATGATGCACTTGGCCAAAAAGGGCGTATGCGTTTTTTCCTGAATATATTCAGGAAAAAACGCATACGCCCTTTTTGGCCAACCAAGCAAGCTTGCAAAGGAAATCTGCACTACAATGAAGTCTCACTTCCCCCCGGTCAAAAGGGCCATCTGAAAAAAGTGTAAAATCCAGAAAGGCAGGACAGGCCATGGACAACTGGGAGCCTTGTTATGCTGATGGGCGGGATGTAAATTGCCAACAACCACTCGGGAGAAGTGTATGGTGTTTCCTGAAACATCTAAAAAACAAAGCAACAGAACCTAGGGCACTTCCACTTATGGTCCTATAGCTTAGGGAAATTAAAATCAAAAAGACACAGCCACCCCAAAGTTTGGGACGGCTCTGTTTACAAGAACCTCGTTTACAGTACAAGTTCAACATCGCAGAAAGTGAAAAATGGATAAAGAAGTTGTGGTATTTACTTACAAAGCAATATCACTCAGCAATGAAATCTGTGTCATTAGGCCCGTAGCTGCACAATGAGTGGATTCAGGTATGATGATTCTAACTGAAGTAAGTCACACAGAAAAAGAAACATCATAAGATATCAGTAATACACGGAATGTAAACTTGGCTACACAGGAACTGAATTACAGAACAGAACAGGGTCTCAAATTTAGAAAACCAACTTATGCTTGCTTAAGGGGAAAGGTGAGTTGGGGTGCTGCATAAAACCAGAGATGGAAATGAGCACAGATAAAGTTCCTTAAGCCAAATATGGAATAGACAAGAGCTACTCCTTGCTCAACGAAATGGACTCAACACCCCATATTAAACGCCTAAGAATGTTCCTGACTAGTAAGTATCTTAAAACCTATGGATTGCTATGTCTCCAAAAGAGAATCAAGCATGTGTACAGGGGCATAAATGCAGCAGTGATAGGATTGGAGAGGTTCGGTGCGCAAATGAAGACACTTTGAAGTCATATTGCATGGTACCCATTCCACGGGTTTCAACTACCCAGGTTTAAGGTATTCTTCCTTCAGCTAAAACATGCATGTGGAACCTAGAGTATGATCAACCATGTGATCGGGAGACGTGTTCAAATATGTCTCAGTTTTCGTACCCTGGTACTCGGGTGCAACATTCCAGACGTTTTACTAACACTCTCCCGACTTGGAGAGTCAGTCCCTTTAACCTCCTGTTTGGCCCAGTTTGCAATTTCTGCGGAAGATGAACAGGAATAGCGAGAACCAATGAGAGACTAGCTGGAGGTGTCTGGACGGGCAAATTTAACTCTCATTTACCACCAGGAAGAGGAATTAACCAAAGGCTCAGCATGCCGTGCCGGAACCAGATTAGGTCCTAAAGCCATCCTGTGGTGTTGCGGCCAGGTCACAAGAAAGCGAGTTGAAGAAAGGAGCTCAGGGGCACTGTAATTCACAAACCTGCAGAGTTATAAATGACAGCTATCGTCCAAAAATAGACTGAAGTAAGGCTGCCAAGAGGACTTGAAAGCGGGGCAGAATTGCAGGAAACCGATTTCAGGAGGTAGACTGGAATTGCATTGAAAGCATAGGAAAAGAGGCAGAACGTCCACAGTGATGCACTTGGCCAAAAAGGGCGTATGCGTTTTTTCCTGAATATATTCAGGAAAAAACGCATACGCACTTTTTGGCCAACCAAGCAAGCTTGTAAAGGAAATCTGCACTACAATGAAGTCTCACTTCCCCCCGGTCAAAAGGGCCATCTGAAAAAAGTGTAAAATCCAGAAAGGCAGGACAGGCCATGGAGAACTGGGAGCCTTGTTATGCTGATGGGCGGGATGTAAATTGCCAACAACCACTCGGGAGAAGTGTATGGTGTTTCCTGAAACATCTAAAAAACAAAGCAACAGAGCCTAGGGCACTGCCACTTATGGTCCTATAGCTTAGGGAAATTAAAATCAAAAAGACACAGCCACCCCAAAGTTTGGAACGGCTCTGTTTACAAGAACCTCGTTTACAGTACAAGTTCAACATCGCAGAAAGTGAAAAATGGATAAAGAACTTGTGGTATTCACTTACAAAGCAATATCACTCAGCAATGAAATCTATGTCATCAGGCCCTTAGCAGCACAATGAGTGGATTCAGGTATGATGATTCTAACTGAAATAAGTCACACAGAAAAAGCAACATCATAAGATATCACTAATACACGGAATGTAAACTTGGCTACACAGGAACTGAATTCCAAAACAGAACAGGGTCTCAAATTTAGAAAACCAACTTATGCTTGCTTAAGGGGAAAGGTGAGTTGGGTTGCTGCATAAAACCAGAGATTGAAATGAGCACAGATAAAGTTCCTTAAGCCAAATATGGAATACACAAGAGCTACTCCTTGCTCAATGAAATGGACTCAACACCGCATATTAAACGCCTAAGAATGTACCTGACTAGTAAGTATCTTAAAACCTATGGATTGCTATGTCTCCGAAAGAGAATCAAGCATGTGTACAGGGGCATAAACGCAGCAGTGATAGGATTGGAGAGGTTCGGTGAGCAAATGAAGACCCTTTGAAGTCATATTGCATGGTACCCATTCCACGGGTTTCAACTACCCAGGTTTTAGGTATTCTTCCTTCAGCTAAAACATGCATGTGGAACCCAAGTATGATCAACCATGTGAACGGGAGACGTGTTCAAATATGTCTCAGTTTTCCTCCCCTGGTACTCGGGTGCAACATTCCAGACGCTTTACTAACACTCTCCCCACTTGGAGAGTCAGCGCCTTTAACCTCCTGTTTGGCCCAGTTTGCAATTTCTGCGGAAGATGAACAGGAATAGCGAGAACCAATGAGAGGCTAGCTGGAGGTGTCTGGACGGGCAAATTTAACTCTCATTTCCCACCAGGAAGAGGAAATAACCAAAGGCTCAGCGTGCCGTACCGGAACCAGATTAGGGCCTGAAGCCATCCTGCGGTGTTGCGGCCAGGTCACAAGAAAGCGAGTTGAAGAAAGGAGCTCAGGGGCACTGTAATTCACAAACCTGCAGAGTTATAAATGACAGCTATCGTCCAAAAATAGACTGAAGTAAGGCTGCCAAGAGGACTTGAAAGCGGGGCAGCATTGCAGGAAACCGATTTCAGGAGGTAGACTGGAATTGCATTGAAAGCATAGGAAAAGAGGCAGAACGTCCACAATGATGCACTTGGCCAAAAAGGGCGTATGCGTTTTTTCCTGAATATATTCAGGAAAAAACGCATACGCCCTTTTTGGCCAACCAAGCAAGCTTGCAAAGGAAATCTGCACTACAATGAAGTCTCACTTCCCCCCGGTCAAAAGGGCCATCTGAAAAAAGTGTAAAATCCAGAAAGGCAGGACAGGCCATGGAGAACTGGGAGCCTTGTTATGCTGATGGGCGGGATGTAAATTGCCAACAACCACTCGGGAGAAGTGTATGGTGTTTCCTGAAACATCTAAAAAACAAAGCAACAGAACCTAGGGCACTTCCACTTATGGTCCTATAGCTTAGGGAAATTAAAATAAAAAAGACACAGCCACCCCAAAGTTTGGAACGGCTCTGTTTACAAGAACCTCGTTTACAGTACAAGTTCAACATCGCAGAAAGTGAAAAATGGATAAAGAAGTTGTGGTATTTACTTACAAAGCAATATCACTCAGCAATGAAATCTGTGTCATCAGGCCCTTAGCAGCACAATGAGTGGATTCAGGTATGATGATTCTAACTGAAGTAAGTCACACAGAAAAAGAAACATCATAAGATATCAGTAATACACAGAATGTAAACTTGGCTACACAGGAACTGAATTGCAGAACAGAACAGGGTCTCAAATTTAGAAAACCAACTTATGCTTGCTTAAGGGTAAAGGTGAGTTGGGGTGCTGCATAAAACCAGAGATTGAAATGAGCACAGATAAAGTTCCTTAAGTCAAATATGGAATAGACAAGAGCTACTCCTTGCTCAACGAAATGGACTCAACACCGCATATTAAACGCCTAAGAATGTACCTGACTAGTAAGTATCTTAAAAACCTATGGATTGCTATGTCTCCAAAAGAGAATCAAGCATGTGTACAGGGGCATAAACGCAGCAGTGATAGGATTGGAGAGGTTCGGTGAGCAAATGAAGACCCTTTGAAGTCATATTGCATGGTACCCATTACACGGGTCTTAACTCTCCAGTTTTAAGGTATTCTTCCTTCAGCTAAAACATGCATGTGGAACCCAAGTATGATCAACCATGTGAACGGGAGACGTGTTCAAATATGTCTCAGTTTTCCTCCCCTGGTACTCGGGTGCAACATTCCAGACGCTTTACTAACACTCTCCCCACTTGGAGAGTCAGCGCCTTTAACCTCCTGTTTGGCCCAGTTTGCAATTTCTGCGGAAGATGAACAGGAATAGCGAGAACCAATGAGAGGCTAGCTGGAGGTGTCTGGACGGGCAAATTTAACTCTCATTTCCCACCAGGAAGAGGAAATAACCAAAGGCTCAGCGTGCCGTGCCGGAACCAGATTAGGGCCTGAAGCCATCCTGCGGTGTTGCGGCCAGGTCACAAGAAAGCGAGTTGAAGAAAGGAGCTCAGGGGCACTGTAATTCACAAACCTGCAGAGTTATAAATGACAGCTATCGTCCAAAAATAGACTGAAGTAAGGCTGCCAAGAGGACTTGAAAGCGGGGCAGCATTGCAGGAAACCAATTTCAGGAGGTAGACTGGAATTGCATTGAAAGCATAGGAAAAGAGGCAGAACGTCCACAATGATGCACTTGGCCAAAAAGGGCGTATGCGTTTTTTCCTGAATATATTCAGGAAAAAACGCATACGCCCTTTTTGGCCAACCAAGCAAGCTTGCAAAGGAAATCTGCACTACAATGAAGTCTCACTTCCCCCCGGTCAAAAGGGCCATCTGAAAAAAGTGTAAAATCCAGAAAGGCAGGACAGGCCATGGAGAACTGGGAGCCTTGTTATGCTGATGGGCGGGATGTAAATTGCCAACAACCACTCGGGAGAAGTGTATGGTGTTTCCTGAAACATCTAAAAAACAAAGCAACAGAACCTAGGGCACTTCCACTTATGGTCCTATAGCTTAGGGAAATTAAAATCAAAAAGACACAGCCACCCCAAAGTTTGGAACGGCTCTGTTTACAAGAACCTCGTTTACAGTACAAGTTCAACATCGCAGAAAGTGAAAAATGGATAAAGAAGTTGTGGTATTTACTTACAAAGCAATATCACTCAGCAATGAAATCTGTGTCATCAGGCCCTTAGCAGCACAATGAGTGGATTCAGGTATGATGATTCTAACTGAAGTAAGTCACACAGAAAAAGAAACATCATAAGATATCAGTAATACACGGAATGTAAACTTGGCTACACAGGAACTGAATTACAGAACAGAACAGGGTCTCAAATTTAGAAAACCAACTTATGCTTGCTTAAGGGGAAAGGTGAGTTGGGGTGCTGCATAAAACCAGAGATTGAAATGAGCACAGATAAAGTTCCTTAAGCCAAATATGGAATAGACAAGAGCTACTCATTGCTCAACAAAATGGACTCAACACCCCATATTAAACGCCTAAGAATGTTCCTGACTAGTAAGTATCTTAAAACCTATGGATTGCTATGTCTCCAAAAGAGAATGAAGCATGTGTACAGGGGCATAAACGCAGCAGTGATAGGATTGGAGAGGTTCGGTGCGCAAATGAAGACACTTTGAAGTCATATTGCATGGTACCCATTCCACGGGTTTCAACTACCCAGGTTTAAGGTATTCTTCCTTCAGCTAAAACATGCATGTGGAACCTAGAGTATGATCAACCATGTGATCGGGAGACGTGTTCAAATATGTCTCAGTTTTCGTACCCTGGTACTCGGGTGCAACATTCCAGACGCTTTACTAACACTCTCCCCACTTGGAGAGTCAGCGCCTTTAACCTCCTGTTTGGCCCAGTTTGCAATTTCTGCGGAAGATGAACAGGAATAGCGAGAACCAATGAGAGGCTAGCTGGAGGTGTCTGGACGGGCAAATTTAACTCTCATTTCCCACCAGGAAGAGGAAATAACCAAAGGCTCAGCGTGCCGTGCCGGAACCAGATTAGGGCCTGAAGCCATCCTGCGGTGTTGCGGCCAGGTCACAAGAAAGCGAGTTGAAGAAAGGAGCTCAGGGGCACTGTAATTCACAAACCTGCAGAGTTATAAATGACAGCTATCGTCCAAAAATAGACTGAAGTAAGGCTGCCAAGAGGACTTGAAAGCGGGGCAGCATTGCAGGAAACCAATTTCAGGAGGTAGACTGGAATTGCATTGAAAGCATAGGAAAAGAGGCAGAACGTCCACAATGATGCACTTGGCCAAAAAGGGCGTATGCGTTTTTTCCTGAATATATTCAGGAAAAAACGCATACGCCCTTTTTGGCCAACCAAGCAAGCTTGCAAAGGAAATCTGCACTACAATGAAGTCTCACTTCCCCCCGGTCAAAAGGGCCATCTGAAAAAAGTGTAAAATCCAGAAAGGCAGGACAGGCCATGGAGAACTGGGAGCCTTGTTATGCTGATGGGCGGGATGTAAATTGCCAACAACCACTCGGGAGAAGTGTATGGTGTTTCCTGAAACATCTAAAAAACAAAGCAACAGAACCTAGGGCACTTCCACTTATGGTCCTATAGCTTAGGGAAATTAAAATCAAAAAGACACAGCCACCCCAAAGTTTGGAACGGCTCTGTTTACAAGAACCTCGTTTACAGTACAAGTTCAACATCGCAGAAAGTGAAAAATGGATAAAGAAGTTGTGGTATTTACTTACAAAGCAATATCACTCAGCAATGAAATCTGTGTCATCAGGCCCTTAGCAGCACAATGAGTGGATTCAGGTATGATGATTCTAACTGAAGTAAGTCACACAGAAAAAGAAACATCATAAGATATCAGTAATACACGGAATGTAAACTTGGCTACACAGGAACTGAATTACAGAACAGAACAGGGTCTCAAATTTAGAAAACCAACTTATGCTTGCTTAAGGGGAAAGGTGAGTTGGGGTGCTGCATAAAACCAGAGATTGAAATGAGCACAGATAAAGTTCCTTAAGCCAAATATGGAATAGACAAGAGCTACTCATTGCTCAACAAAATGGACTCAACACCCCATATTAAACGCCTAAGAATGTTCCTGACTAGTAAGTATCTTAAAACCTATGGATTGCTATGTCTCCAAAAGAGAATGAAGCATGTGTACAGGGGCATAAACGCAGCAGTGATAGGATTGGAGAGGTTCGGTGCGCAAATGAAGACACTTTGAAGTCATATTGCATGGTACCCATTCCACGGGTTTCAACTACCCAGGTTTAAGGTATTCTTCCTTCAGCTAAAACATGCATGTGGAACCTAGAGTATGATCAACCATGTGATCGGGAGACGTGTTCAAATATGTCTCAGTTTTCGTACCCTGGTACTCGGGTGCAACATTCCAGACGCTTTACTAACACTCTCCCCACTTGGAGAGTCAGCGCCTTTAACCTCCTGTTTGGCCCAGTTTGCAATTTCTGCGGAAGATGAACAGGAATAGCGAGAACCAATGAGAGGCTAGCTGGAGGTGTCTGGACGGGCAAATTTAACTCTCATTTCCCACCAGGAATAGGAAATAACCAAAGGCTCAGCGTGCCGTACCGGAACCAGATTAGGGCCTGAAGCCATCCTGCGGTGTTGCGGCCAGGTCACAAGAAAGCGAGTTGAAGAAAGGAGCTCAGGGGCACTGTAATGCACAAACCTGCAGAGTTATAAATGACAGCTATCGTCCAAAAATAGACTGAAGTAAGGCTGCCAAGAGGACTTGAAAGCGGGGCAGCATTGCAGGAAACCGATTTCAGGAGGTAGACTGGAATTGCATTGAAAGCATAGGAAAAGAGGCAGAACGTCCACAATGATGCACTTGGCCAAAAAGGGCGTATGCGTTTTTTCCTGAATATATTCAGGAAAAAACGCATACGCCCTTTTTGGCCAACCAAGCAAGCTTGCAAAGGAAATCTGCACTACAATGAAGTCTCACTTCCCCCCGGGCAAAAGGGCCATCTGAAAAAAGTGTAAAATCCGGAAAGGCAGGACAGGCCATGGAGAACTGGGAGCCTTGTTATGCTGATGGGCGGGATGTAAATTGACAACAACCACTCGGGAGAAGTGTATGGTGTTTCCTGAAACATCTAAAAAACAAAGCAACAGAACCTAGGGCACTTCCACTTATGATCCTATAGCTTAGGGAAATTAAAATAAAAAAGACACAGCCACCCCAAAGTTTGGAACGGCTCTGTTTACAAGAACCTCGTTTACAGTACAAGTTCAACATCGCAGAAAGTGAAAAATGGATAAAGAAGTTGTGGTATTTACTTACAAAGCAATATCACTCAGCAATGAAATCTGTGTCATCAGGCCCTTAGCAGCACAATGAGTGGATTCAGGTATGATGATTCTAACTGAAGTAAGTCACACAGAAAAAGAAACATCATAAGATATCACTAATACACGGAATGTAAACTTGGCTACACAGGAACTGAATTACAGAACAGAACAGGGTCTCAAATTTAGAAAACCAACTTATGCTTGCTTAAGGGGAAAGGTGAGTTGGGGTGCTGCATAAAACCAGAGATTGAAATGAGCACAGATAAAGTTCCTTAAGTCAAATATGGAATAGACAAGAGCTACTCCTTGCTCAACGAAATGGACTCAACACCGCATATTAAACGCCTAAGAATGTACCTGACTAGTAAGTATCTTAAAACCTATGGATTGCTATGTCTCCAAAAGAGAATCAAGCGTGTGTACAGGGGCATAAACGCAGCAGTGATAGGATTGGAGAGGTTCGGTGAGCAAATGAAGACCCTTTGAAGTCATATTGCATGGTAC